>NC_057939.1:25089216-25689216 GCF_018555375.3 Anguilla rostrata | reverse complement strand
CACACACACACAAAGTTGTATTCTGTTGTATTCTATATGTTTATTTTGTTTGTTGTTGTTCTCATGCTTTGGCAATATGTGTGTACAGTATGTGTATATATATGTCATGTCAATAAAGCTTCTTGGATTTTGAATTGGAATTTGAGAGAGAGAGTGAGAGAGAGATAGAGAGAGAGAGGAGAGAGAGAGAGAGAGAGATGTTTTGGGAGCAGAGCATTTTGCAGCCTATCCTCTCCTCTCCTTCCCTAATGAATCTCCCCTCGGCTGCGATCCCGGGACTCTCTTGTAGAGGTACCCAGTGATTATACCTTGAACAGGGATCCAGATCAGTAGCAGGTGGTGCTGGAAATCAAGCCTCATTAGCAGAACCTTCTGCCACCTCTCGCCAGCGCAGTCAGCAGATGGAGACACGCCTTCACGTGTTACCTGACCTCCGACGGTTGGAGATGGAGGGGGGAAGGGGGCTGCCGTCCTTTAAATCAAAGTCAATTTTTGCACAGGTTTTCTGTCTCTTCACATCCCTTCTTTCTCTCTCTCTCTCTCTCTCTCTCTCTCTCTTTAAATTTATCTCTATATACAACATGCAGTGTGTAAGTACTTGGACAGTAACACAAGTTTTGTGTTTTGTTCAGAATACTGGATTTCAAATGAAACAATGAATATTTTTTTCAGCTTTGATTCAAGGACATTTACATGCATATTGGGTGATCTGTGTAGGAATAACTTCCCTTCTTATACATACTCCTGCCATTTTAGGGGAGTAAAAGTAATTGGACTAATCAACATAATCAGAAATAACGACGTCATATTTGATATTTGGTTGCAAATTTGATGGCTGTCTGAATGAAGTCTGTGACCCATTGACATCACCAGTCTGGGCAATTTCCCTGGTTACGCTCAGCCCGGTCTGTACTGCAGCCATATTCAGTTCCAGTTTATACTGGGGGCATCTGTATGTTCAATTGAATTCAGAATGGGTGGTTGACTTAACCAGTCAAGAACATTTCACTTTTGGGTCCTGAAAACTCATTGGCTCCTTTAACAGAATAATCGGAGTCATTGTCCTGTTGCAAGGTGAAGCACTGTCCATTACATTACATTACAGGCATTTGGCAGACGCTCTTATCCAGAGCGACGTACAACAAAGTGTATAACCATAACCAGGAACAAGTGTGTCGAAAAACCCTAGAGAGAAGTACCGTTCCAAGTGCAGGGAACAACCGCATAGTTCAACTTGGACACTGAGGGATAAACTGATTAATACTAACACAAACGAGAACAGCAACAACGCAGTCTACGCAAAAATACAAGCAGTATTATAAGACGATACAGACGAGTGCATTGACTAAGTCACCTACGAAACAGCTACCTAGTTACAACCCTAAGCTTACAGTTAGTTTAGAGATTACCGGGAGGTAGGGAGGGATGGGGAGAGGTGTAGCCTGAAGAGGTCAGTGTCTCAGCTGTTCAGACCTCCACGGGGAGGTCATTCCACCATCGTGGGGCCAGGACAGACAGGAGACGTGTTCGGGAAGCGCAGGTGCGAAGAGGGGGAGGTGCCAGGCGTCCTGAGGTATTGGCCGTCCAATGGGTTTTGAGGCATTTGGTTGGATCTGAGCAGATAAGATGTTCCTGCACACTGTAGAATTCACCCCGCTGCTGCCATCAGCAGTCACATCATCACCAAAGACGAGTGAGCGGCAGCCGTACATGCCTAAGCCTTAACACTGCCCCCACCATGTCTCACACATGAGGGTGGTGGGGGCAGGGGGTGCTTTAGATCTTGAGCAGTAACCATTCTGTTTCCACACTTTTCTTTTTCCATCACTTTGGTTCAGGTTAATACTCAAAAGATCAGGTGATCTGTAGTGAAGACTTGTACATGTGGACTTCAGCCACAAACAGACACAAGGCACACCTGGATCCAGCAGTGGGAGAGGGGTGTTGTTTTTGCAGGGTGTCAGGAATTGCGGTGTCTTGCGCTTAGTTAGGGAGTGGCGTATGGTGTTGGGTGGCGAGTATTCTCGTGCACTATTCATCTACGGGCGTAGCGTCGCCAAAAAAAGGTTGTTGGCGACACCAAAGGCAAAGACAGCCATTTTGTTGACTCAGAAAAACAAAGAGAGTGGCATGGGCTCATTGGAACCTGTACATGTTTTAGGAGGACTAGTTTGCAAGCACCTGCACTAGGAGGACTTTGGTGGACAATTTTCGGGGTTTCTGGGACACTTGGGGAGTGGAGGGTTGTTTATGTACAGTGAGTGAGGGGGGAATTAGAATTGCTGTTTTGAAGTTGTGATAAGATCCTCTTTCTGCAATTGTGTTATGGTTTTTGTTTTTTTGTTTTTTTTTCTGATGGTGTAGTTTTTTTCATGACCATTTTTGTGTTTCTTCAGCTTTCTTACAATAGCCTCTCCTTGTGTGTATATTACATATTTACATATATATAATTGTTTTTTTCTTATTTTATTTATTTTTTTCTTTTTGCTCTGTATGTGTCTGTGAGTGGGTATTGTGGTCTCAGTTTCCGTATTTCTTTTCCACAGTAATAAAGAAGACCAAATCTCTCTCTCTCTCTCTCTCTCTCTCTCTCTCTCTCTCTCTCTCTCTCTCCCTCTCTCTCTCTCTCTCTCTCTCCCTCCCTCCCTCTAGGACAAGAAGAGGGCAAAATAAAGAGGAGGTGAATGAGAAAGGTTTGAAAGAGGATCTGTTGGAGGAGTTATCCAAGCCGAGCTCCGGTTGGATAATCTGTTTTAAATTGGGGAGGGGTGTGGGCAGCGCCTCAGGGGCGTCGCAGTGCAGTCTGGACAGGGCGGGGGGTGGAGTGGGGGAAGGGGGGAGGTACAGGTAGAGAACGCGGGCTCGTTCCCCCCCCCCCCCTCCCCTCCCACCTCCTGTGCGTGACTTATTCTCTGTGCTCTGCACTCAGCCGGTGGGCTAACAGATCCTCTTAGAGCTAATCTGGAATGTGACTCCATCAGCTAGTACAGTACAGTATGTACAGTCTGAAAAAGCCCCTCCCCTCTCCCATCCCCATCCCCATCCCCCTTCCCCCGAGTCACTCTGGGATTCATGCACTCCATGACACCAGACTCTTTCATCTCCCCAAGCAAAATCCTCCAGTGTGGGGAACAGGTTTTTTTTTTTTTTTTTTTTTTTTTGCCCATTGGTGTTGGTTGTACCAAAAAAATGAATGATGTCATCAATTAGAGGTCACTGTGTTCTGCATGGTGGGGCTTGGTGGTGGCATTAGGGGGAACAGCTCTGTCGCATTGTTTGCTGCAGGTGTTAATATAGTTTTTTCTGTGTGTGTGATGTTTGCTAGGCTGCGTTAATTGAGGTCCAGGCTGTATGTGGCACAGATGCCGAGGCTTGGCCCATCTCTGGTGGCAACCATTTGGTATGGTGCATGAAAAGTGTAAGTGTAAGTCACTCTGGATTAGAGCATCTGCTAAATACCTGTAATGTACAGTAAGGTTTTCAAAAATAATATTTATTCTGTTTTTATTTAATGTCCCTTGTAGTGTAGGGTACATCAGAGACTCCCTACTGAGGATGAAAATGAATTTCTGGGTCTTAGGAGACTAGGGTCATGAATAGTTTTTCTGTGGTATATGATATCAGTTGACATAATTTCATTGTTCAAAGTAGTCATTTTTCATCGCTCTCTTTCCCTCCCCTTTCTGTGGAAAAAGGAAAACCTGACGTACGTTTACGCCAAATTGTTCATGCTTTTCGGTCGTTGCTCCTTTCGTTCGATCACCAGTTTTTTTTTAAATGTGTGTGTATGTCTGGGTGTGTGTGGTTTGTATGTCTTTGTGAGTGTGTGTGAGTGTGTGTGTGTGTGGTGTGTGTGCCCGCGTGTGTACATAAGTGCATGTGTGCATGCATATGTGTGTCTGGGTATGTGTGTGAGTGTGTGTGTGTGTGCACGCGTGTGTGCGTAAGTGCATGTGTGCATGCATACACGTGTGTGTGGGTATGTGTGTGAGTGTGTGTGTGTGTGTGTGCACGCGTGTGTGCGTAAGTGCATGTATGCATGCATACACGTGTATGTGGGTATGCGTGTGAGTGTGTGTGTGTGTGTGTGCACGCATGTGTGCGTAAGTGCATGTGTGCATGCATACACGTGTGTGGGTATGCGTGTGAGTGTGAGTGTGTGTGTGTGTGCACGCGCGTGTGTGTAAGTGCATGTGTGCGTTCGTGCACGCGTGTGTTAGGTTAGGATTGTGGCTTTGAGGGTGAGTGAGGCACTGGTTTCAGTACGGTATCATAGCGAGTGGCAGTATGTGGGAACCGTAAAGTTTTGAAATCTTTCAAAGCTGATTGGCTATGAGAGGCTTCTCTGTCACTCACTCATGCCTGGTCACGCCTGCCGCAACGTTCACCTTACCTGCACCCGCTTAAACCACCAGTGTGTGTGTGTGTGTGTGTGTGTGTGTGTGTGTGTGTGTGTGAGTGTGTGTGAGTGTGTTTATCATGTGTGTGTGTGTGTAGTGTGCCTGTGTGTTAGGCTAGGATCGTTTGACACTGATGACAGACTGTTCGTGCCCTGGTGTCAGAAAGCGGAGAGGAATTCCTCCAGGGGAGAGGCTTGATTAATGGTAGCATGCATGAGCGGGCGTGTCAGAACAACGGTGACTTTGTTTGGAGGGGTGAAGGGTTGGAGGGGGTGGGGTGCGGTCTACAGGGGGCCCCCTGGAGGACGGCAGGCGCTGCTCCAGGGACCTGGGTGCCATCGTGGTTCTGTGTACCCATCTACGAAACCCGAAGTGTGATTCGGGGCCTGAGGACGTGAGAATCTATTGGTTGTCTCAGAATGACAACAATTTTTTTTTTTCTTTTTTTTGTAACGGGAGGGAGTTTCCCCAATCAATTTCAATTTATGAAAATAAATTTAAATAATGATTTAAATCATCATTAAACTGTCTTATACATGACTTATGCAGGCATCAGACTACATCAGACAAACCTGACAGAGTTAGATTTCGAAGATTAGCTTCTCAGCAGAAATTGTTTTTAGTGGAGAAGTGTAAATGTGGCTGCTCTGGATGGAGAGAGAGAGAGCCGAACGGCTCAAGGTGGGGGACTAACAGAGTTATAGCAGAGCTTTCAGGACCCGCGGGAAGCACACAATGTCCGTACCGCGCCAGGGCTTCAGACCGGGGTTACTCTAAAGGCTTCACGCCAGCGAAGCAAATCTCGTTTAAAAAAAAAAAAAACGTTCCCTTTTTTTCTTTAACTTTTTAAAAGAAGACAAAACAGAAAAAGAACTTCAGCGTGAAGGGAAAGCATGTTAGCCGCTGGCATTTGTCTGCCTTTGTGGAGCTCTTTGTAAGAATACAAACGCGAGATTAAATTTAAGACGCCACCGCTCCGCGGGAGATTACAGGTAATCCGAGAGCACTCTGGCAAAAAAAAAAACACTCCACGGGAGTTTGGGACACGCCCACTGCCGCGAAAGAAGACTTACTTGTCTGTCTTTGTTCTTTGCATTTGCAAATGAAAAGGCGCATCCCACAGCGAAATCTCATGTTTTAGTTCTGACAGCGCATGCATGCCCAGGACCTGTCTCAGGAACCATGCCCAGTGCGGTTCGGGTGAGGAAGGGGGCAGGGCTCGAGCTCGGGCTCCTGACCGCCGGGGTAATTAAATTAGGGTGCCGTCAGCCAGCCCTCTGTGGTGGTGCCAGGCCCGTATTGCCAACCGTTGCCACATTACCAGAGAGAACAGTGGGATCTGCCTCCATTCCAGTCAATCAGGCTGAGGCACCGCCCACCAGCCGATCAGACTGTGCCACCCCATTGCCCCGCCCCCTGCCGCCATCTTGTGTTGCTGTTCCGCTGCCAATGGCAGCCTGCAGTCCCTTCTTCCTCCTCCAACAGTGCTGCTTCCCTGCTGGTCTCCACACTGGTAAATACTGAGCTGGGGAGTGTCACGGTCAATATCCGCTTCGTCTGTTTTATCTCCGCCAGCCCTGGGAGGTCAGTCGGTAGGGAAGGTGGTGGTGGGGGGGGGGGCAGTGAAGCAGGCAGTGAGCGTCGAGGGGGGCCTTCCGGAGCGTTCCTGAATGGATCGATCTTCGATGCAACATCATGTCCACAGCTCTGTTGAGGGCTGTACTGTTTATTTGCCATCCTTGATCATTTCTATGCCTTTATATGCCTTTCGTGCCTCTCTTGTTTCTTTTTTGAACAGCCAAATATGGACTGGTTATCAATAAGCAGGTGTGCGACAAACCATTAAAAATCCTTAGAATAATGTTTTTATTACAAAATTTCTTTTGTAACTTTTTTATTTTGTTAATTCCCTAAACAAGAACAACAGCAATGTGCAAACGGCTCCATGCAAATGAAGCCGAATAGGAGCACAGGACACCAGATAGCTGTGATCGGCTACTGCACATTCATGACTGACACATCGAGTGCACTTATCTACTGCAAAAAAAAGGAAACGATAACGAGGCGGTACTGTGACCGGCGTCCCAATCGAAAGCGCTCACCCGGATACGGTAGATATTGGTTGATGTAGAGCGGGAAAAGGTGCGACGCCACATCCAAACACCGGGGAGATCTGCTCGAGGCACCAGTGATGGCGGCTGAATGGCGGTAGATCAAGGAGCCGCAGGCCACAGCAGAGTGGGCCTTGTGAAGTCCTGTTTTCCATTAAGCGGTAAGTGGGCAGTGGATCTCTCATGGAGATGTGTTAAGTGTTAACCGGTAAATGGACAGTGGATCTCGTGTGGGGATGTGTTAAGTGGTAAATGGACAGTGGATCTCGTGTGGGGATGTGTTAAGTGGTAAATGGACAGTGGATCTCGCACAGGGACGTGTTAAGCAGTAAATGGACAGTGTATCTTGCGTGGGGACGTGTTAAGCAGTAAATGGACAATGGATCTCGCATGGAGGTGAGTTAAGCAGGAAATGGACAGTGGATCTGGCATGGGGACGTGTTAAGCAGTAAATGGACAGTGGATCTCACACAGGGATGTGTTAAGCAGTAAATGGACAGTGGATCTCGCACAGGGATGTGTTAAGCAGTAAATGGACAGTGTATCTTGTGTGGGGACGTGTTAAGCAGTAAATGGACAGTGGATCTCGTGTGGGGATGTGTTAAGTGGTAAATGGACAGTGGATCTCGTGTGGGGATGTGTTAAGCAGTAAACGGACAGTGGATCTCACGTGGGGACGTGTTAAGCAGTAAATGGAAGGTGGATCTGGCATGGGGACGTGTTAAGCAGTAAATGTACAGTGGATCTCACGTGGGGACGTGTTAAGCAGTAAATGGAAGGTGGATCTGGCATGGGGACGTGTTAAGCAGTACATGGACAGTGGATCTCTTGTGGGGACGTGTTAAGTGTTAACCGGTAAATGGACAGTGGATCTTGTGTGGGGATGTGTTAAGCGGTAAATGGACAGTGGATCTCGCGTGGAGGTGAGTTAAGCAGTAAATGGACAGTGGATCTCTTGTTGGGACGTGTTAAGCAGTAAATGTACAGTGGATCTCGCATGGAGGTGAGTTAAGCAGTAGATGGACAGTGGATCTCTTGTGGGGACGTGTAAGCGATCTGCGGTTTAGAACAGTGTCTGACAGGCAGTTGGCACCAGAGCCGGTGACTGGGATAAACACTCCATGCAGTCAATAAGGGCCACAGCCATCCCTGGCCACACAGTTCAGGTTTAAATTTGAGCGCTTCCCTGCCCAGAGCTCCAGAGCTCTCCTGCTAAACGGCGGTGCGATCGACAGCAGCTGTCAAGCGCGGAGCGAACGAGGAGAAGTTAATATTTCATTGAGACCAACATTGCAGGCATTGTATGGCTGCCTCTGGCCTTCAGTGTTTCAGCATGGCATGTAACCAAGCAGCTATGGAAACACCATGCCCTTAAATAAGTTATGGAATGGCGTCTGTTGTTAATAAAAGTTTTGGAAATGCACCGCGGCACATGACTGTGCATCACAATGCGACGCAGGCGGCGTTATGGGCCTCAATTTGTAATGCGAAGAATAATGTTCGGGTGGTGTTAAGCCGTACATTGGTGATGCTCGGGACCAGAAGAAAATGCCCTGGCCTTATTCCTTGACCGGCCTTCAGGAAAGTCACCATTCCGCATAACGGAGCAAGTTATAAATTTATAAATACCAGCTAAAAACCTTCTTGTAGTTTCATCAGTGATCACAACAGACTCCATCAAAATCAAATCTGTAAAGTCATTATTCAGTGTATTGCCTTACGATGTTTGTTCAGTTGATTATAGAACACATTTAGAAGTAATCTGTTGTTTATCTTGGTTTGGCAAGCATATCCCCTTATCGGTCGCATATTATTGTTTGTAGAATGGAAGATCAAAGTTTGGCGGGAGATTCACCACTGCCCTTGTGGAGTTACTCAAAGAAATGTTCAGTGGTAACTGTAATTTAGTACGCCATTCTTATAGAATTTTGTATTAACTGTGTAAGAGTTTATTTAGAATTTAATTAATATTTAACTGTGTAGACAGCAGGATTTTTATCTCAGCCCAAAGGCTGTGTTGTGGAAAATGTAATGTTGGTTTCTCTGTTCATTGTGTGGAATTAAATGACAATAGACAATTTGCAGGTGTATGATGAATATGAAACAGTGAACGGGCCCAACCTACCTTGTATCTCATAGCCAATCAATGTCTTTGATTGTTTTTCTGTTCATTAATAATAATGACAATCTGTGGAGATGAGTTTTCCAACTTTCCCATACCCCTGATTAAGTCACATCAAGTCCTGATACCCATAACAAATTCAACCTCTACAGTTACAGTTACAGTGAGAGAGAAATAGAGAGCAATCACATAAATCATCATTTTACAACCAGTGTATTCCTTTTGGTGTGTTTCTGCCATCGGTCCTCGCTCAAAAAGAACAGTGTGCACCTCAAAGCTCACAAATAACAATCAAAGCTGACGTGGGGGGAGCCAGTGAGGGATCCATGGTCAAGTGAACATGAGGGAATGTTCTGCGGGCATATGTATAACTGCAAACGGTTGTTAAAAATAACCCCCCCTCTCTCTCTCTCTCATTCTCTCTCTCACCCATACACACACACACACACACATACACACACATTTTCTCTAGCATAGCTTTCCAAAGACGTCTTACTGCCAACTGTATGTCTGTTAAATTTGATATGCTTGTTAAAACAAACCCCATATGAAATAGCCTCAGAAATGTTAAAGGCATCTATTAAAAAAATTTAATAAATAAAAAGTATGCCGGAGGAGATTTATGAGCCCCAACCCTAAGCCTTTAAATTCGGGCATGGTGAAAAATTTAATTGCGTTTCTCCCTGGTTTAACGGCCTCAGCTGTGTGTGTTTATGAAAATGCTCATGTGTATGCAGGGCTCCTAAATGAACTGGAGCCCCCCTAGCAATGCCAAATAGGGGCTGATCAATAGAGATTGGCGGCCTTCTCCCACATCACAGAACAGGGACGCAGGTGTCAGAGCAGCACACCGCTTTCAACTGCATGGAGTGTGTGTGTGTGTGTGTGTGTGTGTGTATGAGAGAGAGAGAGAGAGAGAGAGAGAGAGCGCAAGTGTGTTTGAGAGAGAGTGTAGGTGTATGTGAGAGACAGAGAGAGAAAGAGAGACTGTGTGCGTGTGTGTGGGGGGGGTGGATGTGTGTGTGTGCTTGTATGTGTGTATATGTGTAAGTTTGTGTGTGTGTGTGTTTCTGTTTGTATCTTCATTTTGTTGTCACAGTCTGTTGAACCTGCTCAGATAAGGGGGACTGTCATTAGGATGATCAGCCATTTTAAATGAAGTACTGCCCACCCCCACCAAAACAATCTTCAACCCTCCAGCCCCATGGGCCTGCCCTCGGACGTGCTTCTATCAGCATGCCTGCATCCCGTCCTGGCACCTCAAGTGCAGGTGGAGAACCACGTCTTGGGAAACTCTTCCTCCTCGTGACCTGCTCATCCTCCTCCGCCGCTTTGCATCCCTTGTTTAGGTTTCATTCAGGAGGACAAAGGATCTAAAAACAAGACTCATCATGTACAGAAAACGTACAGTTCACCTACTGTTCAGAATGATTAATGTATGGCAATGTACACTATAATAAGCTTTTAGATATCTGTTGTATGCTCTTCAGCGCAGCTACCAAGCATTCAGGTGGAAAATGGCTACCGTGTTACAATGTCCCCCCAATCACCATAACACTCAGATGAAATCATGATATGAAAGGCACTCTAAAAATGAAATAAATTATTATTATTATTATAAGCAAAAAACAAGATTTGAGTACATAAGCCTTTGCTCTGATTTCCAGAGACATGGGAGTGAAAAAAAAATACATCTCACACTTTCCTGTGTTTCAGAAAGACTGGCAGATTTATCTCTGCGAACTTCATGACCTCATCTATAGCGCTGAATGTATGCTTCATAGTGTTAGAAATGCCGTGAAACAACCCAATATGGCCAAGAAATAAGGAAGAGGTGTTAATACCAAATGTCTGGCAGGCTGCTGCACAGATGGCTGCAACAGAGCATTTAATATTGACACATCTCTCTCTCTCTCTCTTTCTCTCTCTCTCTCTCCCTCTCTTTCTCTCTCTCCCTCTCTTTCTCTCTCTCTCTCTCTCTCTCTGTCTATCTCTCTCTCTCTCTCTTTTTCTCTAATCTGAATACATTTTCTGCTGTGGGGCATTTTGCCCTCCTCTGGCACTCTCAAATCTTCTCAGCATAAAGTTCCACACACATGCTGGTTCCATAGTCGTCTATAAAATATACAGCCTTTACCTCAGACCATGGAGTAGGCTGCAAAAAAGCTCACTAAAAGCTCATACAGTAGTATTTTATTTGACAAAAAATATGTTTGCAGCAGTTACCTTGAAGAAAACTAAAACCCCTTTTTCCCTCCCAATATGTTCTCCATGTTTATAAAAATCCAAATAAATGAATTACATTTCAATGTGAGAGCGTCACTTGCATACCGTACTGTTTGAGACTGAACCAGCGTACACAAATGTGGTTGCATTTCTGGACATCGTACATGACATAAATTTCAATAAATCTGCCAAAGTTGGCCGGGCTTCTGTTCGTTTGGAGCTAATGAAAAGAAACAGGCACACATATGGGTTTTTTTTCCCTCCTCTCCTCAGTGATATCCACGCAGATTCACACGCCATATGTGAGTGGGTGAGTGTAAAGAAGACTACACCTAATACATGCTCAGTCCTGATGAAAGCTACAAACTGAAGCCAGGAGATGCTCATCTCCCTACCTTTTCCCTTGCAGTCGCATGAAAGTGAAGGTCATTTTTCTGTTTGGTGTTTCTCTTGCGACGCTTTTGCATTTTATATCGGGGACCGCATATGTTCAGTTATTTTCTGTCGAGAGGGTACGTGTGAACAGCTTCAGCCAATCACCATGTTCTGTTGTTCACACAGTGGCTTACGTCTCTTTAAAACAAATTCTAATGGTCTCTTTTTGCCAGAGTTATGATAAGACAGGCATAAAAAATAAAAAAAATCTTACTTTTAAAATTTATCAAAAATTCTCACCGGTGTTCATTAATTTGAAACGGCCACAACACACCTTTGCCTATAAGTAAAACACATTGAAAGGTTGGTGCATTTAATTGCTTAATTTGGTCCATCATAGAAAGAGAGAGCATGCTTTTTGCCTTTAATTTAACAGGACTTTATTAGAAATAGAGGATGCTCAAATTACATAAATAAAATATGTTAACTGTGCATTCATTTTTATTTCTTTTTTTGGCATGTTTTAGTATTAAGTTGTATATTGTGAGGTTTGAGTCTTTGATGCAGAGTCTGTTGTCACTGACAGTGTTTCCACAATGGGGGAAGGAGCACTGGGCATCGAAACTGTTGACGGGCTGTCAAACATCTGATTGCAACAACTGACAAGGACTTGAATCTCAATCACAGCACATTCCTGAATCTGTATACATTGCTGCACTTTGCCAATAGTGTTAAAATGCTTCAGTTTATACAAGTAACACTACAAGCTATGATAATGTTGACAGTCACCATACAAAACTTCTGAAAAATCATATAAAGCACAAAAAACTGAGAAAATCGAGGAAATTGAAACAAAATGTGGAAATTCATGGAACTGCCAAAAAAAACACGGAATCCCTGACATCCGTGACTTTTGTGACAAAAACCCATCCTTAATTATAATTGAGCTAATACTGGATCAGTCCTCATCATACTCCTTTCTCCCATACGCAACTGCCCCAACTATCACCCCTACTCCCAGCTGCCATCACATAGTACCTACCACACCTATCCACAATCCCTTGCTTCCTCTCAGCCTATAGCAGAGGTTCCAAAAGTGTGGGGTGCAGAAAGGGTTGAAGGAAAATTGTACAGCGCAGGATGGGGGGGGGGGGGGGCAGGGCCCTATTACCAAAACAGGGCCTGACCAAAAATGTTTGGGAACCACTGGCCGAGGGCACCTTTATACTGCGTGCCGGACTCGGAGAATCAATCTGGCAACCACGCCAGCATACATACACATACAGAACATGCTGTACCCAGCTAGCCACATAACATTTTAAAACATTTTCAATTACACGCCTTTCAAACTGTGGTAAAACTGAATGCGTGCAATCTGGACCTATTCACAATGGCAGGGAAGTTTGTGGTTTGGGGAGCGATGGTTAAAAAATGAACAGTGATGCAAACCTGCATGCAAATCAATAGAAAAAATACATGCATCATTATTCACCACAAACTTACAGAAAATTTGGTGAATTTGGCCAGTAACATACATATGTACTCACACATACACAACCATATTGTATAATATAGCTGCAAAATGTTGACTGACAAGGGAACATTAATGGGGCAATAAGGAGCAGCCCCAATGCCCCCTGTACAGTAATCAGGCTAACCTGCCTGACGTCCAGTCCTCTCTATCTTCCAGGACAGTCTTTCTCTTCCTCTTCCTTTCTCCTTTCTTTTATTCATACCCCCCCCCCCCCAAAAAAAAAAGAAGGAGCATAATCAGCTCTCCTGCAGTTTATTCACTCTGGGGGGGCAGCATGCACCCCTTCACCCCTGCAAGGAAGGAGCCCTGCCAAAGGCAGCTGTATTAATTCCACATGCGTAGAGTCAGGGGCACAGAGCAGGTCTTTCAAGGCACACCCGAGGGGGAGGGGGGTGGGGTGGGGGCCGGGGGGGGGGTGGGGGGTCAAGCAGGAGAACGAAATTTAAAGTTTAAAAAAAAAAAAAAGCAAAAATCACAAGAGACTTTAAGGGAAGGCAACGTGATCCCGGTGAACACAGCACAGTCGGGGGGGGGGGGGGGGTTCCTACCTCGATGCCGCGTAGAGAAACATATGGCTGCGTTTAAAAATGCGCCCCCTCCCTTCTCTTTCCTAGCCCTGAGCCAGGCTGAATCGCAGCAATGTTCCAGGTCCTTATTATGGGGAGGGCGGAGGCGGGTGGTATGATATCAGAGATCATTAGGAGTGAAACTGTGTTGGGATAAGTCTTTAGGGAGAGGTGTTGCGAGTTACATGCTAAAAGTAAAAAGAAATGAGCTCAACCAATCACACAGTACTTAACTATAATCTGATATAGCAATGCTGATGGTGATTGGTGGATATACTTCCAGGCACCCTGTGGGTTATACAAGGGTTTTTCAATTCATTAGCTGAATTCCAGCCGGGCGGTGCAGTCAGTTATGTGTGTGTGGTTTATCTAAGTGTGCATACTGTAGGTGTGGTCATGTACAGTTCTGCACACAAGTGAGACCAGTCTGTGTGTGAGTGCCCGCTAGCATATATACAGTTGGTGGCAAGTAAGGATAAGGCAGACGTAAGGGTGTTCCTTTGTGGGGGCACAAGAGTTCTGCCAGGACAGTGAGCTCCAAACTGAACAGAAGTTTTTTGGAGCACTGGACCACTTGGGACAAAAACCCATAATTTAATTGAAGACCATGATCAGTCAATTAGTTGAATCATGGATGCATTTTTATTTCACTCGTTTTTATGCTAATTAAATGCTATATAACTGGTCTCATTCGTAATGTGGGCATTTCCCAAACCGGTGGTCATAGTACACAGTAAAAATGATCAGTAGTCATGGTAAACACTAAAAATGCTCTGTAGTCATAATGCACCGTAAAATGTTCATTAGTAATAGTACATATAGTAAATATGACCAGTAATAGACAGTGAGAAGCAGTGGTCAACAGTAGATGGTAAAAACATTCAGTGGTCATAGTAGGCAGTAAAAATGTTCAGTAGTCATTGTACACAGTGAAAATGTTCAGTCTCAGCTGCTATTCCCAGACCCCCACTGGCTGCGTCTCCTGCTGCTCTCCCAGTGTGCTGCTCGGCTCCCGCAGCTCACCGCTTGCTGCTCCATGCTCGTTGCTCCGTGCTCGTCACTCTGTCTTATGTCACTCTGCCTGACGGACCGATTGCAGCCGCATTTTCCAGAGCTGCTGTCATTCTAAAGGCATTAAAATATATTAGCTTCCATAAGCCCTGCAATCTGTCTTAATTAGGAAACCTGGAGAAAGGGGGCTGGGAGTAGGTTTATAAAAAGCAGAACATACACAAACACACACTTGCACACACATAGACGTGCACAGACACACACATACACATGCACCTATGCACACACACAGACACACACACACACACACACACACACACACTACACACATACACACTCTTATACTGTATATGAGAACTTTGCTCGGCGGATAGTGTATCATTTTGTTAAAGGAAGAGAAATCAAAGCCCTTTGGCATGCTTCCAGGGAGAGATCTCTTCAAAGGGGACACACCAGGACATGGAGCGCTAATAATTAGGCTGCTTTTTGTATGTGAAATCCTCCCACCCAGTACCCCCTCCCCACCACCCAACCAACCCCCTCCCCACCACCCCCCAGCCCCCCATCCCTCCACCCACTAATCCCAACCTCCCACCCTAGCCCCTTCTCTTCTGGACTTCCTGTTTAAACTCCTCAGACTGTTCCGCAGTCTCTTCCTGTTTTTATCAGCGGCTATAATAATAGCGTTATTTCCATCATCGAAAGTGCCTCAGCCTCAGGTCCTGAGCAGTGGTGGGGATTATTTATAGGAGCAGGCATCCTCTCGCCTCACTCTCCAGCGTTTTCCCTCTGAGAGAGGGCCAGTGTGCGCAGTGTGGGGCAGAGGTCAAAGCTCAAGGTCAGACTTGGACATGAGCTAAATGCTTTATGCAATTATTTTTAGAATTTTGCAAATGTGCCTCCCCCCAGACACACGCACACACTCACATGCGTGCACATGCACACACACACACACATACACACACAAAATGAAACTGAAATTTACAGACACACGCATACACTACTGACAATGCATATTGCAACATGTTACATTGTTTTGAGATTTTTACCAGTATTTAAAGAATAAAAAAAACTGTATTTCAGGCTCATACAGGTATCTGATCCAGATATGATCAGGTCCAGGTCATATCCTCTTGAGACCTGGCAGTTTAAAAAAAACAACAAAAAAAAAAAACATTTTTGACATAATGCTAGTGCCTTGGATTACAGAAACAAGTTGCAGTCAAAATATTTGTTTTAATTTAATTGATTGTCCCTTGTAGTGCAGGTTTCAGCATAGTAGAATATATGGTTCTTGAGATTAAGACCAGAGACCCATGTCTCCTACAGGGGACAAGAATGAATTGCCAGGTCTTAAGAGGATATGGAAACATAATGAGGGCCCCTTTTCTGCACGGGGGGGGGGGGAGGAGGGGGGGCTGCTCTGCCCTCAGCCCTTCAGCTGAAACATAACACAGCACATGCCTTAATCCCCAGACCAGTCTAGCCTGGCAAACTAACCAGGCAATCAATCAACCCTGACCACAGATGCGTAGCGGCACTGAGGAAGATCCAAATCAGTGCTCCAATTCATGCCCGAAACCCTGTAAAATTGGTCCGATGCAAAGCTGGCACGTCAAAGCCTTCCAGCGATGTCATGCTCAGGCCACTCCTTCAGGATGAGTCACGGTCGGCTGTGTAACCAGACCCCTGGAGTGGCAGAGTTTTGTGAATGGAGCATTTTGTCTAGGCTTGCGCTGTTATTTTCCAAAAAGCCCGTAAGAATGTAAATTTGAGGAGTGTACAGCCAAGAAACAGAGCACCCTGTAATGCGTCTTACCTGGATCACCTGCGCAAGCAGGTCTGGCCTCGAGCACAGAGATGCGAGGAAGCTTTCCCTTCTATTTTCCACAGAGTGCAGTCTGTCCTCTTTTGCTCTCTCTCTCTTTCTCTCTCTGTCTTAGAGAAGGAGTGCTGATCTAGGTTCAGGTCATCCCAATCCTTATTCTAACATTTATGTGTTTAAAAACTTAACATACCCTAGCATAACATATCTCAGGTCAATATTCCTATTCTGAGGAGATTTCTGAAAGCAGGTCCTGATCTTCAGATGGGGACCATGAAAGGTCATTTCTGACCTAAATGAAAGAAGTAGGCATATCATTAAATATCATTAAAAAGAAAGAGAGCACTAGTGAGTTCAATAATAGCAGTGGACCCGGTAGGCCAAGGCAGACTACTACAGTTGACCAAAGAATTCTCACCATAATGAAAAAAAGCCCTCAAACCCCTTTCCGACTGATCAGAAATACTCTTCAGGAGGCATTTCCTTGAACTTCAGAAGATGAGATGCTTCTGTACACTTCAGAATTCATCTGCTGAAGTTCAAGCAAATACTTCCAAATGCATGCTTCCAAAGCAACAAATTAGTTTTTCAAAGCCAAAAACGGGGAAAACTCTCGAGTGGCCAAGCCTTTCACCTCACCTGAATCCAAATGAACATGCATTTCATATTCTGAAGGCAACTCGTCCCCAAAAGAAGCAAGAGCTTAAGATGGCTGAAGTACAGGGGCTGACAGAGCATCATCAGAGAAGATGCTCAGAATCTGGTTTTATCAGAATTTGAAAACATTAATAGGAGGTTGTGCAAATTGTTACACACTCGGTGGCCTCTGTTATACTCTCTTATTAACAAGGCGTATCTCCCCACAGAACTGCCAATCACTGAATGATTTTTGTTTTTCGCACTATTCTCTGTAAACAGTGTGTGAAAATCTCAGGAGGGCAGCTGTTTCTGAGATGCTGGAACCACAACTTCTGGCATCAGCATTTATACCATGGTCCCAGTCGTTTAGATCACACATCTTGCCTATTCTAATGTTTGGTCGAACAACTAAATCTCCTCACCATGTTGACATAAACAAGCATATGTCCCTAAAACAGTGGCTACTGAGTGCAACTCTGTGTCCTACTGTATATTCCCTATCAATGCAATTTTCCCATTCTTATATCTTTATATTTTCTTTACAAATATAGTACCACAGGAAGTTAATGTTAAGCTAGGCTCACAAAATCTTGTAAGTCTGTCAAAGTATAGATGTGCAGCCAAAGTAGATACAAGAACATTATGGTTCCAAAATTATGGAAACCAAAATTATGGAGAAATTTACAACAAAATACTAAAAAGAAAATGGCTTTTATGTAATTATTGTTTATTATACCCCCATTTTTTCTGTTTTTTTATAAGTTTGATTCATTCATTTGAATATTTATGTATTTTTACCCTAATTTTACAAAGTATTTTTCCCTCTGTATGCATTTTGGTTGCTTGTTTGTGTGTAGACTACAGCTAAAGTCTATGATTAGGATGACCATTATTATTATGATTAGAAGTAGTGGTGGTGGAAGAAGAAGTATTAATAGTCACAGCAGCAGTAGTAGTTGTAGGGATATGAATAACAGTAGTATCAGTGGTAGCAGATACAGTAGTAGTAATAGCAGTGGTGGCAGTAGTATTATTACACATAGCAGTAGTAGTAGTTGTTATGGTAGATTCACACACGCCCTGAAAGACCGTATTTGTGAATCATACTGTTCATTATGGCGCGGCGAGGTTTGCGAGATGTGGTGTGTTCCTGAGAGGACGAGAGCCCTTTCTCTCATGTCCCACCGAGCCGTTTGATATGACATCGGTAATTACCAGCATTATTCACCGCCCGTCCTGCCAACAATCGCATTAAGCGAAGGTCCCGCGTTGCCGGCTGCTTGATTGCCTTGCGATAATGAGGCTGAGGTATGGCTACGAGCACTCCGCAGTTTACACAAGACATTTTTTTTAAAATTTCCTAATCAGTATCTTCTCAATCGGTAGGACCTTCAGCAGCGATCGCTCGTCTGCATGACTCCGTCCTGCGAGTATGTGTTCTCAAATCGTAACAAAAATTGCAAACAAAAGCCAGGGGTCACCTATTGCAGCAAATGGTTGAAGAGCTTAATATGGGTATGTCAGAATGGTTGTTTCTTGGGGTTTTTTTGCATCATTTCATTAGCACAGGGAAACCGTGTTCTAACAAGGGGAACTTTTTCTGAAATGTATGGAGACGGCATTCAGGGGGGTGTTTTTCAGATATTTACTTTCTACAATGCAACCAACCCCTGCAAGTAAATGTTTGTAAGTATGGATGAAGACGTGCTAAAATGGGCTAGATGCTGCCATGCTGCATGGGCATTCAGCTCTGTGTCAAGGGATCAAAAGAAAAGGTCAATTAAAAAACTTTAAGAAAAAATTGATCAAACAAATGAATTACTGATAGTCAGAGCATGTTTTTCTCCTCTACAATTTAGCAATATCTTTATATACCACCGAAACTACCGCAGTCTTCAGACAATCTTCTTTCTCTTCATCAAGCCTTCATTCCTACAGGCCTTGTTCCAACGTAATGGACAGATAGCCAGGTAACCTAAGTGCTTTGAAAATATGACTTCATAGGCATAAACTTTGATCACAGCTTGCAGAAACACAGCGTGCAGAAACAGTGTGCAGAAACACAGCGTGTACAAACACAGTGTACAGAAACAGTCTGCAGAAACACAGCCTACAGAAACACACACGCGCGCGCGTGCACACATGCACAAACATGCACACACGCACGCACACACACACACACACACACACACATACACATAGAACAGTATGTTCTCAAACTGGCCAGATTTTTATCAGCCAGATAAAGGCCTCACTCCCTCTTTTTCCCTCTTTCCCTCTCTCTTCCTCTCTTCCTGTCTCTCTCTCCCCCTCTCTCCCACTCTCTTTGTGGCTGTGGCCAGGTTAAACTTATCACCATGGAGACCTAAGAAGTTATGGACGACCATTGTTCCTGGAGTAATAAATCTCTCCCTCCCTGCCCCCACCCCCACCCCCAAAAAAAAACTTCCTCTAACATGCATGCGGATTCCATTTGCGATTAAACTGCAGTTGGTCCATCTCGGGCCTCTGGTAATCGGGCTACGCAAGACTGTCATGGGGTAGGCTGTCTTCGATCTCCATTACAGGTGCTTTTAAAAGTGAACCCCATCCCTTGCCACTGTGGCTTCAGTGGTAAATCTTGTATGGACAGGGTCTGGCGATGTTGCCAGGCAACCCATACAGGAAATCTGTTCATTTGCTTGATATATATCTGACGAACTGACAGCCACCATTCTCCTTGAAAATTCACATCCCTCCGGAATGGAGACTTGCCTCACTAGAGGAGACTGCATTTTTTAAAATGACTGAAGCTGCATAAATCAGGCCAAGATCAAGCATGGCCACTGAGACTATTCACACTAATGTGCCAGAGACATCCAACAAGGAGCCCTTGAGAACAAAAGCAAAGCTCAAAATTTGCGACTAAACTAAACTCAAACTCTGATTGGAGCGGTCCTCTCCACCAACTCTTCATGCGTATCAGCAAAAATGTGGAGAAGACACAGTGGCAGGCCACAACCCCGTCCTGAACCCCTGCCCAACGTCTGTGCCGGAGAAAGCACTAGCCTTCAGAGCCTGGGCAGATACAACTAATCACATCCTTTGGGTACTGAAGCTCTGTACGTGGCCTCTTACATATTCACAGGTCTCCCTTCACTCAAGTTTACTTTAGGCTTATGTTCACTGTAGTACACTTAGAGCAAGAGTGAGTCCAACTTGTTTACGTGTGCTGAGAAAATCATGCCAAAAGACAATTTGTGCTTCGAACATTAACTGTAATTGTAGAATTTTGGCCTTGTTATCAGGAGAACAGCGATCCATGCAGAATGCCGATGACAAGATCTATACATTGAGCGATCCATCAGGCAATTAGCTGAATATGATGTCAATTAGCCCTTACCCACTATCTCATTTAGCCTGAGCCCAGCGTCTGCATGCACAGGTACTCTTGCCAGGACAGTTCTCATCTCTACAAACCTGAAATATAGCAATTCCATCATTAAAATCATGAAATATAATTAGTGGCAAAACCAGAGAGAGAAAACAACAGAGGGAGAAAGGGATTGAGACGGGTAAGACGGAGAAAGAGAGGGAGAGAGAGAGAAAGAAGGAGAGGGAAAAGGAGAGGGAGAGAGAGGGGTGCTGTAGAGCGCTCAAAGCTCATTTTCCAGAATTTATTTAACTTTTGGCGTGCGTGCATGCGTGCGCGTGCGTATGCATGAGTGTGTGTCTAAAATGAACAGGATTAAAAAATAATCAAGCAGGGAGGACTGGCAGCGGCAGTGTACCGCCAACCCGCCAACCGAGCACCAACAAACAAACACACAGCAGATCAGCAAATCCCGTCAGGTCTGCGCGCCACACCTGCTGCTCATTAAACAGGCCTCTGTGCTTAATGCAGTGCAGGTGTGAAGGAGACCATGTCCTGAGAGCAGCTCCACACCTGGCTCATCTGCACACACACACACACACACCTAAACACACACACATAAACACGCAAGCACACACGCACACACACACCTTGGTCTCATTCCCCCAAAGAAGCACGGTTGCCAAATCCTCACTTTATCACTGAAAACTTGGTCAGGAGCCACAGCAGCCCATTAGAGCCCTTTCACAGAGAGAGAAGGAACACTTTCTATCTCATAAACCTGGGGAGAATGTCATTGTGCATTTGTGCCTGTATGCGTGTGTGAGTGTGTGCGTGCGTGTCGTCTTCAAATGCACAAAATCCCTGATCCCTGTTTTTATTTTGTCCTCTGTCATTAGGAGACTGAAACCAAAATGTCCTCACAGAGACACCACCATTCCAGAAAGCTCTGTCCCTGGTCTATGCGCGTGTCCCCTGGTTTTAATGTGTGTGGCCCGTGCTCTAAAGTGTGTGGCTCCAGGGTTAAGGTGTGTGGCCCCTGGTCTAAAGTATGAGGCTGGGACTGTAATTAAATAATTGAATTCACACTCACCTGTGCTCTTGACACTGTAGATCTCCCAATAGTGTAATTATCTAAAAGCAGCATTTAACCATGCAGGAAACCATTTGCCCTTTCCTCAACCTCAATACGCAATTTATCTGCTAGCACTGACAATGAATCAACCTTAAGCAAGTTTTGACTCAGCCAAGGTCCAACCCTCCAGGGCCAGTAGTGATGCTGTCTTTTTTCTTACCCTTCAATCAGGAACTGTTTTTAATTCACTATCTTTGCCAACACAAGAGATAACTGGCCCAAACCGCCTCTGGACCTTTATTTACTAAATTTTCTGTCAGCGCATGACATTCTAAGCAGAACATTTTTCCTCATGGCGTTTTATGGATTACAAGGGTGGATTACTTTTCTGTTGCTTGATAGCCACTTTTTTAAAGTGCAAAAACCATAATGAAACACACAAGCTACTTATTCTGTGTTAGTGAGGATGCATAAATGCCGGGGAGGAGGAATTGCATGTAAATGAATATAAGTGGAAGCACAGCAGCATGCATGGGATTGAGAGCTAATAGATTCCATACCTCTTGGTATGCACTACATCCTTTGGGGGTTAGCACAACTCAAGCAGGATGAATAAAATATAGTATTGTAAATAATGTCAAAATGTAACTTCTAAATTTTATTTTAAAAATCTGGGCTATATTTGTATATTCCTAAATATGAAGTATTGAGTTTAAGCTACGTGTGTATATTCCAGAGTCTGGAGTCTCAGCTACATGTGCATATTTCAGAGTCCGGAGTCTCAGCTACATGCGCATATTTCAGAGTCTGGAGTCTCAGCTACATGTGTATATTCCAGAGTCTGGAGTCTCAGCTACATGTGCATATTCCTGAGTCTGGAGTCTCAGCTACATGTGCATATTCTTGAATCTGGAGTCTTGAGTCTCAGCTATATGTGTATATTCCTGAGTCTGGAGTCTCAGCTACATGTGCATATTTCAGAGTCCGGAGTCTCAGCTACATGCGCATATTTCAGAGTCTGGAGTCTCAGCTACATGCGCATATTCCAGAGTCTGGAGTCTCAGCTACATGTGTATTTTCTTGAGTCTGGAGTCTTGAGTCTCAGCTACATGTGTATTTTCTTGAGTCTGGAGTCTTGAGTCTCAGCTACATGTGTATTTTCCTGAGTCTGGAGTCTTGAGTCTCAGCTACATGTGCATATTCCTGACTCTGGAGTCTTGAGTCTCAGCTACATGTGCATAATCTTGAGTCACAAATGCATTGGAGGCTTGCGCATCCTGTGCAAAAATTGTGCTACTGAGGTCAACGGTTTTTCCATCGTTATAAAGCCGTCCCTTGGATTTTTTAATTTGTTAACCATGCTGTGGGAGTTCCCAGGGCAGAGCGAACATGTTCACATTTAACGGGGAAATTGGAATAATGTCTCCCACAATCTCCACAGTGACAGAGACTTTCTGCGTCAGCGGAGGCCACGGTAACTGAAGGCAGCGATTCGCATGTTTGACGCACATGTGAATCCCATAATCGCCTTATCGTTTATTTCATGCAGACTTTGTCTGCAAATAAATAACGTCTGGGACTGACGAGGGTTCATCCAGCAGTAAACGATCCAGTCTAAAAGATGCGTAACAACCCACTTGTGGTAGAGCCTGTTTTCATTTAGACAGCAAATAAAAAATAACACAAAGAAACGCGCCAGGGCTTAACAAACCTTATAATCGGATTGTTGTACTCTGTAAATAAATGCCTGCTCGAGAAAGAATCCCGGACAGGCCTGTTAATAATGACAATGATGATGTTTCCCTTCGCTGGGGTAGAGACAGAGTTTGTTGTGCTTCGCTGTTAAATAGTCCAGTAATTCCTCAGACTCAAGGTCTGCAAATGTGGCGGAGGAACATCGCACAGGTACGACCCTATCAGAGCTCAGGCGGGATCATGTGTACTCTGTCAGAGTGAAATGTACTCTGTAAGAGTTGATACAACATTGAATATGCAGCCGTGCACCTGGGATACGGGCTGTGAGTTCATGTGGTGCAGCAGAACCGAAGTTTGAAAGGCAGGACTGTGGTTTCCGCCAAATTCAAGAGTAGCCGTCGTTAGGCACCGGTTGGGCTGCGGCGTAAAGACTCGACAGGCTGCGGTAATGGGAAGCACATGGTCCGTTTGCCTGGGAGCGAACGGGTACGTGAGGTAAAGAGAGGACCCCCGCGGGATGATGGGTAATGAGAACCGATGGTCACCTTTGATGGTTCTTTTGGGTTAAGAGTGGCTCTCATCTCACCGATAATTAGAGATATACTACTTCACAAGAGGCAGTATTCAAATGTTCAATTAGTACAACAATAGGGGAAAAAATGTCTTATTTATCTGTGTTATGTCTATTAATTTTGCTTCTGAATGATGAATTATGACATTTGTGCAGCCGGAAGAACCAGCAGGGAACAAGAAAAGTGTTAAAAAATATAATTTACAATAGTTATTAATAACTTTAATAAATAAATAATAATCTGTCGGTGTGAATGAAGTGGGTGTGTTGACACTGAAAGTCTAACATACTTCACAAGTTTTTTTTTCCCTCTTGTACATGCCCTCCCCGAATGTGCGAAGTGAATGATAGAATTTTTGGACAAAATTCATGATATTACCCATACTGAGCAAGCCAGGTTCTCTGTAAAGCCTTTATGTATTTCCAGGTAAACTTGCAGGCTTGCTTTTGCCTCATCCGCAAGAGGGCGAGCGTCAAGCAGCCGACACAAGCGTAATATTAGAGTTTTGCGAAGAACGGGAAGAGAGGAATTTCTTGCACTAGGGTCTATGGAGGTCGGCGCAGACCCGGCCACAACCGTCCCTGGGCTACACATAGTCAAGTGGTGCTGTGGTTGCAGCCACACACATTCTTTTTAGGCCAAATCCAGGCCGCCCTGTCAATCCTGCACAGCTTCTCCCGTGAGGATGCTGGAAGGGTGTGGTAGCTTCAGTTGGAGGAATGTCGCAAGACGGCAGCAGTCTATATAATGTGAAGACGTACAAGTTGTACGTGGTCAGGTAGACACTTTGTACCCTGTACCACCTGCATTTCTTCAGTATGCCAGCTATATAAATGGATACTATGCATACCATGTAAAATCAGTGTAGGTCATTCTGGATAAGAGTGCCTGCTGAATGCCCATAATGCATTGTAAAGTATTCACTTCAAACCCCGGTGTTGAAACGGACCCTGGCGCCGCCCAGCCAGTCTGTCATCAAAGCTAGCAAAGGCCATGTCATATACCTGCATGTACTGTATATGTAACCGATACAATCCAGATCAGAGCCTGTGTGTGTGTCTGTGTGTGTATGTGTGTGTGTGTGTGTGTGTGTGTGTGTGTGTGTGTGCGTGTGTGTGTGTATGTGCGTGTGTGTGTGTGTGTGTGTGTGGGTGTTGTGTGTGTGCGCATCTGGGTTTTACTTTCCAGGCTTCCTGGCAGGTAAATCGCCACAGAGATCCAGTGCAGTCAATCTCCCCACAGGTGTCACAGCGACTGTTCGACTGCGTTTGTTTACCTGGTTCCCTTGCTCAGTCTCCTGTTTCTTCCTGACATTTTGTTCTTTTTTAAATTTTATTCACTGTATCACTGCTGATTCCCTTTGTTCCTCAGTCTTTCTAAAGATTTTTTACTGAATTATTCATTTATTTATTTATCGGCTATTTGTTTGTGCCTGTGGATGCTGATTCTCTGAAAGGACATTAGAGTGCTTTCCTATTTGTTACTGCATGACGGTGGGCCAGAGAATACAAGTTCAATAAGTAATGCAGGAGAATTACAATTAGCTTAATCTGCTTAGCTCTCTGCTATTTAGGTTTTAATCTTTACAGTTTTTTTACCTTATGTTCTGTCACAGAGAATGTTGGGGGGGGGGGGGGAGTTGGGGGGGTCACAGGGGGTGAAATATTTTCCTTAACGACAGAGCAGTCAATGAGTCAGTCACATTTTCAATGAAAGCCCTGCCTTCTTTCCTCGAAAACACTGATAATTTCTAAAGAATGTCTTTTTTTTCTGTTGGTGTTCTTGTATTGCTGTAAGCAAGGGAACTAAGAATGTTTACAGCAGAACTACATCTAGCATAGTTTTACCTCACTCTTACTTCATGGAACACAGAAGCCGTGCATGCACAGGGTCAGAACAGTGCACTTCTGCATACCATAGAATAAGAGCGAGCCAATGAATTTTCTCTGCGTCTATCCTAGAACACAAGACTAATGACCCCTGCAGCCTGACCTCAGATAGTTTAGTCTGGTCCCTGATTTTAACAGGCATATGCCTTTAAGTGCAAAACACAAACAGGGTCCCCTTGTGGAATGTGAACATTTCTACTGATTTTATAAAAAAAATAAAAACCCCTGCACCCCCAGATTGGAGTACAAGGCCCTGGTGCCACAGGAAGTGGCTGTCAGAGCCCCTTGGAATGGAGCAGAACCAGTGGTCTCTTACGCGGTGTTTCCATGGTGATGGGGGGGCTGTGAATATGCCAGGGGGTTAAGGCACACATCAGTTTAACGCCAGTCAGAGACCTGCTCAATCGCCGAAGCGCCACTTTGCGGACAAGCAGAAAAAGGGAAGCCAGAAATATGCAGGTACGGATGGAGACCCATTCTACGAAACGCTGGATGTTTACAACAAGACTGAACCTCACCTTTTGAAAACATTATGATTTGCTGGGAGGCATATTCCTGAATGAGCCTTTCTTTTGACGTTACGATGAGTATTTTCTATAAGCAGTTATACCACTTTCCAGCTTGCTTTCTGTTTTATTAGCTCTGTTTATGGGTCTGTTGTGTTCAACTTCTTGTGTTTCTGTATAAATCCGTGAGCCAGAAGAAAAACTGTTAAAGTATGAACCCCCCCCCCCACACACACACACACACACACACATACACACACCCACCCATGCCTGCATGTATGCACACACACACACACACACACACACACACAATCCCTGCCTGTACTCTCTCTCCTACTGATTTCTCGCCAGGTCCCAGCTTGCCACGGTACGCGTTTACGCTCAGGAGTTTGGGCTGTTCCCACAGGGTGCGGGACCTTTCCCACCTCGCGCCTGTATTTAACACGCTCTGAGGACTGGGATGCATTAGGGCAGAGAAAGCCTGAACGTGAGACAGGATCCGAAAGCTCGCCACGCTGAACGCGAGGGCTGTTTTTTGACATTTTTTATTTCTCCCTCAGCTCCGCTGAGCAAGCACAGTAGGGCTACAAAAGATTTATTTCTGATTTATCTAGATATAAGAACATGGACGAAAGAGAAGCATAGCAGGAATTCTGTGACAGAGAGGCAGGTTTGATTCCCAGCTGGGGCACAGCTGTTGTATCCCTAAGCAAAATACTAGATACCTGAATTTCTTCAGTAAATATACATCTCTATAAACGGACTGTATGTAGGGAATGTAAGTTCCGCATGTCGCTCTGGATAAGAACATCTGCCAAAAAGAAGAAGCATTGCTGGATGTTGTGCGTGTGCACGGCTACATTATAGCAGTTGCTAAATAGTTGTTCTCCCCTCCATATTTTTGGGATTAATTTTTTGATCACTAATTTCTTCGGAAGGTGAAGGACCTCTGTCGGGCCTTTTACGGTGGGGAGTGGGGTTCACCGACCCCAGCCCATCCCCCTTTCTCCCACAAGTATGTTGTGTCCTAAAGGTGTAACCTTGCCTACAGTGCACGCGCCATGCCAGTGGGACTACGCTTTCAGTTTGCCCTCGTGGACAACACAGAAAACAAAAGAAGTGGCTGACTTAGTCTCTCTCTCTCTCTGTCACTCTCTCTCTCTCTCTCTCTGCTGTGCACCTGCATGCAATTTTAACTCTATACGATTCAACCGAGGGGGGCTGGGGTGGCAAAGAACCCAGATTTTTTTTTTTTTTTTTTGGCGGGTAATTCGTTAACTTCCAACATAATTTTCCGAAGGTGACCACAGCATGTTTGCGGCAACAAAAGGGGGTTTTGTGGCCATTTCAACAGTTCTACAACAGCTGGGTTACAGGCCAGTTTTTTTCCCCCTCTCTCTATTTTTATCTGATTAACCTTGTTGATGTTTTAGACAGCACAGGCATAGCTGAAATGCTTCATTTCCTGGAGGTATTTGCTTGACAAAAAAAATCAAATGGATAAATATTATCAATCGGGATGTGACTTAATGAGGCATTTTACAATTGACTAACTGCTAAGGCTAATTAAATTTCCTCGTGTGGTCAAGCTTCTATATATGCACGCGCACACACACACACACACACACGCACAAATACATACATGCATACGTGCACGCATACATATAACGATGGCCAGACTGAAACATGTCGCTGGAGTTCTGCATGCACACCGCTTTTCCATCCTTGTACTTGTGCTAAATGGCTCCCAGTGGGGCTGAGGAATGCATCCAGCGCCATAAATCACGGCCCTGATAGAAATTTGGCTGCCGTACAGGGCCGCAGCGCTGTGTAATGTTCAGTAAAGATGTTTTAAGGTGAACGTGCTGCCGCAGACCGGGGGCTGTGGAGCGGGCTGGAGAGGGTGGGGGAGGGGAAGAGTGTGTGTGTGTGTGTGTGTGTGTGTGTGTGTGTGTGAAGGGGTAAAACGTAAAACTTTCTAAACTTACTCGTGCTGTTTTTTTTATTTTCTCTTATTTTTGTGATGACTGAGCAGCCAATAATTCACTCTCTCGCATTGGGGCTTGGCCAATGAGAGAGCTCCGCATTCTCTTGCCCCCCCTTAAAAAAAAAACTAAAAAAAAAACGTGTGACGGTTTGTGAAGAGTGCGCGATGTTAGCGTGGTGTCTGCCTGCACCCAATCTCAGCCTCCGCTTTCACACGCCTCCACTCCCCACAATAAATCTCCATTAGCAATTCTTTCTCTCTTTTTTCTTTCCAAATGGAGCAGTTTGCCCATGAGCACAGAAAGCACACACGCTGCCTGTGAACATGGTTGAAAGGTGTTTGACAGGCACTTTGAGATGAGTGAGTGAGTGAGAGGACAGCTGGTAGTCTTTTAAATATATATATATTTTTTGTAGTTGGATTTTTTTTCCTGCCCTTTTCTTGAGAAGGTCCTTGCTGCAGTATGCAGGATGGGCAAGCTCCGATATGGACTGAGTCAGATATCAGACTGTAACCATATAAGAAGTGGTCCACAGATAAGCACTCCGGTACAGTAGGTGGCAGAATGCACATTCTATGGTGGTGTACAACCTGCCAACCTGCCAAGAAGAAACAATCAGCTAAGCATGTCTAGTCAGCTGTAACATGTGGTCATTTGCCAGTCAAATGGTTTCATCAACCTTGTAAATTCATACGCTGGCTAACCATGCCACAATATCAACTTGCGATATATATGATTTGTTTTAAATCATAGTTACATCAACAATGCACTAGCTAAGCAATTTTGATACAGTATATGTGCCATATTTATTCATTTTGCAAATGTCCACACAAAGTATGTTCTGGTACTATATACCAGATACCAGAATGTGGGGCCCATTCACACACTGGAATAAAGCCATAACAGATACCAGACTATGGGGCCCATTCACACACTGGAACAGTGCCTTAACAGATACCAGACTGTGGGACCCATCCACACACTAGAACAGTGCCTTAACAGATACCAGACTGTGGGGCCCATCCATACACTGGAACAGTGCCTTAACAGATACCAGACTGTGGGGCCCATCCATGCACTAGAACAGTGCCTTAACAGATACCTGACTGTGGGGCCCATCCACACACTGGAACAGTGCCTTAACAGATACCTGACTGTGGGGCCCATCCACGCACTAGAACACTGTCCTAACACTGTGAGCCACCCAGCAGCCCAGGGCAGCTGGTATTCTGAGGCAAATTGCTGATCAGAGTGTACGCTTGATGCGGTATGTGATACAGACCAGGGACATCATGACCTACACCATGGGAACGGGATAGGAATGGGCCAACTACCAAAAATCTTTTGCAATTTTGAGTTGCTAGCACTTTCCAGAAAAAAAAAGAGAGCAAATGTTATAAATTGTCTAACATAAATTGTCTGGTTTCCTTGATTGTTCCTAGAATGCAGCCTACATCGAAATATCCTTAGAACAGCAAGTGTCTCAATATCCTCAACATGATCTTATACTTCAAAGAAAACACATTTTCAACAGTTTAACCTGGTTATTAATCTGCTATATATAAAGTAAAATAGTGACTCTAGGGTCATTAACAAGGAGCAGGAGTGAAGATTCATTTTAGAAAATAACAGATTACTTTTTTCCAGTAACATTGGTGATTACCGGTCTGCTCTGTACGTGCAGTTAGGTGTCCAAGCAGCCACAGAAGGAACTCCAATTTTGGGCTGTGGGGTGAGGGGGGGAGAGAAGGGGGGGTTGTACTTCAACAGACTTGGCTGACTCAGATGGGCTGCTCGTCGCCACGGCAATGAAGGCGCTCAGAATTCCGAGTCGAGATACGGTACACGGTGTTCCAGCGCCTGGCTTATTAAACCCCCCCCCCCCCTTTCCCACCAGTCAAACAGTGGCTAGCGGTACACCCCCCGCCTAGCCCCCTTCGCCTTTCACAGGAAAAGGTCATGCTTGCATTCCCCCTGAGTCGTTCAGTCCGTCCGTCCGAGGAAGAATGTAAAACCAAAGGCAATCAGAAATTTCATTTGCGATAGCCCCCTCCTCCCGTCGTTTTTGCGAAACACAATCAGCCGAATTTCAGTCTATTTAGTTTCATCAAATCGCAGACAGCAGGCACTGATAAAAAAAAGCTAGAAAATATGTAGGACACAAGAACAGCCAAACCCTACAGACTACTCTACTGCTATTGAAGCCAGATGTTTACTTAACTGGCCAATTTTGATAAATGGCGTAATGATAACCATTATACATGGGGTAATTTTATATCAGCACAACCCCATATTGTTTTTCTTTTACAGCCAAATTAACTCCTTTTGTGCCCGTGGCCAGGTGTTTGTTCCCCTAGCTAATTGATCCGAGCTTGGCGGAATTGGGAGGGGGGGGGTTTAATGCCCCTTTGCAGTCAGACACGGTCTCTCCGCCACTCCATCCCCCAACCAAACCCGTGTGCAAGTGATGGACCTGGTCCAACATCATGGAGAAGGACAGATTATTAAAGAGGATATGTCTCCCCCCCCCATGCCATCTCCTGCACTGAAAACAGGGAGCCATGATGTTGTTTGTTTGCCGTGGCTTATCTTAAGGACACACAGAGGTTGTTTCTGGGGCTTTGTGTTAATTCAGGCATTAGCAGCCTTTTTGCCTACTGCATAGCCCATTTGCTAGCACGCCGTGGCTAAGCTTTACATCAAACAATCACTGCTGCAACAAAAAATAAAACCTTGGCAGGAAATGACCTCACCATCATGGCTATCAAATAGAGGCCCGTGAGGTCCAAGGGGCTGTGGCCATATTTGGCATTGCAAAAAGGAGGAGAGATTAAGGCTCAGATTAGGAACACATTGTGCTCACATGAAAAAAAACCCAAATGTTAAGTGGAAATGTTCTTATAATTATATATTTTATTTATTTATTTATTTTTTACAAAAAAAAAAAACTGACAAATGAAATAGCAGATCAACGGGGCCATTTTGTGTGAACAGGAGACCCTCTCTTCCAGATGAAGTGAGTGATGTTCACACGCCAATCGGCAAACATGGCCAATTCCATATGGTTTGCAATCTGAAAAAACCTTACTTCTTAACACAATGACTAAAAGAGTTCAAACCCCCAAATAATAAAACCATGATGCTCATTAGTGAATGAAAAATAGAAGAAAATTAGTTCTTCTTCCCCCCCGTTTACGCGCGGCACGGACGATAATCCTCCCCTTAGTTCATGGCCACTACACAAGTACACACCGCCGAAGGCTGAACGATGCTGAACACACGTGCAAGAAATGTAATAAGCTCATGATGCATAGGAGACTAGCACTTCTGAACACCTCAACTCTGAAGTGCACGTGAACATAATCGAGATTTATGCAAGTGGAGTAATCTGGATGAATTGCTGTTTGTTTCTACAGGAAAGAGTTCTTGCCTTAGGCTACAGTACTGAAAGGGACGGAAACCTAATTATTACCCTGCATGGTTACACACGTCTCTATAAGCAATAAGACTGATGTGTCCACAGAAACAGAAAACTTCCCTTCACGCAAAAAATCTACTTTTCCATATATGGAGATGTAATATATTGGCATTTTTGATTCCTATATGCATATGAAAATAATACATTTTACATTTGTGCATTGCAATTATGCACACCAAAGATATCGAGACATAATACTGACATTCCCGAAATAAGACAATGTCTCTTGAAATGTGTAATTATTGTAGTGTAATAATGAAGGCACAATGTACAATTAAGAAAAGCACTGAACAATATTTTGAAATATATTGCAAAATATACCAATCATTGGCTCTGTCTCAATGGAAAATGTATATATTTATACCATGAGCTCATAATGTTTGGGACAAAGCTATATAGGTATTTTTTTATTCTGCACTGTACTCCTTCATTTTAGATTGGTAATCAAACTATTCATATGTGGTTCAAGTGCAGATTCTCAGTTTTAAGGGCATTTTAATCTATTTTGGTTTCACCATGTAGAACTAGCAGCACTTTTTATACACAGCCCACCCATTTCAGGGCGCCATAATGTTTGGGACAAATGGCTTCACAGGTGTTTCTAATTAGTCAGGCGTGTTCAATTGCCTCTTTACTGCAAGTGTAAGAGAGCTTTCAATGTCTAGTGCTGATTCTAGGCCTTTGATTGCCTTTGGAGTCTGTTGGCATTGTCGACATGAGGACCAGAGTTGTGCCATTGAAAGCCAAGGAAGCCATTATGAGGCTCGCCAAAATCAACTGTTTGGAACATCATTAAGAAGAGAGCACTGGTGAGCTCAGTAATTGCAAAGGTCCTGGTAGGCCAAGGAAGACCTCTACAGTTGATGACCAAATCATTCTCACCATAATGAAGAAACGCCCCCAAACACCTGTCCTATTCATTCTGCTGCTATCAGCAGTCGCATCATCAATGAAAACAAAGGAGCCAGTACATGTTGCAGCCATACATGCCCAAACGTAAAACCCCACCAACATGTTTCACAGATGAGGGAGACGCTTTCGATCTTGGGCAGTTCCTTTTGGCCTCCATACTTTGCTCTTGCCATCACTCTGATAGTGAACCATGTGAATCTTTGTCTTATCTGTCCACAAGACCTTTTTCCAGAACTCTCCAGGCTCGTTTAGTTTCTTCTTAGCAAACCGTAATCTGGCCATCCTGTTTTTGCAACTAACTAGTGGTTTGCATCTTGCAATGTAGCCTTTGTAGTTCAGTTTGTCAGTCTATTACAGACAGTAGTCACTAACACATTCACGCCTGCTTTCTAAGGAGTGTTTCTGACCTGTCGGAAAGGTGTTTATTATGGTGAGAATTCTTCAGTCATAAACTGTAAACCTCTTCCTCAAATTAGTTCTTTGCGATTACTGAGCTCACTAGTGCACTCTTTCTTCTTAATGTTCCAAATGGTGGATTTTGGCAAGCCTAAGGTTTGGCCTATGACTTTTTTTTTCATATTTCCCAGCCTCATGATGGCTTCTTTGACTTGCATTGCCCCAACTCTGGTCCTTATGCTGACAAATGTCAAAAACAGACTCCAAAGGCAATAAAAAGTCCAGAATCAGGACTAGATACTGAAAGCGCTCTTGCACTAAAGAACACACTTGACTAATCAGGAAAAACCTGTGAAGCCATTCGTCCAAAACGTCATGATGCCCTGAAATGGAGGGCTATGTAAAAAAAGTGCTATTTCTACACGCTGAAACCAATCTGAATTAAAATACCCTTTAATAAAAGCTGAGAATCTGCACTGTGACCTCGTGCATCATCTTGATCGCAAATATAAAATTATGGAGTGCAGAGCCAAATCAAGAAAAAAATATATATGGCTTTGTCCCAAACATTATGGAGATCAAGTGAAAATAATTGGTACATTTTGGTGGCAATGTGGAAGTACTTGGTATATTTAAAATTTGTTTTCTTGAAATAATTTACGTTCACACAAATTTATTATTCAATATATCACAATTAATTAATTAGATATGTTGTCTGTACCCCTGTATTGTGTCGTGCCAATATGTGGATTGTCTGCTGTTGTCCATTTATGTATTGTGCTGCAGAGTATAACATAACACACTGTACCGAAAACAAATTCCACCGACCTTAGCCATGTGGCTAATAAACAATCTATCTACCTATCTATCTACAATTCATATTTGTTGCATGAGGTCTTCCTTATTTGCAATAACCAGGATGACATCATGGTGAAAGAGGAGCAGGGTAAGACAGGTAGACAGACACCGACAGAAAACACAAAGCTTTTTTGTAGCATAGCTCATTTTATTGTTTTATCAGTTTTGCATAGGAAATATATCCACTTCCAGTAATTGACTGCAGTAAGAGCAGCTGCTAGCAGTATAGGCTGGATATAACAGTAACAATCACAATAAGTCAAGCTTTATTTACACTGATTTTAATCTTGTGGCAGTTCGGGCCCCTGCACCAAATGCAACCGGCTTAAATAAATGGCGACTTCGGTTTAAGCCCAGGAGAAAGTCCGTAACAACCAAAAAAAAAAAGGAGGGGAAGAAGACAGAGAGAAAGAACAGTTCCTTTACAGTATATACAGCTACTTGAAGTATGTTTTTTAAACTTCAAAAAGAGGACTGTAAAGTACTGTAGATATTATATAATATTATATAATATTCAGGTACCTATCTATCTACTGTACATCATGTGACTGCACTTTCAGTAGCTGCAGCACCACTGCTGTCAGCCTTTTTTTGTTGGTGTCACGGTTCTCTTTAAAATTTCGGTAGTGTGATTGCATTTGCACAAGGGTTCAAAAGTGCCACAAGAACCAAAATGGATCAACCCTGCTGTGTGGTTAGCAAGCATTTTTTTTTTTTTTTTTAAACTGACAACTCATCACCTAACGTTGTACTAAATGTACTGTAGCATTGACAATCTAAAGAAACACACTGCCCTACTAAATTTTTTTTTTCCTCAGAGAAATATCAAGAGAGACAGGGGCACTCCATCCTAGCTGGCTAAAAGATTCAAATGAACGAAGCACACGCTTTGTTGAAGACTCACTTCCAAAAACTTTACACATGGGGGAAAAAAAAACAAGGGAAGAGGTGCCCCACACATTCTGTTTGTTGTTTTCTGACAAAAAAACTATCAAGAACTTTATTTACAACTTAACTCCACTGAGACTAATGTTCAACAGGCACTGCTTTAATATCGCTTTTTGAAAAAAAGAAAAGAAAAAGAAAGTTCCTTTTTTTTTGGTAAACGTTACATATGCTGGTTTTCTGTCACACTTGTTTACACAGTCTGTCTAGGCTGCAGTCAATGCCCTCTAAAATAAAACACTTGTTGATGTAGAACATACCTCTTAAAGTCTGTCTGCAGCTTGCTAATACATTTACCATAGTCCCTGTAGCAGAGTATTTTGTAACCACACATTCAATAAAAATTCAGGAATTACAGATTGCATTAGTGTCACTGGTCCTCCTTGCATATGGATAAATCAAGGGTTTCCAATGGCCACGCCCATATGATCAAACAGGAATTTCTGTCCTGTAAGGACTAGACTCATGAACCTCTCATGTAATGGGCCAGTGTCACTCTCAGAAATAATATATGTAATGGTGTGAAATTATAGCAAATGTGTACATAATTATTACCATAGATGTTTAACCTTTTTTTAACCTTTACCAGCCCTTTAAAAAAAATACTAAAATGTATGAAATGGCAGCAAAAAAGGAAAAAAGTACAAACTGACCATCCCTATCCTTTTCCCCTTGTAAGTAACATTGTGAGTTGTAGCAGAGAAGAGAGCAACCAAGGGCGTATGTGAAGAACACTGATCCAGGAAGTGGTGGAAGGTCAAAGGGCAAAGAGGTGCACTGAACATGCGTACCAGATGCCAACAATACATATACTAGTAAAGCAACAGGGAAACTATCAGAAAGTGCAAATATTCAGCCATTCACTGAATTCCTCCTCGATAGCAAAGTAAATCTCGACGTCAATGGGAGTAAAAGCACGTGAAAGCAGGCTTCGTTTCCACTCCGTTTTCAACCAATGGCCGACCTTTCAGGAAGGGCCCTCCACCGGCTGTGAAGCAGGACACTCAGCACCGCTTAGGTCAGCCAATACCGTTCATTTGAGCGCATTTGACGTTCATCAATGATCACAGCAGATATGTAAAAATGTGTGGAATGGTAGGGCTTAGCTGACAGCAACACTGGATTATCCTGTCATTTTTTTTTTTTTACAGGAAGAAAAAAACAAAAAAACAAAAACAAACCCTGTACACTGTATAATGGAATCCCATCATTCACATGTCACTATTCAACCGTGCATGTTTTCCCCCCAACTCATTAAGGGACCAGAGAACAGAAGTGATGTCATTTCAAATAAACCCCCTGGCGATCACTACAAAAAGGAAGAAAGCACGCAACCTCATTCTGTTACGTCAACGCTGTTCTGATTGTTCGATAATAATACCCAATGTCACCCTCATCAGAAATTCGAATATTCTTTCCATTTGGAAAAAAAAAAACACAATAATTTTATCTATGGCCACAGAAACAAAAACAACACTTCCAACATTTATGAAATGTTTCAAAAAACCAAGCTAATCAACACTAAACACAAAAAGACCTTCATAAAATATAACTTTTCACCATTTACAGTTTGGTAAAGGATAACTTTCCTCTACTTTAAGTACAGGATTTCAAAAAATGGACAATAGTTTTTTAAAAAATCATAAATTAACAGAACCTGGAGAGTTGTAACTCAAGTCCAGTTTCTATGATGTTGTTTTATTTTTTTCTCTGAAAAATGGAAGCAACACATAATCGTTAGTCAAAAAGTTTACCTTTAAAAAAAGGGCATCAAAAAAAAAAAAAGGATTTTTAAAAAAGCTATACAGTGTACAAACTGCTGTCTACAAGGCTGGTATTTCAATCAAAGAGCCATCGATTCTACTCTTGCAGCTTCAGAGTCATTCAAAACACACATTTCACAGAGCTGGGAGAGCAGTGAACACCCAAAGAACTATTGCTATGCTACCGTCACCACGATTTCGCCTTTATGTACACGATGGACTCCTTCACTGCATTCTCCTCCCGAAACTGACCCCGAGCATCCGTGTCGCGCGCAGGGACAATGCACTTCAGTGGCAAGGCCAATGGCCCAAGGGCTGCAAAGCACTTACGTTTTTTTTCTCCAAAACACTAAACTAAAGGCAGAACAGTGCACATAGAACGGGGTGACTTTTAAAAGAATTTATAAACTTTTTTATTTTATTTTTTTTAACAATAATTATTTCGATTTTTTTTCCCAAATCAGAATCAGCATATTGATGTTGGAGGAGAAATGAAGCTTGACTTGAGTTTATTTATTTTATAGACCACTGCACTGTGTGTATGTGTACTCTTGGTGAGGGTGTGCGCGTGTGTGTGTACTACAGGTGGAGTAAGGTCTAGACAAGCTAAGCTCACCCGACATACGCAAGAATCAGAGAAGAGTGCAAATTGTGTCAAAGAGAGGAAGGACGACACTTAATTCACATTAGGTAGCAAAGAATCGCCTTGACGTTTAATGGGATTTTTACTATTATAATTGTTAATGCCCTGGTACATGTAATATGCCTGAGATTTTATTATTTTTGAACCGATTTAATCATCAATGCGAGTGTTAAAAAAACAAATACGACGGATGATTGCCTACAAAAAGACAGGGACCATCAGGGTGATCACGATTCTTTCCCTGAAGCCCTCGGTTTAGCTCAATAAAAAATAAAAATAAAAAACTCAAAGCTTTAAAATCATGGCTTCTCCACAAGGACAGTTTTATCCCCGGATTCACAGACACAAAAAAAACAGCTGTAGTGCATATTAAACGCTAGGAACTGGGAGACCTGATCTCTGAATATTAGCCAAGCTGACTGATTTATATTTATTTCTAATACGCATCGGCGTGTCGGTGATTGTAATACGTTAACAAGTCACTTATATTTTTAAGGCATCTGCTTAGGAATTGATTTGCATATAGTTTCTAAATGGATTTTTTTTTTTGTGTTTCTTTTGAGTGGTTCTTAATGATTGTCTTCACTCAAGTCGCGCCTCCTTCTCCTGTGTAAATGAGCTTCGTCCAGTCATCTCTCTAGCACCCCAGGTGAGATTTTTAAAAGGAGGACCCAGTTTGTCACAGTAGACAGATCAGTGACTTTGCAGCCGTCTAAGACCAAGGGTGCATTCTTCACAGGCGTGCTGTAAAGTTTAATTAATTAAGTTGGATTATTCAAAGCCCCCCCTCCCCCCTGGCCCCACCCCTCGAAAAAGAAAATGAAAAAAACAAAAACGAATTATTCCTCTCGATCTCTCAGAACAGTAAAAAAAAGACCTTGTCACACACTGCATAGTAAGCAGCTCCCTCTTAGGTCAACTAAACAAAATAAAGGGAAAAAAACTAAACAACAACAACAACAAGGTCAACAACACCAACAACATCGACAAAATAATTGTGTACAATATTGTCCATACTATCTCCATACTAGCTTTTCTAATAATCAACAGAGCTAAAAGCACTACTTATAATAGGCAAAACTTGGTATTGCATAATTCTTATACATTTGAAACCCCCCATATAGTAACTGGAAGATGAAGAAACAAAAAAATGAAGGGTTATTAGAAAAACCACCAAAATACTGAAAAATAATGCTGATTGATTATGAACTTTAAAACGGCAACTGTACACAGCCATGATATGCATTATAAATGTGAATTAAAGTAGTAAATGTAGTTAAAATCAATGATGTCACAATTTCATCCGGAGTACAAAATAGTTTTTTTTTTTTCTTATCATAAAAATGTTAATTCTTAAAATGGTAATAAATGCAGCAAAAAACAAGTGTAGTGAAGTTCTTCTATATTCACAGGAAAGGCACGTAATGTGGACTATATTATCTTCGTGCAAATAAAGATTATTGGAAAGAGGAGTTACACATATATTTATATTTATATATCTGGACTGGAGATTTGAAGGCAAAGTTTCTGCCGTGCACACTGCGAACTCTGGCCGTGACCGGGGGCCACTGCGAACTCTGGCCGTGACCGGGGGCCACTGCGAACTCTGACCGTGACCGGGGGCCACTGCGAACTCTGACCGTGACCGGGGGCCACCGTGACCCGCTGGATTTACGTTTTTCACTAAAGCACCATGCATCTCTTCGGCTCCCCCTAGATTAGCGTTTCGCCGAATGCGTGTTATAGACAACGAGCGCTCGTTTTTTAAAATTTATTTCTCTTTAATTGCTCAAACAGCCCGCATTCGTATTTTTTATTTATTTACTTATTTTAAAAGTTTGTTTTTGTAAACAGTAGCTTCAGAAGCACGAGGGGTCGAAAGGTCGATCACTCCTAGAAAGCGCGAGTCGTTTCGCAGAGAGTTTGCGTCTCGTTCTGCCTGCTTTTTGTAGTTTTGATTTTTTACAAATATAAATAAAAGCTGCCCTCAGACTGAGGACAAGGCTCAATAGAATATAAGTGCCGTTTGATTCATAGTTATTTGTGTTCAGGCTATAAGCTCCCTGTTTTGCACAGACATCTGCATTTTCTCATCGATCCCATTTAAATTGAGGATGCAACCTAAAATTGTTTTTTTTTTGTTTTCTTAAAAACATTGAATCCCCTTCATTTTAGTGTCTCAGGGGTGGTAGACTGCCATAGCTTCCCTTCAGTTATTACATAAATTGCACTTGCCTCTCAAGAGATTCTTTTTTGTCTTTTTTTTTTACACCTTTTTTAAAAGGAAATATCTAAATGCATTCTGCACCGAAAGGGGAAAATTTTTCATAACCTAATAATATAGGTTTCTTTTTCTCACGTTATTATTTTAAGAGTTCATAACTCTTTTAGTGTACATGATCACCTTTACGTTTAACTAAATATCAGCACTGGTTCAACAGGATTACAGGTTAAAAATATGAAAAACAAAACATAAACAAACTGAACTGTGGATCTAAGAAATGAGTCTGATTTTCACATGTTGTTCCTATGAAAATGCGGTGAGCGGGATTGGCGTGTGAGCCTGTGAAGGCGACGCTAGGCCCCGCCCACACGGCCTGTTCTCAGCCAGTCTTTACGCGTTTATCGAACCGTCTCAGCCTGTCTTCAAACTAGGACTAGCGCTTCCGAAACATTGAGAAAAGTACTAACAGAAACTAGCATATCATGCAAACATTAAGGCATCTAAAGTCGTTTATCGGGTCAATCACAGTATTTGACAGGGGAGGGGGGGGGGGAGATGGGGGGGAGGATTTCTCCACACAAAGACTGTCTGGGGTGAGCAACAATACGTAGCCAGACCGCTTCACCTTGTAGTGTTCATGGCCAGTGTCCCTGTAGGGAACACACAGCAGATTGTATAAGTGCCGCTTGCTGGTTTTGTCCCTTAAGTTCAGATGACTTCCTTCCTTTCTTCCTTGCTTCCTGTTCCAGCCGGATTTCAGTTACTGGTCTCTGCCTGAAGGAAGGGCTCACCAATGATGTTTATGCTGTAGTTCTGCACACTTGCTGGCAGAATCGGAGTCCCGTTCGACATTTGGAACGGGACTAAGCTCGCCCAGGTACCAGGACTGGAAAAAAAAACAGAACAGGAGGAGAGGGAGGGAGGGAGGGAGGGAGAGAAGGAGAGAGAAAAAGAGACTGTTAGCAGATGTCAAGCGACACGTCCAATGGCATCATCATATTCACCTGGATACTTTTTAAACTGGCAGTAAATGATTGATAATCATAATTTAGTCTATGGCTCGCTTCAATTATGTGTAAAGACAAAAATATAAAATAAAAAATACTTTAAAAAATACACACAAACATTAAAAATACATCAACCATCCTTCAGGCCTATTCATAGTCATCTGTCATCATAAAGCAAGCCAGGAAGAGAATATCACATTGTTGTTCATTTTTATTAAACTCTAAAATGTAATCTGTGCACACAATATACTTTGAAATTGCCGCACGTTGATTATGGAACGAACACCATTTGAGAAAACTTTTAAAAAACCTTTTCTGTCTCAAAGTGTAATCACTATTTCCTGCCATATTTTTTTCTAACCATACAGGTACATTCAAAACGACATCCCACTGGCGACCGCAGTCACATAGTGACAGGTGTAATACCTGTACTGTAGAGGTGTAATATCTGTACAGGTGACACAGACAGGTGTAATACCTGTACTGTAGAGGTGTAATACCTGTACAGGTGACACACAGACAGGTGTAATACCTGTACTGTAGAGGTGTAATACCTGTACAGGTGACACAGAGACAGGTGTAATATCTGTACAGGTGACACACAGACAGGTGTAATACCTGTACTGTAGAGGTGTAATACCTGTACAGGTGACACAGAGACAGGTGTAATACTGTATAGAGTGTATACTGTACAGTGACACATGACAGGTGTAATACCTGTACTGTAGAGGTGTAATACCTGTACAGGTGACACACAGACAGGTGTAATACCTGTACAGGTGACACAGAGACAGGTGTAATATCTGTACAGGTGACACACAGACAGGTGTAATACCTGTACTGTAGAGGTGTAATATCTGTAAAGGTGACACACAGACAGGTGTAATACCTGTGCTGTAGAGGTGAATGATCCCGTACAGGTGGCACAGGAGACAGGTGTATACGTGTGTAGAGGTGTAATAACTGTAAGGTGGCAGAGCAGGTGTAATACACTGCTTGCCTAGGAGTGTAATATCTGTACCGTTGACACAGTGGCAGGTGTAATGCCTGTATAGGTGCAATGAAATGCGTGTAATACAGTACAGTGGTCGTTGTGATGAGAGCGTTGTTGCTCTGCTATGTTAATGTTTAGCACGTGTCGCGCCTAGCGGGGGGAGCGCGCACCGCTTTCACGCTCATTCTCACAGGGAAGTGCAGTGCAGCACGGTCTGAGACCGCGTTCCTCCTCAAATCACAATGCGGTCTAAGAACTGGACCAGGCTCTCCTGTACCAGGCTATGCAAATCCAGTAATCGACTGAAGTGTAAAACTCTGACAAGAGTACTTTTAACTCCAGTAGACTACATATTGCCTCTAGTGAACGTGCATGGTCACTGCTACAGTTGATGACTATGAGTTTTGTGGTACACTAAAAATGAATAATAATTTAATATCTTAACTGTTTATCACTCCTAATTTTTCTTCATGCAAAAACTAGCATTGTGAAATGCAATACGGAATAACAGCCTCTCATGTAAAACGCACTGTTTTTATGACCTACTGATTTCTGTGATGACCGGACAGCTGTCGAGACCCAGAATCCTTCTTCACACCTGTCTGGCACCCCCCCCCCCCCCCACCCCCCACCCCCCACCAAATCTGAGAGGTTCACCAACCAATCAGCTGCTTCCCTGCACTACCCACAATTCCCTGCGGCTGGCAGCGATGTGCGTACGCCAAGAGGAGCGTGTCTGTATCTGCCCGGGTTTTTTCGCGCGCCATAGCAGCCGATGACCTTTCACCCCTTCCTGGGCTCAGGTGCGAAGGTTTTTTCGCGCATCGCAGATGCGGCGCGAACTTCTTTTCTGTTGTTTTTTTTTTCTCTCCAGATTTCTGGGGAAGGTGGTGTGGGGGGGGGGGGATTCTCAGCCGCACATCTGTCAGCGTCCATCTGTTTCAGAGGAGGCCGCGGACCGTATCGTCGTCCGCGGCGTTTTACAAAAAAAAGAAAAAAAAAAAGAAGCGGCGAGGAGGGCCGTGGAGACCGAGGTCGGGGGGCTAAGCCGAAAAGAACATCAAACGGGGCTCGCTGCCTGGCCGGTGGCCAGAGAATAAAGGCAGATGCGCTCAGCTGTTCCTGCGAGGCGCTTCAACGCGCCGCGCGCTTCTCCATACGCGCCATTCCGCAAAACCCGAGCGTGGAGAAACAACACACACAAAAAAAAACACAACAAAACATCTGCTGCGAAGAGTAACAGCCCTTAAAGGGATAGCCTTCAATAGGGACGCGCCATAAATTAAACACGGTTAGTAAGGACGGCTTTTCCTCCGAAGCCCAGCAGATGCTAGACTGACGCACTTCGCTCGGTCGTATACTGTACGTATTTACTAGTGTGTGAAGAGCTTTTAAAAAAAAAAATTATAATTGGACCTGAGCATCAGCAAAACGCCCATTTCATTCCTCTTGTCTCCGACCGTATTAGGACGTGTGTTTGCATGTTCAGTCTGCTAATATTTGCGAAGGAATCTCGAGCAGGTTGATTCTGTTACGCATACATTACTGCCAACTGTGTGTGTGTGTGTGTGTGTGTGTGTGTGAATATATATGTGTATCTGTGTGCGTGTGTTTGTGTGTGCACTATTAAATAAACACATTTCACTTTCTCCTGTCCTGAATGTAAATAACCTCAGGCCGTAGCCAGTGCCGTTCCTATGGAAACCCACCGCCGGCGGTGTTTATCCAAAGAGGCCGGGGACAGTTGAGGGAGTGACGAGCGAAGGTCACCTCAAAGGTGCCTGATTATGACACAGTGTCGTCCAGACGGCGGAGAACAATGAAGGAATTACAGTAATCCACAGCGCTCTACCTCTCCCACGAACATCAAACGCTTTGGGCTGTCGTGCGAGAGGGAGAAGCCGGGGGGGGGGGTGTCGCGCACCGGTCCGTACGTGGCAAACACGAGCGTTAATAACGAGCACCTGGCACACGTCACGAGACGCGGGGATCATGGGACGCGCTTCGGAAGGGGGAGGGGGAGCGGCTCTATAGCGTCGCGCTTGCCTCGGGGATATCTCCAAGGTTTTGCGTGAGCGGCCGACTTCAAGGGGAAGAGCGGACTCGCTGCTCCCGCAGTCCCCGCGTGCGGCGTTCCAGCTTCCGCCGGCGGCCGGGCGGGTCCGCACCCAGGGCCAGGGGCTAATTTTTTGGGGGAAATAGGGCTCCGGTGCGAGATGCTGTGCTATGTGCTTCCAAACTGGTGGCGTAAGAGCCCATCCTTAGACCCTAAGGCTCTCACCCCTGCTTTTCCATGGCTGGCCCTTTAAGGTGTGAGATCACAAATATGTGATTAGAATGCTCATAACTGAACATTCTAATGCTGATGTAACAAAGACTACTGGTGAGTGAAAGCAATGGAGTTCTAGAACACTGACTGAGAATTCTGGAGGGAAAAAAAAGTCAAAAAACCTTCTCTCCAAAGGGTTAAAAAGTACAGCTCTGTTTGTTTGCTGAGGGGAAGGGGGGAGGGGGCTTCATGCTATGTACATGTGTTGAATAATTAGCCAGAAAAGAACCCCCCCCCCCCCCATTTCACACAATTGCTTCTTTCTGTTTGCAGATTACTGGGTGTGCTCGATATTCGGGGCGACTAGAGCCCCCTGATGTACACAGACCTGCCTTTGTTTCAGCGGGAGGGGTTCCTTTGAAGGAGAGAGAGAGGGAGGGAGGAAAGGAGAGAGAAAGAGTGAGAGATGGAGAGTGAGAAAGCAAGGTAGACAGAGAGAGAGGGGAAGAGAGAGGGGGATAGAGAGAAAGAGAGGGGGTAGAGAGAGAAAGAGAAAGTCTTAGTTTGCAGGTGCAAGGCTTCCAGAAAGGAAACAGGTCTTTGGATTTTTAGGTTGGAGGGGTAAGGTTAAGCCCAAATGTGGGGGGAAGGAACAGTGGAGGGGGGGGGGGGTGACCCCGGAACTGGGGAAACAGTGACTGTATTCTTTCAGAGGGGGCCGAGCTGACGGGCCTCACTGTGGGGAAGAACGAGCTGAGCATTTCTCAGGCCTGAGTTTTTTTTACCAATGGCACGGTGAACCAGCAAGCTAGTCTCAGCTGGACAGGGCATCTTCCTCTTTCTGACCCGCAATTTAAGAAAGATGAAAAGAAAAAAGTAAAGAAAAACTTTGTAGTTGTATCCAGTCTTTTAACGGAATTAAAAACCAAGGATTCCATCCACTAACTCTGGGCAGGACTACACCACAGCCTCCCCCCCTTCCATTCCTCCATCCCTCCCTCTCTCTCTCTCTTCCTCTACCCCCCCCCCCTGCTCCTCCCTCTCTCTCTCTCCCTGGACTGCCAGAAATCATCTGACAGGAAATAAGAGGTTGGGCTTCTTCCTACCTTTTCCGAACGAGGGCCGTACAGAGGAGGCGTGAGCAGTGAAGTGCGACCCCGGGCCTCGCTCATCGAACAGCAGCGCTCCGATTACGGAGCGACCCTCGAACCCAGGCCGGGCGAAAAACGCCCGCGTGAAACCTGCAATTAACCAGACCCCCGACGCCGCGTGGAAATGCGCCCCGGCCTTCGCCAAAATTTCACATCTCGGATGCTCACTCCGGAAGGGAGACGGATCTGCCTTACGGGAGAAATGTGTACCCCACGGATTTCTCTAAACCTCAGATTCAGCGTTTGCGAGTATTGGCCCTCTGGTGAGGCTGAAATTAAAGACACGGGTTTTAATCTTCCTCTCTGTGTCACCCCCACGACGGTCTGCCATCCTAGCTCTCTGTCGTTATGCCTTAGACACAGGGCCTAATTTACTAAGACCTTCAGCAAAACGAATAAAACAACCAATGATTGGTGCGAAACAAATACCATGACCAATCATTGGTCATGTTACTGTTTGCGTGTGCTAAAAGATGGTCTTATTCAATCGGGCCCGGTTTTTTCAGCCTCAGGGAGATCGGCCGGTTTTATTTTCGCAGCCCGGGTTGCGCATTTCACAGGCAAACTGCAGGAACCCAGAGTGTTTTCATCAGCTGTTTCAGATTCACAGACCCGCGCACGCTCACAGAATAATCCTCATCTAGCAAAAAAGACAGGTCGCGTGAACCTCAAATAATGACTGACGAATCCCTGTGCAAATTCTAAATTCTCTTCCAGCACGCAAACTGTCTCTTTTTTTTTTTGCCTAATATTTGTTCAACAAAACCACAGGAGTTGGAGAACAGCTCACACCTGGACACATGAATAACCGCTCTCACACTTGAACACAGCTAATGGCTGAGACTGAACACTGCTCAAATAGAGCAGTTTGCACAGTTGCGCTCGAAAGTGGGGCTGCACAGCAGAGAAGTCATGTCTCCAGTCAGGACCAGTTTCCTCTCGCCCGGACTCTTTAAAATCAGCACACGTAACTCTGTGTGAAATGAACTTTATTGATTGACAAAGACCATTGTGTCCCTCTTTCAAGGGTCCCTCGAGTTCAAGTCCAGTCTGGCATTGCCTCTTGTCTGGTTTCCCCGGGATACCAGACGGCTTGAGACACGACCTTCAGCAAGACAGGGAAAACAAGCAACTTCCACCGCGCTTCGGATGCTTTATCGATTCACCCCGAGAACACTCGCTCCCTTCCTTCAACCCCCCACCTGACCCCCCCCACCTCCCTGAAAACAGGCACAACACAGCCCCCCTCTCGCTCTCTCTGTCAGGTTACACCTCTCTCTCCCCTCTTTCTCTCTCCCTCTTTCTTCTTTCTATCACCCCCTCACTCTCCCCCTCTTTCTCGGTCTGACTTTCTCACTTTTTCTGTCTCGCTCTCCCTGTTTCTCCGTGTCCCTCTCTCCTTCTCTTTGTTTGTGCATCCCCGCTCCCCCCCCCCGCCCCGCACGTCTCAAAGTATGCAACGTGGTTCGTTTAGGGATTAAGTTTCAAATCAGATTATCTGACGGTATCTTAATGGATCGCTGACCCTCTTCTCACAGGACGGCGTAGCAGTCACATCTACCCACTGTTCAAACTGTGTCTGGAGAAGAGACCAGGCCCGGGATCCCACTCAGAAAGTTTTTCAATTGTGCCCACAAAAAGATTCATCAGCCACCCATCGCCAGTGTGCTACAACAGCGCATCCCACTCATTTATAGTAAAGAGGGCTGCTGGGTGGTTCGGTGAGCTCAGTGAGTACCACGAGGAGCTCATAATTGGCTGTGCCATCTCCCAGGAAGAGCTCATTACTGGCTGCGCTAGCTCTCAGGAACAGCTAATGACTGGCTATGCTAGCTTTCCGGAACCGCTTATGATTGGCTGTGCTATCTCCCAGGACAAGTTTGTAGTTGGCTGTAATATCTCCCAGAAAGAGCTTGTGACTGGATGTAATACCCTCCTAGGAGGAGCTCATGACCGGCTGTGCCATTGACTACAAAGAAAGAATTCGACTAGCAGGACTGTTCTGCAAAAGAGACCCTTCTTGCCGCCTCTTGAGTTGCTGCTCTGTAAACAGCCTATCCACTCCCCCAGCCAAAAAAACAAGTCTAAGCAAAACAAAACAAACAAAACTGTTCTGTTCATAACTGATGTAGAGTTCTGGGCTCGGCTGGCACTGTCTAGCCAAAAATCCTTTTCAAAAACGTTTGAAAAAGGGCCTAAGCAAGAGACAGCCTTCCTGAGTATTACAGTCTTATATATATGTCTGACTGCTACTGCTCTCTGCCTTCATGAACAAGATATACTTAAAACGTTGGAAACGCTGCCCCTGCTGCCTTTGCAGACAGTCCCGTCGTTAACGTTCAGGAAGCGCCCGTCTATGCAGAGGTGCCTGTCCCTTTAAGACAGCAGGAGAGGCTGGGTCAAGGTCTGCAGATCCTGCAGACAAAGCCTGAGAGGGTCGAGCACAGCGTGAAGAAGTCGGAGCAAAAACCCGCCAGCTTTTTTGTACCGCTGAGCTCTGCCTGCACACAAGCTTGCTGTGATTTTCACAGCGGTTTCTCGCTCCTAAAGGGCTTGCTCGTCAAGCCACGGTGGATAAAAGCTGAATTATTTTTCAGTGTCCGCTGAAGTGTCTTGTTTACGTTACTTTCTTTAGTGAACGTGAAATACGGCCATCGGCTCGATCTGAAAGGAAACACCTTCTCTGAAACTGAAGTGATTTCTTTGTTTGCTGAAGTGTAGCAATGCAAAGAAAAACCTATTTAAACATTTTTTTTTTCCCCACGTGTATACCGAGAAGCAAAAAACTGTGAATCCTCTGCTTTGCTCAACTCAACACTGAGGTCACAAGAAAACAAGCTCTTGCTCTCCTCCCCTGTTCCTTTCCCTCAGATTTGGGCTCCTGTGCATGTGTGTTCATGAGCGTGTGTGTGTACACTGATTTCAATTATGTTTACGGCTTTCCTTATTTATTTTAACAAATTGCTAAGAAAATGAGATTTTCATTACTGTGTAAAAAAAAATAAATTAAAAAAAAATTTAAAAAAATCCACCATGTTGTTCCCACACCACTCAAAACACCAGGCCCAAAAATACACCCATCGGAACAAAGGCCCGACACGCAGCCTTCCAAAAACAGTTTTAAAAAAAAAAAACCCCAACACAAACACAGCCGCCCGGCAAACAAAAGCCACCGTCAGCCCGACCGGCTCGGCGCTCCAACAGAGCCAGGCTGCTTCCGCCCGCGCGCCAGCCTCCCGGGGCCTCAAACAGATGTGTTACGCGAGCTTTACTTTCCCTGACACGGGTATGTTTGCCCAAGCCATCGCAGCCCTTCTTCTTGGTTTACATTGAACTGAAGCATGACAGTCCAGGCTCAGAGCTCCGGGGAGGGGGGAGCCAGGCGGAGCCGGGCAGGTTAACCATTAGCGACCTGGTCTTTTTAGCGATCGCCGTTTCCTGTCTGATTTTAGGGTATCTAGCACAGCCTCACGGGAGGGGCCCGGGGTCAACAGAGGAGACGCCACCATGCGGAAGGCCCTGTCTTTTAAAAAGCCGTCCCATCTGCAGATGGGGACCGGGGTCTCAGCGGTGTGAACGGGAGCCGATTTGTTTGGACCGAAAGCGTCGTAACGTCGCGGACAGGCGACTGCATCTGGAGCCGCTATACGCAAATACGTATACCTTCGTGTAGCTTACCTGTTCACGTCATAGGCTGATTCACTGGCATGCGCAACTACCTACAGTACGCACAAGCTTTAAGTTTGCCGAATAAATATTAACACGCAGTTTAAGCACATCTAACCTTCCTTTCATCAGCGATTCATGCTACCACCAGCGCCTCAAAATGCACAAGAGGCACACAACTAACAGTGTCATTTTCTCAGGTGGCTGAAATGCATCGGTCCCCATCCTCTGGAAAGTAGGGGGTACGTAAGCACAGCCGTGATGGCAGGGCAATGATATGGGCAATGGTACGCTGGTTTTAAAAGGACGTGGGGGAACGCATAAGCAGTTTTACATAAGGCAACCCTGGAGACATACGAGTTTTCTAAGAACGCTTCAGACACTTGAAAGAACAGCAATAGAAACAAGGGAAGGGAAAGAAATGGAGAGATCTGTGTAGCACACTTGTGGAGTGTGTCAAAGGGTACTTTCACACACATTTCAGCTACAGCTGAGACCTCTTATAGGTTAACCTACATCCCTCCTGTGCACCTCTCTGTAAAGAATAAAAAAATGTAAGATGGTAGATAGATACAGTGCATATTTCTCCATCACTTGATTGTTTTATGTGCGTGTGTGAGTGTGTGTACGTATTCACAGTATGTGAGTTTGTGTATGGCTATGTGTGTATGTGCGTACAGGTACGTATGCATGTATCTATCTGAAACATGTGCACACGCATCTGTGTGTGTGTGTGTTTGTGGGCACATAAAAAAGCATGTCTGAGTGAGCTTGCATGAGTGCGTGTGTGTGTGCATGTGCGTGTAAGTGTAAGTAAAATCAAAAAGGACCAAAGCAAACACAGAGTGTGATATTGAGATTTTGAAATAATGAAAATATTACCTTTGCCAAGTAATTCCCATAGTATCCTCAGTGGCAGTGGGGGAATAATGCTTGCCGTTTTGATTCATGGTCCAGTCACATATCCTCAGCTGTCAATTAAAACCTAGCAGTCAGACACTGTCCAGAACAACTACACTGATTTTACTGCACAAATGCAAGCATGCAAAAAATAAACCTCAATGTGGATTTTAACGAAAGTCTGCATGTTCAAAACTACCATTTCTCTTACATCTTCAGAAACATCATTCAGTATACATCAGATTTGAAATCTACAACACAAAAGCATAAGAAATGAAAAATTTATATGAAAGTATATTCTATGTAGCATGCAATCACATTAGTAAGGTAAATAATGAGCTGACCTGGAAACAAAAGGAATGTTAGTAAACATGTTAAGTGTAGGGCTGCTGCTGCTGGGAGGAGGGTTCAGGGCTGCTATCACTCATGCATTCACACCTGCGCACATGCACCTGTCGGCTGGCAGCGTTAGACACAGAAGGCAAGGCCGCGACTTAACTCTAGAGGTCAGTGGCAACCGGGAAGGTGACTGAGTCACTAGTGCGCACCTGGGTGAGTCACCAGAGCACACAAAGGCCTGGGTGAATTCACTGGGGTAAATCACTTGCGCACACCTGTGTGAGTCACCTGTGTACATCCGGGTGAGTGACTCGTGCACACGTGTGTAAATCACTTGTGCACACCTGTGTGAGTCACCTGTGTACATCCGGGTGAGTGACTCGTGCACATGTGTGTAAATTACACACCTGTGGCATATCGTACAGTTGCGTGTGATTGGTTGTACACGTCGCTGTAGCAATAGCACTATTCATACACAGGGGATCCCAAAACTACTCATATCAAGGTCCCCGAAAACACTCTGGCTGACAGCCGCCACTTTAGCAGAATGCTACATTCCACTCAAACAGAAAATAAAAGCAGAAAATATCAGTTAAAGAGTAAAGGTCAAAGAAAGAGTGAGTATGCAGGTAAACTAGTGTCAAAAGTAGAATATATACCCTAACACTAGACAGAGAGGAGCTCAGACAGACAAAACACTTTAGAAATGTCAGTACAGTATAATATATATTTAAGTGCTTTAAGACTGTTTTTAGAGGAAGTGCTGATATTTCCTGACCCGACTGCGGTCTCAGCTGTGGGTAAACCACAGGCCATGTGAGGGAAAAACAGCTTTCCGTACCCTGGAAATTAAAAGACTTACGCAAAGGTTTTCAGAATGCAACCATTTTGAATTGCAACTGAACCAACCCCCTTTTGTGCAAGCCTGGCATGAAAAGGCTAAAACCCAACACGGTAGCGTACCTAACCGCATTACGAACATGGAGCATGTAGCCGCAAGGCAGTCAGCACCATCTTGAGTAGCTTTAAAGTGTAAATGTAAAGGAGGGTTTGGGGGAACCACTACACTAGGCAGTTACTCTCCAAATATGTCACTTATTATTCATTCCCAACTTCACAGAAAGTTTGTGCCAGGACTTCATTGACTTGATCGATCATAAAGACGGCAATATTGTCGCACAAGTTCAGTGACTCTTAAAAGTATTCATCTCAAATATTCGTTCAAAAGTATTAATCACAAAAAAGTATTCCAATCACTATGACGATGCTACCGCGATCGTGTCTTATACAGGAGATTTCAGAGTGTGGTGAACTATCCAACAGGTTCACCACAATCCAAGGATTAAATCAAGTGAAGTTTGACCTCTGTTGCAGGATGAATTGATTCTACAGAAAGGTAGTCAAATAAAAGACGAGGAAACTAACCATAAAAGATGGGGGAACTAATAGCACAACAGCCGTGTGGGTGTAGGCGGGCCCTGTCTCTCTCTCCCTCACATCTGTCACATCACACAGGACCTCAGCTGTATACACCTGTTATGTAGCTCTGTAAACACATCTGGACCCAGAGAATACACAGGAGAGTTCACACACACACACACACAGGCACGCACGCACGCACGCGCACACATACACGCACGCCTGCACACACACAGACATCTTACATACACACCGCATATACAAGTGTGCACATGTGCACACAAATAATTACATTTACTAAATAGCATTTAATAAATGCTTTAACCCAGAGTGACATACACAACGTACATTATCTATTAGTCCATTTATAGAGATAATGACACAATTCAGGTAACTTGCGCAAAGCGTACAACAGAACTGCCAGGCCTGGGAATCTCAGTTACAAACCCAGCTGACTAGCCAGTATAGTACCCTACTGCCACAAACACACACACACACACACACACATATATATGCGCACACGCACACACACACAAATAAACACACACGCACACACACCTTATTCACAATCTGGAGAAGGTATAATCTGCCTACCCAAAAACAAGAAACACCTGAGCAGCGCATGTGCTTTCCCCCCCTCAATCTCCATTAAAGAATGCAGAATTATGGAATAGTGCACTCAAACTGGTCATTATGCGACTGCCGCTGATCCTCCCGACGGTTTCATCAGGTATATTAGCGCGCTGAATATTCAAAGCCATTTATTTCAGTCGATAGTTCAGCATTTCGCAGAGCACCTGTACGCAGGACGGAATCCATTTCCATCTCAATAAATCTGGGAGCGAGTAATTGATTTTCTGAATTTACTTCAAAGATTGAGCTGAGGTTTTTTTTTTTTTTTTTTTTAACTCTATGCATTTCAAGAGACTCAAGAGCCGTACCAATTTCACAAAGTAAAAAGAAAAAGGCTAAATGAATTTACTGCAGACATAAAATATAAATATATAATGTTAACCCCAAGTGGGTATCACCTATAATTGTAATTGATCTTTCCAGAGTTAAACTGGCTTATGGCAGAGAATTGACCCAGGTATGTATGGCATCCCTTTGAAACATAAAATCAACCATTTCTCCAAACAACATTAATATTACAATGAAGGCCTTCAATATAAAAGTAGACAGCAAGGCTAGCTTTCATTTTATGAATTGCCTTGATATAAATGGATATTAAAAGTTCACCGAAACAAAAACAAGAAAAACACACCGGACATAAATAAAACAAAAGCCAGTAAAAGCATCTCTGCTTTTAGCAAAAAATGTTTTATAAATCTATTTTGTAAAAAGTTAAAATTTAAGTTGAAAAACAATGGAAAAAGTTCTATAAAAATGACACTCACCCATGCCTCTATGGACATGCTCTCACACACATGCACACACACACACACACAGGTCTGTGTGAGGAAATGGGTTTATAAAATAAACAGACAGTCAGACAGAAAGACTGATGTATTTTGCTTGAGCTGAGAGAGGGGACAGCGTGTAGCTAGGCTTGTGTTGCTTTTGAAAACCTTGCTGCACCGTCAATGTTTTGACCGAAAACTTCCTGAAACCACATCTGGACCATGGTCATGTCCATGTGAGGGGTGACCTTTCTCCCTCCCCCACATACCTCGGTGGGGGGTCATGTTTTTGGCTCAAGTTAGCTGGACCAAAATTATTGAAGGTACACATTAAGAATAGCATGGTCATTCATAGTCCTTTTCCTGACATGGCCCATTATACATACTGTACATACACTTAATATTGGTTTAAGTTACCAGTTCCCAAGCTCAAGTTCCTGGAAGTCCACCAGGCTAAACTTAGGAGGATTGGTGGATTTTACCCAACACTATATTCAAGCATTTGTTTATTCATTTTTATTTTGAACTAAGAGTTTAAGAACATGCCCATGTTCATGACGGCCAATCACAAAGATGACACTATTAAGGTCACGTATGTAGGAATGACTAAATGTGTAGAAAGTTCCGGAACAATGACAGAACAGCTGAGGCAAAATGCTGGGGCATTTGAATAGGGATGCACAATAAATTCGTTGGTGACCCGAGACCCATGACCTCCCCTTACGGACATGGAACCGCCTCAAATAATATTTGGGACGTAAGAATATTGAATATGCAAAATAAAATTAACCATATATTTCAAAAAATATATACTGCAATATCATGAAGTGGCAATAATTTTCCAAATATATATTCCCCTTTTGATACTGTTATATACAAGTTATTTAAGTGTTGCAATGCCATGATAATTATTTCAATATACTGCTAATTTAATAAGGGTTTATAAACACTGGTAACCCTCATAAAGCTCCAGTAATTACAAGAATGAGCATTAAAAGATGTCTCCCTACACAAAAAGGACAAAGTATTTCTGACAGGCAAGAGACGTCCCGCTTCCACCCGGATACCCGTCGGGGTCTCTACACAATGCTAAATTCCCCCATCACAACTCACACACACCACTCACACATGCACACACACACACACACACACACACACACACACGCCACTGGAGAACAACGAACACCAGGTCAGAACACCACATCATGCTGAGAAAGCCACACACCCTTAAACGGACATTTCCCAAAGTTATGCTCTTTCACGGAACACGGCAAAGATAACAAAACTAAACAAATAAATGAACAAATTAACAAATAAACAGAGAGGAATGGCGTGTGTTTATGTGCGCGCACACATATTTCACGTCATTATATGCTACAGTATTAATTATTCCATGACAGATACCACTTTTTGGCATGCCATTTTTCCGCATACAGATATCTGTGGGCATGCCCATACAAACTGCATGTGAAATGGTTTTATACAGGATTTGAGCATGACTTCATGACATTTGTGTGCAGCATGCTGGGACCATTATTTCCTACACAAAGTAGTTTTTAATGAAATACGTTTAGTGATCAGATTATGCACAACACTGCAGTGCCATATCATATGGAACCAAATTATAAATAGCTGTTACTGTTATCCGGTTACAATTATTATTTTTTTTTACTTGATTTTTAAAATTAATATTCGCTTTTAATTTTTTACCTGCTCTTCAATAGTGTTTGTCCAACACCTTTAATTGGGTGCATAATAAAGACACCATTAAATGGCTCCTCCCACTACAGACTCACAACCAGGAGCTGAGCGTACAGCTGGCAGCAGTGCGGACCGTACCCAGACTGCTTAGCCAAACCAGAGGGGAGGTTCTTTCACCGACTGGTTGCGCACGTCAGGACAGCCAAAATGGCGGAACCGCGGCGCACGTATGCCGAACCCTGCTCTGAAAAACCATCCGCGATCCACACTGCGAGGCTAACAGGTTAAAACGGCCCCGTGCTCTTTGTACATGTCGTGTCTCCCAACGCCAGCTGTCATTTATGATGACCAGGAGGTGGCTTATCACTTGTGCTCACACAAGGACAGACCAATGTCCAATCAGAGCGACCGTTGCTGGGCAGTGACGCCAAGGGGGGCTGGGGAGGAGATAAAAAAAAAAACCCACCAATGAGATGGCTTAATAATGAGCCATTCATTTGAACCCGGGTTTCGGTTTGACAGGCAGACCACTGGACGAGCCTGGTGAAAATGCGGTGAGGCGACCGATGGTGGGCGAATTCCTTCCCGCCGTCTGGCCATTTTATAGGGAGACGGCAGTTTATTTTTTAAAAATAACATCGCTTCCCTTTTCCCGCCCACCGAGGAAAAATACTGCCCATGAGAAGCATCTGGGAACAAATCGAGCCAGCTCTGACTGGACAGGCGTCTCCTGAGGGGGAGACAGAAGGACGACCGTTATACGTTGTTTGGGTCGAGGGGGGGGGGCGGGGTATGAAAGGGGTAGGACGGAGTGTAGCACAGTGGGTAAGGAACTGGGCTTGTAACCGAAAGGTCGCAGGTTCGATTCCCGGGTAGGGCACTGCCGTTGTACCCTTGAGCAAGGTACTTAACTGAAATTGCTTCAGTATATATCCAGCTGTATAAATGGATACAATGTAAAAAAAAATTCTATGTAAAAAGTTGTGTAAGTCGCTCTGGATAAGAGCGTCTGCTAAATGCCTGTAATGTAATGTAATATGAAAGCGTCTGACCCCATTTTGCCCAAGAAGCGTTGCGTAAGCGAGCTTGAAAGCTTCCCCTGGAGAACTCGGACTCTGGCGAGGAGGAAGCTGTCCATTACCCCGACGACTGCATCCAGAAAGTTCTAAGAGTGCTGCTGCCTCGGCGCATTCCCACGTGCTGGGGGTGACGCATGGACTGGGGTGACGCACGACCGTTCGTCTTCGCCCTGCGCACCTGCGAGTTTAACGTCTCCGAGACGCGTACATGTGTCCGCGGGTCAAAGGGCACGCGGGAACAGGCCTGCAGGAGGCGAGCTTCAGTTCCCATCGTAAGTCACTGTTCTGCAGCCCCCGCCACGCTCCCGCCCCTCTGGGTAATGACTGATGACACACAGATTATACATATGAATGCCATATGAACACACACACACACACACACAGAGAACGGCAGTATTTCAAATACACATATGACATGTACTGGTGTGCTTGTACTTTCACATGTAATACAGGCCGCTCACCGAGGTTACTGTAGATGTTTTGTATTGTATTAAAATAAAGTTACTGTGCAACCTGTACAGACATACACACATACATACACACACTTTATACAGTAAGCTCCATAATGTTTGTGACAAAGACATATTTTTTCCTGATTTGATTCTGTCCTCCACAATTTACAATTTGTAATAAAACAATTCTCATGCGGTTAAAGTGCACATTCTCAGCTTTTATTTAAGGGTATTAAACGTGAGCTGATAAGAGGCTTCTGCAAACTTCTGCACAGAATTCATTCTTCTGCTGCTATGAGTAGAAGATGCTATGTTACATCATGCTAACTGCTATGTTACATCAGCAATGAAGACAAGTGAGCCATTACCTGTCACAGCAATACATGCTCAAAGTATAACACTCCCACCACTATTTCTCACAGATGAGGGGGTGTTTTTTGGATCTTAGACACTTACATTCGGCCTCCACACTTTGCTCTTGCTATCACTCTGATACAAGTCAATCTTGGTCTCATCTGTCCACAAGGCCTTTTTCCAGAACTCTGCAAGCTCTTTTAGATAGGTCTTAGCAAACTGTAACCTGGCCATTCTGTTATGTGGCTAACCGTTTTAATCTTGCAGTGTAGGCTCTATAGTTCAGCTTGTGGACATCTGTCATCTGAGGACAGCTGTCAGTGACACATCCATGCCTGCCTCCTGAAGAGTGTTTCTGATCTGTCAGACAGGCGATTTTTCTTCATTATGGTGAGAATTTGTGATTCATCAACTGTTGAGGTCTTCCTTGGCCTAACAGGCCCTTAGCAATTACTGAGCTCACCAGTGTTCTCTTTAATAATGTTCCAAACAGTGAATTTTGGCAAGCATCAAGTTTGGCCTATGTCTCAGACTGCTTTCTTTTTTAAATTTCTCAGCCACATAATGGCTTGAGTTTCATTAGCTCTGTTCAGACTCCAAAGGCAATCCAAAGCCCAGAATCAAGACTAGATGTTGAAAGCTGTCATACCTGCACTACGGAAGCAACTGAACACACCTGGCAAATCAGAAACATCAGTAAAGCAATTTGTCCCAAACATCATGATGCCCTGAAATGGGGGGACTACGCATAAAAAGTGCAGTGATTTGTACATGGTGAAAACGTGTAGAAAATACCCTGTAAAAAAGTTAAGAATGTGCACCTTAACCACATGCGAATTGTTTGATTATAAATCTAAAACTGTGGAATACAGAGCTAAATCAATAACCCTTGTCCTTGATCCAATCATTATGGAGCTCACTGTATATGTATGTATACACACACACACACACACATATATATAATATATTTTTTTAAAACCCTAATGTTACTGACCTAATCTGACCTGAACACATCTAAAAATGATATGCATCAGAGCGCCTCTCTGTGTTCAGCACCTCTCACACTCACTCCCAATCGCGCGGCGCCCTGCTCTGGGACAGCCGGCTCGGAACAAAAGACAGGCGGCGACGGCGATGGCGACGGAGTCTCTGAGGGAGGGGTCTCGCCCGTAACCCAGCCCGCCGCAGATCCCCATTCAGCCGCGCAGGAGTCCAGACGACGCGGCACTACGTTTCCCAGCAGGCCCGGGACGGGCCCCGACGACCCGTCTTTAATGCAATAACGCTGGAGGCCGCGCTCAGAATTTAAGACCCGCGCGTTACGGTAATTTATACGATGCATGCGTTAACCCCCCCACCCCCCCCACCCACACCCCCCACCCACCCCACCCCCAGCGCGAACAAACGCCTCGGTGCGCAGGCAGAAGAATGGGAGTGTCAATACGTCTCATAACCTGCGGGAGTAAATCTGTCCCAGCCGCCGGCGCGCTGAAAGGCAGAATGGATCCGCGGCGTTACTCATCCACCGCGGGTCGGCCTCAATGACCGCTCGGCGCGAGCGGCTCGGGAGCTCGCCCCGCCCGGCGCACATCACGATTTGTGATTCCCAGAAACCCCTGACTAATGTAAAAAAAAATGATGAATGGGGACCTTTCATTTAGTTCTGTCTGTACTGCCCCTCCGCCCCCTCTTCCGAGCTCGCTGCCTCTTTTTTTTTTTTTTTTAAACACGGTGTATTAACTGTAGTACCTCGCTCGATGGGATGACCCACCCCCCACCCCCACACCACCACCTCCACCTCCAACCCCCGTGGCCCCCCAATCAAAGTCTTTTATAAAGCGTTTCTGCAAATCACATTTCTTATCCAGTTCTGCTTCTTTTAACAGTTTTAACAATTCACAGCCCCGCTGGTCTAAACCGAATTCTCCGAGATGCCAGTAATCAAATGCAACCGTAGCAGCCATTTAGTGCCCGTAACACTGCAGAAAATACTGCGTGCAGCTGTAAACCAATAAAAATAAAAATGGGGGACACTCAAAGTCACTTCGCAGTCCTTTCACTCTGAGGAGGAAGACAGCAGAAGTTCTTTTTTTGTTGACGGGGGAACTGCAGCGGCCAGAGGCTCCGTTCAATTTTATTGTAATTGTACAGCGCAGTTCGCAAAGTGTGTCTGAACTGCGTGACAGATGCGAGACTGCTTTACTGCAATGACAAACAGCGTAATTACAACTACAGGCTTGCGGGCAGGCTCCGCGTCCCGTATACACTTCTAACGAACGCCGTGAAGAGGCAGAGCAAGCGCCCGCGCGCCGTACGCAGCCTGACACGAGCGGACGACGCCGTCTTTTTTATCACCTTAAACATCGAATCCGAGGAGCGGATTGGCCCGCACGATCTCCGATGGCCCGGCCTCCTCGTCTCCGGCGCGTTTTCCCGCCGCTCGCGGGGGTTTCCCGAGCGACGAAAGGGAAAGCTTGTAATTACGCCGCGCAGGAACGGGGGCTCCGGAGAAAGCGCTAATCATCACTTAGCCGCGCGGCAGACGAATTCAATTAGCCGGTGGGTGGAAAGCCGCTGGCTTCGGACCAGGCCCGGAGAAGCGCGGCGGGGCCCTGGCATGGCGTCGCCCAACCGAGGCGGCCGAACCCCCCGCAAGCGCGCGCACACGCGCTACGGGAACCAAAGTAAAACGCCCAGCGCGAAACCCCGAGTTCGGAGAGCGCCGCCCGCGTGAATTACTCCGCCCGCCTGACGTGTGCCACGGTCACAGGCCTTCTCTCATTTCCAGGATTGGCGGGAAGAGACGGACAAGCTTGTCACTGAAATAACCAAATGTACAAACTGATATTTACATATATATATATATATATATATATATATACAGAGATTTCTCTCATTGTATCGAGTGGTGTGAGCATGCCTCTTCAACTGACTAGAAGTCAGAATCAGTGAAAGACATTCTGAATTAGCCTCAGATTAGTGCAAAAATTATCATCATATTAATAACTATATAATTGTTATTATTAGTAGTAGCAGCAGTAGTAGCAGTAGCAGTAGTAGCAACATTATACATGATATATAAAATTCCATTATCAGGCACTTTAAAATTCTTTCTGGTAAGAATGTCTAAGATTGTTAAAGATAAAACAGATCGAAGTTATTCAAACTGAAAGCATAAAGTCAGAAAGAGTTGAATAATCCATAAAGGAGATGGATATAGTTGTGACTCTTGCAGATAACACCATTGTTTTATGCTGGCAGGTGATTTACTCCAGCCAAAAGTTTGACGGACCTAAACATCCTTCTAGGACAGCATGTCAAACGCAGCTCGTTTCTAAATGCTACTCCAACCATGTCATTATGTTTATTTATCTAAGAAAGACTGTGCAGTGTTCAGTACCTTTTCAAGAGAACCAGTCACTGGATTAATCTGTAACTGAATGTAAATACATAATATAAAACCATGCATGCGCATATAATTATGTAATATTTCTGTAGGCATATGTAAGTATTTTACATTCATAAATCTACTACGCAGCATCAATTTTCCCCGCCACATTGGCGTGCAGGCGCATTACATAAAAGTGTAACTCACAGCTGGTCACCATGGGGACTGGTGGTCACATGACTAAAGCACACCTGCATATCACAGATCACAAGACGACAAGCTCCGCCCAAAGGCTTCAGCATTACTACTCGCAGAAAAACGTACACATCCTCACATTCGATCTACCGTCCTGGACACAACAGAGTCCCTGTACGTACGCAAGAGCCATGTTGGCTTCACACTTCAGAACACAGATCTGATGACCAAACCAATCTCATCAGTATACCCATAGGCCTCACAGGTTCACTCTTAATGCTTCCGATGGCTTGTGGACTGAATTTGAACACAGCCAGTTCAAGAATATTTCAGCAGCATCCAATGAAGAATAAGCTCTTTTATTTGTTTATTTTTTTAAATATCACGCCAAGCCAAAAAACTGGTGGCGACTGAAGGAAACCGGTACGGACACGCCGGTTTACGACCGTTTCGAATGGCGCATCCCTTCGTACCCTGATCCAGACCCTCGTGACCAGGAAGTCGGGTCTCCCACTTCCCACTCAGCAAGGAGATTTATACCTTCCATGCCTTTTAACAACATCTAAAGGATTTTCTGAGGATTACTTTTTTTATTGCTACGACGGCCAACATCCCCTTTCAAGTTGAACGGGCTGCTTTGAAGACGGTAATGCAGCAGGGGAAATCCTTTCCGAGACGTATCGCTTTCTAAACGCTTTGAGTCCGGGCAAACGCGGCACGTGGCAGCACAGGGCTGCGTGGTCAACCCCATTTCCACTCAGCCAACTGAAAAAAAAAATCCGCTGAAATTCAATCCACTCGTAGAAACAAAACTCTTCGCGAGAAAACGACGGCCGCTTTTGAATCGATTTCTTGTGAACTGAACTGAACTGGAATGGAATTCGCCCGCGTCCGCGAACGCTAGAGGCCAACGACTTCAGCGAACGGGCTTAAAGGCGTCCAGTCCAGACTGACGTCAAGACCTTCAGACAACTTCACAGTGAAGGCAAGCGAAGCTACTGACCCACTGTAGCAAAGAAAGGAGGACGCCTTTCAACTCATAAATAATTCAATCATATAATTCATTTTTATGCAAGTTTGTGCAACAAAATGCAGTGTTTGATCACTTATTCCCCCAGGATTAAAAAAATAGTGTCACAGAGTGTGTGAACCATCGAGATATACAAGAACTGGAGACAGCTTTTGCTTATCGGTTCCATGGATCCCTATGGGAGCTGCCCAATGGCGCGTGAAGCCAATTCAAGACGGCTGCCATCTTTGACTATGGGGCTTTTGGCACCAGGGCATGCAGGACAGGATCACAGTAAACCGGTAAACGCAGAGCAGTGACGTTATCCCGTGGGGTTGCACCCCGAGAAAGCTTTCAAATCGCCTGACAAGCTGTGACTTTACTGGCTAGCCACAGGAATTTGCGGAAGAAAACAAGTGACTCATCGTGACAAGGCCATTTCTAATGTGGTTTCTAACATATCTGCTTGTTAAATTAATAAATAAGGCAGTCAAGATTTTTACAGAAGCATTCGACAACACTTGGCTGTACATTACATTAGCTGATCCAGACCCTCGTGACCAGGAAGTCGGGTCTCCCACTTCCCACTCAGCAAGGAGATTTATACCTTCCATGCCTTTTAACAACATCTAAAGGATTTTCTGAGGATTACTTTTTTTATTGCTACGACGGCCAACATCCCCTTTCAAGTTGAACGGGCTGCTTTGAAGACGGTAATGCAGCAGGGAAATCCTTTCCGAGACGTATCGCTTTCTAAACGTTTTGAGTCTGGGAAAACGCGGCACGTGGCAGCACAGGGCTGGCGTGGTCAACCCCATTTCCACTCAGCCAACTGAAAAAAAAATTCACTGAAATTCAATCCACTCGTGGAAACAAAACTCTTCGCGAGAAAACGACGGCCGCTTTTGAATCGATTTCTTGTGAACTGAACTGAACTGAAATGGAATTTGCCCGCGTCCGCGAACGCTAAAGGCCAATGACTTCAAGCGAACGGGCTTAAAGGCGTCCAGTCCAGACTGACATCAAGACCTTCAGACAACTTCACAGCGAAGGCAAGCGAAGCTACTGACCCACTGTAGCAAAGAAAGAATGATGCCTCTCAACTCACAAATAATTAAATCATATAATTCATTTTTATGCAAGTTTGTGCAACAAAATGCAATGTTTGATCACTTATTCCCCCAGGATAAAAAAAAATAGTATCACAGAGTGTGTGAACCATCGGGACATACAAGAACTGGAGACAGCTTCTGCTTATCGGTTCCATGGATCCCTAGGGGAGCTGCCCAACGGCGCATGAAGCCAATTCAAGGCGGCTGCCATGTTTGACTATGGGGCTTTTGGCACCAGGGCATGCAGGACAGGATCACAGTAAACCGGTAAACGCAGAGCAATGACGTTATCCCGTGGGGTTGCACCCCGAAAAAGCTTTCAAATCGCCTGACAAGCTGTGACTTTACTGGCTAGCCACAGGAATTTGTGGAAGAAAACAAGTGACTCATCGTGACAAGGCCATTTCTAATGTGGTTTCTAACATATCTGCTTGTTAAATTAATAAATAAGGCAGTCAAGATTTTTACAGAAGCATTCGGCAACACTTGGCTGTACATTACATTAGCTAGTTAGCTATATACATACTTGGGAAAGCTAACTGGTACACAAGATAGGAAGAAGGCAGTGAGATCTTGTGGTTTCCTAGCTAACTAAATAACTACTATGTTTATTGCACTATGTGCAATTTAGTCAAAATAATATGGTGGAATCAGCATGATAGCATTTTAATTTAAGAGCCACATATGCCAGCTTTATTACTTATTGTGTATTTATTCATCACGATTCATCTCCATGAACAACGGGCACAAGAAATTTATGGCAGGTAACATTATTATTAGTAATATTAATAGTAAAAATATCAAAAGAACAATATGATAAAAACATTAATGACGATGGAATCATGTAATCCTAGGTCAAGGTTTAATACTCTACGTATTCTGATACAGCGGTTCCGTGCAGGCAACTCTCAGGTCAACACCTTTCAGCATTGATGAGTCAATCACAGCCTCATACTCGTTCATGCTATTGTGTCCATGTAAGCAGTTGTGCTCACTGTGACGTAAAATCATGCGAACCAAATCGGAATGAAATAAATCTTATATCTTCTTCTGTGGGACTCAAAACAAAAAGAAACTGGCGCCTGGAGAGCAATTAGTTCAGCGTAAAGAAATTTTAGAGCTTAAAAGTACTGTCCAAAATAATTCAATTTTGCCAGGGTAAATTCATAGTTTTGAATGGACTTCAATGGGGAAATTGGATTTTTGGCACCAGAGGCTTACTAAAGTGCAATGCCTCGAGTAACTACTGGAGTTCATGAGCTTCAGAGAGAATGGCAATCCCTGGGTCCCTGGTGCGAACACAGGGAAAACTGCACACATAGCCTGCTGGACCAATGGGTTGAGGTCAGGCCCCAATCAGGGCAGAGTCTGGACAGAGCTTGGGTGGGGCCTAGGCAGAGTGTGGTTGGAGTCTAAACAGGGGCTCACCTGCTGCTGGTGTAGGAACGCTGGATCCCTGGAGCTCAGTCCGACAAAACGGTTGGCCGTGGGGGTTCCTGGGGATGAGTAGGCTGGAGAACCCAAACACACACACACACAGCAGCCAGGTTATAGACCCTTCCAGAAGCAACAGAGCACAACACTGTACAACATGAAATGGGAGGCAATCATGGAGTGGGAGGAGTCTATGGTTTACTTGGCCCTATAGGAATGGTGTGGGAGGAGTTAGTGGTTTGCTGGTCTCTACAGGAATGAGTGGGAGGAGTCAGCGGTTTCCATTGGCTCTATATGAATGTGTGGGAGGAGTCAGCGGTTTTCTTGTCTCTATAGAAATGTTGTGAGAGGAGTCAGTGGTTTCCATTGGCTCTATAGGAATGCTATGAGAGGAGTTAGTTGTTTGCTTGTCTCTATAGGAATGAGTGGGAGGAGTCAGCGGTTTCCATTGGCCCTATAGGAATGGTGTGAAAGGAGCCAGCGATTCGCTTGGTCCTACAGGAGTGGTGTGGGAGGTGTTAGTGGTTTACTTGTCTCTATAGGAATGTGAGGGAGGAGTTAGTGGTTTCGCTTGGTCCTACAGGAGTGGTGTGGGAGGTGTTAGTGGTTTCCATTGGCCCTATAGGAACGATATGGGAGGAGTCAGCGGTTTCGCTCGGTCCTACAGGAGTGGTGTGGGAGGCGTTAGCGGTTCCCCTGGCAGCGTGGGGGGGGAGACGGGCTCACCTTCAGTGGATGTGGTGATGGGTTTGGTGTCGGGCATGGAGAGAGAGACGGGGCGCACTGCGCTGTGGTGTGGGGAGGGAGCCAGCACCGGGGTGAAGTGCCCGGGCACCTTCCCCACAACCTGGCCACTGCTGTTGGGCTGAAAACACACACAGTAGGCCCCATAAGCACAAGCCGTGTGCAGTCACTGAACACAGACATTAAATCAGCAAATCACAGGAAGTGTGCAGCCAGTGTACGGATAGGAGACTGACTCAACATCAAAGGTGCATTTTCCCCCTGACTATAAGTTGGTAACAATCTGTGACAGTAACATGAATACTCACTTTGATAGTGTTAAAAAAAAGTTTACCATGATATACAACAGTATCCATTTTTTGTGCTTTGACTCAACTCTGGCACTGAACGATTTAACCAGTTTTTACAAATCCAGCCGAGATGAACAGCGTGCGAGTGACAAAGAGAAGTAAAAATAAATAAATATAAATCTCTGAGTCTGACTGCAGGAGACAGCTTGCAAAAGTGCCTTTCCAGAGCTGGGAGTTCAAGCCTCAAACAGGTCTTTATGAAAACAGACCTGTGTCCACGGGGTTCCCTAACGCGAATACAATGTTTAATTAGAGCGTAACATAATCCGCGCTAAAGCAAGCGTAAAAAGATTCTGGCGCCCCTCCACAGGCTTACGCGCGTCCGCGTCCTTCGCCGAGCGTTTCCCCGTGGCCGCGGTGCCGTAAAGAGACGGGTCGGCCAGCGGTGGGGCCGTCACCCGGTTTTACCGCTTCCGCTGAATTTTAACGGCACGCACCGGGCCGCCACGGTGCGCCGAGCTCTCACCGCCGCTTCCTTTTCTTCGTTTTACAGCGAGGAACGCGAGAGAGGTAATGAAATCGACGAACGCAAATCTCCAGGCTCTTCTTCCAACGTAAACACGCTTTTGTTTATTTTATTTTTTTTTTTTAACCCGCTATGCACGAGGATCACGTGGCTCAGTCTGCTGTAGGTTTTAATGCCCCCGGAAGATTTATGGGAAATGATTTACGGGGGAAATAATTGAAAAAAAAAAACAACCGTTAAATGTTTCCTTTATGTGCCTTGAAGGAAAGAAGACTTTTTTTTTGTGCCCCTATACAGGAACTCGGTGGAGATTGACGGCATCTGATGAAAAGACAGAGTTTAAAATAAGTCCCTAGGAGACTCTGAAACAGTAATTTACCATGCAACTCTCCGTCACTGCACAGTCCTAGTTTCGATCCTTCCGGAACTGCGCCAAGATCCCTGCAAGGTACCTGGATATATCGGTCTATCCTTGCACCCTAAAAATATTCCCAATTCCGCACAAACCTAATAACTGCCCTAAAAAATACATTTTCACTGAGCACCGTATTTGTAGCAACATCACAAATTAACTTCAGTTTTAGAAAGTCTGTTACTTCATACCTGAGATATTATTTAAACTGTAATGGTTTACTCAGTGTTGTCAGAAAAGCAGAGACAGAACCTACTGCGTTTGAAACAGGAAAAGAAACCTCAAAATGAAATAGATTACTGCTCTATTACCCAAACGTTAAACGAGGAAAAACACGTTTAAATGTGCCGGGTTGAGATGAACATCCTCAAATCATGAACGTGGGAAGAAAAAAAAAGAGAAAAAAAGAAGGAAAAAAAAAACGTATTCCAACATGATGCCGAACTGAAAGCAGGCTCATTTCACAAGGCCTCCGGAACATTCTGTGCCGCAACCAGGAAGGTGATTTTTCCAGATCGGTCAGGATCTACGTACGCCGGCGTCGCGTCTTCGCACAACGCTTTCTCCCCGCGCTTGTTAACGCGCGGAGGAAAAGGACCATCGTAAAACCCAAAAAACGCACGAGAAAGGATTTAGCGTTTCCTGTGGGCCTTCCTACACAACGAACGTGCGCCGGTACGACGGCGCTGCAGAGCGCTGCTCGGACTGCCTCGTGTGTGCGGTTTCATTCACAGCTGGCCTGTCTGGTTAGCCTGTTCATTAAGCCCCAGTCAGTGACCCTCTCTATCTGCCGTAATTTACTCCGCCGGCACAGTGCGGCTCTGTTCACACAGCAGTAAGCTGCGCTGCGCTCTACGCCCAGAAAACAAACTGCTCGCACGGCGCAAAACAACAGTCAACAGTCCGGGGGCGCTGAACGACAGACCGCAAATGATCTTCATTTTCTAGCCGGAACGGCATCTGTTATGTCAGTTACGTTTGTGTATAATCCAATAAAACAGCCTTTTATCGCAAGGTTGATTACTGTAAAAAACATTCACAGACAAAACTTTCTAAGCATTACATTCCACTGCGCACAGGCTAAAAAATTCTATATTTAACATTTTTTTTATTAATTACATTATTTTAATTCAGACGTATTACTTTTTTCCACCAAGTTTTGTCCCATATTTCTTATTTTTAAAAAGTTTGAAATGCCCACTTGTAAACTGTGCATAAAATTCAGGAGAAGACTAGCATGTCCTCATTTCGTCTGACATGCAAATGAACAGCAGGTTATGTAGCTATAACAGGCATGGAAAACCAAATGCAAACGACTGTACTACACTCTACACTACTGTCTCACAGCATGTGCAGCTCACCTGTAAGCGCTCTTTGTGAAGAACCATATTCGTCTGACAGCCATTTAAACTGTCAGTGCGTTAAACAAGGTTTTGTGGTCTGAATCTAGGAATTACACCCCCCCTTGCTTTTCAAGAAGTTTGAATGCTAAACAAACCTTGAAATGTGAACCCATTCTATTGGAACCAGTAGCATATTTGTATTATGGCCAATAGGCGTCGGTTATTCCAGAAAGAACTACAGCACTATGAACACCCACTTCCTGTAATGTAACAGAAGTCTTACTCATACATCTGGAACCCTGCCAAATTACATAGGCATTGTTTACGATTACAGTATACACATGTAAAGTCATCTCCTTCCTTACAGGCGAGCCAAAAGAAGACGGAAAAAAAAACCTCGTCGTTCTTGAACGCGGAATGTTATTCCAGTTCAAGTGGAATCGAGAAGTCGTGACTGTACATCTGTGAAGGAGATCAGTACCCACGCTATGTTCACTGCCCTACACAAAGCCAACCGAACGGCCACGAGCTTACACAGATCGTTACCGTGTGGGGCTCGCGGTAAACAAACTGTAACGAAGGCACCCTCTCCCGCAACCTCATCTCCCAAGATCCTCTTCTCTTGAGGAACCGCTGTTCCGTTTATGGAATGCGGAGCGCCGAAGTGGGCCACTGGGATGCAAGGGGGAAGAGCCAAATCGGCCGGCCGCACCCGACAAAGACAGCTGAGAATTCCGCCCTGCAGTCGCATCCTTCAGGACATGCGGAAGTTTTTCTTTCCCTCTCTGTCAACGTATCGCTGTCTGCAGTCACTTTCTTGCTCTGTCACTCTCTATTTGCCCCAACCGCCACTGCTGAGCCATGGGGAAGGTCACCGAGCACCCTGCAGACACACACACACTCTCTCTCACACACACACACACACCCGTGCCGAGGGAAGGGAGATATAGCACTCCGATAATGAGGCTGTGGGCCCGTTATGGATTATTGGGGTTAGACGAGGACAGTTCTCCACCCGCTGTTAAACTGCCACAGTGTCATCATTCACACGGTTCAGCCTGTTCTACTTAATAACCAAAAAAGGACGACGGTTACCCAGGACGCGTCCTTTACGGACTGTACCCGCCTTCGGCATCTTCTGACAGGTTACGCAACGCGCACCTGAACACCCCCCCCCCCCAAACCCCCCCAACCCTCCACCCCTCCGCTTCTCCAAACGTAACAAACCCCCCCTCCGGGCACCTCGACGCTTTGCGCAGTTCGTTTCGGCAGCTGAAAGAGTGCGGAGCGCTGTTACGAAGGCAGGCGGCAGTGGAGCCTGGCTGACACACGCACAGACATTCCCCGCAGCCCGCTCGGCAGTCCTGGTCCCGCAGGCCCGCAGCGTTCGCGGAGATTCTCTCACAGCCAGCTACCTCTGGCTTCATTTTACGAACGGCGGTAAGCCGCGAGGCCACTTCGACTTAAATCCAAACTGAATTTTACCGCTCGGTAACCCGGCTGAAGTACTAGCAACACGCGTTCCTCGCCATAGAGCGGCATAGAGTGCGGGGATACTCGCTGGAATACTTCGGTAATGTTTCCACTGTAAAGGAATGGCGTATTTCGAAACGCCTGTTTTCGTTACAATTGACGGAGGTAGTAAATCGGCCTGGGGGCAGTTTCCCCTACAGCGCAGGGCGTTCAGACTGCGTAACGCTCAGCTCGCTCCGACGTTATCCCACTCAGACAACGGCTCGCGGACAAAAACCATGACCGCGATCAAAACGCGCGTTTCAAAATATACACTTTGTACCCGTTTGCCACTTGTATTTGTCATAATTTCGTCCGGCAAACTAAACCCTTTTTGATGCGTATATATTTTCTTCATTTTGTTCATCAGATGTAGAAATATTTGAATGCGTTTCTTCTTTCTATTTTTTTTTACATATCATATGATAAATGAATAAATGGAGGAGCCACGTTCCAACACACAGTTGTAAACGCATGGCCTTTAGAAAAAAAAAAGATTGAATAAGCACATATCCGACATGCAATCGATCAATCCATTACTCATACCAATCCCTATTATAAATACCACCCCAATGCCCTCCCCCAGCCCTGGGCAGTATAAATGATCAAGAGATGTTATTGAACACATATAATCTGAATGAAATATATACACAGTTTTTTTTAGTTTTTTTTTTTTAAACTCAAACCACAGAGAGTGTGCTGAAAGGTGTGGAGGAACCAAAGGTGCGAGACCCTTGTTTCCCCTGGGGAATGACGTTTCTGACGCTCACCTGGCTGCTCTGCGGGCTGGACGGATCATACGGCGGTACGTAGTTCTTCAGGGCGTCGGGGGGGTTGAGGTGGGGCGGGTAGCGGATGGTGGGGTGGGTGAAGTAAGTCGTCGGGGCAGGAGGAAGTATGGCGGGGGCAGAAAACTGCAGGGGAGAGTGCGGCGGCGGGCTCCTTGTTGAAATCACTGCGGGAGGAGGCGGAGAGAAACAGACAAACACATCAGCAACGAACGCGACGTGGAGATGAAGGAGGAACCCCAGCAAGCCAGAAATCCTCGAACCCCTAACACGGGGCCGATTGCCCATTCACCAGCTAATCTGCATCGTTGCATCTTTTAACAGTCAATCAACATTCCAACCTCCTCCCTCGACTGTCCACTAGGGGGCAGCTGTAGTGCTGACTGGCAAAGTGCTAACCAACACCTAGTGAGCCACTGTATATTTGCTGGCTGAGGGGGGGGGGGGTGGTTGAAATAACCATGTCCATTCTAACAAGGTCTTCGCGATAGCCCAGGACAGAGGTGATAGAGCCCCATGGCATAATGAGTGAGACTGGGGCAGAGAGCACAGTAAACCACAGAGAAATTCAGAGCTGGTCAAACAGCACCCTGTACTTCATAGTATTGTGTCAGGCCTAATGAGAACCCTTCAGTTCCCACTTTAACCCTTTAAAGCGTAAGGTTAAAATACGCGATTAGAATGTTCTTAACCGAACATTCCAATGCTGGTGTAACTGCTGGCAATTGAAAGAGATCAAGAACACAGAATGTTGAAAGAACATTCCAAAAAAACCTGCTCTTCAAAGGGTTAAAAGCTGAACGTACCGCTGTACCGCTGTGTACATGGATGATGGTACGTACCGCTGTGTCCAACCCCCGTTAGGCCTGGCTGGTGGTACGTACCGCTGTGTCCCACCCCCGTTAGCCCTGGATGGTGGTGCTGGGGGAAAGTGCTCATTCTGGAAGAGTCCTGCGGGGAGGTGGGGCTAAACAATGGCTTCTCGGGCTTCTTCATGGTGGGAGACGACATGTCTGCTGGAGGGGGGGGGGACACATGACACAGCACAATTTCAGCGCCAGGGTGAATCACTCTCCCAAATTCTGATTCAAATCCAAATCCAAATCAGTTTATTAGCATCACAAATGCTGATGCCAACAAGAAAAACAGCTCTCTGCTATCAACCGGAATATTTCAGCTGGGTGGCTGTGTACCTCTCCAGTGGGGACTGAGAGGTCACAGCCACCCACTAATCCTGATCGTGTTTCTTGTTCATAAACCCAACTCCTCTCTCTTCCTCCATCTCTCCATCACTCCCATACATTGGAACCATCAGAGCACCCATTTCATATAATCCCAATACTCAAAATATGAAGAATTCCTCTGAGTTTATGGAAAACAAGGCTCGTTAAAACTGTGACTGAAGGGCTGTACAAAGCGGGAGACGTTTCCTCCAGGTGAACCGCGTCAGCGATAGGCCGTGTTTCCCGCCGCTCTGATAAGAGACCGCGAGAGACGGGGACTTTTTTTTCCCGTGAGAGAGAGAGAGAGAGGGAGGGAGGGAGGGAGGGAGAGAGGGAGGGAGGCGATTGCGCGGCAGCGCCGCTACCCTCTCCCGGCGCGATCCGCCGCGCCGCGGGGCCGGCGGGAGGAAGGGCGAAAGCCAGAGCAGCCATACTGTACCTCACTGGCGCTCACAGGGACAGATGCTAATAGAATTGAAAGCCGAAGGACCGAGGTAACAGATGCCGCTTTTTCTTTTTTTTTCTTTCTTTTTTCTTTTTTTTTTTTAAAAGAGCTTTTAGGAGATTGGTGTCTCGTCTAACCCGAAGAAAACAACAAACAAAAAAAAAACGAGAGAGAGGGAGAGGGAGACAAATTGACGAGGCAGCTAATGATGCGTGCGGGCTAGCCCTCCTCCAACGCACAACACATGTCACCGTCTGCCGGGGCCCGGTGGAAATGGATGCGTTCGGGCCCTGCCTTTATCCCCTCTCTCGTAATTACCGCCGTCTCGTAAAAAAAAAGCCCCTCGTAAAACATCTCACCGAGGCGTCTCCACGCCTGCCTTCCACCTCTCAAAGGGGGGGGTTAACGCACCCCAGCGGCGCGCACGCCAATATTTCCCACCCAAGGACAAAGGCAGAACGGGACGGCAGGAGGTCTTCTTTTTATTTTTTTATTTATTTTTTTACACGTGACATTTAGGTAGCGAAATGCCGTAACCCGGGGAAACACAAGCTTGAACCGCGCGGTTCGCAGTGCTCTGTTAACCTTAAGCAAGCAAACAAAAAGTGTCCTCATGGTTACACAATCTATAATTTAGAAAAAAAGTTAAAATAGTTTTTTAGTTACGCTATAGGATTTACAGTAAGGAGAAGGAAGACAAGTCTTTAGGTGCAACATTCTTTCAGGTTTGACTAAGGATCTTCCATCCAAAAATGCAAACCTAGTGCAGTAACTGCCGCTCAATGCCATGATTTCAATCCTCTAATAAAAAAGGTTCACTACCTCATTATAATAGCGGCATTAAAATAACGTCTCTGTTTCTAAAACATTCCTGGAGATCTTCACTTGCATTCAAGTGAACTTTGACCTTCCAAGCTAACGATCCTCGCTGTATCGGCATTTTGAAAAGCAGCCTCGATCGGGATACCACCGCATATTTCTGAAAAGCACAGATCTGGAAAACTGATATGTATAATTTTTTTTTCTTCATTGCGAACAGCTGTTTGTTATCAGAGAGAGTGAAACTTACACAGCCCTGCCAGAAATGGAATAACAGCAGCGGCCTCTCGATTCTACAGGAAAAAAGGTACGGCAAAGCTGAACTGCGAAGAAATCAGCAATAAGACAATTATTGCCCGTCCGTCATATTTCAAAATTAGTTTATAAACGGCATAGACCGTTCTACCATCCCGTGAATTCAGGGTATAGGTGTGGTTGCATGCGCAATAAGGAAAAGCAACATTTCGGTGGGGTAGAACAAGCCTCCACCAATCACCTCATATGGATTTAATTTCTTTCTTACCCTCACTTTTTTTCCCCCTCCAGTGCTTGTCCCTCTCTCACCATCTCTCTCTCTCTCTCTTACATTGGCAGTAAAATAAACTTGTGAATATGGCCAAAGTGTACAGCTCAACAGACAGCACCCTGCACTGGTATAACTGTGAGGATGACAATAAAGCCAACAGCTATCTGTAATCAGTGGCAATCCTTCAGCTGTACCAGTCTTCCCCCTCGTTCCCTCCCTCTCTCTCACTTTCGCTCCCCCCGCCCCCATCTCCCTCTCTCCCCCCTCTCTCCGTCTCTCTCTGTGTGGAGGTCGCTGTACAAAGCCTGGGGGTGGCGATGGTAGCGGGACACCCCAGGAACGCTCATTAAAAATGGTGTGTGGGGCAGGGGCGGTGGGGGGGGGGGGTTGGGGGCAGACACCAGAAGAACATTCTGTGCCGAGGCAGCGCCGGGGGTCTCCCGCGGCTCCGAAGCTGGAGCCGGATCCAGATGCCAGCACAGAGCCGCGGCTCGCCGGGCCTGAGAGACGGTCCCGGAAGCGCTTTAATTAAAGGACCCGCGCCGCGCCGCGGCGTAGCGAGACGCGCGTTATAGACACCCCCATCCCCCCTCCCACTCCCCCTCCCTCCCTCCCCTCCCTCCCTCTCTCCCTCCCTCCCTCCCTCTCCCTCTCCCTCGCCTCCATCAAAGAGATTCCCTCTACCCCCCAAATCATCCCCTAACCCCCGTCTCCCCCGCCGCCGGTGGCAGCCGCCTGTCCCCGCCGGCACTCCTGGGACCGGCGGTCACGTGACCCGCCAAATGGCCGGCCACCTGCTAGCTCCGGCTGCCCCCGGCGGTGCCCGCTCAACCAGGACGAGTTCAAACAATCGCCGGCACACCTGCCCGTCTCGCACACACCTGTTCAGCCTCACCCCCCCCCCCCCCCCACCTACCCCCACACCCACCCCCCCGCCTGTCCACAGATTATCACTCCACCATGCGCATACAACAGCTCCCCAAACAAACAATCCTTTGTGCAGTTCCCACAGCTCGCCCTCGAGAACGTACACAAACGCGTTCCCGCAAAAATCCCAGACACATTTCGCTCGGAGAGCCTGTTTGTTTTGGAGGACGTTTAAAATTTAAAGCCGTAAATTTCAAGTCGCAGGTGCACTCCAGGGTACTTTCGGGGTGGCTAATTTAGCGTTGCTTAAATCATTCAGACTGGCATTCGGCGCGGCGTTCGCTAGCGGGGCGGACAGAGCTAGGCGCAAGGCAGGCGGCTACACGCGCCGGGTGTCGGCGGGCGGAGCGCTGCGCGCACCTGCAAGAACACCATAAAAACACGCGGCCAACGACCGCCGCGGCAGGTGGCTACGGAATACCGAGGGACTGAGAAACGGACCCTCGCACAGATTTCTTTTCTTTTTTTTTTTTTAAAACCTGCTAATAAACAAGGGACCTTTTCACAAGCACAGGCCTGACTCAGCATCTCTCACAAGGCCTGGAATGCTGCTCAACCTCCCAGGCAGCCCACACTCAGAATTCTCTCTCTCTAATCTCATAGATCAGGGGTCTCGAGCTCCAGTCCTGGAGGGCTCGAAGTAGTCTCGGCTGGCATTTTCGGGATGTGATTTCAATCAGCAGCCAATTCAGGCCTTGGAAACAAGGTGGGCAGACTCCAGCCAATCAATGACTTGGATTAAGCGCCTAAGTGCAGGAACGCACCAGCACCAGCTGACATGGCAGCGCTCCAGGAGTTCAGCCTGAGATCCCGGTTATAGACAAGTATGACTAATGTGTCGATTGGTAGAGACCAGATGGCCTGCTAGATTTTGATCTACAAATCACATACAGTACAGTACAGGCTCATAAAACCCTCTTGGGATTTGAGCAAGTTACACGATGACAAAAAGCACAATAAACTTAATGTACACTTTACTGCTGTTTTAGAACTCTGTTCTTAGTGAACTTTAAGCAGTGTAACTTCTGCAAATGACCTCAAATGACACCAGGAAAGAAGTGGATAGTCAGAAGTTAAAAATAATCTTTCCCTTCAAAGGACAATGACCTACAGTTCACAAAAAAGCCTAAATAAACTAATAAACTGGCTAAATAAACAGGTGAACAAATTCTTTTCAATTTCCAACAAGCCTGAAAAGTGAAATCAAGTTAGTTTGGGACAAAGTGGACAGAAAGGTCAAGGAGAAGCAACCCACAAGTGCAGCACATCTGTGAGAATTTGTTGGTGTGAACTTTCATAACCATATGACTGTCCTTGTAGAAAAATGACATGAATATGCGCAGCAGTTGGTAGCTATTTGTATTAATCAAAAATTTAGATAATTTCTTTGTAAAATAAAAGGTGCTTATCTCTTAATCTCTGAATGCTTGGAAATTGTGTGGTAGTAAAAGTTATATATTTAGGAAAGTATACTGCAGTGAGAAAAAGAAAGGGCTTTTGTCCTGGATCAATAAAGCAACTCTGTGAAACAGAACTGTAGCTCTGAGCTGGTAGAGGTACTCCATGTGGAACAGAACTGTAGCTCTGAGTACAGTAACTGGTACAGTCCCGCGTGACTTTGCTTTCATAACTTAAAGAGAGATAAACTTTGCTTAACATAACAATTCACATGGCTAATACCCACGAGAAAAATATTCTTAGAAAAATAAAGTGCAGAATACAGGTCTGGTGACATTACTATTTACAGAGGTGTAGATTGATGGACAAGCCGGGAAGGCTGACAGACCAGCAGCAACGCAGCACATTCTAGGGCAATGTCCTCTGGACGGTGCCAAGTGGGTACGAAGCAAGGCAAACAAGCGCAGAAGGGAAAAAGTCCTTTAAATATAGCAGCAGAGAAGAACAGCAAGTGAACTGGAGCCTCCAACCAGGCCAGAAAAATTCAGCTCAATTCGGCCGAAGCTTATTTGTACGGGGAAAAGAATGTGACTCTAGGATTACACGCGGTCGCACACACTGCACCTCCAGGGACACTGTAACTCAGACAGTATGGTGGTCTCAAGGCAGCACACATGCATGCACCAATGGGCAAGTGCGCACGAACACATGCACGCACGGACACACGTGAGCAAACACACATGCAAGCACACACACATGCGCAAACACACATGCGTGTGCACACACATATCGCAAACACACATGCAAGCACACACACATGCGCAAACACACATGCGTGTGCACACACATATCGCAAACACACATGCAAGCACACACACATGCGCAAACACACATGCGTGTGCACACACATATCGCAAACACACACACACATGTGCAAACACACGCGCGTGCACACATATCGCACACACACCGGCAGCACGTCTATCATGTGTCAGAGGTACAATGTGTTCGTCCTGTTCCTACTGCAGATCATTAGTGCACATACCTCCAGTGACAGGCTGATGCAAGCAGTGCTTAGATACAGTACAGACAGTACAGAGACTGGGGCTACAGGGCCTAAACCCACCTCACACACACGCACAGTGTGGGCCCAGCATAGCCAAACCTTAAGACCAGTGTAGGCAAACCGTAGGGCCAGTGTAGGCAAACTGTAGGGCCAGTGTAAGAAAACCGGAGGCCCAGCGTAGGCAAACCGTAGGCCCAGCGTAGGCAAACTGTAGGCCCAGTGTAAGAAAACCGTAGGGCCAGCGTTAGGCAAACCTCAGGCCTGACGTAGGCAAATCGTAGGCCCTGTGTAGGCTAAACGTAGGCCCAGCTGCGAGACCTCGCGCTCCTCACCTTGGTCTCTCTCATGCCAGGGCCTGCTGCCGCTGGCTGGGGAGCTGGGAGAGGAGTAGAAGTCCCCCGACGGGCTGGTCTCCATGCTGTCCTCGATGGCGATGGTCTTGGGCCGTTTGCTGGACGAAGCAACAAGTTCTCAATAAGAAAAATAACTACAAATAAAAGAAAGATTCCCAAAAATATTTGTACTGACTCAAAAATTCTCACTGCACAGCAGTTGGATGGAAAAAGAAATAACATAATCTGCCAAGAATCAGTTTGCCAGGAAAGGAGGAGTGAAAATGAGCATTATTTTAAGGTTATTCAAGGTCAAACGTGCTCACGTTGCACACCTGCAATAACACACGCTGTGCAGCCAGAAGGGCAGCGGCCGTTCGCTCACATAAAGAGCTTGTGTTCAGAGGAACAGGAGAACAGGGCAGGCTAGTTACGTACTGCACGAAGAGGAAGGAGATTAAAGAGAAGAGCGGGGGGGAGGGGGGGGGGGGGCGGAGCCCTTACCTGCCGTGTGGCGACGACAGAGACCGGTGGAGCCCGACGCCGGAGTTCAGGTCGTGGTAGTACGGCTGGCTCGGCATGTCGGTTATGGAGAAGTTCACCGCCGCCCCGTGTGTGATGGCGGCTGGAGGGAGGAGGGGGTGTGTGGGGGGGGGGGGGGGTAAGGAGAGAGGGGGGGGTCGGTTTAGCACACACTGCCTCGTCACCAAAGTTCCAGTTTATTACCAGGCACCGCAGATTTAGGGAAGTTCGTACAGGAAAAAGGAACGTTAATACTACAGGTCTCAGCAAGATCATCTCATTTTCATAATTCCCTCAAAAAAAAAGCTTTTATTACCACCAGCTGTTCAAATTTCCTCGGAGCCAAACTGATAGGAATAATTTTTTATTTAGTCAAAACAGGTATACTCAAAGCCACAAATGGCTTAGGTAACAATCCACAATTTTACGTACAAGAGCTGAGCGGTGATTTCGGGCTGAGCTCTGGTTTGCTTCAATCAAGCATCGTCGATGGCGTGACGCGTCGCTGTCGATCGCTCATGCGTACGAGGCTGGTTGAGCTCGATAGCGCTGTTCTTGGAATCGTCTCATATGTGTTTAAAATCTGACAAACTATCAAGATGATATCTGAGCACCGGTCCGTGGGAAAAGCTCAGTTGTGTCCGACCTCCGAGACACACAAGCTGTAGCACGAGTCAGATTTGGAAAGGCCACATGCATTTCCCTTTGGTAATCAAAGACACTTTTGTAATGCTGCAGAATTGCCCAGTCATGTCACTGGTGACTGCAACTTGACTCTGACAACCAGCTCAGTCAGTCGCTCACTCAGTCAGTCAGTCACTCACTCACTCAGTTGCTCAGTCAGTCAGTCACTCACTCACTCAGTTGCTCAGTCACTCAGTCACCCGCTCACTTCAGACAATAATAAAACAGCAACAAATAAAACAGCAACGCAGATGACAAGGTTGGAAAAAAATTGTGGCACCGCATTTCCTTCATTCCAGCAGTTACAGACATCGTCAGGCTGTTCCGCGAAGGCAGTCCACGTTCTTTTGTTCTACCGACCATAAATGAGTCCCGGGGGACTTCCCCGCTCCTGCTCCCAGGTTTCAGAGGCCTTTTTTCGGCGAGACGGGCGCTGTGTCGGGCAGCCGGAGCGCTGGGAAGGCGCTCGTTAAACTTCCAGGTTCTCTTGGAGTCGTCGCGGCCTCGTTTAGGGGCCGACGAAAGAAAGCGGGAGAGCCCAGAGCCCGTCCGCCGTGGCCTGAGGTTTAACCGACGCCCTTTACGGGCAGCGGCCCTGGCAGCGCCCGCCTGGCTGCCGCGCGTTCCACTGCCACCGCCACCAGACCCGCGGACGGCCATCGCAGCGCGCAACAGACTCACACTGCGCGAAGGGCTCAGAATGTCACTCAGTGTCTAACAGGCCCAAAAGTGCGTAACAGACTCACACTGCGCTGAGGGCTCAGAATGTCACTCAGTGCCTAACAGGCCCTAAAGCGCGTGACACGTCCAAAGTACGTTCGGGGCTTAGCGCGTGACAAGCCTAGATCGTGTAACGTGTACACAAGTGTCTAAAAATCCCTGAGACTCAAATGCTCAGTGTGTGTCTGACAAGGCTAGAAGAGTGTCTGTTTCAGCACTGAGCATGTTCCAGTAAGAGCGCGTTGCAGTGCTGAGAGTATTTCAATGTCGAGGGTATTACAGGCCCAGCTGTAATGTGCAGCAATTCCTGGCACACTGCTAACCCTGCAGATAACCCTCCTCTACCTCAGCACACAATTCAGCACACAAACCCGCACGCACGCACACACACACATACTGTGTATATGTAGATCCTAGGCCCAGTTGGACAGTTGGGGGCTGACCACAGTGTTTACAGACTCTGGGTTCAAGTTGAAGTGAGGGAGGACACTTGCCCCTAAAAAGACCCCCCTCCCTCCCCCCTTCCCTCCCACACTTACTTCTGGAAACTCTCACCAACTCAGAAACAGTGAAGACTCCTGATTTGATGAAGCTGTCTTCCAGGTAACCTGTGGAAAACCAATAGAGAAGCAGATAGAGAAAAAGAGGGGGGGGGGGGAGAGTAACTGGTTAGGTACACAATCGTTAAGCTGAAAGATTCCCCAGAGACAACAGGGCTTTGCCCGATGCTGACATGCGGGGCTGTGAATCGATCATCAGGGGGAGTGCTTTACATGCTTCACCTTCTCAAGAGCTAATCCACAGGAATTACAGCAGTCACACTGATCTCCAATTCAGACGCCAGCACACGAGAACGACGCGGAAATCAAAAAGCAGGTTCCGCAGCGTCGATGAGTTACTTAAAAATGTGCGTCGCCCTTTTCGTTTACTGAAACAATCAGATAATTAAGTGCAGCAACCTCGCCCATTACTGACACCTCGTAATGCCCAAGAGGTCACAAAGAGAGATGATTAGAGTGATTAGAGTGAACACCGTCAAAACAATGAAGAGAATGCTGTTTAATTCAATTCAGTTTGTACAGGGCTTTTTATAATGTGAGCATCACAAAGACACTCTATTGCAGTGGTGTCAAACTCGTTGCCATGGAGGGCCGTGTGTATGCAGGTTTTCATTCCAGCCTCAGATCTTGATTATATAATTAGTTAAATTATTTGCTGAATTAGGGATGCAGGTTTGTGCACAATGGTGACCCGACGTCTATGGTGACGTCTTATATTATATATATGTATTTTCTTATATTCTGTGCTTCAATGCAGTTAAACGCATATGGCTGAATGAGTAATTGGACTCAATTAAGGCAGCATTAATTGGTTGGAATGAAAACCTGCATACACACGGCCCTCCATGGCAACGAGTTTGACACCACTGCTCTATTGGAAAAATATGCAATTTGTCCAGTTCTCCGTAGCAGAGGGCAATGGGTTTGTGGGGTGGTGGGGTGTTTAGGGGCGGGGCTTGCCCAGCTGAGGGCTTTGTAACATTAATTCTGGAATGTCGTCAATGAGCTAAACGACATTCCATTATTAATAGCATAAAGGAGACGTGCCAATATTAAAATTTCACAGACATCAATTTCACAGATTATCTTGGCCAACGATTTTATGACGTACGACATTACCTCAATAATTATGGAAATAAGTTCAGTCTTATACTTAAATGACTCAAAAAACACAAATTAGCAAAATACCAATCAGAAAACAAGTTCCAAAAACAGGTTTTATCATAAAATGTAAAAACGATAACATTTTGGCCTTGCAAATAACTCATTTTAATGAATTAACAGAATCCAGAAGACCATTTTTTAACAAAATGACGTGTGACTTGTTGAAGTAAATGTCAACATTTTAGCCTGCATTAACCAAACAACCGTGTGGCTCATCCTGAAAAAATGTAAACATTTTGGCCTGCTTTAAAAAATAAAAAATAAAAAAACTTTTCAGCAAAAACAGGTGCAGCTCGGGCTATTCAGATCTGAAGAATTTAGAAACTTGGGACCTGGCCCTCTTTGACGGGGGAAAAGCTCTGTTTGACGTGACGTCATCTCGTGCTGTGGGAATGTGTGACCTCCGGTTTTCGCCACGGTACAGTGAAATTAAGAATAAGAAGTGCTGCTCCTCGGTCCATATCCGGTTATTACTCTTCTTCCGCAGTTTAATAGGCGGTTTTACCAATTTCGGTAATGACTGCGATATAAATTTATTACGATTAAATTACGTTACATTACAGGCATTTAGTAGACACTCTTATCCAGAGCGACTTTCAAAACTTTTTTTTAAAAACACATTTACATTGTATCCATCCAATACAATTACACTGTATTCTACAGCTGGATATATACTAAAGCAATGCAGGTTAAGGACCTTGCTCAAGGGTACAACGCCAGTTGGCCTAGCGGGGAATCGAACCTGCGACCTTTAGGTTACAAGACCAACTCCTTACCCATAATACTACACTGCCGCCCTTAAATAACCATGAATGTTTTCACCTAGACATAGCAGCATCGATTATCGCCCCATCCCTAGCACAAAGTATTTTTACTTGAGGCAGATCTCCACCGGACAGGACATACTGTGCGTCCGGCCTTGGCTTCTCTTTCCGAACCATCAGAACTATGTCTGGAGTGCCGGTCTGGGGAGGTCCGTTTCGGGAAATGAATCATAATTCAGCCACCGATTAAAAATCCTCAAAAAGAGCATGAGGAAAAATTGATCTCAGCTAACTTCCTGAACTAGACCGAGGTAGGCCGAGAACAATGGATTAGAGGAGGTGATGTGGGGGGGTTGTGTCTCAGGCCCACTTCCTGTCACCTGACCTTCCCACAATGGCGCACGCGGCGCAGAGGGCGGGCGGGGAGCCAGCGGCGCTGATGGGCTTCCAAAGCCGTGAGTCACCCGCCCGCCGTCGTGTTTTACTTGGCAGGGATTCGCAAGGACCGCCATTTTTTATTTATTTATTTTTTTTAAATAAATTAATTAAATAAAAATGACGGTCCGGCTGTTTTGCTTCTTAGCCTGCTGCCTCGCTGTGGCGTGGAGGCAAAACACCGAGCGAGTCAGATGTCAAATGATCTCTAACGATGACGTCGCTGACGGCTGACGAGCCGCCTTAACGTCGGTCCCCTCCCCCCCCAGGTGAAGGCCGAGGAAGCCAGGGACTGTTTGCGGCACGCTAAGACACCCTCCAATGCTTTCCCCTCGGGGCCAAGTTCCCGGCTCCCTCCCCCCTCCCCCTGCGTGGAGCCGTTTGACGCGGGCTTCTGGTGGGCCGCCCTAATTAGCAGGAGGCAGTAGCGTTATTAGCCATGGGCGTTACAGAGAGAGAGAGAGAGCGGAACGGGTTTGTTGGAGCACGTCGAGCTCTGCCGAAGAACGGGAACGCGTTGCGGGCCTGCTCCTCTCCTCACTGCATCGACTTGTCAGGAACTAAAGGGCTAAAATCACCAGGGAAACGCACCGTTTCAGTGCCCTTACGAGTATGAGCACTTGAACAGGACAAAGAAGTGCTCTGACAGATATAGGACATGGTGTTGCCAATCAGACCTGACACAGTGCATAACAGGCCTAAGGCCTACAGCAGGCCCAAAAATATTAAGTCCGTAACATACCCGGTGTGGTAAGCGTGCAACAGGCCCAGATAATGTCGAGTGTCTAACGCGTCCAGAGGGCGGTAAATGTATACCAGGGCCAGAGTAAGTTACAGGAAGTGTGTAACAGGGCTAGTGTCAAGTGTGTAACATGCCCAGAGTGTTAAATGTTACAGGTCCAGAGTCTGGTAAGTGTGTAACAGGCCCAGAGCGTGTTAAGTGTGTAACAGGCCCAGAGTGTATTAACTCTATTACAGGCCCAGAGTCTGGTAAGTGTGTAACAGGCCCAGAGTGTGTTAAGTGTGTAACAGGCCCAGAGTGTGTTAAGTGTGTAACAGGCCCAGAGTGTGTTAAGTGTATAACAGGCCCAGAGTGTGTTAAGTGTGTAACAGGCCCAGAGCGTGTTAAGTGTGTAACAGGCCCAGAGTGTGTTAAGTGTGTAACAGGCCCACAGTGTGTTAAGTGTGTAACAGGCCCAGAGTGTGTTAAGTGTGTAACAGGCCCAGAGTGTGTTAAGTGTGTAACAGGCCCAGAGTGTGTTATGTGTGTAACAGGCCCACAGTGTGTTATGTGTGTAACAGGCCCACAGTGTGTTAAGTGTGTAACAGGCCCAGAGCGTGTTAAGTGTGTAACAGGCCCAGAGTGTGTTAAATGTGTAACAGGCCCAGAGTGTGTTAAGTGTGTAACAGGCCCAGAGTGTGTTAAGTGTGTAACAGGCCCAGAGTGTGTTAAGTGTGTAACAGGCCCAGAGTGTGTTAAGTGTGTAACAGGCCCAGAGTGTGTTATGTGTGTAACAGGCCCACAGTGTGTTAAGTGTGTAACAGGCCCAGAGCGTGTTAAGTGTGTAACAGGCCCAGAGTGTAGTAACTCTATTACAGGCCCAGAGTTTGTTAAGTGTGTAACAGGCCCAGAGTGTGTTAAGTGTGTAACAGGCCCAGAGTGTGTTAAGTGTGTAACAGGCCCAGAGTGTAGTAACTCTATTACAGGCCCAGAGTTTGTTAAGTGTGTAACAGGGCTAGTGTTAAGTGTGTAACATGCCCAGAGTGTTAAATGTTACAGGTCCAGAGTCTGGTAAGTGTGTAACAGGCCCAGAGTGTAGTAACTCTATTACAGGCCAAGAGTTTGTTAAGTGTGTAACAGGCCCAGAGTGTGTTAAGTGTGTAACATTCCCAGAGTGTTAAATGTTACAGGTCCAGAGTCTGGTAAGTGTGTAACAGGCCCAGAGTTTGTTAAGTGTGTAACAGGGCTAGTGTTAAGTGTGTAACATTCCCAGAGTGTTAAATGTTACAAGTCCAGAGTCTGGTAAGTGTGTAACAGGCCCAGAGTGTGTTAAGTGTGTAACAGGCCCAGAGCGTGTTAAGTGTGTAACAGGCCCAGAGTGTTAAGTGTGTAACAGGCCCAGAGTGTAGTAACTCTATTACAGGCCCAGAGTTTGTTAAGTGTGTAACAGGCCCAGAGTGTGTTAAGTGTGTAACAGGCCCAGAGTGTGTTAAGTGTGTAACAGGCCCAGAGTGTGTTAAGTGAGTAACAGGCCCAGAGTGTAGTAACTCTATTACAGGCCCAGAGTGTGTTAAGTGTGTAACAGGTCCAGAGTGTAGTAACTCTATTACAGGCCCAGAGTGTGTTAAGTGTGTAACAGGCCCAGAGTGTGTTAAGTGAGTATCAAATCACTGGGAAAACTGACCCCATCAAAAACCGCTCTGGGAGTTATCTGAGTGATTCTCGTTTAGTTTCAGAGGACCTACAGCGGGCAGCAGAAGAGCAGGCAGAATTCAGGGCCCCTTTTCCCAGGACGTTTCCGTCACCTCTTTTTAGAACTCCACCTGACCAGCTCCTGGCCTCCAGCGGCTTTCGCGCACAGAGGCGAGGGGTGGCGGGAGGCCCGGGCCGGGCGGTAATCGTCTCACCAGGAGAAGAGGGCTCGGGCGGGGTTAGGAGCCCTCGTGTCAGCACTCGACGCTGTTTCCTGTCAGTTAAGCCGTTCTGTTCCTCACCTCACCTCCAAACACCACCGACGCCCAACCCCCCCCCCCAACCTGCCCTTAGGTGCCTAAAAAGCACCTGTGCGTCAAGCGCTAAGCTGACCGCTCGGCAAGCAAAGGTGAACACTCTGCCGCTAACTCGTCCGCGACCTGGTCTGGCCAGGATAATCCCGCCCAGGCCCAATTCCCCAGGTCCAGGGGGGCTGGCTCTCCTGTCTGCAGGGCCACAAAGACTAGCATTCTGCCTCCCCCTGTCCATGCCCTCCCTCAGATTCCCGTACGATTCACCGGCATGGCCACGCAGGGGTACAGCGCGGTCAGGCCAAAGGAACCAACGTAAAACATAAATCAAAATTAAAAACATCCACTATGCCAGAGATCCTCTTTTTTTAAAAGCTATTAAAATACGTACAGTACAGACTGATTACAATTTTAAAAATATTAATTATTATTGGTAATTCGTAATATAATAAATAATAATCATTATCATCATTATCATTATAATTATCTCTCGTCTCTCTCTCTCTCTCTCAGCAGCAGTGAGGAGCACATCATCAGTCCCATACAGTCACACACTGCCCGCGTATAGTACAGCTCAGCCTCTCTTCTCTACAGCAGGGCCTGTACCAGCCGGACACACAGGACCAGTTTCCCAGGCTCCTCGCTCACTGAGGGGTGGGGGGGTGATGTTCCCCGTTTGTTCTCCACGCACCACCAGGGGTCAGAGAACTTAACCTCCCGGTAATCCACCCTCCCCTGCCGGAGGCCCCAGTACTGCTGGGGTACAGCTGGCTACCAGAGAGAGAGAGCGACAGGACTACAGCACAGAGAGCGACAGAATTACAGCACAGAGAGAGCGACAGAATTACAGCACAGAAAGCGACAGAATTACAGCACAGAGAGAGCGACAGAATTACAGCACAGAGAGCGACAGGATTACAGCACAGAGAGCGACAGAATTACAGCACAGAGAGAGCGACAGAATTACAGCACAGAGAGAGCGACAGAATTACAGCAGAGAGAGTGACAGAATTACAGCACAGAGAGCGACAGAATTACAGCACAGAGAGAGCGACAGAATTACAGCAGAGAGAGTGACAGAATTACAGCACAGAAAGCGACATAATTACAGCACAGAGAGAGCGACAGAATTACAGCATAGAGAGTGACAGAATTACAGCACAGAGAGTGACAGAATTACAGCACAGAGAGCAACAGAATTACAGCACAGAGAGCGACAGAATTACAGCACAGAGAGCGACAGAATTACAGCACAGAGAGAGTGACAGAATTACAGAAGACAGAGCGACAGAATTACAGCACAGAGAGCGACAGAATTACAGCACAGAGAGCGACAGAATTACAGCACAGAGAGAGTGACAGAATTACAGCACAGAGAGCGACAGAATTACAGACGAGACAGCGTCAAAATTGCAGGACAGAGAGAACAACAGGATTGCAGCACAGAGAGACAGTATTACAGCAGCGAGACAGCGACAGATTTACAGCACAGAGAGACAGTGACAGATTTACAGCACAGAGAGACAGTGACAGATTTACAGCACAGAGAGACAGTGACAGATTTACAGCACAGAGAGACAGTGACAGAATTACAGCAGAGAGAGTGACAGAATTACAGCACAGAGAGCGACAGAATTACAGCACAGAGAGAGCGACAGAATTACAGCAGAGAGAGTGACAGAATTACAGCACAGAAAGCGACATAATTACAGCACAGAGAGAGCGACAGAATTACAGCATAGAGAGTGACAGAATTACAGCACAGAGAGTGACAGAATTACAGCACAGAGAGCAACAGAATTACAGCACAGAGAGCGACAGAATTACAGCACAGAGAGCGACAGAATTACAGCACAGAGAGAGTGACAGAATTACAGCACAGAGAGCGACAGAATTACAGCACAGAGAGAGTGACAGAATTACAGCACAGAGAGCAACAGAATTACAGCACAGAGAGAGTGACAGAATTACAGCACAGAGAGCGACAGAATTACAGACGAGACAGCGTCAAAATTGCAGGACAGAGAGAACAACAGGATTGCAGCACAGAGAGACAGTATTACAGCAGCGAGACAGCGACAAATTTACAGCACAGAGAGACAGTGACAAATTTACAGCACAGAGAGACAGTGACAGATTTACAGCACAGAGAGACAGTGACAGATTTACAGCACAGAGAGACAGTGACAGAATTATAACACAGAGACAGTGACAGAATTACAGCAGAGAGAAAGAGAGACAGTGACAGAATTACAGCCCACAAAGAGAGAGAGACAGTGACAGAATTACAGCCCACAAAGAGAGAGATAGTGACAAATTACAGCGGAGAGAGAGACAGAATTACAGCACGCTCAGAGCGCGCTCTCCTGATGCTGCATCGCATCACCTCCAAGCGCGGCAGCACGGTCAAAGCAGTCAAATTCAGCCGCCAAATCGCACGGTGCCCAATGAACCACCGGCGCTCGTGTTTCATAACACCGATGATTTGCAGATGAACCCAAACCCGGGTTCAGCGGCTTTATGGATTTTGTGCCACAGGCTACAGTGAGCACTAAACGCTCCGCTCCCTAACGTCAGCCGTACAGAAAACTCTTAAACGGCACTCTAAATAGAGGCGGGTCATTTCCCTCGGGTCCAGAGAATATGGGGGAGGACAGGCGTGCAGGTTAAAATGGGAGTGGGCTCTGTTTGACTGGCATAGCCAACCACTGACACAAGACAGAAGGGTGTTTGTATGGTTTGTATGAGTGAGTGAGTAAGTGAGCGTGTGTGTGCGTGTGTGTGCGTGTGTGTTTGTCTACGTGTGTGTGTACTGTAGGTGCACTGGTACACACACCTGGAGGGTTTTTGCCAGGCTCATTGTTACTGGGACTTCCTGACTGCTGGGAGTCTGAAATGAAAGAAAACCAGAGAGGAATTAGCACACAAAATCCGGCTGCGCAGACGCACCACGGCTGCGCATTCACAGTCCAGCTGCGCAGACACACGCTCCGACCTCGCAGACACACGCTCCGGCTCTTTACAGAACCCAGCTCTGACGTCCGTTCAAGAGGGCGAGCGTTAGCTAACGTTCACAATCACGTTAAAACTTTTTTTTCTGTTCGCCACGAACGTTTAGCTAACGTCACCAAGCGGTTCGAAAAGGCAGCGCGTCGCAAACAAAACGATCGCTGGCAGGAAAGACACAGAGAGAACAACGGCTGCCCCCGTTCGTCCTGAAACGCGAGCGAAAAGTTAAATCGTCATATCGAGGGATGACTTCCTGGGCGTGTCGCTCGACTCTGCTGACCTGTTCATTGGCTGCGCTGCGCGTCGATACGGAGCGTACGCGTATAACATCTGCCACGTCAGGACCACTATCAGCGAAGTCCTCTAACATCGCGGAAGCCACCGCGAAAACGGCCCTCCGTTTCGACGCATCCATTTTTATTAAAAATGGTTCAACGTTAACTGTTCGCCGCAAACGTAGTTTGGCAAGAATGTTCATCTTGAACGCATGTCTGTTCTTCCTACCTTTGAACGAGGCCTGAACCCCTTCTTTTCTCTCACACACACACACACACACACACACACACACACACGCACCAAGAGAGGGAGAAAGGGAGAAAGAGAGAGGGAAAAAGAAAGAGAAAGAGAGAGACTGATTGATTGTTATTATCATAAGTGCTTTGGCAATATGTATTTTAAAATATGCCATGCCAATAAAGAATTTGAATGTAACTGAATTGAGAGAGAGAGAGAGAGAGAGAGAGAGAGAGGGGAGGTAAAACAAGCTGTCAGACACATCGCCGTTCTCATCCTCCACACAAAAGGAGAGGGAGCACCCGGGTGTTCGGGGGGTACACCCTCCCCCCACCCCCATCTCCCGTGCTTCAGAGAGAAGCAGTGGGGCCACCAAGGTTCATAAAGAAAATTCCGGAACAACGGCGTTTCAAAAAAAAAAAAATGTAATCACATTTTTTTTTTTCCTAAATGAATGGAATTTTCCCTGACCTCACTCGACGTTGGGCTCCGGCTGCGCGTGATCGATGTCACCTCGGCTCACCTTGGAGAGGACGGCGGCGCGTTTGCATCTGCGTCACGAGGGCGTGCGAACGCATCAGCTACATCAACTGGTCCGACTGGATCCTCAATGCAAACGGCCCCGCTCTCGTTTCTCCTCTCTCTCTAGCGCTGCAACAAGCCCATCTCCCCGGCCTCTTTTACCGTACTGCTGAGCACGGCGTCACCACAAACAAAACGGGTAATGACCTGAAAATTATGTTTAAGATGAAGTCGCGCGCACACACATACACACACCTGCGTGCACCCTCTCTCCTCCACATCCATCCATCAGCCCCCTTAACTGGCTCTGTGACTGGGAGCCCCCGACAGGAGAAGGAGTCGGGGGGGGGGGGAGGCGGAAGGGGGTTCCCTTCTCCTCTCCATCAACTCATGGCTTTATTGTGATTGAACAAGTAACGACAACAAAAGCCCAGCTGGCTGGGTGATTAAACCGCCATGTTTCAGGCACCATCTTGTGATGCAGATTGCTGTCACTGAAAGGGGGGGGGGGCACCTGTACAACCTCTGGGGGGGGGGGGTGGCAGTTTCTGAGCGAAGCGAGGTAGGCCTTTACTTGGAACTGGACACAGATGAGTCGTCCACTAGGTCTGGCAGAATCAACTGGCTGAAAATCGACTAATCAGAATACACACAAAAATAAAAAAAACGTAGGGTTCTCACAACAAACGTGTTTGGGAAAGCCTCTACTCTCTGCTGAAACAGGTGAAGCGAACGGGAGTTAACCATGGGAAATAAGCGCACAGGTGTGTGATCGCCACACCTGAGTTTACCTGGTACAACCTTTGCCTCCCAGGAAAGCACCCTGAGAAAGGCTGCGCGTGGTGAATGGATCCGCTGTGCACCTGCGGCCACATTCCTCACAGGCATTCCTGAGGGCCCTGCTGACGGGCGGCGCCCAGGTACAGCACACAGCCGTTAAACAGACCTCCCTACACATAGCCCTGCTAGCATAGACCTCCCCGCACATAGCCTGGCTACCATAAACATCTCTGCACATAGCCTTGCTAGCACAGACCTCCCTGCACATAGCCCTGCTAGCATAGACCTCCCCGCACATAGCCTGGCTACCATAAACATCTCTGCACATAGCCCTGCTGGCATAGACCTCCCCGCACATAGCCTGGCTACCATAAACATCTCTGCACATAGCCCTGCTAGCATAGACCTCCCCGCACATAGCCTGGCTACCATAAACATCTCTGCACATAGCCCTGCTAGCACAGACCTCCCTGCACATAGCCCGGCTATCATAAACCTCTCTGCACATAGCCCTGCTAGCACAGACCTCCCTACACATAGCCCTGCTAGCATAGACCTCCCTGCACATAGCCCTGCTATCATAAACATCCCTATACATAGCCCTGCTAGTTTAGATGTCACTGCACATAGCCCTGCTAGCACAGACCTCCCTGCACGTAGCCCTGCTATCATAAACATCCCTACACATAGCCCTGCTATCATAGACATCCCTACACATAGCCCTGCTATCATAAACATCCCTACACATAGCCCTGCTAGCATAGACCTCCCTGCACATAGCCCTGCTATCATAAACACCCCTGCACGTAGTTCTGCTACTATAGACCTCCCTTGCACATAGCCCTGCTATCGTAAACATCCCTGCACGTAGTTCTGCTACTATAGACCTCCCTACACATAGCCCTGCTATCATAAACATTCCTGCACGTAGTTCTGCTACTATAGACCTCCCTGCACATAGCCCTGCTAGCATAGACCTCCCTACACATAGCCCTGCTGTCATAAGCATCCCTACACATAGCCCTGCGCACACAGACCTCCCTGCACAAAGCCTGCTAGCATACTATAGACCTCCCTGCACATAACCTGCTAGCATAGACCAATCTGCACAGAGCCTGCTAGCATAGACCTCCCTGCACAGAGCCAGCTAGGATAGTATAGACCTCCCTGCACAGAGCCTGTTAGCATAGACCTCCCTGCACAGAGCATGCTAGCATAGACCTCCCTGCACAGAGCCAGCTAGGATAGTATAGACTTCCCTGCACAGAGCCTATTAGCATAGACCTCCCTGCACAGAGCCTGCTAGCATACTATAGACCTCCCTGCACATAACCTGCTAGCATAGACCTCCCTGCACAGAGCCAGCTAGGATAGTACAGACTTCCCTGCACAGAGCCTATTAGCATAGACCTCCCTGCACAGAGCCTGCTAGCATAGACCTCCCTGCACAGAGCCAGCTAGGATAGTATAGACCTCCCTGCACAGAGCCTGTTAGCATACTGTAGACCTCCCTGCACAGAGCCTGCTAGCATAGACCTCCCTGCACAGAGCCAGCTAGGATAGTATAGACTTCCCTGCACAGAGCCTATTAGCATACTGTAGACCTCCCTGCACAGAGCCTGCTAGTACATATATACCAGCTCATTGCCAAAAACCCTAATGCTGTCAGTTTTAAAGGGGAAGCAGCCCCTTTGTTTTCTGCCCGCTGCCTTATCTGCACCCGCCTCGATAAAATCCCACCCGTGCCATAAAGCCGTAAAAACGCGCCGCCGAGCCTCAGCAGCCGAACGGATCGGCAGAGAGCGGCAGAGAGCGGCTTCGCCGGCCGCTTTTCCTCTGATCTCGCCGGCCTCGTTCCCGAAGATTTACGAGCCGGCGCGTTGTTCGAGCCCAGTCAAGAGGGGTCAGTCAACCGCTCAAAGGGTTCACAGTGCTCAATCCTGAAAGCCAGACTAATTGGCATTTAAGCAGGGTCAAAAGGTCACGGTCAGGGTCATATTTTTCCTTTACAGGGAAAAGTGCCACTCCGAGCAGAGCCGCCGTTAAGATAGCGGCGAAGGTACGCGTCTAGACTGCAGCTGAACGGCTGTCAGGCAGAGAGAACAAGCGCTATCGCGAAATGAACAACAATTACAGTTGCTCAGAGTTGCGAGACTGAACTGAACAAAGGGACCTCACATCCGCACTTAGGAAAACAACAGAACGTGTAGTTAAGGGGGTGTAAATCCTGACAGCTTGTGGAGTGCTGAACAAATATGACTACGGCTTCACCTGAACCTAGGAGCACCTGCTATTCTGGGAGAACAGCAGCGTCGATGAGAGGGGGTTCTCTGTTACTGTGTGGAAAGACAGTGGCCCTGGGGTGACCCTTCCCCTGGTAAGACCTTGAGATGGGGCCCCCGGGGGTCCAATGCACCGGGTCTGCTGTGGTCATGAGGGCCTCTGTGACACAGGAGTGGCTCGTATGAGTTGCACCCCATGCAAGAAATCCCCCAGAAAACACCGCCCGAAATAAAACCCCACACACATCACAGCCCCCCCGCCCCCCCACAACCCCAGCGTTACACCCAATGCCACAGTCAGTGTACCTGTTACACTGCCCCCACTGGACAGACAGGGTAGTGCACCGCAATGCACATTCAATGGAATACGAGACACAAAACTCTCCACAGTAAAGCAAGACAAAAACATGGCAAAGGAGTGCAAGAATGAAACAGAAAAAGGAAGAAGGCGTGATCTTTTTCCAGTACTATTCCAAGTCCTTCTTTTTAAATAACAACAGGGGACAGAGGGAAAAGCGGGAAAGGAAGGTATGGCAAACAGCCCTGTGACAGGGCCGAGGAATGTTATTAGCACGTTAGCCTGCATGTGGCATCTGGTGGTGATTGACAGGGCCTCTGAACTGACTGTGACTGACTGAGAAAAGACTGCAGAGTTCAAACGCAAAGAAATGTATAAATCTATGTCAAAGCAGCGATTTCATGAATATATAATTGTTATTATATCATTGTTTCTATGCCTTCGCTGCAAACAAAATGTTTAACACATTCCATTAGATACAGGCCTATCAGACACAAGTTACAGCGCTGGAGAAAGTTTACTCATTTTTTGTCACTGTTTAGATATACCTAATGTACTCGGTTGTAAAAAGACTAAAAACAACATCCAGGAGCAGCCTCACCTTTCTTTTATAAACCATTCTTGGCTAATCTCCCAGAGGGCATTTCTCCGTGATGCGTGTCACTCTGACGTGTCGCACTCCACTCTGGGGTAACGGCGTGACGCAGACTCCAGGACTCCAGGACGCATTAGCGCCCGGCTAATACGTCCCGGGAAGACCCGGGGCTTATTCTGTCCCACGGCACGGAGCCTGGGCGTCTCGGACAGCCGGGCCGAGCGCTTTAAGAGATTACTGCGCGCGGAGCGCTCGCCCAGCCTGCCTCGGAAGGCGCAACTTTGTTTTGGAAGAGTATCGGGACGATGACCTCATGAGACACTCAAGAGAAGTGGGGCTAATGCAGGTATTAGATTAAGTTAAATGCAGGGACTCTTAATCCGATCTCTGTTTCGCGAGGTAACTCCAGCGGCATCTCTAATTGGATTGGCACTAACCGCTCCGCGGTGCCAGCGTGCTCTTCTGTGTTAATAGGGACTAATATCCATTTCCCACCGTAGAGCTGGAACCAGGCTAGCTAACAGCCTTTCAAAGGCTGAACCAAGCTAGCTCAACATACTCCTTTCCCACCATAGAGCTGGAACCAGGCTAGCTCAACACGCTCCTTTCCCACCACAGAGCTGGAACCAGGCTAGCTCAACATACTCCTTTCCCACCATTGAGCTGGAACCAGGCTAGCTCAACATAGGCTACTCCTTTTCCACTATAGAGCTGGAACCAGGCTAGCTCAACATACTCCTTTCCCACCATTGAGCTGGAACCAGGCTAGCTCAACATACTCCTTTCCCATCATTGAGCTGGAACCGGCTAGACTCATTAGCTACTCCCTTTCCCACCATGAGCTGGAACCAGGCTAGCTCAACGCACTTCTTTCCCACCACAGAGCTGGAACCAGGCTAGCTCAACATACTCCTTTCCCACCATTGAGCTGGAACCAGGCCGGCTCATTAGACCCCTTTCCCACTGTAAAGCTTGTTTTCAATTCTTGTATTAGTCATGCCGAAGCCACGGCAGGTCAGCCAAATCACGTTATTGACATGCTCCGTGTTCATATAATAGCTGGTTCTAGCCTGCTGAGTAAACAGCATATCTTATCGGGTTCCACTGTCAAAAAAAGATAAGAAAGTGAAATGGAGATAGGAGCAAAGCATGCTGGTATTTGAGGGCAAAGTAAGTGATCACGGCTGAATACAGTGCGCCTCGGACTGATGAGGCGGCGTGTCGAGACCCCAGCATCGCGTGAGACTGTCCGCACAGCTCCGGCGGCTGTGTGTGAGGCAATGGCAAGCTAACGGCTAGTCACGCGGCGCCCGGTCAGCTTGAGCTACAAGCCTGGCTCTGGCTCCACAGGCAGAGGAAAGGGCATGAGCAATGCGATGATGTCATCTGGAATGGAGATTAGGGTGGGGGGGGGGAGGCCAAGCAGGGATAAAGAGGGGGGGAGAGAGAGAGGAGAAAGAAAGAAAGAAAGAAAGAAAGAGAAAGAGGCAGGCCGACGACCAAAAGCACAGCAGAGGCAAGTGTTTGGCCTCTCTGATTTTAGGCAGCACTTTGCCTTCTGCAAATAATTACTCAGCTGGCCGGGCTGCTGGGAGTGCAGCCACAGTGGACTAGCTCCCTTATCTGAACCCTCACCCCCCCCCCCACCCCCTACAACAACACGGTGCTTATCAAAGACAGAGAAGGACAGAAAGAAGGAGAGAAGGACAGACAGAGAGGAGGGGAGCGGTATATTTAACAAAGACAACAACCTGTTAAAACTAAATAAAACAACGTTAACAGGAATAGCACTTTGTCCTGGCGAAGGTGGTGTTGTTTTTTTCACCGATCGTTGTATTTTACTTGTTTAGAATTTCGTTTTTTGCAAACACGTACGAGAAACACCACTTATCCTAAACAAAAACGTTTCGTTTTTAAAAGTTTTGAGCGACGCTGCCAGACCCTCTCCTTCCTCTCCCTGTGGATGTTTCGCTCTTTTTTTAAAACGACGGCAGCGCCTTTTCGCAATTACTGTAATTATGGCCGAACGCACCCGAGCTCCTTCCGCGCGCGGCACCTTCTGGCCGGGGCGTTTTCTCCCAGGGCTGCCCGCTTCCAGCGCCTTATCGCGGCCCGAGATTACATAAACACAGCAGAACGCCGCTCCTCCGTGCCAAATCCCAGCCGCGTGCGAGAGGCACTCCGCTCTGCCTCTCCTGCACCTCTCTGCTCACCCCGTCAGAAACTTTCTTTTTCTGGCCATGCACACACACACACACACATTTGCACGCACACACACACATACGTACACACACACATACGTATACACACACACACACACACACACACAAATACACACACGCACGCACGCTCGCGCTCACACGTATACACACAGACACATACAAACACACACACACACACACACACGCACGCACGCGCTCACACAGTGCAGGCGCATACCGTCGACATTTCAGGAGAAGCTTGGCAGCCATTTTAGACGCAGCCCGGGCTGTATGGAGACGGCTGCCAGCTGAGCGGCTTCCCGGCCAAAACGTGCCTTAGCATTTGGAAGCGGCTCCACGGAGGGACGGGCTACATAAATATCTCCTAATTACAAGGCACTGCAGCCGTCATGTTTTAACAATGCAGCTGTGTTAATGTAAATATTTTATTTGGCAACCCTCGCCGCACACTACTCTGCACTGACTGTGTTTATGGCATGGGGGGTGGGGGTGTGTGCGGGGGGGGGGGGGGACTCCCAAACCACAGGGCCACCAGGGGTTTCCTCCTCAATGTTGGCTGTTATCAACCCCGGGCAGGCCAAAATGACCTAACTCTAACGCTCAAACACCAGCCCAGACAAGCACTGAGAATACTCTCTCTCTCTGTGCACTCTCTCTCTCTCTCTCTCTCCGTTCTGCTCTCACTTCCACTCATTCTGCCTCTGTACGTTTCTCTCTCCTTCGCTCTCCCTCTCTGTTGACAAAACACAGTGGCCTCGTTCAGCGCTGCGATAACCCAAACAAAACTGGGGCAAGGAAATGTGCTCAGAGAGAGAGAGAGAGAGAGAGAGAGATCTTATTATGCCAGCCTGCTGCGTGTGCCAGCCCGTGGACGCTTGACGCCCGAGCCAAACCTCGCCTGGCACCCGCACCGGGACGGCACCGCTCCCTCCTAAAACAAAGACGCCGGCTGCCAAAAGGGAAAGACCGCTCCTTGACGGGAGCCGCCCCCCCCCCCCCCGGCCGACCAACTGACCGACCGACGGCGTTCCGCTGGCTGGTGCTAAATAAAGGCCCGGCTGAGAGAGGTCTCACAGACCCGGCTCCTCTGCTGAGTAACAGCACCAGAACACAGGCTGTGCTGCGTGACGGCACCAGAGCACAGGCTGTGCTGCGTGACGGCACCAGAGCACAGGCTGTGCTGCGTGACGGCACCAGAGCACAGGCTGTGCTGCGTGACGGCACCAGAGCACAGGCTGTGCTGCGTGACGGCACCAGAACACAGGCTGTGCTGCGTGACGGCACCAGAACACAGGCTGCGCTGCGTGACGGCACCAGAACACAGGCTGTGCCGCGTGACGGCACCAGAACACAGGCTGTGCCGCGTGACGGCACCAGAACACAGGCTGTGCCGCGTGACGGCACCAGAACACAGGCTGTGCTGCGTGACGGCACCAGAACACAGGCTGTGCTGCGTGACGGCACCAGAACACAGGCTGTGCTGCGTGACGGCACCAGAACACAGGCTGTGCTGCGTGACGGCACCAGAACACAGGTTGTTCTGCGTGACGGAACCAGAACACAGGCTGTGCTGCGTGACGGGGCCAGAACACAGGCTGTGCTGCGTGACGGCACCAGAACACAGGCTGTGCTGGGTGACGGCACCAGAACACAGGCTGTGCTGGGTGACGGCACCAGAACACAGGCTGTGCTGCGTGACGGCACCAGAACACAGGCTGTGCTGGGTGACGGCACCAGAACACAGGCTGTGCTGGGTGACGGCACCAGAACACAGGCTGTGCTGGGTGACGGCACCAGAACACAGGCTGTGCTGCGTGACAGAACACAAGCTGTGCTGGGTGACGGCACCAGAACACAGGCAGTGCTGGGTGACAGCACCAGAACACAGGCTGTGGCAGCGGCCTACTGGCTACACCTTCTTACTCACAGGGAAGCTAGCAGGACGCTGCAGGCTAACTTTCAAACTGGCCGACAGGTGCGTTTGAGCTTACACATTCAAATGTAAATGCCGCGTCAAAACACATCTCGCACATTTGTATACTAATGTCACGGAGGGTCGGGCCTACGTTACGGATTTTAAATCGCAAATCTTAATGATTCATTCAAAACCGGAGATTACCTGCTGAGGTGTGATCTACGCAGGCGGAGTCTGAGAGTACCAGGGAGAGAAGAAAATTAAAAACACCAACCGCCTGGAGAGAGAGGGGGTCTCATTCATCGGCCCCCAAAAACCCGAAACGCACAGACGCGCGCTGCTCGCAGTCCCGCCCAAACAGCGCCCCCTGCCAGCCCCCGCCCGTCGCTGCATGGTCATCCTCCGTCAGTGAGAGCCGTGTGACTGAGCGAGAGCCTTCATTAACCCTTTATTAACTGGGACGAGACGGTACAAACATCCAATAACAGAGGAAATCAGAAAGGGAGCAAACACTTTTTCTCTGCACTGTATGAGAGGCTTAGCCTAAATCTGATCAGACACCCCCCCCCCCCCCACCCCCAGAATGAGGTTTTAGGTCACATAGGCAATGAGTGTCTTCAAATCACAGATCCACCGGAGTTAAGAATAAAACAAACTTACATGTCTGATATTTAAGTAGAAGAGAAGAGTGCAGCAGAGAATGGGGCTTGGGGGGATATGGGGTTTTTGGGGGCTATGGACTTTGGGGGGTTATGGCATTTAGGGGGGGGGGGGGTTATGCGGTGTAGGAGTGTGATTCTAACATCTTTGCCGTCCTGAATACCGGGCCTGTTTCCCTCCGCGCTGTAAAACAGTTCCCTTTTAACCCCGTGGGGGTTTTGTGGGGGAGACAGCATTGTTTAAAAAAAGAGAAAAAAAAAAAGCAAACAACAAAAAGGCCTGCTGACTGTATGGAGGGAGCCGGCTCACTGGTGACATTAGTATGCACATCACTGTGGGAAGGGTACGCGCACACACGCGCACACGCGCAGAGTCGGTCCGTGACTTCTCCCACACCACGCTTTCTACCGCAACCCCAGCGCAATTCTGCGAAAAGCGCACGCCGTGTTTCGCTGTCCAAAATTACGTCCGTGAACGTAGGAATCCAAACGCGACGCCGAGGTTAAAAAACAGGCGCGTCTTTATCGCGGCTTCATCGGCCGATCGAACCCGCCATTCGTGTCCCCTCCGGGTTCTCGGCGCGCCTGGCGGAATCGCGGTAAGCGTCGGACCGACCGCGTTCTCCAGGAGCGGTTCTTTCGCCGATGGCGTGCTTCCAAGCCTGGCCCTGGCTTTTGTGCAGCGAGAGGAGCGTAAGAATATACATTTAATTATGCATGGGCATCCCCTTTTCTTTACAGCACAACAACCAATAAAATCACCCCGATCCACCACCCACCCGCACCCCCCCCCCACCACCCCCCCACCCCAGAACCCAGCCCCGCCACAACGCTAATGAGGTGACACTCAGTTCCTGGATTCCAGCCAAAACAGTCCATTAACTCCTCACAAGTTGTTAAGGGGGGGGTTGGAAGGAGAGAGAAAGGATAAAGAAAGAAGAAGAAGAAGGAGAAGGAGAAGGAGAGGGAGGAGGAGGAGGAGGAGGAGGAGGAGGAGGAGGGTCTGCGAGTCTAGAGCGGTGCGCGTTTTGTTGTTGTGAATGAAACAGCGGGACAGCTGGTTGGGGGGAATCATTTTGGTGGCGCGCAAGGCAACGCTGGATTCTTTTTTTTTTTTAAAGAGGGAAAGCAGGGTGACTTGATGGAAGCCTTGAGGGAGGCTGTGGTGCTGGGGAGGGAGGGTGGGGAGGGTGGGGGGGGGGTGTTAGCACACAGCGAGACACAAACAGACCAGACAGACAGACCTTTGGCAGGAGGTCTTTGGCGTTCCACTCTTTCATGTACCCTACATCCCCCCCCTCCCCTCCCCTCCCCTCGCCCCCGTTCCCCCTACACCCCTCTGGTTAATTATGAGACAAAAGGCATCGCTCCCCTTATGAAGCAGAATGGGGATTCCTGGGGCCCGCCGCGGTTAACCCCTTCCTCTCCGGGCTAGAGGAGGCCGTAACCACAGCCTGCGAGCCAGACCCAGCCTGGCCTGCTAATCCGTCCCCTCCCAGCTCACGGCCGTACGCCGCGCGGGCCGGCCTTGTGCTTCCGTACCGACTACCGGCTAACCGCGTCTGACATCACCTCTCGCTTCCCGCCAACCCACACCACTCCACACCGAGGGTTCCTACGTCCTCTGTCCTCTCCATCGACCCGCCAACGAACCGTGACTACGGTCGCTGGCTGCCTGCTGTCAGGAATTTCACGTCACGCCACATACATCTTCAACCAGGTTTGGAGGGGGAGGGGTCAATCTCCATTTCAGTTCACAACTATAATTTCAATTGAAGGAAATGGCACACTGTCTATTGGAATTTTTTTTTTAAAAACAGAATCGATCCACTGGATTTCAATTAATTTCCTGAAGTGATTGAAATGAAAGTAAAATTGACCCCCAGCACAGGTGGATCTACAGCATTAAGTACACGTGAGCACCTGCAACAGGAAGTGACCTCACCACCTGCTGCTCAAATGAGTGTGATTGGTTACCTGGGGGTCCCTTCCTTTCAGCTCAGCCAACAAGGACTGCTGTCGGAAACCCCCGGAACCCCTGTCCCCGTCACGTCTGAAGACATTCTTATTTCGGCAGTTTTTCTCTCAAAATGAAATCTTGCGGCGAAAAAGGCGGGTTTACTTTCATGCTGGCGTTTCTGTAAAGTGCAGAGATCCAGCTTCACTGCCTCAAGTTATTTCCGTCGTGTTGGGACTTTGCTTTGGTGGAATTCACCGTGCAATTCTGCACAAGCCACAGAAATCAGAAATATCCATAAAATCAACCGCTGAAACATGTCTTGTTACGACGGACACAAGCTAAAACGGAATTGGTAACAGAAAACTGACAGGTCTTCACTTCTAACCGGTAACCACAAAAAAGCAAAAAATCCTACTGGCTAGTAGAGGAGACGCGAAACATCTGTGAAAAGCATGTTTCTGGTCGGTCTCTTTTCACATGCAGAAGAACGCCTGACAGTGGAATGCGTTAGCATCCTCTTAAGCGTTAGCATCCTCTTAAGCTGTTAGCATCCTCTTAAGCGCTAGCATCCTCTTAAGCGTTAGCATCCTCTTAAGCGTTAGCATGCTCTTAAGCGCTAGCATCCTCTTAAGCGTTAGCATCCTCTTAAACGTTAGCATCCTCTTAAGCGTTAGCATCCTCTTAAGCGCTAGCATCCTCTTAAGCGTTAGCATCCTCTTAAGTGTTAGCATGCTCTTAAGCGCTAGCATCCTCTTAAGCGTTAGCATCCTCTTAAACGTTAGCATCCTCTTAGCGTAGCACTCTAGCGTTAGCATCCCTAAGGTAGCATGCTCTTAACGCTACATCCTCTTTGCGTTAGCATCATCTTACGTAGCATCTCTTAAGCGCTACCAGACGCAACAACTGCTCCGGATCATCATAAATACACACGCCAAAGCAACCGGCCAGAAAACAGAACGTCAAATGTTTTACGGCAGCGGCATCTGATACCGGAGGAAATGCATCACGGGGAAAGTTCACATTTCATGACGTCAAGAGCATAGTGAGTTTGAATTAAAAGGAAAAGTTCACTATCCTGGGTTTTCTGGTTTCATTCGTATTTAAATGTACACTTTTGACTGGTCCAGACAGTTTCCGTGTGTGATAATGGCGTTTCTGCGTGTTTTAGATATGTAGAGAAGTCTCTGGAAACCTGGGGGCTTCACAATCGCTGGTATGGGGGCATTAGACCGGTTGACTCATAAAAACTGAAACTTATGCTTCTTATTGTAAATAAACATTATAAAGTTACTAAGTTCATATGTATACACTCCAGAATCATGACATCACTGTACAAGCTGCTTTGGATTTCCGTTGCTGTAGACCGCGAACACCCAATGGCCCTATACCAGCCGCTGAAAAGCTGGCAAGGTAACCATAAACCTCTTTAAATATGTAAAATATCCCGAGAACATATGTAAAATATATACTTTTTAAAATCATTCAAAAAAAAAAATAACACCAGAAAGTGAACGGAGCACTCAGGTTCCCACAACCAATGCAGCCTTGTACCGTTCTCCTGTCAACTGAGGTCGCGGGATTCCTTGTTGTCAGAGATCCCACGATAGTGGAGGATCGCCAGGGCCCTTGCTGCAATCTCCAATCTGGCCACCCAATCGGCGTTCCAGTCCCACTGGCTGAATCATCCTCGCCGCTCCATCACCACAACAAAATGTGTTTTTATTTACCCAGCGCAGTCACACTGAGATTGACATCTGTTTCGCCCTGTGGCCTACGTGTCTTTGGACTGTGAGAGAAAACCGAACGCGAACGTGGGTAGAACATGCAAACTCCGCACGGAACCGGGAACCCGGAACGCCCTTCTCGCAAGGGAACGGTGCCAACCACCGCGCCACCATGCCCCCCAAAATGGCTGCTGGGCTTTTGCTTTTTTTTTTTTTTTGCTTGTGGCCAGAGGTTTCGTACTTCCTATCTATCAGGATGCTCACGTAGAACAGACACAGACTTGTGTGTAAATTCCCACAAAGCCTACAGGAAACCTCTGCCCTGCTCAGAGAAGTGCTCCTCCTATTGTCTGGGAGGACAAATAACAGGGGAGCAAAGAAGAGGCGGGATTACGACCACCGTGGCGGCGAGGGGGATCGACGTCACGCGCACACAGGCATGCCGGCGTCGGCCGCGGGCGTGGCACTCCAACCCGCCACGCGCGGGATTCTGGCTCCTCAACGGCGCGCTCGCGGCCAGCCGACGGAATCGCAGCGCGGAGGAGGAGGAGGGCGGGGCAAGGCGCCAACCTCCCGCTCGGCCCCTCTCCAGCTGGGCCAAAGGGAAGAGAGGGGCGCAGCCCGACGCCCGTTCACATGCGCTCGAGCGTCTCCAAAAAAAATTAAAAATTAAAAAACCCAGGGCCCCAATTAGAACGGCGATGGAATTACTGGATCGCGTCATGCCGCCGCTGAGGGGAGGCCCCGGCCCAAAAGGGGTGGACGGCGACCCCGAGCGCTCGGCGATTTCCACAGCTCACTGGCACCCGCAGTTGGACGACAACGGAGGGAGAAGAGCCGCGAGCCTAACGTGTCGCTATAAAAACACAGGCTCCCCGAACCGAAACCTGCCAAAATAAAACAAGCCTCGTTGTTGTTTTTTATTTTATTATTATTATTATTATTATGATTCCGCTAACATCGTCATTTCGGAAAACGACTCCGGTCCGCCAGGAGATGCCGCGGCCACCCATCGCGTCCTCCGGCCTTCATTTCGGTTAGCTCCTGCCCCACCCCCTCACCCCCCTCAGCTTGTTTTTCTGTGTTCTGAGAGGCCGGGGGGGGGGGGAGGGGTGGTGTTTGGATGGTCCCCCTGGCTCAAAGCCTTCATTTGCAAAAATGCTAAGCTGCCATTCCTGTGACCGGCTGGGTACAACATCTAAAAAACCCCCTGGGGGAGTGTGCATGTGCATGTGGGCGGGGCTTAGCTTCAGAACACACCTGTCCTGGCTAAATTCCCAACCTGGCTCTCTTAACCTGCCACCTAATCATCCCCAAGTTTAACTGGCAAAAAAAAAAAAGAACATTCTCTCCCTCTCCGCCTCTTGTGTGGTGAGGGTTCTGCTGCAAAATGGCTGCCGTGCATTACCCAGGTGAGTGCTACTGATTGGTTAAGGCAAATTGGCCCCTCATCAAAAGCGCTTTGAGCGTGAGAAAAGCACATTATCATAATTATTATTACTATTATTATTATTATTATTATTACCTTCCAGAGAACAGACCACTGTCCAGAGCCGCAGCTCTGCCAGATTTTGGGAAACCTTCACCAAATTGACCCCTCCCCCCCAACCCCACCAAAGACAGGCACCAGGTCTCCCTGGTCCTGTTGGCTGGGGGATAAAAATGAGAAATGAAGCCTTGAGAAAAACAAAGGGTCAAAAGTACTGCAATTTCTGCTTAATGCAAGCAAGATGGAGTCTCGATACGCTGCAGGGTAAGAATGTGTGTGTGTGCGTGTGTGTGTGTGTGCGTGCGTGTGTGTATGTCGGAGCTCGAGGCTAAGACGTATAGAGGAATCTGATTTTCCTGCTGACTCTGCTACATTTGGTCTCCTCCTGATGAGTGCATTATGGGTAATAATCAAAATAATTTTGCAAGGAGAATAAACTGCCCCGCAGCTGCAATGCTTTTGGTGCGGACCCACAAACCCCCCCCCCCACAAAAAGGCCCATCTGACTCCAATTTCAGGACACGATCTAGCACCCGCCAAAATAACGAAAAAATAAATCCTCGAGATCTCGAAAGGAAGAGGAATAATTTCGCGTGCCGCCATTCAACGCGGCGTACTTCCTCCTCCGTGATGGACTCGGCCAAAACTCAACATTTCAAACATTTCTCGTGACTCGGCCAGAAACACGTCAGGTGGGCCGTCCCGCTAAGCCCGCTGGCGTAAACCGCCCCGGCGGCCTGGCGTCGGACCCAACCGCGGCCCAACAGGTCGCCCGGCCGACTGGTCGCCTGCGATGACTGCGTGGCTCCACCGCGGAGCGAAGAGGAGAAGACCCGTCTGTCCGGGCTCTCCCAAACTCACACAGGACGTTGCTGTGAAGAGACAGGCCTGCGCATACAGCCAAGCACTTCCATTTGTGGGGGGGGGAAATGATAAACTGGGAATTAAAAGCAGACTTAAAATGCGTCCGTTTCCTGCATTCTGACTCACTTCTGCTTCGTACTTCACGTCAGCCAAAAAAAAATTCCTAATTTCATGTGGCCGCATATTTTGTGTTTGGATTTGAGTCTTTTTTAAAAAACTTTTTTTATAAGCCTCAGTACAAGTGGTTTTCTGATTGCCCTCTACGGCCAGCCTCTAGGGAAAGCTTGTGCTAAATGAACGCATTAGAAAATACGAACGCGTGGAAAAAATACGAATGCGAAAGTAAAATGCGGACGTAACGTAAAACACGAGTCCAATGAGCGGCGTTTCGTCTCCAGAAGAAGGTGGCGGGGACCCGCGGTCGAGGCCCGGCCTCCTCGGGCGCCGTTTCCACGGTGATTAACGAGAGGAGTCGTTAAGGAAGCGCCGGCGCCGCGCACTGCGGCTTCGCCGGGCGCGGGAGACGCGGCCGAGTCCGCCGCAAGGTCAGCGCGAGTCCGACGCGCCGCTTCCCCGCCGCTCCCAGCCCCGCCCGCAGAGCGCGCGACAACACGACGACAGAGACGGGGGGATTCCCCCCGTATCGGAGATTTCCGGTATTTGACCTCAGGTTTGAATTCGAGATTGAACGTTAAAGCCGAATCTGTCTCCGCCCTCCAGCGTAGCCGCTGAAGAGCCTGGGGGGGGTCAGGAAGCAAGGGAAAATAAGTTAATCCAGCGAGCTGGAGCTCATCCTTTCGCCACTTGCTTGCCGCCTTTTTCTCCTGCGAGGAGATCCTCGAGTGACGTCCGAGCTTCAGAGGAGTCAACAACCCCGAGTGACACATAATCTGCGGCGTCTGGTTCTCTCAGCCGCCCTGTTCCTCTGCGGGACCCTGACGGCTGGCCGGCTCTTCCCCGGATCCTTCCCCCCCCCCCGGTTTATCCTCCGTTAAAGAGCTCTGGATAAGACGCTCCATCCTGTAAGCAGGCCTGGATTTCACTGCAGCTCGTGCACGTTTCTCTCCTCAGACGTATTCATAGCCTGTACTGTACTGCATGTGCCTGACCTCCCATAGGGGTACTCTTACAGTAGCCACAGGACTGGAGGGAAGATGTGTAGCTCTTCAGGAAAGGGCTTTCCAAACCTTTCAGCTCGAGCCCCCCTAAAAAATGTCCCCGTGGCTAAAATCCCTGCCTTCATAAAATGGTCTAAAGTTTAACCCTTTATCCTAAGCACACCACAGTCTGCTACACAGTGGCTGTTTAACACACTGACACATGGAAGTATTCAAACGTTAGCGTCACTACTAATCGCAAGGAGTGTAAGTAGTCATTTAGAGCCGCGTAGATATTTAAGAATTACAACGACAAAATAAAAATATTTTCTTATTAAATACAGAAGATATAAGCCCACTTCGAGGGTCCCTGATAATAAGGGGTAACTGTCCCCTATATGACAGGACCTATAGGGGAGGAAAAGTGCTCGCACACTTACAAGGAAGAAAAAAAAAGGGAACTTTTTCTTCTGAGAACAAAAGGGCAAGATGTCGAGAAAACAAAATCCGCAAATTTTTTTAGACGGACATTGCGAAGTACTCTCGTAAGTCCACAGTAACTGCAGAATAATGCTGTTACGACGTTTCCTGAACAACTCCTTCCTCGCTCCCCGCCCCTCGTTTCTCGTCTCCACGGCAACACATTTCTGCTGGCTCAGGGTCAGGGTGCAGACGCTCCCCCACCGCCCGGTCTCGCCTGCGGCCTCCGCCTTCTGCTACCGCGGTAACGACTTGCGGTTTGGCTCCGGAGATGTGTTTATGTGGGCAGCTGCTGCAGAGGACTGGAACCACTCAATTTCAGACTGCCTTTCTGAAATCTATAAACAATGTTTACACAAAGCCTGGCATTACAGGCTGAGGGGGGTGTGGGTGTGCGTGTGCGTGTGTGTGGGGGGGCGGGGGGGGGGCGGGTTGACACAAACGGACTCGCTTCTCCGAGGACAGGCGTAGCGTAAATCCGTCCCAGGCTCTGTCCTATTGGACGGATTTTTTTTTTTTTTTAAAACGACCCAATTAAAATTAATCTCCGTGACATCCAAAACCGCAGCAGTTATTTATTTTCCGGCACTTTCTGCAGGCCTCCGTGCGCTTTTCGCGCGTGGAGCACTGAGCGAGATCAGACTTACCCACGCCGGTAACAGCAGCCTGAGGGCGGCGAGGCCGGTCTGATTTAACGTCCAGAACGCTCACGCTGCTATCCTCCCTGAGAATGCCTCTTTCACAAGCAGTCAGGCTGACGGGACACACGCACAGCGAAACCCATTTACACTGGATTACACTGCAATATATTGCAAATATTTGTCATTATTTGAAAAATCGATAAGTATATTTCACAGCAGTGCCTTTACATATTGCGATATATGAAAGCTGCAATGACATATGTTTTCCCGTAAACTGTAAAACATTGTGCTAATATATTTGTGTTCAATATATTTTTTGTAAATGACATGTGTGTAAGGGATGGACTCTCTATACACTGCTAGTGTTAAATCAAAGCCTGGCCACTTCATGGCAGGGGAAATGCATCAGCATCTCTCAAGACCAGGCAATTCATTTTTGTCCCTTGCAGGGGACATGAGCCTCTGTTCTTAATCTCAAAAAGCATATATTCTGCTATGCTGAAAGCTAGCTACAGTGCAAGGGACATTCAATAAAAATATAATAAATAATATTTTTAAAAATAATTTAACTTGGCCATCCAAGACATTCGTATTATGTCTGACTTTTTCTGCCATGTCTCAGGAGGATATCCAGAGAAGCCGCCCCAGGACTGAGCTTCTGTACAGGACAGGAAGACGGGGGGCCTGTGGAAACGCAACGATAGCGACAGGAAACGCTCAACGTGCAGATGCGCGCGTGGGGAAAAGAGAGAGGCTGAAAGGCATGCTGGGTAATGTGAGAGCAGTACCTGCTGCTTTCAGCTCCAGAGACACGTGCCACGAACGCACAGGTATGCAGCCAGGTGAGCGCAACGACACCGCAGCAATGCGGCCAATCAACACGCACGCACGTGTGCCACACACGCACAGACACACACAGACACACAGACACACACGCACGCACACACACGCACACACAGACACACAGACATGCACACGCACGCGCACGCGCACACAGACACAGACATTCACACACACACACACACACACATAGACACACACGCACAGACACACACACACGCACACAGACACACACAGACATACACACACACACACAGACACACAGACATGCACACGCACACAGACACACACACAGACACACACACACACACAGACACACAGACATGCACACGCACACGCACGCGCACACGCACACAGACACAGACACACGCACAGACACACACACACACACGCACAGACACACACACACACACACACGCACAGACGCACACACACACACACACACGGACTGGTTCGGTACTTCAGTCTCTTAGTTTGCCAGCGGCATACGTTCATAATGACATACTCTGACAGGTTCTGAGATCATTTCGGCTTTTCGGTGGCCGGGTCGAGGCCAACGGGATCATTCCGGCGTCTTCTGCCGCTCAACCCCCCCCCCCCCCGAGGGATGCGCGGCGGGCCGCCGGTCTGCGATGCTTCTCTCTTCGTCCCACGCTAGCGTCCGACCCCGACACAATCAAACCTCCCCTTCAAAAGGGGGGGTGGGGGGCGGGGGGAGTCTGAAAATCCCCGTTTCTCCATCAGCCCCTCCTCTCTGTTACTCTCACCCGCTCCCCTCCCCTCCCCCTCCCCCCAGCCCGCCCGCCCGCCCGCCACTTTCCGCCACTTCCTCGGTTGCCCGGGATACTGCGCTCGACTTGACTGCGGGGGTCTTCGAGCGGCGTTTCCCGCCGGCTCAGAGCCCCCCATTCCACCAGTCACCCAAGCATGTCTCTCTCGCTTCTATCAGCGAGGAAGGGGGCACACAGCCCCCCCATTCCACCAGTCACCCAAGCATGTCTCTCTCACTCTCAGCGAGGAAGGGGGCACACAGCCCCCCCATTCCACCAGTCACCCAAGCATGTCTCTCTCACTCTCAGCGAGGAAGGGGGCACACAGCCCCATTCACGTCCCCAGCATGCTCTCTCACTCTCAGCGAAAGCACACAGCCTGCTCAGAGCAACACCCCCAGGGCAACTCTGGGCTTTTCTCCTCTATTTTCCTTCTCTTTTTCTTTCTTTTTCCCCCCCTCTCACAGATAAACTATCCAGACAGGACTCCGGTGGAGAGAGAGTGGGACGGAGTGAGGACGGACAGGCGGTTCTACATTTCTTTCGCTCCTTTGTTCCTCTTTTTTTCAGGGCGCAACTCTTTCAGCACCCTCCTCCCCACCGCCTCCCCCCCCACCCCCCCCTCTCACTCCCACCCCCACCCACCCACCCACCCAAAACCCCTCCACCAAGAACAAACGGTCGCGCAAGCTGTGCTCAGTTTCACGTTCTCAGGAGGTCTGCAGCGCTACGCCGCGGAATCTCCACGCGAAAAGAACAGAGGAGGCTTCGCTTCTTTCACGTTCAAAGTTTTACTGCCCAGGTACGTGCGCGCGCGAGATGCGTCGATCATGATGGCCGTCGGCCGTTTTCCACGGCCGAGAACAGAAGGAGAGAGAGAGAGAGAAAAGGAACACCCCCGCTGCCGTCTGCAAGCTGTACGCCCTCTCCGCTCCTCCAAACCCATTTCGCGAAACACTAACCAGTCAACACTCTTCGTTTGTGTTTTCCTTCTGATGAGTCACTTCACCGGGTGATCTCGCGCACCTCCAATCACTTAAAGTGACGGTTCTCTTTCAAGAATATTATTTCAGTTCCAGATTACATTTTGATTGGCACGGATTTTTGTGAGCAAGGGAAAAACTTAGTATTCACAGATGTGGTTAATGTAATACGGTATTACAGTGAAATTCATCTGCTCATATGCGCAAGCCCTGGAACCATAAAGGTGCTGCACAAGCTGCGTTTTTGGAGTTACATCAAATGAATTTTCGTTTCTTGAGACCACAAACTCCAAATGCCTTCATACCAGCCTTGGTAGAGCAACAGGTCTTCTGGAACATCTGCACGCATCTAAAATATCCCTGATGTAGAAAAATTCTTCAACCCCACAAAATGGAGGAGGACATGCAGAGCAGTGTGCAGGGCACCCCACACGCTAATCCCCCCCCCGGCAACTGGGGAGGGGGGGGGGGGAGATACGAGTGCCCAAGATGGAACCATCCGTGCCATGATCCTATCTCTATCCGTAACCTCTGCTCTTCCTGTGAGAAGTGAAATCACATTAAAGAGGGCAAACGCCTTTAACTGAAAAAATTACTTTTACGCACACGCACACGCACACACGCACACACGCACACACACACGCACACACACACACGGTGCAGAGCCATCTCCCCGTGTTACAGAAACTGCCAGACCTGCTGGTGTTAAAGAAGCAACATACCTCACCAAGGCTCGACTGAACACAAAGAGCTCTACAGCGTTAGGAAACGCCTCACAAGTTTGGGCAAGTCGCCACACAGGAGCGGGAATGCGGACACACGCACACACACACACACACACACGCTTTTAGAAATCTGATTGGGAACAAACAGAGGTGTGTGCAGCAGTAACTGCGCCTTTGTATTACACGGGCAATAACACGTCCGTGAGAAGACACACTGTCATTACACCTCACGTTACACAGTTACAGTGCGGGCTGACGACAGCGGTCCTAACGAGCAGCCGTTTCTGGTCCGTCCGCAACACCGGAAACGTAACACGTGTGCGGTCCTTGCCTTTGCCACTGTGTCATTTGGTGTAACCGCCACCTCGCGGTCTTCGTGAGGACACGCGGCAGCTCCTCCGGCACGCTGCCCTTTTCCCTTCTGCGCCACAGCGGCCGGGACCACCCGCCGAGGACCAAGCGGACCGCAGACCGCCGTTATTTACGTTTGGCGAGCGGTGCGGTGCGGTGCGGTACGCGGGAAGCACGGCGAGGGGTTTCCGGGTACCGCCTACCAATCAGGCGCAATTTTCACAGATAAACAAATCGCATAGCAATTTAACCCCTCCACCCCCCCACCCCCTACGCCACCATCGACACCAGAGGGACGTGCTCCCCCAGGTAGAGTATGCCAATTGACCCCCCAATGCCAGGGCGGGACTATTTCCACGCCCTGAGAACGAGAGGAATATCAAAGAGACGGCGACGGAATCCAACACCACCGTCCCGCGTGGTTGGCGCCCTCCCACCTCGGGCTCACGACGGGGGGGTTCCTCTGAGGCCTGTCTGAAAGCGGGGTCACCCCGTCACAGACGCGGGCGGGGAGCCGCGGCCATCCTCAAATCCACCCCCCTCCCTCCCTCCCCCTTTTGGCACGTCCCTTTCCCCAAAACCGCTGCTGCTTGGCACGGCTCACCTGGAACACACCTCACCTCTCCTTCTGTAAACTTTTACTGAGGCCATTATCAGAGCCACACACACACACGCATACACACCCCTGTGCAGACAGACAGACAGACACACACAGTACACACACACACACACATATGCGCACACCCCTGTGCAGACAGACAGACAGACACACACAGTACACACACGCACACACACGCATACATCGCACACACCTGGCAGCAGACAGACACACAGTACACACACACACACACACACATACATACGCACACACCCCTGTGCAGACAGACAGACACACACAGTACACACACACACACACACACGCATACATACGCACACACCCCTGTGCAGACAGACAGACACACACAGTACACACACACACACACACACACTACATCACACACCCTGTGAAAACAGACACACCAGTACACACACACACACAGCATCATTGGACACCCTGTGCAGACAGACAGCAACACAGAACACACACACACACGCATACATATCGCACACCCTGTGCACAGACAGACACACACAGTACACACACACACACACACGCATACACACACCCCTGTGCAGACAGACAGACACACACAGTACACACACACACACACACACACGCTACATATGCGCACACCCCTGTGCAGACAGACAGACACACACAGTACACACACACACACACACCACATGCAGACACATGCACACACACCTATGCAGGCATAGACAGGCATACACAGTATACACACACACAAACACATACACATACCATGCGCATACACAAGCGCACACACCTGCACAGGCATAGACAGGCATACACATACACACACACACACACACACACACGCACAAACACATACACATACCATGCGCATACACAAGCGCACACACCTGCACAGGCATAGACAGGCATACACATACACACACACACACACACACACACACACACACACATACCATGCGCATAAACAAGCGTGCACACCTGCACAGGCATAGACAGGCACACACCGTGCACACAACGCACGTATCTGCAGAAGCTCTACTTTAGCGTCTGATAGGACGGAGAGACGGTGCAGCTCGAGGGGGGCAAGAACAACCCTCCCACCCCAGGTGTGCCGAGGTCTTCCTCAGAACGCCGGAGCCTGTAAAACCAGTTACCTGCAGCGCGCAGAACGGGTCACGCAAGGAGCACAGGGGATGCAGGTGAACAAGAGCAAAAAAGTGAATGAGAATCGGGAAGCGATTCTTTTTACACACGCAAGCTATCAACACGGGGACCAGCCTGCCGGGTCACGCAGAAGGATGTTTTGCAGGTGAACGATGAGTCTAGGTGGGCTGAGCAGTGATGTCATCGACCAGCTACGAGCGGGAGTCTGCAGTAAAGGGCCCAGCGGGCCCATCCAGCTCAAAGTGGGGTGGGGGGGGGGGGTGAGTGTCAATCAGACATGTTTCCTCTGGTTACCACTGCACCACTCCTCCAAAACATATGGCAGGTGCACACAAGTTATCAACTGCCAGCAGTGAGAAATACTTATCTGATCAACGCTAGCTCTTCCCTAAGGTACTGTAGGGCATAAACAAGTCACTGGCTCTCCTGTAGTACTGGCTGAGTCGGCCCTGCAAGGGGCCGTAGTACGGCTCTCCTACACTGCTTAGAAAATGCATGGCTCTCTGTGCACTGCATGGCTGAGGGGTATGCCTCCGGTCTGCGTGGCCTGAGGTACGCTGTACTGCATGGCCTGAAGGGACTGGCTTCCTGTAGCATTGCCGAGAAATGCCTCTCTCCCGTAGTACTGCATGGCCTGAAGGGGGTACTGCCCCTTGACTGCCTGAGGTACTGCTCCTAAATGTGCCTGAGTACTCTCTGTACTGCATGGCTGAAGGTAAATACTGAAGCACGGCTCTCCTGTAGTCACTGTAAATGTGAGCACGTGGTTGTAAAATAGCACTGCTCATCTTGCAGGTTGTAATGCAGCATTGATGTATAGCAGTTATGCTTTTCCAAAAAAGCAGGATAAAGTCAAACATCACTCTCAAAAATGTCTAAGGCAGTGTCCACATTTGGAAAAAAAAAAGATTTGATAGGAAATATGTGAAACAAAAAAAAAACTGTGCAACAGAGCAGCTGTTTATTAAGATTGTAATGGAGCACGTTTTAAAAATACATTTTACTTAGTCGTGTCTTCCCTTTCAAAGACATCTCAGGATTAGATGCACAGATGACCTGGGTCCTAAAAGTAGCCCGGTAGAATTTGCCGGAGTGATAAACAGAACCCCCCCCCCCCCCCCAACATCAAAGGATGTGAAACGTCAATGACGGCATCGGCCAGACGCACACGCACGCGCACGCAACACGCGCAGCGGAACGCGCAGGCAGAAAACATGGCGGCCGAGCCCCGAAACGCTGCGGCCGCTGGCGATGAGCCCAGAGAGACTGAGGTGTCCCGAAGAAGGGCGAGGCCCCCAGTGCAAGAGGCGAAAGATAACGAGGGGCTGCCTGAATCCCACCCCCACCCCCCCCACCCCCCTCAGCCCGCCAACATGCCGTTTCCTTCCTTTCTGGAGGGGGGGGGCAGGGGGGCCGCATCCGGCGTTGTGTCCCAAACCCTCGGTCTCACACAAAGGTAGGAAACAGCCGGGACTTGACGGGCGCGATGCAGACCGGGGACACACAGCCGCCCCCCCCCCACCCCCTCCCTACCCTACCCCCCACCACCACCCCCCCCCAGAAATCACTGCCACTCCTTTCATCTCCAAGTCGCTGTCGGGGCCATTTTTTTCCCCTGCGGTCGAGGAAACCATAAACATAATAAACTGCACAAGTAAACAACTGACCGGTCAAGGTGAACACTGCAACCAGGCCCTGAAAGAGCCCTGCTCACAGGCCCATTCCCATTGGGTAATGTAAGGTAATGTTAGGTTTCTGCGGAACCCAGTGGTTTTCCAAGCCCCATACACACCAACAAGTCCTTTTGAAGTCAACAGCACGGACATTAGGTCACTGAAGAACATATGAATATTCAACAAATACAACAGACCTCTCAGCTAATCTATATTTGTGACGGGTACTGTAATGACACGAAGACAAACAGCCATTTTGAGGACGGGACTCTTTAAATATCCACTTCAAACATTTGACCATGAGGTGTGCAAAAATCCATCCTTTATCTAACCCACTTATATCCTGGTCAGGGTCACGGGAGGGCTGGAGCCTATCCCAGCGTGCATTAGGCGAAAGGCAGTAATACACCATGGACAGGTCGCCAATCCATTCTTGCATGTATTTGGGGCTGTGGGAGGAAGCGCCCGGTGCAAAAGCTGTTAGCGCTAAAAGTGGACCCGCCCTCTCCTCCGTGAGCGCCTGCCCGTCCACAGGCAGGTCAGGTACAGGCGGTGACCGACCGCCGGTCGCCAGGTAACAGTGCCGCTCCGTCCGCTCGGCCGTGCCTCAGAATCCCGCCGCCCTGTCGGGCCCGGCGGAGCGTCCGCCCGCCGACCCCATCGAGCCGGGTCGCTCTGCGTTTCCTGCGCCATTAGAGGTTCATTAACACCCCATAAAGGAGCGGGTTTATTTTGGAGTTAAGAGCTGAAAAAAACCCAGCTCGCCATTAAAACAGCTCTTCACTGGCAGCTATCCCCCCAGCCCGACCTCTGACCTCTGAGTGCAGGTCAGCCAACTGGTGATTCGGGTCTCCTACACTACCCCGGTCTAGAGAACGGAATTGTGGGCACCTTCATTTACAGAAGGGATTCCAAAGGCAGGGGTCTGTGTTTGAGACTTAGTAAGCCTCAAAAAAAATATAAAAAATAATAAAAATAAATAAGAATAAAAAAATATTAAGCACTTTTATACATTTTTTTAACAACAATTCAGCTATGACAGATTTTAGGCGATGAAAACGAACCTTTGGTTTACACGTTTATCGTTGGAAATATAGTGATTACTGTAAAATACGTTAACACGAGTATCAAGTACTAAATAGCCACGTCTTGCATAGGTCATTGATACAATGACATCATGATATACTTACAGCCTTTTGCATCTACCCTGTAGTCCAGTGGCTACTATGAGAGTATCAGTACAGTACAGGCTGTGTCTACATCTGAGAGAGCAACACGCACAAGCTGCAGTGAAATCCAGGCCTGCTTACAGCGCTGGAGACGTGGGGCTAAATGGAGTGTCTTATCCAGAGCTCTTTAACGGAGGATAAACCGGGGGAGGGGGGGGAGGGGGGGGAAGGATCCGGGGAAGAGCCGGCCAGCCGTCAGGATCCCGCAGAGGAACAGGGCGGCTGAGAGAACCAGACGCCGCAGATTACGTGTCACTCGGGGTTGTTGACTCCTCTGAAGCTCGGACGTCACTCGAGGATCTCCTCGCAAGGGAACAAGGCGGCAAGCAAGTGACGAAAGGATGAGCTCCAACTCGCTGGATTAACTTATTTTCCCTTGCTTCCTGACCCCCCAGGCTCTTCAGTGACTACACTGACAAATGGAGGCTAATTCAGCTTGACATCAAAATGGCTTCAAATGTAATTGAACTGGTGGGGGGGGGGGGGGGTAAAAAAATAAAATAAAATAAAACATAGGCAATAATTACATTTAAAAAAGACAACTGCATCATTTGAAGGAGTGATAGCGAATACTTAGTAAAACTTACTCAATCCGTCACTGAGAAACATTCTGCGTTATGGAGAAACCAGTCAAACTGGATGGTAAATTTTAACTAGTAAACAATTATCCATTGCCTTACTTCACCCTGGCATCTGCTTCTTAATCTCTGCAGCAGATATCCCAGGGGTTAAATGCGTCCTCCTGAGTTAGAGTTTCTGGATTTTTAAGTGATTTTTAAGATGTTTCAGTGTATTTTTAAATGGCTATGTCGGTTTTTTACATTTACTCTTTTATGTGCGATGAAAGATATTTTTGAAGTCGTCAGTTTAATATAGTCTAGGGCCTACACTCGAGGCCAAAAACATACAAGTAAACATCCATCAACGTGAAACTGAAGTATTCCTTTAACCCTTGGTGTGTTGGCGTGGTTGGGGGGGGAGGGGGGTTGACAATAGTTTGTTCCAGTACTTCATGACACCTGGAAGCACTCCTGGCATCAGGAGAAGTTAGCACACAGGCTAGACCTCAGCTAGCCTACCCCTAACCACTACACTGACCTCCACAAGAGGAAACTCTACACGCCATCGGCTCGTTCGCTAGCTTAGAGGCCTAATGAAAACACAGAAGGGGCGATATAGCCAAAACATGTAGATGCTTCACCCCAAATGCCCCCCCCCCCCAATTTTTTACAGACTTATCCGGACGATAAGGGTGAGACGATATCCAACAGGAACATCTGAAGAATTTCAACCCTTCCAAATGATCTTGTTACTTATTTTTTTGTTGAACAGACTGCGTGTGTTTTCACACCAGGTCAGAAGTGTTTTCAGCACTTGGATCCGTCTGAACCCCGGTTGGAGCTGTTTTTTGAAATTAATTTTTGTTTAAAAGCAGACCCAGCTCTTCGGATCTGCGCGTAGGAAGGGCGTATTTTTAGCACGCTAACCGCGCGCGTGTCCGGAAGTGGCAGGGAGCGCACACACTCACCGGACCCAGGCAAGCGAGGATAAATTTAGCCCTCCGCAGCACCCCTCTTTCAGGCCTCCGGCAGTCACCCCGGTAACGGCCTTCCCACTTTGTGGACTTTGATTTAGAGTGGGGGGTGCGCAGGGTGGGGGTGGAGGAATGTTCATTTTGCCATTCACCTGACTTTAAAGGCATTATGTACCAAACAACTTATAACAGCGCAGGGGACTGGGGACTTCTGAACATTCTTCTGTTCGTCGTTAAGCGCGAGGTAGCGGACGAACGAACGGACGCGCGACAGGACGGACGTACGCGCGAGACGCGCAAGCGCTGGGATCTTGGATTAAGTGGCCTCAGGCTCAGCCTGATTCGCGGACGCACAACGGAGAACGACCCGATTAGGGACGTCGGCAGCGGCCTATTTCTGGACTGCGTACTCCTGCAGAGACCTACCCCGTCACCTAAACTACCTCCCCCATAATCCTCTACATTTCCACGGACCATAATTCCATCAACGTCTGACTGAGGGTGGGCAGGAAAGAGGACAAATATTTATTGCTAAATGTGGACGGACTGACAGAACATTATTTTTTCCCAGAGGAACATCAGTTGTGGTACAAAACAAACACGCACGCACGCACAATGGCTAGCAACAGAGACACACACACACACACACACACACACTCAGGAGAGAACAGGGCACGTGCAGAATTCGAAGGCACTCGAAGGAAAGAATGAATAAAATAATCTTACACATAAAACAATGACTTATACTCAGAGCTCAGAACTTAAATGAACACTAAGAGCAGAGGCAGGCTATAGCACACCCCGCGCGTGTAGCGCCTCGCGCGCGCGCTACGCACCGCAGCCATGAGCCGCGAACGCCGCCTGCCCGCTGCCGGGGCACGCGCGCGCGCGCGCTCACCGCTAACCGCTAGCGGCGCCTTCCCACACAAAGGCCCTGCTGCCCCCGCGCCCGCTTTCAGCTCCCCAAAACGGGCACTTAAGACACGAGAGGACGCCCATAAAGACCGGCTAATGTTATATTTTAGTGGTTTCCCCGACGAGCCTGAGAGGGGGGATAAGAATCAGTGCGGTTTATCTGCTCAGTAGTGCTCTTTGGAGATATGTAAACACGCCAGTAATCAGAGGGCCGGGGGACGGAAGAGAAAGTGCCAGATAATTCACTCTGGGAAAAATAAATAAATAAATAAAAAATCCCCCTTTTTGCCAAAGCAGATAAGGGTTGACTGTCTGGGGTTGCCAGATTAAGGTTTTTTTTTTTGTTTGTTTGTTTATTATTTTTAGGGAGTCGCAAAGTTATCCCTGGCTGAGATGGTGGTAGGATTGAATTGTGTTTCTTCAAAAAAAAAAAGAGAAGTGCTTAGGGTGAAAACTTTTAAACCTTTTTTAATTGTCCTTACAGGGCGAAATGTCACTGGGCGAACTCAAGCGCGAGTTCAGAATTCCCCTTTCCCTGAAAATAGATCTTATATAGGGTTTTTTTGCAATTAAAGGAATTTAACATAAGAGGCTTAAGTGCTATGCTGCCAATGCTGATCTTGCTCTCTTGCTTGTGCACTCACTCTCACTCAGGTATAAAGAAAAAAGAAAACCACACATTTAATCAACACTGGAATCAAAGAATTGGCAGTTTTTTCTTTTCTCAAGGCTCACAAGATAAAATGTGAAACAGTCCTTGACATCTGCATTTGTCAAATCCTGAAAACGTTTTTTTTCACATCATCATCATCATCCTGTGTGTGACCACATAACAAATAAATGCAGAAGCGGCCCAGCCTATCACACTATCTTTGTCTCCGCCTCTATTCAGCGGTCTCTGACGCGCGATTGGCCGAGCGGGGAGCACGGTCCAGTTCACGCCTCTGACCCCCGGGTAAACTCAGCGGTGTGTGACACTCTTCAGACTCATTAGGCAAAAGAGGGGTGTGCGGCCGTCTTCACAGGGAACAAACTGTGTCAGAAAGCACCCCCCCACCAAAAAAAACCCTTCACAAAAGCCCCCCGCTTCCAGCGGCACAAAGCACTTTTATAACACTGTCCTTGTCACTAGCGGTCGTTCGCACTTGTGCAAGGGGGGGGGGGGAATAATAAAATCCTCAAAATGCCTGGCAGGATTCCTCTGGGCCTGCTCATGTCGTTACCTTCTCCCTCCTCGTCCGTCCGTCCCCCCCCCCCGCTAGCACCAGGGCCTTTCCGAAAAAAAAACCCCCCCCTCCCTCGGCCCTCTCTCTGCGATCAGCGACTTCCTGAACCCCCTCCCCACCCCTCGCTCTCCCTCCCTCCCTCCCTCCGCTTCACTGTGAAAAAAAGTGAGAGAGTTTAGCCGTGAAGTTTTCCCCTCCCGGGGCCTAGTTTTAATATGGTGTCTAATGAAAACTGATTAAGCATCACAGAGCAGGAACAAAGGCAGGCCTCGCGAATCTCCCACCGCCCCCCCCCCCTCCCTCTCCTAGAGTCCCGGGATGAGAGGGGGGCCGTCCCACACGGGGAGATGACAGACGCCCGTTTAAAGATAAGTATTATTTATGCTTTTTTTTTCCTGCCCTCTCTGTTTTTAAGCTCTCTCTTTTTTTTTTTTTAGCCGCTCATGTAGACCGTGCGTGCGATTAGCAAAGGCACGGACGCCGCTGCGGGCAAACGCACAGCACCGTTTGAGTGGAAGGCCCCCCGAGAGGGAGCACCCCCCTCCCCTGTCCTGCCCCCCCCCCACCCGAACTCAGAAGCCTCCCGCTCTCTGACGTCATGGGACACGGTGGGGATTTTTCTGCGGGCGTGCGGTACGTGGGGGACAGCGGTACAGCGCCTTTGTCTCGCGCCGGGGGGGCATCGGGGGGGCGGGGGGGTGGCGCGCCTGTCGCGTACGTGTCAGGGGGCGTTCCGGCGGGGCGCATTCCGTTGGGAAGGAGTCGCCGACGCCCAGCCAGCGCTGCAGAGGAACGCTAATCCGCCAAAAGCCTCCTGCTCCTGGACAGACTCAAATGTGTTATTAATTATTATTATTATTATTATTACTACTTTCATTATTACCACTCCAAACCTGTCAATCATTTTAATCAAATTTATGAAAAAATTATTGTTTTAAAAAATGTTTTTTTCTGTTTTCTGTTTTTTGTTTTTAGTCAGCAGGACAGAGCATGAAACTACTGTAAGCGGCCAGTCAGCTAAGAAGACATCCAGATTTCCAGTCTCCCTCATCCCTGCAGAATGACCACGTCACGGCCGCCAACCACACAAAAGCCCAACTTTTGAGTTACGCCCCAGTAAAACAGCCTGTGCACCAGGCTCCATACCTTACACATCTACAGATCTGCTCAGAGCCACCTCACATAGACACAGACACACACACATGCACGCAGACACACACACACACACAGAGACACGCAGACACACAAACACACACACACACACACAGACAGACACACACATGCGCGCGCCGCACACACACACACACACACACACACACACACACACACACACACACACACACACACACACACAGACAGACAGACACACACACACGCAGACACACAGACACGCAAACACACACACACACACACACACACACAGACAGATAGGCACACACATGCACGCAGACACACACACACACACAGACAGACACACACACTCCTCACTGAAGCCAAAAGCAAGGTTTTAACTGACAGTTTTACCACCTGAAAAAACACAGGAATCCATTAAGCGGTGCGTGGCTGGCGAACAGACCCGACGAGTCGAACCCGCTCGGCACTTCGCTTCGGGATTTCGTTTCGTTGGACTTCCCTCGCGTCGTCGCTCTCTCCGGACGACCGGAGGCAAAGGTGGCCTAACCGATGGGAACGCCCCAGCGACCGCAGCGCAGATTAAGACGTCGCCACGGCGACCAGCCAAAGGGCCCTATTGTACACACTGCGCTGACGAACGCAGTCCAGGCAGACCGCACTCCATCAGACCGGCCCCCACTTCTCACTCGCACCGGAGTGAGAAAATACGAAACCCGTTTATTTTCAAACTGCGGTCGATACCGCTCTCCTCAAAAATCACCCATCATGCCTTTCTACTTCCTGCCCTGCGATGTCCTCATTTTAAAGTATTTTAAAGCAGGCCATCGAAACAAGGATGAAGAGTGAGAGATCAGCAGGAAGGTTACCTCACTGTAACCTCCGCCATGACGTGACAGGAACTGTAACCTCCTCGCTGTAACCTCCGCCATCAAGTGAGACACTTGGGGAACTAACTGGTACAGACCGTTGTGTTTCAGCTGTGTTTCAGGACCACTTCCTGGTTACAAGCACAGTTTGCGGGACAACTTCCAGGTTATGAGCGGTTTGTGAGACAGCTCCGCCCCCTCCTCCCCCCTGTGATCCCACACACACCGTTAGCAGTTAGACGCAAGTACAACAAACGACAAGCAACAAACAGCATCACACAAAAATATCTTGCAGTTAGGCAGGGTACCCACACAAGCACAATATATCATGGGGGGTCAAATCAACCAAGCAACGATTACAATGACACCAAGACTTTAAAGTCGCTACAGCATACCGTCTGACTTTCTCAACAGATAAAAAGCTTTTAAGGCTCATCACTTTCTGATGTAATCATATTTATTTATTTATGATGTACACAGCTTGTATCGTAGATATTATCCATTTGCTGTATTCAGCTAGATGTTATCCGCTGAAGCAATTCCGGATAAGTGCCCAGCTCAGAGATACTGGACAATGTCACAGTCTTATCCGGAAATCCAACATTACACTGACTTATTTGCCAATCCCATTATAGAGCAGACCATTACCCATGACTACATTCTAAAGACCGCACGTGCATACGTTTACATACACGCTTACCCAGGATTCTAACCGGGCGATGACAGCGGTACACGCCCAGTTCCCCATTACATTAACCGTCGCCTACTTTCCTCACATCGTGAACAAACCATTCTAGTTTGCCTTTGGTTATACTTTAGTTTGGAAAAAGTAGTGCAGTGGATAAGGAACTGGATCTTCCCCTCAGGTCGCAGGTCCAAGCGGTGCCCTGTGGGCTTGCCTTGAGCACAGTCACAACCTGAACTTCCTCAGAATTTCCCTCCCACTCAAAAAAACAAAAAAAACAAATCAAACTGCCACGCGATTCTCGGAAGATAGAGCTGTCCGTTAAGCGGGTAAAGAAATGTAAAAAAAAACAAAAAAAAAACGCTACCCTCAGATCTCCGGCCCAATCAGAAGCCACGCGCACGCGCTGTAATAAAGCACCCGAGGCGGCTGGGTCTCTCTCTGCACCTGACGCTCTTAATCTTAATCCCACAGGGCCAGGTGTGCTGGCGGGAGACGGATATCTAATCTGGATATCGCGCATCTGCGGACGGCCGCTCTCCCCCCGGGGCCCGCCTGCGAGGGGAACGCGGGGCACCTGCCCGCCCCGGCTGCCCGTCCAGCGATACCTTCGGTGGGGAGCGCCTCCTCGTCGTGTATTTTTTCACTTACGGCCGACTCCGAGAGACAGGACAGGCCCGAGGCCGCGGAGCAGATTTAGACGCCATCCATCACTTCCTGGAGACCGCCTGGGAAGTCTGGCTCCGGCGGGCTACCAGCAGGACTGCTTTGATCTGCACACAGCTCACACACCACCAGCTCCAATACACTGAGAGATTATATCACGTTTTTTTTTTTTTTTTGCAACTTTTGAATGAGACATTAAACCCATAGGCACACAAACTTGAATATGCAAGACACACACACACACAACAAACACAAGGATCCTCCTGTTGCGTTCGTTCAGCAAGTTCTTATTGTTCTGGTGGGGAAAGTTTTTAAAAAAGGAGGCATTTCCCCTGGAATAGGATGAGGAGGTCCTGTGTGTGTGTGTGTGTGTGTGTGTGTGTGTCTGTGTCTGTGCCAATGCCTGCGTGTTTGTGGTTCTGTCAGCCAGGCCAGACTGCCTTCATTATCACTACAACCCTCACCAGATTCTTTCCGGGGGAAAGATAAGCAGTATTTACTCAGGTGTTTAATGAGCCAGACCTGATTTGTAGCATGCAGGCATACTGGACTGTAGCGTACACTGAGCGTACGCTGATCTCCTAGGGCAGGGGCCTGCGACCCAGGTCCTGGAGGGCCACAAACTCTTAAACTCAAACTCAAACTTCAGACCCAATAACCAGGTGAGGTGCATTAACGGTGTCAGCTAGTCAGCTGCTTTAATTAACTAAGCGCAGAGTAACGATGACGAGCAGCACAGCCTCTGGCACTGCAGGACCAGGGCTGCAGGCCCCTGTCCCTGGGGCTCCTTGCTGCCATCATGGCTCAGGGTTCCAAACAGCAGAGCGGAGAAGCGCTCTTAAGCCCGCGTTCTTAGAGGTCGGAGGAGGTGACTGTGTGTGTGCGTGTGTGTGTTTGCATACGCGCATGTCTTTGGATATGCGTTTGCATGTGCGTATGTCTTTGGGTGTGTTTGTGTGCGCAGACGTAGGTGAGGGTGAGAAACAGCCCTGATGGCAGCTATTGCACCTGCTGCTGCTGCAGCTGCTTTATCGGTCCAGCCAGATGATTGGCTGCTGACCTTCTCCCCTCATGACTGCATCTGCCTGACCTGGCCAGGCCACGCCCCCAGGCCAGCTCCAACAACAACAACAACAACAACAGCGTCTGCTTTTGGCCGCAGTTCAAGCCCCACCCACTGCTATGTCTCAAAGGCAGCGGAGCAGCCAATCAGAGGCTTTTCGCTCCCCTCAAAGGAGGGAACCGAACGGAGCTGGAAACGAACCGAACCGCAATACACTTCCACCCCTGACCCGACCGGGAACGGAACCCGCGGGGCGGCCATGGCGACGGCGGGCAATAACTCAGGAATCCCCCCCCCCCCCCGGGACTGGGGTAACGTAACCTCCCGGGGCTAGCTCAAAAAAACGCCGCGCCGGCTGGCCGGCCTTGCCGCCAAAGACGCCGGACGCCTCCGGCTCCCGCAGTCGAGACCAATCGAGAGCGAGTAGCCCGGAGAACGAGCAGCCCTGCTGCTGAGCCTTATCCGCAGAGGAGAGAGAGGGGAAGCGGCCCACCGGGGGTTAAAAGACACAGCGGGCTCTCTCACGAGCCGGTACCTGCGGATGCGGAAGGAGGGGCCCCGGCTGCAGAAAGGGAGAGCTCGCGACGCTGCTCGATAAATCTCCCCCAAAGTAGTCCGAACGCAGCCATCCGGAACGGAATTCGCCGGGCCTGAGCTATGCAGGGAGCTGACACTCGAGACGTCAGCTGTGCAGCTGTGCTAGAGCAACGGCGCGGCTGTCTCCGTCTCCGTCCGCCTCTTTCTCTTTCTTTCTTTTCTCTCTTTCCCTCTGTTTCTCTCCCTCTTGTTCATTCCCTGTTGTTGTTTCCCCGTTGCTGTTTCCCCCCCCCCCTCTTCTTCATTCCCTCTCTCTCTCTCCCTTTTTCCCCCTTCTCTCGAAATTTCTCCCGTAGATTCGGAGAAGTTCTGGGAACCCGTGTGGATCTTGGTCCCGCGTACCATACCGTCTGAGGGGCTTTCCAAGCGATGGCCGTGTCTCTTGGCCAATCGGATAACAGATGGACCACCGAAGAAGCGGATTAGTTAACATCTTCATCACGTCGGCCTGCCAATCAGAGAGAAGCTTCCTCTGCAAAATGTCCGTGTGCAGCTTCCACTCCACGTCACCCAACAGCGCCGTAGGCCACGTGTTCAGAACAAGCCCAATCAGAATTACCAGCAAGAAGACTTCAGTTTTTAAAAAACCGCTTCAGCGGCATGTTCAGGCCCCAGAATTTATCTGAAGCAGGGCAGAAACAAAGATGGCCGCTCGCGTACCGGCAGCAACACTGCCGCAGGAGAAGCAGTCTGAGGACGAGCCTACCATCCCCGAAACAGCGAGGGAGGAATGTCAGCAAAGCAAGTCCCGAACACAGCAGTCTGTAAACTCGCTGAGGTAACTCTTAAATCCTTCTTTCAGGGTTTTTTTCATTTTCTCTTTCTTTATTTTTTACAGACCAAGTGCAGAATAAGAACTGCCAACAACAACACATCAGCTGACACACACACTCTCTTTCTGTCTCTCTTTCTCACAAGTTTTCCGTAGTTGTTTTCGCGATGGGAAAAAGCAGCGAGAACCTTCTATTCATTCTTCATTCTTTTATTACTGTAGGGAGCGGGGAGAACGAAACATGTATATTTTCACACGGTTTCCTTGTCCAGAGGAAGGAGGTTTAACATACAAACAGAACATACATTACTTATGAGAGAAGCGGAGCGGGGAGAGGGCGGGGGGTGGGGGCGGGTGGGGGGCTGGGTTGGGCTGCAGCTCAGGGTCCTCTGAGGTGAATTAAAAGAATTTAGGTCACAACAGCGGAGACCTTCCCCCGGCTGCGGCCGCCGCGCTGGTGGAAATAGCTGAGGAGGCCGGAGAAGGGGGCCAGAGCACCAGCCCCCCCCGCCCCCCCCCCCCCACCAAACCCCCCTCCTCCCCGCCACGGCCCAGCCCGCGGACGCAAACACAGCCATAACGTAACCAACATCGATCCCTCAGCCGCACCATGGGACCCAACATGCTCGTAAAATACGCGGCCTTCCTCTAACAGTCTCTCTCTCTCTCTCTCTCTCCTCTCTTGCCCCTCTAACTCTCTCTCCCCTCTCCCTCTGTTTCTCTCTCTCTCTCTCTCTCGGTCTCTCTAGTTCACTTTCTCACACACCACATCTCTTCCCGTCTCTCTAGCTCTTCCATTGCGTTTCTCTTCCCATCATTTTCTCTACGTCTCTCTATTTCTCTCTCTCTCTCTCTCCTCCCCCCTCCCTCTCTCTCTCTCAGACCCTTTAGCTGGCGTCTGAGGCCAACATGACGCCCATATCACCGATTTCCATTTTCATCAGTGGGAGTTCTTTACGGAACACAGGTCCCCGCAGGGCCTGCTGTACACAGACAGTGTGTATTATCTGATCAAGAACGCATCAGTCCTCTTTTACGGGATTTCTTTACATAAACCCCCCCCCCAAAACCTCTTTCTCTGAAGGTCCCCCCACACAGCCCACAAAAAGCCAACAAAAGGGGGACCCCACACACACACACACAGACAGACACACACACACACACACACACTCACACACAATACAAACACTCTTATTAAGTCATGACTCATTATATAAACACGGAGGAGAGACGGATCCTATTGAGGGTCCCAGACCCGGCCCGAACAAAAAAGCCCAAAGTTCCCGGGCTGCCCCAGCAGACGGCACGCATGAAATCCAATTACCAGCGCCGCGGCGCTCGCGTTCCCGCCGTCCGGCAGGTGATCGGCCCGCCTTTTCAGGCCCGCGCCTGAGCCTGGCGTGAGACAGAGAGCGCTGCGACGGCCCCCCCACAACACCCCCCCCCAATCCCTACAGGCACCCCCCATCCAGACAGATTCGAGAAGAGGCCGTCTACACACTTTTAACTTTTAAAAACGTGGGAAAAAAGGTTAACAAGCACAGTACTAATATGTACAAAAACAAGTCTTCACTAATAATAGGCCCTAAACAAACTATACGCATAAACACACACCCACCTATAAAGTAAGTTTAAAAAATAAAAATTAGGCTATATATATATATATATATATATAGACACACACACACACACACATATATATTATTACGAGAATACTTGCACGGATGCACCCTTAAGTGATATCCAAATCATCATTTTCTTCTCTATTTAAGTTTTTTTTTTTTTTTGGGCATTTTCCTTTTTTTGTTTTATCACAATCATCTTTAATATACCCATCAATTTCATAAAATACTGTTAAGCTTAAATGAAGTCATAAAAAATGTAACAAACGTACAACGTAAGATTTCTTCCTGATTGCTCTAAAGTTCAAAAATGATTGACAGGCAGGCTGACTGTAGTTATGGGAGAAGCGGGCCTCACAAACCACAAAATGGAGTCACAATAATCTATCAGTCAAAAGATCCACTGTAATGCATTTCTCAACGAATGTAAGTGCTGGCTAACCCTGCCCCCCACCACCAATACAGATAATTTGTTGGTTGAACAGATACATAACAGAGTGTTCTCTCTGCACATCTCCACTTTGTAAAAGCTTCCTCTTGATTCCAGCATTTTTTTTCCGTTCTGTGGCGGGCAACATTTTATTATCGCTTTTGAAATGAGTCCATCTCAGTTCACAACAACGTGTGGCAGAGAGCAATTTGTACCTCATCCATCAAGAACAGCACACTTGACAAAGCGCACATTTAACACCATTTTGAATGGCAACAAAACCCAACAGAGCATTTTAGGCATTAAAAGCCAATTCAGAAACCTTTTATTTTTTTTTTGCTTCTAATCTCTCACAAGAATTCGGAAAGCTCGGGACCTGTGAGGTATGTGGAGAAACACGCGTCACACCTCCCTGCACTGACTTGACTTTAAAAAAGAAGTAAATACAGACAAAAAGAAAAGATAGAAGCTGGTTTAACAGCAACGTCGGGGAAGCTCCCCGCACGCGCTCCCATGATCCTCTCCCACACCCCCGCTCCCCAAGCGTTGGGCAGACCAGCCAAACTGGTGACGACAAACGGCAGATTTATGGGCTACATACTGCGCTCTCTAAAGAGAAAGAGCGTTCTGAAAATAGGGTATACCTTACAGCAAGGGGAAACAAATCTGGATACCCACTTTGAGGAGGATATTAGAATTTTATTTTTAAGCAGATGTGTATTAGGCCTACATGTGTCATCCAGACCGACTTCAACGGCTCACATACGATCCATGTGGGAATCAAACCTGCAACCCCGGAGCCCAGAACCCTAACAACTGTGCCACGCTGCTGCCAAATTACCCCCATCACATGTCAAGGCTCAAAGGTAGCTACATGTGCCATACGTCTACATAAGCTAAAAGCAAAGCAAATATTCAACAGGAGTAAAACTCATCAGGGAAATACAAGCTAAGACAGAGAGTCTTTTAGTACCTCCCATCTATTCAATCCTAGAAGTTCTTTGGACATCATTGAAGGCCTGGCCAATCAGAAACCTCTCTGTGAGTAAACAGGGAATCTGACGGGCTGTTGTCCCTGAGGCACACACCTACCCCAGCTTTGCAACTACTGATAAGTTATTTGGCTTTGGTCCAGGTTCAAGTAACATGACTTCCCAGGGCTATGAGCTCCAGGTGCTCTCAAAGATCTTAATGCAACACACACACACACACACACACACACACACACACACACACACACACTTCCCCATTTCACCTGCTACAAGATAAGCGGTGGTTAATGATTGGGGGTGGAGCTGGAGGACCCCACTACCAGACAAGGATCCCCAAAAGGGAGATGGGGAGACGCTACGAAGATGAGATTCAAGGTGGACAGTTAAAGCAGACTCAGGAACGCTGTGACTCCCAAGCGTGTCGGATCAGAGCCATGTCTAAAACAGGCACGGAAACAGGGCCTCATATCACCAATGAACAGCCAGCTTAACCATCATGCATACAAATGTGGGCGGAGTCCACAGTATCCATGCACCAGGGCCAATGACTTCTATCACTTCAAAAAAAAAAAATGGACCAATAAAATCCCTTCCCCGCATGGCTATGGGGATTTTTCTCACCTCATGTGTCCTGCCGGGACCATCCAATAACTACACAACCCATCCAGCCCTAAGGACAGCAGGAGGTGTGGCCTGTCTGTCACTCACAGCGTTGCCATGACAAGTTGGGACTCCCCCCTCACTGAATTCTGTCGCCATAGGAAACTATGTTACATTGCAATAAAACGAAGAGTTAAAACTTTAGTCCATATTTAGTTCAGCGCAGCAGAAATAGAAGCCAAGTAGGTTAGAAAATCTAGGAGCACAGTTGGTCTTCGTGTATCAAATACTTGGAGGGGAATCAAAGAGAACGAGACACAGAAAGCACCAAACCAAATAAATGAGGACTGCAACCGCACAGAGTAAACAAGCAGTTTCTTTTCATGGTTTGGCATCCCACTTTTTCTAAATGAAAAAGAATAACATGATCGTTTGGGGGGTTACTGCCGTACAACAGTGTTGCTTTAAAAAAACATTTACAGTAATGGCAGCCTTTGATTTCTCATCCAGGCATAAGCTCATCGTTCCTGGACCGTCAGACAGAGCTGCGCTCGAAGCATTCGGACGTGCGGCATACCGGAACTTTCTAATAGAGTTTCCACCTTTTTCTGTTTAATAAAATTGGGATATTTCAGAAATAAAGAGAAAAATAACTGCAGTGGAGGGAACAAATGTGTCCATAAGGAATCTGGCCTTACAGAAATTAAGCGTACTCGCAAAATATTGTATACATTTTTTTTTTTTTTTTTTAAATAACCATAAGCCCATTTCACAGCAGTGTAAAAAAATGTATATTGTAATATCTGAAAAGTGTATATTTGTCCATATATTGAAATAAGCTGAAATATCTTGGTAATGTATTTTAGGCTATTTCAATACATTTTCGGCAAATTCTGCTTCCGAGAAGGTGACCTGCAATTGGACGGGCAGAACAGAAGGAAAGCAGACCGCCTTCTCTTCCTCGGCGGTAATGAAAGAGTCCATCCATCCATCGTCGGCAATGAAAGAGTCTGCGTTCCCTCCGTCCTCGCCTCCCCCCCTGGGCTGAACGGGCTGGGATTTGGGGCATCATTGAAAAGGAATCTGTCATAACGCGCAGCCGTAGAAGCCAAACATCCCCCCCGGCCCCAATGAATCAAAAAAATGTCTAATGTACACAGAGCGCATGAAAAATGTTTATATATAATCCGGGCCGGGGAGATAGGGGGTGCGCATGAGAAAGACCATGTTACCCAGCACACGTCAGCCGCTGTCCTGCCCTGAACCCGCCATCGGGGCTATATATAACCGCCAGAACCGCCAAGCTCCCGTTTTTTCCATGCTGTCACACACTCCTGGAATTCCGTGAAGGCCATATGATGTTATGAGCTTCATTACATTCTCTCCCTCCCTCCCTCCCTCCCACCCTCTCTCTACAGAGCACTCTCTCGAGCTCTCTCACTCTCTCTCTCTCAATCACTCTCCCGCTCTCCCCTCCCTCCCTGTCTCAACACAGCACTCTCTCACTCTCTCTCTCAATCGCTCTCCCTCTCTCTCTCGCTCCCTCCCACTCTCTCTCCATCACTCTCTCCCACAGTCTCACAATCACTCTACTTCTCTCACTCACTCTCCCTTTCTCTCTCAAAACAAAAAAAAAGTTTTAAAAAAAAGAAGTCATAACCGGCTTCCAGATCCTTCCAGCTCACCGCTTCGGCCAAAACACACAAACAGAGAGTTAGCTTTATAACTCGTTTCTTGTTTTTTAAACTCCCTCTCCAGCCTGTTTTTCGGAGCGAAGGGGTCCGTCCTCAGCGCCTCTCCTGTGTGGCCCTCCTCACGTATGCCAAAAAGGCAACCTTTAAAATATTAAAACTCCGCCGCGCGACTATTTTCATACGAAGGGCCCCCCCTCGTTCCGATTGGCCCCGTGAGAGGGAGAGAGCGCGTCTGGGAGTTTTTGGCAGCGCGGGGAGACCCTCGGCTGGCCGAGCGCGCTCAGTTCGACAGCCAGGGTAAATCACTTGGGGGGGGGGGGGGGTTGTGTGGGGGTGCTCTACTCCAGAAGAAAACAGGATGAGATGCGAACCACCTTCCACCATCTTCCAGTTTTGACTGTGCGAACCGCACTGAATTTAACTTTTGAAAATTCACCACTTTGTGTGGTTTCACGCAATACATCTGAAGAGAAAGGCAGCCTCTCTCAGTGTTTTTTTCGGTTTGTGATCCAAAAACACAGGTGGGGCGGTGCTTTTAGTTCTGCATCTGGTCTTCTCAACCTTGGAATTCAATTCCAAGCCAAAAATCGGAGCTAATTTTCAGTCACACTGCAAAGCACCCTGGGACACGGAGGAATCCACAAGGCTTTCAAGTGATTTAGCGACTAGCATGAAGCAAGCAGTTGTGGAAATCGCAGAACATTTTTCATCATTGTGTTTTTCTGCGTGGTTACCTGAAGCATAATGCTTTTACTGAGAGGGAAAAAAAAGTTTTCACGTGTGCTAATTTCTTTGCAGTCGAGGCCTACAGACGACATGAAACCGCCATTAAACGTAAAGGCATAACAATGTTTCTTTTTGAATGACGTAAGCTACGCCCAGCCGCCCAAAAGGCAGAGAGAAGCGTTTTCTTCCATCGTGGCCTTTTTCCACATGAGCGTTTCTCCCTTTCTCCCCGATTCGGGCTCAGCTCGCGTCTGAATCGGCTGTGGGTTTTTTTCTTGCAACAAAAAAAAAAAAAGGAAAAGAAAAGAGAAAAGAACAAGCCTGGCGCAGATGCCAAGAAGCGCTCCGCTGCAGCCACTGTATCTTCAGATTACATAAACTTACTTTAGGGCAGGGAGGATCGGCTTACAGCCGGCTCCGAGATTCGCACAGATAGATTTCCATGATTTGATTAATCCTGCGAGGAGGGAAGGGGGGGTGGGGGGGTTGGGGGGTGGGGATTCAGATAATCTCCGTGACTGTCGGTATGTTGCAGGGGCCGCCACGTGACACCGCCCAGCCGCGGGCTAACCCGGGTTTAACCCGGGCCGGGGCGACCAGAACACCCCCGTGCTCAGCGGGCTAATTCTGAAGCCTCGTTGGCTGTCCTTAGCGACGACGATCACGCAAAAACACATTTCGGCAGACGCTCCCCTATTCAAAGCAGCTTACAGTTTACATTCTTCGCGTACGACGCAACCGCGCGGCGGGATGTCCGCCGGTGCGATCCGGGTCAAGGGTAAAGCGGCAGTGCCTTCACCGGGGAATGGAACCTGCAACCTCTGAGGCCCGGGCCCCGTTCGCGTGCGCGCTGTTCGCGGGTAAGACGTGTCACGTAAGGCCAGGGTAGGCAGGCTTCATTCCTCCCCCTCCGCCCCCCCCCCCTTCCAGAATGTGTGTCTGAACAAAACATTTCACACTCATTTCGTTTTCATTTCATTTCATTTCAGGCCTCCCGGTACTGCGGTCAGACAGCAGATGTTAAGACCGAGCGGAAAAAGGCTCTAAACCGGCGGTCACCGTTTCTGTTCAAGGAGGCGGTTTAAAAATATGAAAAAAAAAAAAAAACTGTTGTTTTAGGCTGTGAGCACATGTGAAATGAAGACAGAGAAAGAGAGAGAGAGAGGGAAAAAAAGAGAGAGAGAGAGAGAGAGAGAACGGCTGCTGTTTCTGTTCAGCCGGCGCGGTTGAAAAAGAAGCCAGATTTTTGGCCCGGGAGCGCCGGGCCCGGACTGTTTGTCATTACAGTCGGGCAGCGCCGGGGACGCCCACAGCGACAGGAGCGGAGCGCTCGGGGATGACGAGCGCGGTGCGAAGCTAGGCCCCGAGCCTGCCGACGGCCACGCGCACCAGCGCCGCGGGTCAGCTCGCCCCTTCTGGAACAGGGAGAGCGCGGGAAACCGTGCGTCTGGGGCGGGCGTGAACTCAGCCGCAGGTCCCCTTAAAGGGGTCTGTGCTTTCGGTGTTATGAGCGAGAAACAACCGCCATTTCTGTCTCTCTCTCTCTCTCTGCTCTCTACGCCCTCTCTCTCCTTCTCTCTGCCTCTCTCTCTCTGCTCTCTACGCCCTCTCTCTCCTTCTCTCTGCCTCTCTCTCTCTCTCACGCCCTCTCCTTCTCTCTGCCTCTCTCTCTCTGCTCTCTACGCCCTCTCTCTCCTCTCTCTGCCTCTCTCTCTCTCCTCTGCTCTCTACGCCCTCTCTCTCCTCTCTCTGCCTCTCTCTCTCTCTCTCTGCTCTCTACGCCCTCTCTCTCCTTCTCTCTGCCTCTCTCTCTCTTCTCTCTTTCTGTCAGCCTCTCTCTCTCTCTGCTCTCTACGCCCTCTCTCTCCCTCTCTCTGCCTCTCTCTCCCTCCCTCCCTCTTTGGCTGACGGAGCTTGTGGGTTTGTGTAATGACACGGCGTCGGGTCGGAGGAGCGGGGCACAGCTTTTCTTGGATGCCGGTGCTGGAGGTTTGTACGGACGACGGCTGACATTTGGACTAGTTGGCACCTCCCCTCAAGGGCCCTGCCAGCCACTCAAAGGCAAACAAAATATTTTATTTTTTTTTTTTTCCTGAATCAAGAAGCTGTCTTAGGGAGGGACAGAAAAGCGTGAAAGGTTGTTTAGACATGCTCCTGGGACTCTGCCAAATAATGAACCTCTGCTTGTGGCTGCTTGGGATTAAGGCGGATGCACAAAGCGCTCTCTTTTTGGCAGGCAGGAAGGCGGGGACCCCAGCACTTTTTTTTTTCGAAATGGTGAAAAAAAAAGCCTCAACCCAAATAAATGTCTTCAGTAGAAAAGCAAACGCAGTTCCACAGAGAGAGCACACAGGGACAGCGCCGCCTGTGTCCTGACGCAGGGAACAAACTGTGCTTAATTACGAGCCGTCATAAGGCGGCCTCACCTGGGACAAGGAGAGGGAGGGAGAGAGAGAGAGAGAGAGAGAAGGAGGGAGTGGGTGAGGGAGGTAGAGAGAGTGGGAGAGAAATGCAGGGAGAGAGGGAGTGAAAAGAGGCTATGAAAGCTAAGGAACTCTGTAAATAAACACATCAGCCCTGACAGCGCTGCTGGCTCCCCCATACTGTCAGGAACACACCTTGACAACTACTGTCAAACACCACCCCCAACCCCCCTCCCCCACCCCCGCACACGTCCATTTCGTGTAGCTTTAACCTCCCGTTCTGCGTCAGCTTTAGAAAGCGCGCGTGCCTGCACGTGTCCGTTTGGGCCTTCTCCCGCAGGGCCGTCGGGTTCTTCCTTCCCAACAAATAATTCGCAACGCTGCTAGCCCGGCCCACCCCACCCCACGCTGCACTCTGATTGGACATGTAAACAGTCCGGTCCAATCAGCTGCAAGACCGCGGGCCACGCAAGCGAGCACAACCCGGCCAGTGAACAACTAACATTTGCATAATCGTCCTTTGCCCCAAACCCTCCGTAACTGCATTAAAAAAAAAAAAACAGAAGTATGCAAACTGAAAAAGCGTCAAACGGTACTAACCGTGAAGTCATTTGCTTTAAGGGGCTGTTGCAAACCTCATAACCGAAGCCAACAAAACAGGAAATACTGCTTAAAATGCATTTTGCCTTTCAGATGCGTTTGGTGAAGCTAAACAGCCAGCATCCCGCTGTAAAGTTATGCTCTCCACCGAAGAGAGACTTTTTCGCGGTAAAGGGGTGAGATTAGGGAAGAGGGGGAGGGCGGTGTCCAAAAAAAGTGCTCTCCCCTGGGGCAGTCAGCTCTGAAACAGGACTAATTTATCACTGAAGGTCAGATGGGCACGGATCTCTTACAAACTACCCCCCCCCACGCCCCTTTAACAAATCTACCAACTTGGAAAGCCATGCATTAAAAACTGCACTCCTTAACAGTTATAAGAACTAGAAAAGAAATGCACAACTGTTTGCTTTCCTGCATGTGTGAACGCAGCCTCTCTCATACCCCTGACTGTTTTCTTCGTATTTCAGCAAGCTCCTGAATTAAATGCACTTGCCGTGCACTGCCATTTAAGAAAAACAAGCAAAGCAGTACTCCCAATAAATATACCCGGGACTGTCAAAATGCCCCGACTGCAGCTGGCACTCCGTTACTGCAATGTGCGACGCTTTCACGCGCGGGACGTTACGGACAGCGGCACCAGCGCGGGGCCGCCGGCAGGCCTCCGCGGGAGGAGAGGGAGGCCGGCGGCGGATCGAGGCCCGACAGTGGCCCGTTGTTAATTGGGGCGCCACGTGCAGACGCTACCGAGCGACTCGCTTGTACAGCTGCGGCCGTTTGCCATAGCTGCCGGTAACGAGACGCACATGGCAACCCAAAATGTTTCCACCAAAAACCGAGAAAGAAAAAAAGAAACTGTCAATTTTAATAGTTGTTTAGATTTGGGGGGGAAGGGGGACTAGGAGCAGACTTTATATATATAATGTGCCTGGACTCAGTCAAAAAAACAGGTCAGGTTTCCTCAATGGAGTCCAACAACCCATACGCTTTAACTTGTATTAGCCAGCGAATACCGTGCACTATATGAGAATCTGCTGTTGATCTGAACACCGGGACACACACACACACACACACACACACACACACACACACACACCCCTGAAGCAAAGCGGGTCATGCAGTATCCGGAGAGAGAACTTAACACCCCAACATCTTTTTAAAATAAAAGAAGCCATTCCGTGTTCTTAACTCTGTTCCGTCTCCCTTCCACCAACACCGAAACACTCTCAGATGACATATCTACTGTAAACGAATTAAGGGGAGAAACGAAGTGCGCCACTGTGGCAGTAGACATTCTGTACCTAAAACAAAACCCTGAAAACAAGGGTTTCCAACCAGAACCTCTTACAGTTAACTGTTTAAGGTGTGAGATCACAAATACCTGATTAGAATGTTCTTAACTCTTAACTGAACAATCACTGCTGGTAATTGAAAGCAATGGAGTTCCAGAACATTCCAAAACATTCTAAAAAAAATATATATATATTAAAAAATCTACTCTTCAAAGGGATACGAAGCTGGATCAGACAGAATTAACGTCGGAGATCGGTACCCGGCGACAACCCCCTGTGCTTATTATGGGATACCCAGCGTCATGACATGAACTGACAGTATGCGTTTTTATGAGTTTAATCTAAATGGGTCTTGGTGGTGACTGGGGGGGGGGGGGGGGCGTTATGAGAAACGACCTCACCCCATGCGCTTAAACAACCTCTGAGAGAAAAACAATGAGAGAAATGATATAAATAAATCAATTTGAGAAACTCAGAGAGAGCAGGCTGTCACCACGGAGACCAGGGCTCAGTGTGCTAAAACAGGGCAGCTCTGCAGATAATTAGACTCTCATCAGCAGGCATCTGAGGTTACTTAGTGGATAGGGGCAGCTGCCCCCCCTCCCTCCCTCCCCCCTCGTCCCAGCCTGTCCCATATCAGTCAGCGTTTTAAAGCAGCATCCCCCCCCCCCCCCCAAATTAGCGCTAAGCGTATTAATGTACGCTAGCGGTTTGGCCTGATAAAGGCTAATCTGCCTGACTTTTCTGCCCGAGCCTGATCTCAATCTGGAGAAATGCTTTTCTCTATCCGCAAGGCAAGAAGACAGATAGATCACATACACAGACACACACGCACACATGCGCGCGCACACACACACGCACACACACACACGAGACACAGAGACACACAGAGACACACAGAGACACACACGCACATGCACTGCACACACACACGTACACACGCAGACACAGACACAGAGACACAGAGACACACAGAGACACACACGCACATGCACTGCACACACACACGTACACACGCAGACACAGACACAGACACACACGCACACACACACACAGACACACAGAGACACACACACACGGGACGTGATCCAGTTAGGTCTAACAGAACTGGTACGCAGAGATTGCAGGACAGTCCCAAAAGTCAAAAGCCAGCTGCACTTTTCACTTCACGGACAACTGAAATTCAATTTTGCCAGTTAAGCAACTCCTCATGTTGAAATTACTGGGGAAGAGAGTAAATCAAACAATTCCTTTTCAAGAGAACAACAATGAACTTTTCCCCCAGTCTCTTGAAACGATGCTGCCAAATAAGGTAAATAGTCAAACTGTGTACTTCGGACACACGCATAAAGAACGTTCATGAATAACAGGAGATTATGAGAAGGCTAAACAAAACACTGTCAGGAGAAGTGTTAATAAAAACGGACAGTGTTGGCAGCAAACTGAACTACAGCTCGGCAGAACCCCATCCAGGCACTCTACATTACAACAGAAAATTCTGACCTTTGTGGTATAGCTAATATTCCCAACCTGAGACCAAAGAGTGTGTGTGTGTGTGTGTGTGTGTGTGTGTGTGTGTGTGTGATTTTAAGAATTATTTTTGATTTCCTCTCTCCCCAAGTACAAATTCCCTACTGGTCTCCATCTGACTGAGTGGCTAAATTCAGACAGACATTGAAAGAGTATTTTCCCTCAGTCAGCAGTGAGGAAGTGCTCAGGGAGGAAGGAGAGAGAGAGACAAAGACAGAGAGAAAGACAAAGAGAGAGAGAGAGAGAGAGAGAGAGAGAAACTCTGTCCTGTCATAGGACCAATGCAGATGTAACTATACCAATGGGATCATTTGTGTAATTCCGTATAACCCAAATCTGTGATGGTGTGGTGTGTGTGGCTGAGCGCGTGAAAATGTTACCGCTTTGAGCGTTTCGTCTTTTCGCAAACTACTGCCCGTTTTTTTAAACGATACAAAAAATGTCTAGTATTTCACTTCAACTCCTCGGAAACACCAGTTCAGTTTCTTCTGTACTAGAACACCGCCTGGGAATGGGTTTCCTTTACAGAACGATGACTGAAATCATTCTTTTGGGGGGGGGAGGGGGGTGGGGGAAGAAAATAGAAATGGATGTACTTTCAAATGGAAGTGGTTCAGCGGTCCAGGGTAGAGCTACACAAGCCCCGCCCCTTCGCCGCGTTCAAGGGAGAAAGTTTAGCTGCACCTGCAGCGGCGAAGCTGTAAACTAAGCTGAGGCTCGTTGCATAATTGCAGGCTTCTGACCTCCGTACGCATGTAACTTCCATAATTACAGCTTGAAATCCGCACGGCCAAGAACCGAGGCTCCCCCCCTCCCGCTCAAAATAAACAAGGCCGGAAAAAAAGGTTCTCGATAAGGCTTTGGTGCGGTGACGAGAGGCCGTGCGGCGTATTCTGTACGGAGCGGAGAGCGGGGAGCTCCCCGGCCGGCAGAAATACAGGCCCCGCCGCTGGCACGGCCGCCCGCCCGCCAAAACTTTGCAAAGAACTGCAAGAGGGGGACGGTAAAAATGGCTAACCCGTCTCTCTCAGTCCCTAACTACCTCCTGGCCTCGTTTCTTTCCCGCTCTCTTCCACCTTTTTACCTCCATTCCATCCCTTCTCTCCCAGTTGCCCGACGCTACCCCTACATCGCTCTGCCTCTCCCCCCTCTTTCTACTTTAATGTAGCGAGCCCCTCCCCTCCCAAGCACAGGCGGCTCCCATGATTCCGTGCGTCCGAGCGACTATTTCTGCTGTGTACACAGGCACTAAATCAGGACGTGATTATCACCGGGGCTATACTCTGGGGGGGGGTATACCGTTTAAGCGCACTGTAAGGCAAGGCGCGCTCGGAGAACTGCCGCGCCCCTGGGGGGTCTACTGGGGATTCGGCGCTCAGCCGCTTCACCTCACGCGCGGTTCACCTGAGACTGCCGCACGTACGCACCCGAAGTGCACAGCAGACTCCCTCACCAAACACTAATGCCTTTTTCCCTTTCTTCAGCTTGGCAAAGTGTTTTTTTTTGTTTTTGTGAAAGCTTTAACATGCATAGCTGCGGCTTTAAAAAAGTTTAACGTAGATTATAGCCCCTTTCTGCTCTCCTCGAACGCAGCTGAAACAGCTGTGCAGAATGTCAATATCAGCCCCGGTATCTCCAGGCTGGTTCTACTGTAACACTTCCCACCGTCTGCTGTCCCACTTTCTTCTCAGCTCTTAGCAAAGTTTATGGAAGTGCGACGCATCGCTCTTTCTTAGCAAGGGAACCTCTCTCTGTTCTCTTTCACCCCCCCCCCGAAAAAAAAACTCCAGACCAGCTAAGGCATAGTAAGCTGGAAGATCACGCTGTCAGACAGAACAGGTAACCACACCGACCGCCTTATCTCAGATTCCACATCCACTGGCATCGCACAGCTACGCGTCCGTGCACAGTGGGAAAAGCCTGTGGGAGTCTGTCTGCAGCAGGGGAGGGTTACTCCTGGAGGGCCAGCCCGTACACACGGGGCTCTGTTCCCACTGCTCACCCCGGGCTCAATTAGCTAATTAGCCGCACGCACCAACGTCGCCTCGTTTGTAGATAAGACCACAATGAAACAGTTTCAAACGGAGACAAGCCGTTGGCTTATCACAAACATTTTAGCCGCAAACGTCAGATCGCGAATGAAAAAGCGACGCGGTGTTTTCTGCTCTTAAATAATTGAGAGTGGAAGGCGGCGCGATGCTCGTAAACAGATAAAGCCCCCGTCGCCCACCTCCGATCAGCAGCGGCTCATTAACAGGGATCCTCCAGTCGGGTTAAAAAGAAATTAATGAATTGTGTGTGTGTGTGTGTTTGAGTGTGTGTGTGCTGTGTGTGTGCTGTGTGTGTGTGTGTGTGCGCGTGTGCGGGTGTGCGCGTGTGTGCGCGTGTGTGTGTGCTGTGTGTGTGTGTGTGTGCGTGTGTGTGTGTACCGCAGATGTTCACCATACACAGAACTAACAGACAAATAAGTCATTTAACATGCTTCACACAGCACAGAAACAACCAAAAAATTTAAGGAGCAACACCCGCCCCCCCTTCCCGCCGTGTGACGGCCGCATCGCAGACACAAGCACGCGGTTTCAAGGGCTTGGGTTTTCGGGGCGGTGGGGGTTTTTGTTACGGATTACAGGCCAGATTCTGGGAAGCTGCCCGGTCCAATCAAACTCCTGTCACCGCAGGAATGCGCTTTGTGCGAGCGGCCCGTAATTCTGGACTCCCCCGCGCCGCCCCCTCTCACTCCCCCCCCCCCACCCCCCACACACCCCCACCCCTCTCCTCCCGCCGACGTCCCCAGCATCGAGAGCAGGGGTGCCAAACTCCAGTCCGGGAGGGTCACGGTGTCTGTGGTTTCGCTTCGGTCCTGCTGGGTCACGATGTCTGCAGGTTCTTTTGCGGTTTCCCTTCTGTTGAGGATCCTTCAGCCAATTAGTGAATGAAATGAATCACTTGGGCCAGAGCGCCGAACGGGCCTGAACAGCAGCAGACTCCGCGGCCCGCCAGGACGGCAGCCTGAACACCCCCTGAACTCGACCGCTGCCCTCCTAAGCCAACGGGAACGCAGAACGGATCCGCCGTCTGCCGTTAAACACACCGTGCGACCACTAGCGCCAACAGGCCGTGCAGCCCATAAACCGCGTAAATATTTACACACCGGCGTAGGTCCCCAAACCTATTGGGGGGAACTACGGAATCATTAAACACACTAAACTCGGGGAATACAGGAAGAAGGCCGACAGTGATTTGTTTTAACCCACATGAAAGGCTTGTGTACGAGGTTAAGGGAAGAAGAGTCAAACCCCAAAGGAGTGAAAGAAACAAGGCGATGGCTTTCCTTCATGAGCGGACCACCTCGCGGCCACCACTGCACCTGAGGAAACCTCCAATCACAGAGTCGCACAGTCTGTAACAATCTTTTCAACACTGTGCCACCGGCACCAACCACACACACACACACACACACACACACACACACACGCCACACACACACACGCACGCACTCCCTTTGGCTCCTGGCCAGCCGTCACAATGGGGACGGGTACTGTATGCCAAACAAAAGAGGAGACGCCATCACTCTCGCCCACTGACTCTGCCCGCAGAGACTGAAAGGCCTTCTGGGAGGAGACAGGAGGGGTGCAAAGAAAGTCACCGTCTCCCTGGCAACAATGCCAATTGTCTCCCCCCCCCCCTCTCCCACCCCCTCCCCCCCCACGCCAGACCACCCGATCCCCGCCCCCTGTACCGCGCTCATTCATGTTGCCGACCCGGTGGAGGATACGCGGCGCTCTGGCCCCGCCCGTCCTCTGAAGCGGGCCGACCCAGACGAGAGAAATCCGGCACTTTCCGCCACGCCGGCCCTCTCTGGCCAGACTCCACCGGCCCAGCTGTCTGCTGAGGGAGCTCTGACAGGGGCCAGCTGGCCAGCAGGGCCGGGAGACACCAGGGCCGAGCCTGTTACAGAGTTCCACACAGCGCAGCACAGACCAGGCCAGGCCAGACCAGACCAGCACAGTACGGACCAGCGCAGTACAGACCAGCACAGCACAGAGCAGAGCAGCATAGCACAGCACCGTACAGCACCGTACAGACCAGGCCAGGCCAGGCCAGCACAGTAAAGCACAGTGCAGACAGCATAGACCAGCACAGCACAGAACAGTACTGGCCAAATCAGCACAGCACAGACCAGACCAGACCAGACCAGACCCACACAGCACAGGCCAGCACAAACTAGAACAGCACAGCACAAACAAGAATAGCACAATACAGAACAGACCAGCACAAAACAGTACAGCACAGTACAACACAGACCAGCCCAGTACGGCACCCTACAGTACAGACCAGCAGAGTACAGGGGGAGTAAGTCAAGCACACGGTGACAGAAGGTAAGGAAAGGCCAGACGCCAGGTGCCAACTGAACCACTGAAGCAAAGAGCAGAATAGTGCTTTACAGAGACACACCCTGCACACAGCAGACTACAAAGGAGTACACTATCAAACAATCAGTCAATCATTAATCTCTCAATAAATCAAACCGCGCTAAATGCTAAATTATACAATACACTACAGAACACTGACTCAACAGAGAAATGATAGATACAGAGTGCTACTGAGAGATGCAGTAAGTTACAGTGAGTTACACTGAGTTACATGCTTTTTGGAATGTTTTTTTCAATAGTCCGTGTTCTGGAACTCTATGGCTATCAGTCACCAGTTACATCACCATCAGAATGTTCAGTTAAGAACACTGTAATCACATTTGTGATCTCACACCTCTTAAGGGTAAACAGAAGCACAGCGAGAAGCAAAGTGAAGGACAAAGGGATTTTTAGTACCCGGCAGTGACAATGGGAGTACACTGCATTACAGTGTAGTCAAAAAAAAAAAGAGAGAGAGAAAACAAAAACGCCAATGTAGCTAAAAGCTCCCCGGCCTCCGCCACAGGGCCCAGAGTTTCCATGGACTAATGCACACACAAAGGCAAAGAGGCACACAAGGTTAGCGGCTAAAGCCTTCAGCTATTCGCTTTAAGTCAGCCGCTAACAACAAGCGGGTCAAGTCAGGCCGCGAATGCGGTTGTGAAACGAAGGAGGTCCAAGCTAATGGGGGGGTGGGGGTGGGGGGGGATATTTTCCACACAGTGAGTGATGAGGAGAAACAGCACAAGGGGGTGGGGGGGGGGGGGGGGATCAATAAAGCAGGCAGAGGAGCCGGGAGGGAGCCGTCCTAAAAGGCTCGGAGCGGGAGGAGCGCTCGATAGGTCGCGACCTCGCGCAAGGCGCTCACCGACGGCGCTCGGCACGGAGAACCTGGAAAATCCTAAAATAGTGCGGGGCGCGCAGGCTTGGGGGTGGGGGGGGATGGGGGGGCGGCGCTAAACGCACAGACCGTCCCGGGCTGAGATCGCGTGGGGGACCCAGAGGCTGCGCCCCCGCTCCGCGAAAAACGGCGGAAAGGCAGCGGCTTCACCGCGCGGTTCCTGTAGCGCCTGATCGCGCCCCCCGCCCCGCACTCGAGATAAAGCAACAGCGCGCCACGGAAAACACCGCGATTAATGTTAAACGCTGCTTTAAAGAGACAGCAGCCCCATTGTGTTATGCAATGGGGTGGGGGGGGGGTTAGGGTTTTACATGAGTTCAGTGAAACAGCTCATTGGGTAATATAAAGTCCCGGCAGAGCTCATTGGATAGGGAGGCCTCCCTGGTCTTAACTGCAAGACCGTGTGTCGCTAACCGTGAGATCTGCCCCACTCGGCTGTCCCCCAAATGTGAGACAGGGTATCCCATGGGGCTATGCAGCCTCCATACTGTAACCCGACTGAAGTCTCCGTTCTCCAAAAATGGAATTCTCAGGAACGGGGGGGGGGAAATTCAGCATTTTGGTTTTATCCGCTTGGATTTTGAACCAACTTTATTTGTTTGTCAGTTACGAAACTCTGACAGTACACAGACGGCGCACAGTGCAAACAAAACAACAAAAAACGGGTGCAAGGTTTTCACTGACAAAATGTAACGTAACCTCCTCTCTGTTCTCGAAAGTGGGACCGGAGCTCGAACGGCGACCGCCGGTAAAGCGTACATTACCGAGGCAACGAGGCGCCGGTAAAGCGTACATTACCGAGGCAACGACGCGCCGGCGAAACGTCGGTGAAAAACCCAGGGAAACGTGGGTACTGCCACCCAGCGTCACCGCAGCTCTCTGTCCGCTCGCACGCGTCGGCTTGGGGTGAGGTAACCCGAATCCATTCACGCTGTTACGCTAGGCCATTTTACCCTCTGCTGAAGTGCTTTCAGACAGGCACAGATCCACCTTCCCCGGGCCCTGGGAGGACAAAGGGCCGATTCATCGCACGTCACGGAAGAGCGCGGGAACGAGGAAGAAACGAGGCGGAGGACCAGGTGCTGTCCGAGACTGGCCCTGTCCTCGGGAAATCCTTCATTTACAGCGATCCTTCCTCTTCGCCCACACCTGCGAACGTTCCGGGCCTCCGCCTTTCTCCTCTCAATTGCATATAAATGGAAAATGTCGAACAGGGGGGGAAAAAAAGCATCTACACAGCTGAATGTCTGCTTTAACTGAAAGGGTGGAGGGGGGGGGAGTGAAGGTACAGAAAAAGTAGTGGTTAGCTCTCCCTCCAAAAGTAAAATCTGCAGCGCAAGAAGGAGGGAAAGAAGAGAGCAAGCAAACGAACGAAAGCAGGAGCGGCCTGGTGCACCCTGCTCCCCGGCTGAGGAACAACCTCCCTCAACCCTCCTGTCATTCTCCCACTGTCCTGAGTGGGGCCGCCAAAATTAGAGACCTAAACGCAACTTCGTTTTATTTTGCACAGACTACAACAAAACACGTGTGCTTTCTTCCTATAAGATGAGCCATAAGCTAGGTTTTTCCATGTGGTTCACCATGCAGAAATCCCAAGTTCACCTCATTGTTAGCCTTAAAAAGTGCTCTGAATGCAAAACAATTCATAACTCAATTATTAGACAAGTCAGTTTGTTAATGATAATCAGTCAATACATATCATTAGGCTGTGTACGTATTTAAATCACTTAAATATGCAATCGAACTAACCAAAGAACTTCAAATAGCAGACAGACTTCAAGGCTCAAACCTGTGGACTTGCCCTTGTAAAGAAAAAGCAAAACAAATGCAGTAGTCCTTTGAGGTGTGAAGGCAAAGTCAATCGGGGAGATGAGCAGTAAAGACAGGAAGGTCTGCAGCGAGACAGAAAAATAAATAAATAAATAAAGCTAACGACTTTGGCTAGACCGTATCGACCGGATCACGCCAGGGTCGCTCCGGGCTTTTGGGGTGGGGTCACAGAAGGTCAGGTCAGGTCAGCGGCCACCCGCCTCGCCTGACACCCCCCTGCCGAAGGGCGGGGGCGGAACGGAGCGGAGAGAAAGTACTAGACAATGAAAGGGGTCAAAGGTCAAGTGGCAGGCCACACAGGTCAGCGAGGGGGGCGGCGGGTGGCTCCGCCCCCACGCAGCGAGACCTGTGGTTTTTTTTTTTTGGGTCAATTAACCCCACCTCCGCCTACGTTGAGTCGCCACGCACGCACTCTCTCCCTCACACACACACACAGACACACACACACACACACAGACACGCGCACAACCGCATCACTTTACAGGAGTGACCCGACTCCATGGGACAGGAGCTTAAATCTGGCCCCTCGTAAAACAAGGCCCTTAACATGGCAGAACAAATGAGGAGTAATCCATCCGAGGCCGGGGGGATACCGGGCCCATAAAACGCGGTTCACGACTTCAGGAAAGAGAGGGATGAAAGGAGGAACAGAACAGCGTCCGTCATGTAGCCGTTTCTTCATCTCATCGCTACTGTGAGCGACCGCGTTTCAAAGCCAGGAGACAAAGAGGATTTCGTTACCCTCAAATTCATACTCTAAGCAAACCTGAATTAAAAAAAAAACTTAAAATAAACAGCATAAGTAAACAGAATTGAGTTTGGTTCTTTGGTATCTTTCATCCCTTCCAGAAATGCTCACGTTTTAGTACTGCAGTCCTTTAAAGGCGAAAGTGGGGCTAGCCGGATATTTGAAATGAATCCATAAACTGACGTCAATTAGCACTTTTATTTAACAATGTCATTAGTCTTAATGATAATCTAAAGAAGAGAGAGAGTTGGCTGAAATAAGCATGTCTAAGACTGAAACAAGTCAAAGGAAGAACACAAACTGGCTCAAAGAGAAAGCTACAGACCCAAAAAGTATATAAGAGGTGTTCCATTTAACTGAAATTCCAACCGTGAGACTGAACCTGAAGCTAAACAAAGGGTCACCAAAAAAGTAGAAAAGCGCTTATGCATGCATGCAAGCAAAGAAAAAAACAAACATCTAAAATGAGGAAACTGTTCTACACTTTTTTCTGTACCGTTTCTCCGTTGTAAAAACAAAAATTAAAACGCTTGCAGCCAAATAGCCTGTAGTAACTCTGACTTTTTAAGGAGTCAACACCCAGTGGGCACAGAACCACACTGGAATACCTCACAGAGTTATGAAATGAAACCACACAACAGCGACGGTTTTCCTGCAGGTCATGACTTGACTTCAGCAGCAGCGAGGAAAGAGTATTTTGGGGGAAGACAGGTACATCAGGTATGAAGCTAATGAGAGTTTTAACTGTGGCAGCCCAGAAAGAATGTTTTTTTTTTTTTTTTTTTTTAAACACCATGTTAATCTTTATCTGAATCTGAAGAACAGTGAACTGTCACGTACAGAAAGTACAAACGCACTTAAGTTTTGTAAAATAGTCGTTACTAATTTTACATTTTGTCAGCATAATGCAGACAAAATGGCCCAAAGGACACAAGAATATTTAAATGGAAGGGCACGTGTGCGTGGTCTTTAAAAGTCATGTGACCGTCAAAGCAACGACAGAAAACGACAGAACTACAGCAGAAACCGAAACTGGTTAGCATTTGCTACAGGACGGCAGTTCCGTTAAAAACGCCACTGTGACGAACCGGACGGGAGGGCCCCGGCGCTTTCCACCGCCTGGCGGTCTGTGCTGTGCTGTCGATGGAGACGCGCTGGCACAGACCGCCAGGCGGTGGAAAGCCGTCGCGAGCTGCCCAAGCCCTGGAGAGACTGAGGGAACGCCCCTTCGCCACTCACTCCCACAGCCCCAATGGCCATCCATTAAACACGCGGGCAGGCCACTCCCCCCTGCAGCAGTAATCACCCTGGCACTGTAAGGGCAAGGAAGGGATTTTTTTGGAGAATACCCAGTAACACGAAAAATAATATTTATCTTTGGTATAATATGAAAACACGTCTCAAAAAAATCAGGAATGCGTCTTACTGGCCGTGAAAGTGCACGAATCAAAATTCGCCAGGGTTTAGCAGCAACATCGTAGCTGTTTGTAGAAAATTTGATGATGTATGCGCACATTATGGAAAATTCCGTTCATTCAGTAACTACACCCGGTGGTTCATATTTAGTCTGGGTGCAAAACTGATCAAATTTTGAGACTGTTAATTTCTTGTTTTCATTGGGAGCGGGGGTTCGCAGAAATGGACAATTTAGCAAAGAGATGGCTAACCCGCGGACAACCTTCGCGTCGTACAGAGAAGGGATCAAAAGCCGAAAAAGACGGAATGTCCGCCACCCTCGCGCCGCGGCGATAGGGATTTTAAAAAAACGCGCCCCGCTCCTTTTCAGAAGTAGCCGATTTTTTTTTTGGCCATTTTTCTTTTTTCGCTGTGCATTTGTTTGTTTGTTTGTTCTTTTTTTTTTCCCTTTCGGGCGATTGCCAGCGGAAAAAAGCGCGACGCGGCGCGGCGGCGGCGGCGGCTTCCATTCCGCGACTGTCGGAAAAGTTTGCCAGTGTGCCCACTGCATTGCGGATGCCAACCGACGAATCAAAGGCACGCAACGGAAGGACAAAGAGGGTCTGATGCCAACCTCCGTACCACTAACAACCATTGCTGGCACCAAGCGCTATTTCCCCCTCTCCCTCTCCCCTCACTCTCCCTCGCCCTCTCTCTTTCTCTTTTTCGCTCTCTTGGCACCACACAAACAAAATGGCGCCACTCTGCAAGCTAGCACAATGAGGCGGCATTGTTTGGAAGATGGGCACTGGAAACTGAATGCTAAATGCAACCCCCCCCCCCCCCCCAATCCCCCAGCACCAACAACCACCCACTAACCACCAACCACCCCACTCCCCCTTCCACAACCAAAACCTTGCTTGTTGGTTTGCTAATTCCCCCCTCTTCCCCCCATTACTAAGGATGGTTTTCTATTGAAAACGTACTAAAACTCTTTAAAAATAATACCTAAAACTAGTGCCCCTCACCCCATCCATACCAAACAAAAAAACAGATCCTCCCATGTAATCCCCACAAGACACAAAAACTCTGGAGTCGAAATGCAAAAAAAAAAAGAGATTTGGCTCGTTCCGATGGGTACGATCGTGACAAACGAATAATCCAATAAGAGGATTTTCCAAATTGATGAGTACGGCACAAACACCGAGTTCGCTGAGCAAGGAAGGATAACAAAAATTTTAAAAACTTGGGTTGTAAAAATGAGAGAAATGCACGACCAGCTCGGATCATCCTCTTCCCTGCTGTGTCCTGCACAGTCAAGGACAGGACCTTTCGCTGGTTTATGCCGTTTCCCTCCTTTCGTTTTCAGAATGTTATTAAGCTAATGCACCGTTTCTGTCATCACGGCTATACTTTTTTCACCCCACATTCTCATGGTCAGTACAAATAAGACGACCATTTAAACAGCTGTAGGAAGGTCACGCGAGCCCGACCTGCTTTAAGAAAGGAGGGGTTTCTCCTTTGTCTGGGGAGTCGAGGAGGGGGGCGCGTTTTTCAACTTTGGATTTTGCAGCACGACCCGCATTTATTTTATTGCATTTCCACTTTATTTCATTGTATTTCATTCTGTTTTGCAGACAGGCGTAGGACAAGGGGCTCCAATCATGCTGTAGGATGGAACCGTTTTAAGGGGGTGGGGGTGGTGGGTGAGGGGTGGGTGAGGGGTGGGGGGGGGGGACACAAACGAATCAGCAGCGTGCTAAAAGAGAAACAATGGGGGTCCGATGCCAACCTTGGTGCCAGTGGCAACCACCATTGTGGCTCAGCAGTGCTTTTGCCTTCGCCTGGCACTTGACAAACACAAAATGGAGGTTCACAGTTTAGCGATCGCAGGCTTTTCCAGGGTCCCTTTCCCCCCTCTGCCACGGCCGGGCATTCGCGCTCTCGTACTGGTCTAACAAACAAATTTCTGTTATTTTTGCTTCGTCTTTATTCTGTTTTACTTCCATAAAATGGACAGGATGCAGAACTATTGGAGTAAAGCTGCTAAATAAGGCAAAAGCTTTAGTGGGATACGAAAACAAACAAAACACTTGGCTTTCCTTTCTGGGTCACAAACTGAACGACCGACATAACGCCAGTGTAATGGTATACCAGAAACTCAAATTTTACTTATGTAATTTATATATATATATATGTGTGTGTGTGTGTGTGTGTGTGTGTATACATGTGTGTGCAAATTCCCAATAAAGCATAAATTCAAAGCTATAGTTACGGTGATTTAGAACTTTTAAATGAATCCATATTGATTGTGTAATACAATATTCACTGAAATCACTGAGATCGTAGGACCTGATCTTCCCGTTGAGTTAGTACTAGGTCCCTTTCTCACAAAGGAAGAAACAAAACAGAAAAACAGAACGCTACACCACCGTAAATAGCGGACGGACCGGGAAACTCAACGTTTCTATGCTCTTAATTTAAGGAATAGCAACGATACCACATCCTACAAATTCATTTACAAAAGATATTTACAGTCATTCTGTTCAAAATCATGTCTGTTTTGTTTCCAGAAAATGCACTTTTGGCTCCGTGTCAAAAACTCGGGATCTGAAACGGCACCAGCCTGCTTACCTCATCTCAATAAAAGGCGTACTTGTTAGCGCACTTAAAAAAGCCAAAAGAATCCTTCACACTGCAAAGTCAATTGGTGTAATTATAGGAATTCTACCTGGCTAACGATATGATATTTAACATCTGTGATTGTGTGAGTGCTTTCTTCCATTTTTTTACATTTCGCTTTGCTTTACTTGATTTTACAGTATCTTTTGGAAAGCGCAGTGCGCTTTTTTTTGTTTGGAGAGGAGCGGGAACATATTGACGTGTTGTGTCTGCCCACAGACTTAAATTCTCCCGGAACCACAGACCTAAATATTCACGCCAAATATACACACAGACTGGCTCACTACAGCATCCCGTGTCCGATGATACCAGAAATAACACCAGACCCCATTCACAAAAAGAAAAAATCTTGGAACAAACCAGAATCAAAAGTTCAAGAGCGACCCATAATTATACAGAAATTTAAAACAAAAAATATATGAAAAAAACAGCACTTTTTGGACTCTCAACAAGAGTAAAAATGCTACAAATTACACAAAATTACCTAGTAATTTCTGCAAACATGAAGACATTGTTTTGCCAAATTCAATATGGTCATTAACAATTTAGACTCCTTTGCAATAAATTGCTAGGAGAACATCTTTTTCCGTTTTTTCTAATAAAGATGACTGCTGTGGTCACAGTTCAGTAGCAGAAATAGAGGCTCATAAAAAAAACATCAGAAAACAGAGTCTATGGTGCTACTGTCCGTCTCTCTTTTACAGACATACCATTCTGGGAAGGTGAATATAATTTAGAGTTGGCATCATTTAAAGAAAAGACTCCAGATACTGGACGCGCACACGTGAGCATTCACACACAAAGTGTGTACCTTTTGCTTTTAAGTCATATGTTTAAGGCTGTCCAAAGCAGCCCATTAAAATTCCCCAAAATGCCATGATCTTCAATAGTGTAGCTGAAAATCTATTTAAGCATTTGCATATGAAACAGTGATTCTGAGGCGTTAAAATTGAGGGGGATTTGAAATGGAAGAAGTCTCTGCTTCAGCCATTAGAAGGGCAGGAGGGGTGTGGCGAGGGCCATTCCACACGAAAATCAGACCCCGCCCAGAGACCCCCAAGAACGACCCCAACACCTCTCTACCCTCCCTCCACCCGCCCAACCCCCCCCTCTCTCGGCACACCTACCTTGGTCCTGGACGTAGTAGGCGAGAAACAAGTCCAGCTCCTTAATGGACACCGTTATGTGGTGCGGCTGGACGCAAAGTGCCGGGTTGGTGCAGTGCGGCGACTTGACCAGCCGCTCGCCGTCGGTACTTTCCAAAGGGATGCCCTTAAACAGGATGACCATCACCAGGTCCAGGCGCCACACCTTGTCGGCCTGCCGGAGGCAGTCGATGCGGCGGATCTTGCCCTTCTGGTCGGGGTTGGAGAGCACGCAGCAGGGGTGCTTCTTGCCGGTGACGCTGAGCACAAAGTCCTCGCGGTACTCCTGCCGGATGTCCTTGCGGAGCTTGGCCAGCAGGCGGGACGCCCACTTCTGCTTGATCTCGGGCTTCTCGCCCAGCAGCTCGTCCTTCACCGCCCGCTCCTCGTCCTTGGACATCCGCTTCTCGTGCTTCTTGAAGTACTTGCGCTTCCGCGCCTGCAGGTTGAACCAGGTGTAGGCGATGGCGCGGACGTGCGGGAGGAGGGCCTCGATGAACGGATGGAACTCATCCTGCGCTTTCCGAAAAGGAGAGACAGAAAGAAAGAGTGGGGGGGAAAAGGGAGAGAGAAAGAAAGAAAGAAAGAGAGAGGGAGAGTCAGGGAGAGAAGGGGGAAGAGGAAGAAAAAAAAAAAGTTTACAGAAACAGCCATGTACCAGAAGTGACCTTTTTGGCAACGGTTTCTGTCCAATTAGCCCCAACCGCCATCGAAGCCAAATGGAAACAAACGGCACTCTATACCAGAGGAAAAAAAAGAGAAGTTAAAGCACCTCTAAAAAAAAAAAAAAAAGAAAACTGTTTTTCGCAACAAACACCGCACACAACAGCGGCCGCTTCACTACGATGCATTTAAATCTCAAAAGCCATCAGGAACTACAGATTTTCTCCGTCTGACTGACCCTCACATCCCCAAGCAAAGGCCTGCGTTATGGACCAAGCCTTCGGTTTACTTTACTTTTTCCTTTATTTACAAAGGCTTCAAATTGCAAATACATTAAGCAAAAGTATCTGCTTCGTCACACAGTTCAACGACTGAGGTTTGGCCCGCCCGCGTTCGTTTACCATCTCAAAAACGGCCGCAGGTACCGCCGAGCTACGGCTGGCGCAGGTGCTCGCACGGCAAACGAGCGCCACAGTTTCGCTTCTCCTTCCCGCGAAACGCTAGCGCAAAGAATACGCGTTCACAAAACAGCACGCCGTTCTCCTTTTTGGGGTCCGTTTTTTTTTTTTTTCCCCCCCTTTTTCTCGAGCATGCTCCGAGCGAACGCCCCGCAGCCAAAACAGGGAGCATGCGCCCTAGCGCTTAACCCTTTCAAGAGCTGGTTTTTTGGAATGTTTTCTCTCCCCCCCCCCCCCCCAAGTCAGTGTTCTAGAACTCCATTGCTTTCAGTTACCGGTAGCGATTGTTACAACAGTATTAGAATGTTCAGTTAAGAACATTCTAACCACAGATGTGTGATCTTACACCTAAAAGGATTACACTTTTTTCTTTTCTTTTTTTAAAAATAAAGATTGTCAAGCCACCCTAACATTCCTGTACAGGCGGCACTGCCGATGACACAGAGTGAAACGGGGCACCGGAGAAGGAAGGAGGGTGTTAAAGAAATGCCAAAAAAAAAACGTACAAATAAATAAAATTCGACCCTGCCCCAGTCTCAGACGTAGCCAGGGCTAACCTTTCTGCCAGCGGACTCGTGACACAAGGCCCTGCAAAGGCCAGAGGAGGGAGAAGCGGCTCTGCGCGCTCACAGAGCGGAGAGGGAGAGGAGAGAGAGAGAGAGAACGGCCCATTCCGACAGAGCGGTCGGACACAGGAGCCGGAGCCGCCTAAAGCTCGCTTGCGTTTGTTAACGGATCGCAGGCCCGGGACGACCGCTCCCATTCTCCGTCTTTCAGAGCAGATCCAGAACCGAAAAAAACATGGCTACCTGGCACTCGAGGCGGCATTCTTTCATGCCGCCCCGAATGCCTTGGCAAGGGCTGGGTTTATAAAAGAACGCAGATGAGCAGGTATTCAAACACCTTCACCTCCAGGGCAGTCGGCTTTGTTATATATTTTTTTGGCTTGTTTTTTTTTTTTTTTTTTCCCAAGCGCTCTATCGAGATCAGAGCAAATATCAGCAGCCAAATTTACACAAAGCGCAAGGCCTTTATTTTTCATACAAGATCGATTCACCCAAAAAAAAAAGCTGCTGTGCTTATGAAATATTGTAACAGGGTTGTCCTGGCAGCTCGAGAAATGCAATGAAAAGAAGAAAAATAAATCAACTAAATTCAACACATTACAAATCGTCTTTTAAAAACTGAAGACAGTATATTTTTTTTGCATTTTACATTTAAAAACATATCGAGCTAAACAAAACCAGTTTTCACCAAGCAAGTTACGGTGGTCACTGAAACAAACAGCGTGAGAAAATTACTGGCACCATTAACGGGACTGAAAAATAATTACAGTTTCTTTTTTTCTTTTTTAAAGGAATGGCACAGCAAAAAAAAACAAAATGATAATAATCTGAGCAAACAGCCACATCCTCCCTGCAACCTCGCCAAACCAACAAGCACAAAAGGCGTTGCAGTAAACCCAGGTCAGTTAAACAACACGAAATCTTAACTTCTTATTTATTCATTGGGTTTTTTTTTTGTTTCTTTTTTTTTTTACAGTTAAGCAAACGGCGGTAACCCTGCTCCTTCACATGGAGCACTGGAGGGTTAAACCGCACATTGTGCTGTGAGCGGGCAGCGGCGCTTCTAGGGAAAACCACAGTCAGTGATATCCTCCATGTCTCTCCTCCACTGACAGCCAAGTCAAAGAGTTCACTGTGCCCAGAAAATACAGGGCTTAATTGAGAATTCGGCACACAGTGCTTGTGTTGTGGTTCAAAAAAAGAAAAGAAAAAAAAAACCCCAAGACAATGGCAGTGAAATACAAAAAAGGCTCCCACGAATGTTTAAAAGAGAGAAAACATTTTTTCCACATCGTCTTTTTTTTTTGTAAAGTGTGAGAATTTTTTTTAAAACTGTCACACTTTACAAAAAAAAGACTATGTTAAGCGTATGCGAGTAGACATGCTTGACAACAACATACGGAGTAGATAAAGGTATTAATAAAGGGCAATTTTCATTAAAACGCTAAAACACAGAATGCTACCACAATCTTTGTCGCAAAGCAAAAAATTCTATTCCTAGCCACAGTGTAAGGACACAACAGGCATGACTTTGATATACATTAAGTGCTCAGTTAGGCATGAGACCAGTCCAACACAACATTCAAAATTACAATAAATATTACCCAGCTCATTTGTCCATTTTAACTCATCCTTTGATGTAAGGAATGTCAAATAATTGTGTACAGTATCTATAAAATGTGTGTAACATTCAACATTCTGTAAATGCAACAAAAATACTGTATTGTGCACAGGAATGTTAGGTCAGACCTTATATGATAACATGTATGTATCTGTGCATATATGTGCGCCTATATGTGTGTAATGTTCTTTTGTGTGTAGTATTCATGACAAATTCAGTTGTTGAACGCGCATGCTGCACTGCACGTTCTGTTAAGGTGTAAGTTCCTTTGCAGGAACTAAATCATATCTCAGTCAATCACTTTCTGATGCCAAACAAAATATAAACAGTAAAATCGTGTCAGCCAAAAAGCTAAAGGACTGTGTCCAACCACTGAATCAGCCTTATCGTTGCTTTCATCTACATTCACAATAAACGAGCCCCTTCCCTCTAGTGCTCACATAGGCTCCTTTAAAAACTATATTTTAAAGTTAATTTCACAAATGCTCACAATTCACAATACTTTACTGAGGCATCTAAATATCTATTTTATTTAATTTTTTTCAAATGGCATAAATGGTCAGATTATTCACCAAAATGCCAACTATTTGTCCCCATCATCAAAATTTCAAATTTTATTTAGTATAACCTAAAATGTAATTATATAGCAATATGCCTAATACATTAATTTACACTTTAGTTTTGAATATTTTGTAAATTACAGATTTTGGAACACAATGCTAGAGTACAACAATGCGTGACCTTGTATGTACCCTATATGGGTATATAAAATAAGAGTTTGTACCATACATAACCTATAAGCATTTTCTTTTTCTTCCCTTTGACTGTCGTTTTATTCAATGCTGTTCTTTGAATTAATTAAAAATACAGAAAACGAAGTATTTTAACACAAGGAAAATTATTTAATCTAATCGGTTCTATGGATGTAATTTATTTCCGATCAATTTCCTGCTTCCAATTCTCTGCCGTTCGTTCCGTCACTTACAAAAATGTATAGGCTAACGTGAAGCTAAATTTACACTGCCGTCTGCATAAGCTGCAAACGTTTCAAGAAGTATTAGCGATTTAAAAAGCGAACATGAAATGGTAATGCAATAATAAAGGACCGCAGTAAAGAAGCCAATAACAGAAAAATATGTACCTGTGTCAGACAAATTGGAGAATACATCACCGTGCTTAACCGAAAGTTATCTCACTCAGCTACAAAAGTCCAGCATGTGGGTTGATTTTTATCGATTCATTCCTGTTCGCGCAGCATGCAGGGAGATGCAAAGTTAGTCTCCTAAAAAGATGTCTAATCCAAGGGCGTCAAACAACTTTGAGGATCCAAGCAGTTTCATTAAGCGATGCCAGACGACATATCTGATTTTAATTTAAATAACGTCATTAAGTCCGGTAACATCCACAGCGAATCTCCTGCTCCCCTTGTACCGAGGGAAAGGGGGGAAAATACCGGAATCTAAAACGAAGCCAGTCTCCAGGCGGGGAGGAAATCGTTCAAAAGTATATTATAAAAACTTGAAGGCGCCAAATTTCTGATCCCGTATTTGCTTTTCAAACTTGATATAATATCGACCGGTAACACCCTCCCGACTGCTCGATCCTAACAAATCAGTCTCAAGTTTTTTTTTTCATTTAATTACAGTCATACTCCTCCTCTTCCAGCAAACGAATTCCATGTAGCTACACCAGCCCACTTTCCCTGTTCTTTCAGATACCTCTGCAGAAAAAAGACGTCTTTCCTTTTTCTCTTGGAGTTATGATTTTATACGCGGAAGACTTTGGACCAGCGCCCCGTTCGTATAGGAATGAAATGGAAAATTCCTTTTAGCAGCGTTCAGCTCAAGGGCCTTATTCGAACTTGAACTCCAACTCGCCGCACTGTTGTACGTAACTGCAATGAGATATCCCATTACAGAACGCACACGGATGGTTTAACATACAGTCATTGTTTTAAAACGTAAGTTATTTTATTTTAATAATGCAAAAACACGACTATGTAAATCTGAAGTTTTTTCCATATTTCCTTACAAATCGCAAAGAGATAAACGCTGGTATAAAGCAAAACGTGTGGCATTACATCAATCTAACAAACCACAAGTCATATCGCCAGTTCACCTATAGCCTACGTGCAAATATTGACAACGCGAGCTCATATTGAAACATTACCTATTTTCAAAATTGCAACTGCTCCGCAATTTCCAGTATAAGCATGGCTAGTGAACAAGGCGCTGTTTCTCTTAATAGAACATTCACTTGGCGTTTGGACTGGAAAGCAATAGCTTCTTACGGATCTGCATATAATGGGGAGATATTCACACTGGTTTGGAGAAAAGTTACATTCAGGGTTCAACTGAAGACATCATTCTCGCTATAGGACGCGCATCAGTGCACGCATTGTAGGCCAATTTTAATTGAGTATCACTGATCAGGATCTTTACAGTGTCTCATGAGGTAAGAACAACAGATATTCTCATGGTATGATAAAACAATTAAGATGGAGTCCAACTGATATCTTGTCTTAACAACATGCATTCAGAGGAAAGTTTGCAGAATAAGGCCATGCACTAAAACACCTTATATGGCGATAACGTGTATACATACACCACATTTCAATACGCTGGTTTTGTATTTTTGTCTGCATGCAGGTTTACAAACACAACTACAGCAAAACCATTTAAAACACACAAGGAAGGCTGTTAAAATACTTCGCTTAAAAGGTTTGGTCGTCATTGCTGCATATCAGGCGTTCTGCAATTAGCTTGTTTATATTAGGGTATAAAGTCTACTAAGGTTTCCATATCGTGTCATTATGGACACAGGCCTATGATAGCATGGGTAAAATTTTCGGTACATGCAAAGCACATGTCTGAGGGTATGCTGAGTGCAGGTGTAATACACACCAAAAACCAAATGTAAATATTCAAATTTACAGTAACTTGCTCGGTGCAGTATGACTAAAACTTCACTGCGCATTTAAGCGCTGGTGAAAGAACTGTCCCAAGCTAGTTCAGACCTCTGCAACTTTATGACACTTTTTAGAACAGTACTCAATGCTACAACTTAAGAGGCTCCTTAAATTTCCCTCTTAAATTCTGTTGCGGTCCTGAAAGCGGGAGGAGAAGACAGTCTGTTCGTGGGACTAATAATAATTCACATCACGCCACATCGGCGTCTTGTGTCAAAGTCGAATCTGACTTCCCCACCCCCTCGACCGCGAGTTGCCAAGTGTTCACACGCTGTGCGTAACTACTTTATGGTAGACGCATCGCCAGCTTTAACAGACAGAGCGACACAGAGACGGTATAAAAAAAAGCCAACGGCATAGGCTACAATGTTTCTTTTTTCTCAGAAGCTTTGGGAGAACTCTGCAGATTGATCGTTATCTTACAAACAAGCCTGCTAGCTAATTCTATACCATGCATGATATAGCCCATTCACTATACCACCGACCGCAGGCTACTGAAGAAAATGAGGCTGCAGTTTCTAGGCTACTACCCGCAGAAATAAAATCATTGCAAACAGTATTATTCCAAAGCGTAAAACATCATCCATTTATAGGCTATATCAGTGATCCAGTTTACGATAGCAAAATGAAGCACAGTAAAAAATAAATAAATAAATAAAAAAGCACGTTATTCAACACAATATACTAGGAACGCCGTAAACCGAATGCGAAAATGCAGCTAGCCAGCGTAGCTACTCAAAGCATCGTTTCAGAATCTCACTGAAGTTCTCTGCCAGAAAAGGGGAGAAAAAAGTTCGCTAGCGCAGGAAATGTGCCAAATGCACCACTTTTTTGGCGCTAGCTCCACCGCCGACTTCTGACATATTACTGTGACCCATATACAAAAGCTGCCAATGCAAAATATAAACACTCGAATATTGCCTGCCTTTTTTGACGGTCGGCACGTGTAGTTGTATTCCTATATACGTCAAACCCCATAAAGGTGATCATTTTCAGGAGGAACATATGAACTTTGATGCAATACAGTAACAGGCGCACAGTAATTCAAAATTGCATTATATTCCATGTTCACGTACCATTGCACTGTATTGCATGAATTTATACGGGAATCCTGGAATCTGGGCGAACAGAAGCCGGTACCTTCACATTTCACAAGCTCAATTTTGTGCTTAGTTTTTCCTCCTAGAAGTGTTTTATAAATAAAAAAAAATAACACCGGAAGAGAATTCTTGGCAGAAAGGCGGCAAAGTGGAGGCAAAGAGAACCTCGGATTTTTTTTTATCTTCCTTCCTCTTTGAGTTTTGGATAGGTTTTTGGTTGTTGAGTTGAACGCGATCCAGAAGAGGCAGAGTTTTTGGAACTGGGTAGGTCTGCGCCTTTTCTTTCTCTGTCTGGCTGTCGTCGCTCCTGCTTGCAGGAGACAGGGGGATCTGCGCACTTGGATTGGATTCCTCTCGTCCCATTGGTCGAGGCGACGGCGGTCCTCGGCACCCCGTGCCTTCAGCCCCTCACTTCCGCTCGGCAGGCACGGTTTCTCAATTTGCATATTAACACGGCCCTAGCCTATCAAACGCAAGACTGGCCGAGGCTGAAACGTGCGGAGCACGATAGGTCAAAGACCCGAGAGCACCTTTTCAACCGGGGAATAAAAAAAAAATTAATGAGATTTAAAAAATAATAAATGAGTGACCACCAATTTGAGAGTATTTGTAAATATATTGCTTTTGTACGCATGTATACATCTTTTGTTCATAATTCATCCATGTCTACAATTTTTCCAAGAAATTTAATTCAATCTGAAATCAGTGCTGACTAATTGTTGACCTAGGTGAAGTGATAGACTGTGTAAAGAAATTTTATGCACTTATGAAAACCAACACTATTTAATACTTAAATTATGCGCTTTTACTTCAACTGCATCATCTTATAGGCTTAATTGGTTTAGGCCAAAATTGTGTTGTTAGGAGTTGTGCATTTATTCGTTGTACCCATGGTTGTAGCCTTCCTCAAATAACAGGTTGTGGCAATGATATCAGAACCTTAATGTAGGCTAAAACAATAGGCAATAACGCCTAACACCAGGTTGGATAATTATTTATTTTGACAAATAATTTGCCGTTTGCTTTGAGAAGGAGTGGCAATGCTTCTATCGGGTCAGACTGCCCGTTCGGGTTATGTTGGCACAGGAGCTTGGCAGCGAGAGAGACATGCCAGAGATTAGAAGATTTGGGACTGCAGTGTTAACACGACAGAATGAATGCCGCCCTGTCAGTGAGCTGTATGGGTTCTTTTTATATTCTGCATTTAGGCCTACAGGGCGCTACGCTAACATTCCTTTCCCCCAGGAGCACATGTGCTCCTAAGTTTAAAAAATTTCGGAATACACAAATGCATCCCCATGTGCTCATAAATTGTTTTCCCAGTTAGCCCACATCAATTTACAGCAGCACCTAAAATGGAACCACTGTGGAGCCCTGATTTGTATCTGGCAATATTCAAAACTGAAATTTCATTTGTAAAAGGATTGGCAAAGCCTACGCTGATATAAGCTTAACCTGTAATGTATAATAAGCCGATGATCAAGATGTTAAAAAAAAGCTACAATGATTTCACGATGATAGTCTTTAAAGCATGTTAGGTTAGGATTCCTGGACATAGGTCTGCCAATGAGAGTCATTTAGTCTACTGTGTACTATTGCCGCGCAGACATGTATACATAGGAGTGTGTGTGTGTGTGTGTGTGTGTACTGAATTCCTTACTGGTTTGTTTTAGCTGTATTATTTTAGCTTGCATTAACACCTTCAACATTTATCTAGCCACTTGCTTGATACGGTCGCTTACCATTAATTATTCCAAGTAAAGAGTAAACACGACTGGATATGTTTCCCAGTGCCTTTTTCTGGTAAATCGGAGCATTTCCAAATGTTTGTTTATTTATTTATTTATTTATTATTATTATTATTATTATTATTATTATTATTATTATTATTTTATTTATTTATTTTGCTTTTTGTTTAACAGATGTGTTAGGCCATATGTATTATTATTATTTATGTTTTTAATCCAAATGCCAAAACCCATGTAGTAGCCTAATTGCTAATCCATATTGAAGATAGATGTAGGCCTAATTGCAGAAAGGATTGCCCTTTGGTGATTTTTGGATTTCCAAATATAGGCAAAAATAGGCCAGTTCAACTCATTTTTTGGCCTATGCTAGTTCCCACGAAGGAGTTTCGTTTTCTTAGGCTACAACGTTGTTCGCAACGCGAAGTCCACGTAGACAGTAGGCTACATTACGGCCTCAAATGAATGCAAAGCTTGATACTACATCTATTTAGTATTTCATTTTGAGGAAAAATGAATAGGTACTACATAGATTTAGTATTTCATTGGGTGGGGGGGTGGGGGGGGATTAATCTCTCTCTCTTTCTCTCACGCACACACATGCGTGTAATGTGCTAGCCTATCGAATTTAATAGTGTGTTATGCTTCAAATGAGAAGAAACAGACTTGACCTATTTCCTCCATATTGGTACAATATTTTATCACATACATCGAAAATGTTCTATATTCGATCTTATATTAATATTAATCTCAAATTGTATCTGCAAATACATTCCGTTTGTTAAATGCATCTATACAGATTTACAAGTAGGCTACTGCGCTGCAAGTCATTTGACTTTGAGTGTGAGTGGACTGTTGGCAGGTGGGCAGTGATATCTCCCTTTGCTCGGGTATATTTTATGCAAGAAACATTCCAACAGAGCGATGTATTACCGTGGTATAATGAACTGAAAATCCAAGTATACCGTATTACAGAGATTTTTTTATGGTTTTATGCTTTATTGTGTAGTCTATATCATGTGCCCGTAACGAATCACCGTCTGTCCAAACTGTGGAACGAAAAAAAAAAAGTACATGTAAATTGGAACAGGCAAGTCGGGAGGTGGAGTGTAGCGAATAAGAACTGCTGAAGGGCGAACTGTGGAGAGCTATGAGTGAGGAAAAGAAACTCAAAAATACAGCAAGCAGGTAATATTAGTTTGTTCGTGGATATTTAATCTGTGATATTTCGCCAGACTAACCTGAAGTTCAGCAGAACTTTGCCGGTGATAAGTTTCTCAGTGTACATGAAATGTTTAGAGTGCGCTTCTTTCCCAAAGAAACACGTCTGTTATGCAACAGACACGAGTGCGAATTCTTTCCCATTTGCTCGAGGTTTTCTGGTTTTTTGTTTTATTAAAAATAATTTTGAGTTATGCGTGTTGTTCGATTAGTGTGACATTAACCCATTTACATGGTGGCAAAATGTTATTTTCAATGTCAAGTCATTCGCGGCTTGTTTCAGCGGTTTTATAAGCCACGTATCAATGTCGTGGTCAGTTATCTAACATTCTCTTGCCCAGTTAATCGACCTTGTCCTTTGTTAGAGCTCATCTATGGTGTCTCCATCCCAATTAAACATTAATTTAAAAATATTACATTGTCTATTTAATTTCGCGCATTCAACTTAATCAGTGGACGCTGAGGAAATCAAAATGACAACCAAAATGTTAGCAAAATCTGAGTTATATTCATATTTCTAAAAACCAGCACTGCCGCAGTAACCATGTTGTTTCATTTTTATAGGCTGTGATATATGCTATACCGTATGACGATTTTAGTTTTAACCTGAAATATGCAGGTAAAATATAATGCTGACGCAGTCGTAAATATATTTGCATATTTTTCTAAATTTTGCTTTATTTCTACGATTGAATTTTAAAACATGTTTCAAATAGCCTATCTCTCAAATGTCATTGAATGTTTACCTGTCGCCTGTTTCTTTTCAATATAGCTTATTCTGAATGGGCGCGTTTGCTGCATTTTAAATGCAAATAGTTGGGTCGGTCTGTTTCGAAAATATTTAGCAAGAAATTACCATTTTAGCACGCAAATAAGTGTACGTTTCCACATTCTCAGTGGACGTTTGTACCAATAAAGCTAAAACAATTCAAGGATTAACACGCATCACAAGAACATACCAAACTGAAATGTTTTATTTAACGATGACGAGCAAATAATGGATTTACCGCAGCAAAACTTGGCTCCCGGTGAAGTTTAACAAAAACGCATATGCACAGTCAAGCACACGCGCACAAATAAAAACTTCAACACATTGTTGTACCAATAATACCCGTTGGCAGTGAACAGTTCACAGAAGTATTTTTCCTCCAGCCGCCGTAAACGCAAGACATATGAGCTTGCATACCGCAAATTGGTGTCCGTTAACTCGCATTTTAACTGCACCATAGGGCATGTTGTGACCCATGAATTAATCATTCTCATGTTTATTGTGTCCGATGTATCTAAAAACCCTAATTCATGATTGAAATGTTTCTCTTTTATTTATTTTTTTCACAAATACCAAACCAGCAATAGTTATAAATGTGATTGTTTGCGTGTATATATTTTTTATTCTATTTTTTTAAAGAATGAAGCTGTAATATCGACACAATCCAGATTATTAAACTAGAAAACATTAGGTTATTACTACTAAATTTATTAAATAAATTGATCCGGTGAAATTTGCCTGCAGAATTTAATGTGCTGGTTGGTTTGAATTTCTGTTTAAATTTTAAGCAGAAATATTAATTGGCTGAAAATTAATATTAACTGAGGGGTAAGTGCCATGAAGTTATTAAATATGGAATTCCAATTACTTCTCACAAAAGAAAATAATGCAGGCACAATAGAAAACTGTATTTATCTCAGATAAGCATCTATTGAATTTATCTTATATTTATGTGTGTACCACATATCATGATTAGTCTTCCTGCTCTCTACGCAATCCGTTATTTGGAGCTGTTCTTCTGATATGATATGCAAGTACAGTGTGTTTTGGGCCCTTTAAGGTTCTCTGGAGAAAGGCATCTGGTAAATAAATCTATAGAAAATGCATAAGAATGATATGAAGAAGAAGGTAATTGTTCCCTAAACATGAATAGACCCTGAAAAATGTGCAGTCAGTCTGATTAGTAATTTAAAAAATTGCACCATTAGTTAACAGCCTAGGTTAGTAGCCTACTCAATAACTATATATTAAACTATAAATGGTGAGTTTGCCGGTTTACACTGAGAGGCACACATGTACGGAGAAGGGGCTCTCTCTGCAGTCCAGACGCTTAGCGGCACCGCACCGCGGGTGCTGCAGCTGTGTTGAGCTGTGCACACTCTGTACTCTGGAGCTGGGCCTGAGACAATGGCATGGGCTGAAGGAACGCTCTGATGGAGTGGAAGGTGGGGGCGGGGGGGCTCAGTTACTGTAGTGATCTCCCCCGACTACACCCCCCCACACACACACACACACACACACACACCTCTTATCGCTGTCTGGGACACATGATTCTCTCTTGCTGTTTGCGTTCTTCCGGACCCCCCTAGCCATGTGTGTGTGTGTTGGGGGGAGGGGGGGGGGGGTAAGCAATGAGCCTTTGCCCCCTTGTGCCCTCCCTGTGCCAGGGCTGTGCTCCGTCCGGTGCCCACTGTACCCAAGCATCTGGGGGCGGGTCCTCGCCATCTGTGATGTCACTGGGCTGCCAATAGCCGTGCTCCGAGGCCTGGGGACAGGCTGCCCCCCCCGCCCCACTTCCTCTGTGAGCTTGGGGGAGCCAAGTGCCAATGCCACCCCTGGCACCCGGGGCATCAGTGCCCAAAGAGGGTAAATAAGTGAGTATCTGCCCTCAGAGGTCAAACAGTAGGGAGCGATTGTTTGTGTTTAAAATCTCTGAGTGGTAGGCTGCACTCAGGTATACTTTACGCTGACAGAGTGCATTTTATAACATAGAAATAATAACTCCGCTTCTATAGCACCTTTTGTGCAAAACATGCAGCCCAAAGTGTGTGACAGACATCAGAATGCCTTTTAGTCCTCATTTAAATGGTGCCAAGTTGAATTAGAACATTTTATCGCATGGAAAAAGGTGACAGTGTAGTGTAGTATAATGGTTAGGGAACTGGGTTTATAACTCTGTGGTTGCTGGTTTGATTCTTAGATGTTGTACTAAGCCTGAGTTATATCAGTAAAACATCGGACTGTACAAATGGGGTGCACGTGAAAGAAAACCTAACCTCTGTAAGTCTGCAAAATGTCTGAATATAACTTTGACAATGTGTTCAAATGCACTGATGAATATTGGTCGAGTGGAAGTCATCATTAATGATAATGCTGCACCAATCCAGCTTTGACCTTAATTTACTTCTTGTTTTTAAATGCCTGCTCCTGCTTCCGTCTCCCTTTTTGATCAAAATAGAATGCCACTGTCACCTCAGGAAGAAACGTAAATCGCATTAGTACTTGTGTGCTTCACACATTGAACACATTTAGTATTTCTTGGACAATAAATCCTAAACTCGCAGCTGCTAAATGTTCTCTCTGGTCTTGTCAAAGCCAGGACATTTGCAGTGTTACTCTGAGTAGAGAATTCCAGTCTTCGGCTCGGCTTGGCTCTCCTTCCAGGGACACAGCCTGGTGGAGGAAGGTCTTTACAAGGCCAGAGCTCTTTGTGACACCGGGCGTGATGCAAAGTGGTGAGAAAAGCACGTTCTCTCATTTACTCTGTGCTGTCTCTTCTCCAGCTTTTTTCTGCACCGCCCTTCTCTTTCTCAATCGATAGTGAGAGGGTGAGTGTGGGACCTTCAGCAGAATTAGCAGGCATCACACATGCTACATACTGTCCATATAAGACTGTACTACCCAGACATACATGATGCTCACAACACAAACAGCACGCACATACTGTGCACTAAGTTGTACACGGAATGCACACCTAGCCCACGTGCACAGCACGTCAATGCTAACTACATGCTGTCCAAGGGCAGGCTCTGTCTACACACTCATGACAAATGTCCTCTCACCTACAGCATACTTCTTAATGTCTTTTTTCCCACGGCGCGCAGGACTGCCTGCCACCGTGGGCTATGCATGGCAAATTGTGGTCACTCACTCACTCACGACCTGAGAGGGACGTTTGGTGGGGCGCATGTGTAGGTGGTGCTTCGTTTAGTAGGACTCATGAGCAGGTGCGTCTCCCAAAATCACCACTTCGAACGGAACAAGATTTTTAAGCACAGCTTTATCACCTAATGTTACTTTGGCTAACCCTAACATGTTAGCGTTTCACTGACTTTACTCAACCTAGTTAGTGCGTACCACCGATACAGATGTATGGACAGACGGAGGACAACAAATAACGTTACAGAGGTGAGGACATGCCATAGCTAGCTAGCTATATAGTTAGCCCAGTTTTACTCATGACACTTTGTACAGGTGCGCTGTGTGTCTGGGCGGTTTCGTGCTTGTTTTTTGTTATTTATTGTTCTTATATTAATTGTTGGTGGATTGATAATTGTCATAATACATACTAATTTAGAGCATGTATGAAACAGAATCTACAGTTGACTTTTTTCATGTACAGACAAATGGAAGTTGGTGAACTTAATGAATGGCCCATATTGGTATGTAAGTGACAATTAGCTGTTTTAACAGTATGTAATGGCATTAATATCTCATTAGTTGAATGTTAACATCGTATAGAGTTTGCTACACAGAGATGCAACCACAACAACTTCAGCTCAGAATTTGGGTCACATCAGGATAATTCCCTGGCACCACAGGCAGGTGCTTTGCAACAAACAATAGCACTGGCAATGAGTGTAAAGTGTCTACAATCATACTCTGCAGAGACATTCAGAAAAAAGTAAGCTGTGATGTTCTGGAATTCTCCATTGTGGAACATTCCAGAATAAATAACTCCATTCCATTGATAAAGACACTTCACTCACACCTGCAGCCATTCTCATCAGGTAGCCCTCTAATCAGGGATTAACGTAGTAAGCCTAAAGAGTTAGGCTACGTACTCCCACTTTCACATCCTACCATGACTGAAAGACACCATGGACCAACATTAATCTCCCAAAGTGTGTCATATACACAAGTATTGGCTTCACATTTAACAAACAAACTGCATCAGGTTACATCAGGCAAATATAGATGTTTACTGGCAGATATTTATATTAACATTACATTATAGCTGGACATTTCAACAAAAAATACACATGAACTTATATCTCAATATACATACCTATTGTTGATGCAGTATCAGGTTGTTTGACATGAATGTTGTGAACGGTGTTTTGTTTTTAAGCTGAAAGTTAGCTGATATTAAATTTTTTTTTAAAAAGCAAGTTTACAAAATTAAAAACCAATATTCAGTGATCTTGCATACCCAAGCGGTTGCAAGAGATTGTGAGAAGTGTGGTGGGAGTGTGGAATGGGGCTAAGGGTCAAGGAGCTATATTTGCAAGATTAATTTCCAAGATGGGGTACTGCCCTTGTATCATTGAATAATAGAGTAAACTGTTTAATCAGAATTGCTTCAGCCAATATTCAGTCATATAAATGTGAAATAATATGAAATAATATAAGCCATGTAAGTTTAATAAATGCATTAAAAGAATTGTCAGGGCACTAGAATTGTAAATCTGAGGCTGGAAGTTGCTGTCGTACCCATAAGTAAGATCCTTAATCTGAATTCCTTCAGTAAATATCTAGCTGTATAAATGCTTGATGTTACCGAAGCAGAAGTGATTTTATCCATTAACTATTCACTGTTCTGGGTTCCTATCAGATTCCCTCTTTATGACCCTATTTATTGTGTACATTTAGGCTGATTTGTATCCAGACAGTGATGCTAAATATTAAACGCCTACAAAGGTGAATCCCCTGGATGGCGCACTCGACTAAAGCACTAGCTCTTGGTGCAGTGCAGTTTGACACACATCAGAGATTCATAAATTTAACGAACATACTCTTTTATTGGAAATCGATAGAAATTACAGCTCTCAGGATAAGTAATCACATTTAAATTATGAATTTGTGTAATAATACATTTGGAGCAGATTAGATGGAACATATTGACTGTGTTAAACCCATTAGGCCATTCTTGCAGGGATGTGGAAACAGTTTTTTTTTCCGAGACGTGGTTCTCGCAGATGCAAGAATCTATCCTGTAAAGTTTAGTAAGTCAACCTGCTTTCACTGTAAGCAAGATATATAAACAAACAGACAGACAGACAGACAGACAGGGAAGCGCAATGTGGCACACACTAGTCAACTTTCACTTCATTCTCCCAGTGTTTCATTTGTCTTCAATCAGCCAGCACATGACAGAAATGTATGTCCTCTCAGGAGACGCACATCAGAGAACCCGTTGTTTTTTTAGCGCTCTTTGAGTACGGGATGGATCACAATGCTTATCTGTCTCTCAGTGGGCATTAACCACACTCACCACACCATTAAACCTCTTCAACCTAGATACTCCTGCTGATAATTGTTGCAAAGTTGTTTGGGTTTTGAATGGCATGCTGACAAAAACGAGGGAAATTATTGTTACTTTTTTCTTTCATTTTAAATGTACTGCATTGTCTTTTCTTTTTCAAACTTTAAATAGGTTTTTGTATTAATATTATTTTGTTTGTGTGTGGTTTTTTTTTGTGTGTGTTTTTTCTTTGACTTGTTTTTGTCCAATTCCTGTACTGGAGATTTAACACAATAGTCAATAGAATCATATGTAAACTATGAAATATTAAAATGTTTAAGAATGGCTGTGAATGATAAAGATTTATTTTAAGATTTATTTTATCTGAAAGACCCTAGTTTAGCAGGACTTTTTTACAGCAGAGTTTTACAGCGGCCTTTCATTTAATTTCCCAGAAGAGGGCGCCCTTTATTTGTGGATATGGTCTTAATGGAAGACAGTGCAAGCCAAGGCTACAGACTTTCCACTGGTACAACCACTAATTAAAAAATAATAATAATTTGGACAAAAATAACATTATTTAATTTCATTATTTAATCTACTTTATTTTGTGCTAAGCTATTATTAAAAATGTTCTAACTATGCAAGTATTTCTGTATTATTATCTTGAAAAAAAAAAAACTAATATGCTTTTAAACAAAGCTGCAAAGTTTTGCAAAAACAAATTTGAGAAAATGTACTTGTACCAATGTTAAAATAGTTTGCACTCAAGGGGACAGGATAGAAAAACTTTGGTGCAATCATTTGACTTGTCTGGGAAAAGATGCAAAATAAAACAAGTTGTTTCAAACTATCCTTGAAAAGCTATAGTTCAATTTGATCACAGGGAATGTCAATACAGAAACCTGTTCATTGTTGAATGATTGCAGAAAAAATTCTGGAAAAAGGCGAGAGAGAGAGAGAGAGAGAGAGAGAGAGATCCGTTTCAGGTTTGGCATTTCAGGAATTCGGAGGCAGAAAAATGAGTGGGGCAGCACTTATTCTGCTGTTCTACAATGAGGCCACTAGAGGGAGTGGCGAAGACAGAGTTACTCAGGGGACTCCTACAGTCTTCAGTGTGCCTTCTTGAGAGAGAATATAAATTCAAAAGATCAAAATATGTAGCAGGATCCAAATGCTGAACAGAAAGCTGGATAGTGGAAAGATTATATGAAGTGGGCAATTACTGCTTGTGGTAGTTCACCATGGTTTCATACCATTTATCATACTCTTCACAAAGCATCATATTACATAAAACCAGACGTGGAGTTCATGTACAAGGGCATGGAATATTTGCGAATGGATGCAGGTTGTCCCATACCCCTTTATAACATTGATACCAAATCCAAATAATTAATATGGAGTCGGGCCTGCTGTAGGGTTTGTACAAGTGAGCCTGCATGCTCACTTATGCTTCTGAAATCCAGCCCTGCATTCTGCATCTTCAAAAAAGATGCAGCGCTGCAGCATGGGCAGATGCATTAGTAATGGCCGGACCTAAATGACAGTGGGACCCCCTCAAACCCCCCGTCAGCAGTGTAGGCTTTCAGTCCCACTGCGGGGCCTCTTTGAAAGGGTAATTCCTGTAGCGGACCTCTGGTCCTCCGCGTGTTTTTTTAAGACGCAGGGACCGTCATTCTTCACCTGTCACGGACGCAATCAAGCCAACTTCACTGCGTGCCGCCAACGATTCCCGTCTATATGATCTCACCCCAGAACCACAGGAAGTCCGGGGACGGTCAAACACGGCACAGCGGGACGCAAAGACAGATGGACAGGACGCTCTTCGCTGACGTGAAACATCAGGATGTACAGCATCGCATCCTTCCTGCGATCAGAACCCTTTCGGACTAAAACAGGCCAGGAGCTGTCGATGCGCAAGCTGCTAACGAGCAAACTGATCAAAACGCAAATTCATTGCAAAAAAAGCAAGGATTTCAAAGTCACTGTCATTGGGTCTAAAAACAGCGTGATACTGCCAAACCGTTACCAAGATACAAGTGAAAAAAGAGGTTCCAGAGGATCTAATTCAGTGCAGCTGAGCTCCAGGTGCCGTGGTCCACAGTGCCTGCTGGCATTAGCTTCAGCCATGCGCTACTCTACCCGATTTCACTATTTATCTTACCTCCTTGTTTCAGGAAGTGAGCTCATTAGTGAAATCTGGTGGTGTAGTGTATAGTTGGGGCACAAGCCTGCAGACACTGCAGCCTGCTGGACCTGGAATTGAGTAGCCCTGGTCTAAATATTCTTATCCAAAGATCATTTTCATGAAAGTTTGTCAGCATTGGGGCCCAGTGCTCTTGTAGGTCTTCAGTGAAGCTCACCCAGGCATGGAGCCACGCTTTGGCTGGTTGGGAAATCCAAGAAGTTTCAGAACTGCTGACGGTACCCAAGGAAAGATTTGGGAACCACTGATCTAAAGGTGTAGGTACATGTAAAAGGCTTAGGTTTATTTAAGTGGCACAGTGGTGTAAACCAGAGAAAACTGAAGCGATCTGCATTTAGTGAACTGAGTATATCGTCTGTTTATTATTAGACACACATATAAACGAATATAAAACAAATATTAAATGTTCCTAATCATTCCCATATGAGAGCAGCTCAAACCCTCTGGATTATGGGACTGCATTTCAGTATCTTCGCTGTCAGAGGTGGTCTGATAATCGGTCAGATGTTGACCAGATTTTGGTGTAGGAGCCTTAAAATGGTGATGCTGTGTTTTCACATTCATTCCAAGGGAGAATGTGCTTTGTCTGCTGTTTCTTAAGACTGCTGCTCCTGGCCCATCCTAGTTGTGAACCTGTGTTCCCACACACAAACTCAAACGTAACCAGGAAGCGCAGCCAAATGCAGTGAGTGGTCATTAAGAAAGATTTAATTGCACAAAGTCAGTGATTGGTTAGAATGAGAAGAATGCATTAATGTTGCCAAGGCACTTGCAACTCTTATAATAACAAACGATTAAACAGCTACACCTACACAACATGTGCATGAAAACACCCATCTCTTTCTCTCTCTCTCTCTCTCTCACCTGGTATAATATGGAGGAGTTGGGTCAGAGGAAGAGCTGCTGCAGTAGGGGATGGGGGACTGTGGAGGCTGCTCCCATTGTGGGAACCCCCCCCCCCCCCAAAAACAATATGCAGGATTATCTTAGCACACAGCAGTACAAAGGCATGACTGTTTCCCGAGCAGCTGACACAAAGGCCGCCTGTGTCGAACCCCTTTCCACTGCTAACCTTTAATATGCCTGTGAGGAGCAGTCTGTGGGATAGATGCGGGTGGGTGGGGTGGTCAGCTTAGCCTCACCTGACCACAATACCACACCCTAATCACATGACTCCAACCACATGACCACAACCTAATGACATGTCTCCAACCACACTACCATACCCTAATCACATGACTTCAGGCACTACTACCACACCCTGATCCCAAGACTCCAATCGCCCTACTGTACTCTTCGCACCTCTCCCACCCTGAGCCCAAAGTCCCAATTCCCTCCCCAGCACAGACAGCAGGACTGAGTCACAAGCAGCACGGCTGGGACAAGGTGAGAATGTGTGTTGTCTCCAGAGCCAGGTCCGTCCACGCACACTCCCCCCCCCCACCCCTCGGTGTCCATATGAGGAATACCCCCAAGGCCAATTCACAGTTACACGCCTCTAATCTTTCCCTTACTGCCCGATGGCCGCCACGGGGCCTTCGCTATCGTGGAATCTCATCCTGTTCGTGTATTTTTACAGACTCATTCATTAATAAATGTAGGAAGCATCATACATGATGCACACTGTGTTCAGTGGTATGGTATGACACTGGCATGCACTGACTGTGTAGATAACTGATCAGTCCAGGACACTCTTGTCTACACTCTCCTGGCTGTATTATGGAACTGGACTTTCCCTATTGGGCAGAAAATGAACACATAAGGATAAATAAACAGGCAAATAAAGCAGGAACACAGGGTGATACTCTTAATGTTTTACCACCCAAAATAATTGTTCCTGTTATTATGTGAACTCACTGAAAGACCACACTCTGAGCTGCTAAACCCATCAACAATCCAAAACAAGGGTCTATTTTGCATTAATGATCTTATATCCAGATTTTGTCATGAAAGTGGAAATGGCCATCTTTTTAAATTTCACACTCACAGACACACACACACACACACACACACAGTGCCCTTGCCTATAAACCTTTAAGAAACATTGCCTGTATTGTTAATACACATTTCTCCGGTTGCATTAATTGGATTAATTTGCACAAACTGCTTAGGCTAATGTAACGGTCCACCTGGACTGTATAATGAATGCAAACACACAGCTAATAATTTCGGCTTCCAGTCCTGTCTTTCTTTTTTTAACAGCGGAAAGGTCAAAGTCTGGTATCATCCCGGGACCTGGTCATGTGACCGCATGCTCCCAGTCAATAACCCTTTGGTGGTCTCGGCACTCCCTCCATTGTGTCAGGAGCGGGGAGGTGCAGACGGGGCCCCCGCCCCTATTCCCCCCGCGGATCACAGCGCCCGGCCCGCGTGTGCCAACACCCCTGCCAACATGAAACGCGACATGGCCCCCGCCGCCACCCCGTCCCTGCCAGGGCCCGCCGAACCGGCTGTGCTGCCGGCGACAATGCAGACAAAGCCCGAGCCGCAGCCATCGCGCCGGGGGGACGCTCCGCGCCGCGCACGCCCAGACTGGCAACCCTGGAGAGAGTCTGCACCGAGGGGCGCTCAGCGAGACCAGGAGACAGCCGTTTCACAGCTGAACTCTCTGAACCCTCTTTGTGGTGAAATGAATACTTTATTAGCCTTTTCCTCCAAATAATAATGATAATAATAGCAATACTAATAATAATCTATAGGAATTATATTAATAATTGTGAGAACGATAATAACTGTGTAAAATAAAAAATAACTGATACATTAGTAGTAGCACATGAAAGTCAGCGGCGAATGAATGCACAGTAAATGCTTCACACTGTGAAGAACACGTCATGCTTTTATTCTACAATAACAGCATAGGCTCTCAGGTATTGACTGACATTTTTTTTTGCACGATGAAAGGCTTTATTTACTTAAAAAAAGAATTAAACCTGGGAGCAGCGGCACTAGTGAGCTGTAGCACGCAGGAGAACGCTGACTCCGGCTCTCTGTACCACATTTGATATGTTTAACTGCTCCGTGGTGAGGTGAGCAGTCAGTGAAGGTCCTTCTCCCCGGTTTCACGTGTTCCTCAGGACAGAATGTTCTTTGGCAGACGCCGTACCACGTGCAGTCCCTCCAGTCTAGACTCTCAAGATGGTAGCATCCCCCCAGAAAACAATGCCAGCCTTTGTGCGCCAATCAACAACAGCCAATATGTTTAATGCCAGACCAAAATGCCGAACAACACTGTACAGCTCCCGGGAAATGCCAGCTAATGCTTTCCAAATATTTATTATTATTAATGTGTTTGTTACTTTTGAAATTCAGTGTGCTTTTTAACAGTTATAGTCAAACCAGTTTATTTAAAAGAGTCCTGATACACACAAAAATCGGTCTGTTCTGATCGTGTGCATTCTACACTGATAGAGTACATACAGCATTTTCACCATTGGACTCAAGACAACATTAGAGCAGATTTAACACTCAGAATGTTACTATATAAAAATCTGTAATAGCTCAAAATTCTACACACATTCTTAATGAGTCTGTTTTTATTTTTGTCTGCCTTTCTTTTAAATGTCTAGTCGTATTCATATAATAATAATAATAATAATAATAATAATAATAATAATAATAATAATAATAATAATAATAAGCTTTAGGAGCTCAGCAGGCACATTTCGTGTTCTGTTCACACACAATATTACTGTAATAACTGTCTTCCTCACAGTCTGATCAGTAATGCATTTTCACGCGCTAACATTTGGCACATTAACATGTGTAAGGGGCTAGATGAGCTACTCATGCAGAACTCACTGACGGGACTCAAATCAGAAGCAAAGGGGTAGAAAACATCTTAATTTTCTGGTCTGAGCTTGAGAGGGAGGGGGGCATGGTGTGATGTAGTGCAAGTGAAAAGTGAGATTATTTTTAACTGCACGCACTTGTAAGTACACACTCGCTCCTCTGCTCTGAGGTGCTGAGTTGTAGTGTCAGTTATGGCGTCCCGTCACCCACACTGAGGTTCAGCAGGCAGAATTACTTACACAGTAATGAAGCTAAACCTGGACTGACTCAGACAACAGAAGCCCTGTTGGTCGCTACAGAGTGTATCAGGCAGGACTAAAACCTAACCGCCATGAAGAAATGTCTCGTCACAGGCTACTGGTTCAGAGTGTTTAGGAACAAAGACTTGGGGAAAGAGTGCTCATTCAGCCATGGGGCTAGCATGCTGCTGCTTTTTATCAAGCAGTCAAGGTAATTATAGTTGTGTGTTTTCCATTAGTTTTTATTTCTGTACTACTTACAAACTAAATTTCTATTCAAGTTCAGTTTTGATATATATACAGTGAGTTCAAATTTTTTTGGCTCTGTACTCCACAATTTTATATTTGTAATAAGCAATTCACACATGATTAAAGTGCACTTTCTCTGTTATTAAAGGGTATTTATATACATTTTGGTTTCACCTTGTAGAAGTTATAGCACTTTTTATACATAGGCCTCCCAGTTCATAGCATCATAATGTTTGGGACAAATTGCTTAACAAATATTTCTGATCTGAGTCTGGTCTAGTCTTCATTCTAGGCTTTTGATTGCCTTCGGAGTCTGTTATTGATGTTGAGGACCAGAGTTATGCCATTGAAAGTCAAGGAAGCCATTATGAGGCTGAAAAATAAAAGAAAACAGTCAGTGTCATATAGGCCAAACCTTAGACTTACCAAAATCAACTGTTTGGAACATCATTGAGAAGAAGGAAAGCACTGGTGAGCTCAATGATCGCAAAGGGCCTGGTAGGCCAAGGAAGACCTCTATAGTCGATGACTGATGAAATCTCACCATAATAAAAAACCCCAAACACCTGTCCAACAGTCCAGAAACACTCTTCAGGAGGCAGGCGTAGATGCTGAAGTGGCTACTGTCCACAGAAGATTTCACGGACAGACCTACAAAGGCTACTGCAAGATGGAAAATACTATTTAGCGTGTGTAGTGTGGAGGCATAAAGGAAATGCCCACGATGTAAAGCACCCAATGCATCCAAAGCAAGATGCCCCCCCCCCCAACTATGCAACATATGAGATATATTGAATATATACATATATCTGAAGGCATATGTGCCATCATAGAACTGAACAAGCAAGTCAGTGGTTTAGCATGATATTGCAGCTTAGTGCCGTGCATCACAATGTGATCACAGCTAATACTGAATTTTTACACTCCCTACATTGTGCCATAATAATAGGGGAAAGGTGTACCTGCCTAATTTCAGCAATTATTCTTAATTTTAGATACTGAAATTATGATTCCTTTTCACATTTTTTGCAGTTCAGCCACACTGAAATGACTGAAATTATTTCTTGCAGTATATACGTATTAAGAAGGCCCCTTAAAATGCTCCAAACAGTTTTTGTCAATGCTTAGAGCTATGGCGAGCAATAGCCTAACAGTACAGTTTGTGAACCAGAAGGACCAATACCTTGCAGGTGTAATCAGAACACTGTACAATTTGTATGACAAAAAGTAGTTCTGATGATTATTAACTGCTAATCAATATCGTGTCACAGTTTGTGGCTTCTTTCCACCACTAATTGGAAGTTGGTTACCCTTGAGTGGAGATGTCACCATATTCCCAGCCTCCTCCCCCCGCCCCCCCAAAAAATGAAAACAAAAATACTTGCACTCTAATCTTCCACAACTGTCATTTGTGCATATCATAAACACAGCTGGACCCCAATGTCTTTAATTTTTAAAAACCATTAATCCCTTCAATTACTGCCTTGCTTAATGCTAATGTTATTCACGATTAGTTTGCATTATGCTAATCTACGACCCAAATTTATTGAGATCTGGGCGGTGCTGTCTGAGTAGCAGATTGCTGGGGGTTTCTGCACTAACTGACATTACCTCCCTGGCTCTGCTCAGCGACTGAGACGGCGAAAAAAACCCTAACAAAACAACAAAGGTTGCATTAGTTGTGTGTCTTAATGAACAACTGTTGGCGGCAGGGATTAGAGACAAATGATGGTTTCCTGTCCGCACCCGGGCAGCGCGGCATCTGGTGGGTAGGTTTCGGTTTCCCCCTCTAATACGGGCGAGATGGCTGGCCGCGCGAGCAGGAGGCTAATGTTTCAGCTAATTGAATACGCTCTCTCGTTTTTTTTAACCCTTTTGAGGGCTTTGGGAGGGTCAAGGTCACACACCAAAACCAAAACAACCTCTCCTCGCGTGACCCCCGCCGCTACAAATTAACGGGCTTCTCATAATTTAGACTGCCTCCACCACCCGGCGAAACAATGGGCTACTGTCATAGCCGCCACCGGCCCCGTAAGCATCGTCTCGGGGTTGACTGAGTGCATATCCTTTACGACGCTTGTGCACGGTGTTGGTGACCACTCGACGAGTTTTGCAAAGCACCTACACTGGAGGATTGATAAAAACCAAATTAACTGAACCGCCTTAATCTATGTATGCAAAATATTAACAGAATGTACCCTGCTTAAAATCAATGCACATTATTATTATTATTATTATTATTATTATTATTATTATTAGTCTAGTGTATTGAACGGAGAGAGAAAGCAAAATATAAACACATCCATCTCAACACAAATATATGCAATAAAATCAATTCTATGATATAGGACTCTATTATACCTCAGAATGACATCATCTGCCTTTAGTATTGTAGGCTACTCTATAATACTAAATTTGTGACTGGTAGGGAATAACTGTTACCAAAAATATAGACGCTACTTTCAGTAAAACCATGAATGAAACGTAGCATTTTATTATACTTACATAAAATGTTTTGTATTATTTCAGCACTAACATTGTTTATATGATCCCACAAGGGATAAGATTGGACTCTATCATGGCTGATTCAACACTAACCCTATTTTATATGTTTGTGGTCACTGGCAGTCATGTCACAGAAGCAAAGCCCTTGGTTACATACCTGCTTGATACACAACTCTTGGTACCTTTCATCCAGTGTTGGACTGTATTTCAAATATGTGTATTTTAAATATTTGCATGCATGTGTTTCCTGTGTAATATTGCCTACTCTTTTTATGTTTTATACCCCTGCGCCAACCGCTACCTAACCCACCTCCATTTTGATTGGGGTTCGTAGATGCACTTGCACTCTGGTCTAATTATTGGTACCCTTGATGAATATTTGCAACAACAAACAAAAAAATCTGTACAAAACAAATTACACCATTTCTGAAATATGCAATTTTCTCACATGTGGAAAATATTGTCATTTATTAAGGCATTTGTTAAAGGATACATTTATTTCTGAGAAAAAGAACCCCTGTAATTACTACTGAGTGCTGCTTTAGACACATTAATCAATAAGTTCTGCTGGAAAAATAAACCCCCTTGCATAAAATTGGCCTGGCTACAGAAATGTCATGGAGGATTAAATACCCCCAACTTCTTTCGTTATTGTCTTGCAAACCAGCTCCAATATATCACCGTCTGCATCAGCAACAATCACCAACATAATGCATGGCTAGAATTAGAACAATCAGATTCTACAGACCTTCAACTATCTGATATATTGTTCATCAACAAAACAGCAAAAAAAAACTCCCTTGCTTTAATTTCTTTAATTGCTTCATTTCTACAACTCTGACAGCTGGGCTGGAGTTAAATAAACTTTGCAATTTTGGCCTAACACCCAGTAAATACACACCAATCTGGTCTAACCTTCTCTTCTTAATCAATAAATCACCGCGCAACTCTATCATTTGGAAACAAAAAGGTATCACTCAGCTACAACACATCTTCAGCTATAAAATTGTTCTCTTTTTTCCAGAATCTTGTCCAGAGGTATGGTATATGCATAGACCAATTTCAATTTTACCTTCAATAAAAAAACACCATTAAATCCAAAAGAAATACAATTAACAATCACCTTATTCCTCCCCCATTATTAGAAAATATCTTCTTAATTTACAATTCTGAAGGACTTCTGCCCAAATTATATAGATTATTCTCTAATATAGACTCTTCCATTTTCATCCCCTCCAGTCAATGGGGAAAAAAGATCCCTGTCGATCCAACTTTGGGTCCGCTGTCTGCTCTGCTCCTTCTCCATGACATGATTTCACAACATTCAACACATTCACTACAAAGTCATTCACAGAATTCTCATCACCCACCATAAAATGTTTAAAATGGGTTGCACGGGTTCAGACATATGTACTCAGTGTACTCTTGAAGTATCAGACACTTGCTACCATGCCACCTGGCTCTGGCCACTGGCTCAGCAGTTTTTGGAAGATATCGCTTACTCTACATCTTTATTTCTAAACAGTGGCATTGTACTGTCTCCTACACTGTGTCTGCTGGGTGACGCCTCTATACTCAAAACCCCAGACCGACACAACGTACTTATCTCAGTCGCCTTGACCATCGCCAAGAAAACAATACTTTTGAATTAGAATACCAGGCACAAACTAAATACTGCACAGTGGACCAACCTGTAATTAGACCTTATTTCAATGGAAATAACATATTGCCTCTCTGAAAAAAAATTTAAAAAATAAAAAAGGTTTACTAAAACCTGGACTTGCCATTGAACTAATACTAAAAGCCCATGCATACACACCTTCGCACATGCAGATGCTGACGTACATACACACTCACACATGGACGCACTCATACGCCCCTAAATCTTGGACATACATCAGATACATGATTGATCATACATTAAGCTAACACCCCCCCATTCATATTTTATTTATACATATGTATATTCAAGTATGCATATATGTATAATTAAGTATATCTGTATGTATGTGTTTATATATATAAATATATATATATATATATATATTCCTGTATTCCTGTATTAATTATTGAATTTATTTATTTTTGCTGTTTCCTTTTCCCCCTAGTTTATAGGGCATCGTCTGCTATTCCCTACTTTTTATATGTCATTCATAACTGACTTTCTTGTATTGTCAGCTGTATATTTAATTTTCTGTCTGTGCTTGACTTTTTCCTGTTATGTCTCGTTTGTCTGATTGGTTTGTCCACAGCCACTTAAGGGTGGGTGGGACTTTGGGTAAATAGGTGAGCACACTTAATGGACAAATTGAGTATAGAAATTTCAAATGACATTCTCAGTATGTTCCTTTTTTTTATCTTTTTATGTATTTGTATGTTTTGTTAACCCCCACGGGGTCTAAAGCTGGTTCTATTATATAGTGCCTTATTTGTAATTGTCTTTTATCTTTGAATTTCTGGATGGTGTGTGCATGTATTATGTGATGTATATCTTGTGTGTTTTTGATGTTGTTTGTCCCTAATCAAAATATTTAAAAATAAAATAAATTGAGCAACATATGAATTTTTTAAAAAGTCTCTCCTGACAGGAATAATGGCATTGAACCTTTTCCTGTCATGCTAGATAAGGCTGCATAACACATTTGGAGGGATCTTGAACCATTCATCCATACAGAACCTTTCAACACCCTTGATGTTATCTCTAGAATTGCACTTATGGTCTGCCCTCTTCAATTCAAACCGCAGCTTCTTGGATGTAGAATGTAAGTCCGGTGACTGAGATGCCCTTTGCAAAACGTTGATTTTGTTCTCACAGAACCACTCCAGTGCTGTTTTTATGAATTCTTGGGGCGAGTGTCCAGTTGGAAAGACCACCTATGGCCAAGTCTCAGCCTCCTGGCAGGTTAGCGAGGCTTTTGGCTAAAACGTCTTGTTCTTGGTGGAATTCAATATGACACAAGAGCCCTTGCACCACTGGCAGCAAAACAGCGCCAAATTATCAACGACCCATCGCCATATTTGACTGTAGGTATGATATGCTTTTCTGACATTGTAGATGGCCAAAAGGTTTTGGTGTTGTAGGATATATTTCTGGTATATTTTAGTCTATTCTTGTCTTTATCCCAGAAACAGAGTCATCAGGTTTTCTGGACTGCGCAGTAACCCTAACCCTAACCATAAACCTTGTTCATTACGCAAAGGGCACACAAACTTACTTCTGTTCACATTAACAACATGAAATGAAATATTAATTCATATTTTTCATACTAAACAACAAATTAAGGGGTATCTGTTCAAACAAGCTATTTTGTTGTGCATTTCATTGAATGGCCATGTTTTAGTTATATTATTTTTCTTCAATTTATATAATTCCTGAGGATTTTTATATTTATGTATTTATTTATTTTTACATAAACTACCTGAACTCTGTGAAATTAATTACTTGTTACAATGACTGTCTTGACTGATATTTTATAAAGTTGTAAAGCATACCTCCTTGTAACAGTGGTTTATAGAATTGCAGGGAAATACATTGTCTGAAAAGAATGTAATTCCTGGTGGTAAAAAATTATTTTGATTTTACTCTGTTCATTAAATGCATAAATGATGCAGCATAATCTCTCATATTCTAACAAGAAAATCTTTGCCTCCAAGATAATTTTTACTGCACTGTCCAGAATTATTTTTTCTGTCCTCTACTGTACTGTTGTGAACTGTGCTGCTCTCTGCTGTCATCTGCTGGACAGTTTTAAACTTCAGCAATGGGAAATGTGCTCAAGAAATATTTCTGGTCAGTGTCTGCATGAAGTTACTATATAACTAATGCACAATTTTGTAATTTGTATGTCATTTTAGGTATCATCTCACATTATCTAAGGAGAAGAAATTATCTTCTTCTTAGATAATGTGAAGAAATGTTCTAACACCAAATAAAAATATTTTTAAAAATACAAAGTTACAAAAATTGACTCCTGAAGATAATCTGCTTGAGTATTGACAGACGATTTAGCAGGCCTCAAACAATAAAGCATTTTATTTAAAAACAGAAAAATCACATTTGTAATGAAGGTCATTTAGGCATTTAGGTCAATCTGGTTTTGTTGTAAGACATGTTGGACAATCCTGTTTGATTTATTGTGGCATTAAATAGTTCATTTTACAAAACAATCATTTGTCATGTTTTAATTTTGTGATGGGTGATTGAGTAATAGCATGTAAAATGATTTAAAAGATATTTATTTATCAGATTAAACAGATGCATGTAAGGAATAAAATTAAAGACTTTTTTAATACCTCGCAATAATATTCCAAAATAATTCATTTTAAAATCAAATGGCATCAGAAATAGTTCACAACATTTTGAGTATATTTTACATGGATGTATTCCCATAAAATATTCTGATGTGAGAGGTAAAAGTGGCACAAGTCTTCAAATAACCACTGTCCTCCTTTGGGTGCTCAGTTTAAAAGCAACCCTATATAAAGAATATCTATATTTTTGCTCATTATAATATGTATCAGATACAAAGATATAGTGGTTTTTTTGTTTTGTTTACAATATTATTATTTAAAATAAATTCATCTTAAACACGAGTAAATTAACATAGTCAATTGGATTATTTACTATGGCTGTTCAGCAGCATTAATTCAAGTGGTAACCATCCTGTTGCCTGGTAACTGTGTGCAATATCTGAATTCAAATAACTTGCTCCGGGTGTTTGTGTGCAGCATCTTGTTCTTTTGATTTATACAGCAAAATTACCAGAGGCAGAATTCATTGGATCAATACTTTTCATTTGATGCACATCAGCATGCTTTGCTTTCAGCCTAAAGATTAAAATGGATTCTGAGCTCTTCTGGCTACAACATTGATCTTTTGACATCGGTATTGCTGGTCTATGAAATAATCTATATTTTTTTCAGGCACCCAAAAACAGTCTTACAGTAAATTATTTGGGGAAAATACAATCCCCCCTGACCTCTGACTGAGTGTGGCATCTGGCATGCTAAAATCCCTCACACAGCGACAAGGACAAGCATCTCCGCAGCCGAGAGAAAATTTCTCTGAACAAATTGAGGAGATAATCACATTAAAATGACTTAAATGACGATTTGCCTGTTTGTTCTTGTACTGTAACCATTCAAACAAACCCCCTTTGGTGCGCTTTATAGAACTGATTATACTTCTTTATTTTATTCTCCTAAAGAACGTAGCAATTAAAAATAGGTAAATAATTCTTAAATCTAGCAAAACATTACAATGATAAAAATATGAATAACAGCCATCTATATTACTAATATTACTATAAAAACCAAAACTGAGAAAACTTTTATTATTACATATGAAATAAGGAATAAAAAATAACTACGAAGATGCTTACCTGCGCAAGATCCATATTACTTATAACACACGAGACACAAAGACAAACATTTTATATTAACCACCTATGGGAATGCCGAAGGCAAAGATCCTTCATTCTGAGATGCTCAGAGAAAATTAAAAGCAAGGAATATGTGTAATCTATATCATCTTTTTGACAGCGCTTTACAAGCATAGCTGATGACAGACCATCTTCCTCTCTAACAACACCAACAAAACATGGAGAAAAACACAAACTCGGTAAAAATGAAGCAGAATTCAGACGTTAAGAACCACACGCAGAGAGAGAAGCCGAGATACAAGCCTGTTACCCTTACTAGGTTTCTGTTGGTAAAGTAGCTTCTTCAGTGTCAAACTGTGGAGGGGGGGGGGGGGGGGCGGTAGGGGGAGTTGTCTGGAAAGACTTGAAACAAAGTTTTGTCATAAAACACAACCCTGGGAGGCTGGCATGGGAGAGAAGCTTCCAGCCCAGTCTGTCCGTACCCACGGAATAAAGGAGCTATTGTCTCACAACCTCATCTGAGCTCGCAGAGAAATCAGCCCCCACCCCCCCCACCCCCCATCACCCTACCCCCCCCCAGCAAGGAAAACAATGACCCAGACCAAAGGACAGAAGACAAGGGCACAAGGGCAGCGGACCCCCCACCACTGAAGACAGAAGAGAGTTCGGAATCATAATTAGAAACGTCAGCCAGCGGACGGACGGACGGACGGACGGACCCCTCGTTCCACGCCGGTCGCGAGGCGCGAGGCTGCGGCCGAACGCCGTCGCCGAGCGACAGACCCACTTTTACAGTTCTCCAGTTTTCCAGTTTCCAAGAGAGTTTTTCAGCTTCTGAGTCCTATGTCTGACTGTGAGGAAAATGTGGGGGGAATTAGAGGGGCGGCAGGGATACCCCAGTCTGCCCTGCAAATCCGGCCTTTTTAAAAAACACAGCTCGTAGCCACAAGAGTACAGGGAGGGGCAGTAAATTAATTGGGGGGGGGGTTTAAGGCCAGCCGTAGGTGTCCAGCCATAGCAATGCAGTTCAATTATATATATACATATATATTTATATATATATATATATATATATATATATAATAACATTACTAAGAAAAAATACCACAGGACACTACATGTACCCCACTGGCAGGGGGGTGCACTGAAGTGAAGGAGCAGGAGTGGCGAGGCAACGTGCTGCTGATTAAGGAGCAGCGACCCAACTGTCACACCACAGAGCCTCCTTCCTCACAGGGGACCCGTCCTGTCTGTGGAGACACCTCCCTGCAGCCCGACCGCGACAGGAGCAGCACTGCGGCGGTACCATTTCGGCTCAAAGTCACAGCCCGTCAGCCAAAAAAGCAGAGCGACACAACCCCAACCCCCCCTTCAACCCCCCCTACCCACCCCCGCAAAAAAAAGACTGAAACTCTCTTACCCAGACCTATTCTACTTAGCGACAGGGTCTCCGAAAAACCAGCCTCATGCCAAGCTTCGGGCAGGGGTGGGGTGGGCGGGGGGGGGGGGAACTGTAAAATTAGCATTTTGTTGATCAAAATGGAGTGGCACCATACCCACAGTTCACAGCGCCCAGGGTCTCTGTCCCATCGCCTCAGAAACAAAAGCCCATTCTGGTGCCAGGAGAGGAGAAAGCGTCTCCTTTAGACCCGGCTTTCATTAGAAAAAACAAACAAAACCCAGCAAAAGACAAAAAAGAACACAGAGGGAGTGAAGTTTCTCACAAAGCGAAAATTCACACGCACACACACACGTTAAAAAAACAAAAAGAAAAAAAAAACAAACCGCGCTCATTGAAACTTTCCAACACGTGCATCTGGGGCAACGAAGGAGGAGTTAAGTTTCAAAAAAAAAAAAAAAAAGGAAAAGAAAAAAGCCCAACCAAAAAAAAAAAAAAAAAAAAATGAAAGAGAGAAAGAAAGTGAAAAAGAAAAAAAAAAAAAACACGTCAAACTTACCATCCACCACGTCCTGGCTGACATGTCGTAGCAGAGCTGCCATTTTATGGAGCCGTCGGCCGCGGTCCCTGCCATGCCTCTGTCAGCGGCTCTCATCAGACGCAGCCCAACGGAAGATAAGACACCTAATCAGGGAAGCATCGGGCTCCGCGGCATGCTGAGCTACATGTAGGCCAATCCTTATCACGCTGCATCATGGGAAATAATCTCTCGCACTACCAATGACTCCAACCTCGCCGGTGCAATGACAAGGATCAGCCGTCTTACCGAACCCCCCACCCCCCCCACCCCCCACCCACACACACACACACACACACAAACCCCCCTCCCTACATCCCACACAGCCCCCCCCCCCCCCTTTTCGACCCAGCTTTATTTTTAAGGAACAGTTGACAAACGCAGTGGCAAACATGGCTCTTTTGTGGAGCAGAGGGAAGTGCAGAAAGTCTCCGGCGAGGGGGCGGGCTCGCTTGCCAGAGTGGAAGCAAGGCTGGCGAAAGTTTATTTGCATTCTTGTCTGTTGTATATTGTTCAACTGGATCCGTGCGCTGCCCCCCACCCCCACCCCCATCCCCACCCCCACCCCTCCCCCGGCCCAAAAAAAACCCCTCACCCCCTCCAAAAAAAAAAAAAAAACTTCCATGCAGATGAGGAGAGGCCCAAATAGCGAGGAATTAATATCTCCAAACAAAAGCCATGCGAGTCCGATGGCGCTCGGCGGGCTCGGTTCAGATGTCAGGGAGCGCGCTCGCCCGGAGCGGAACACACAGGTAGCCGCGGCGGCGGCAGCTGGACCCGACCGCGCAACCGTCGCCGGGGGCAACCTCCAGCTCATATGGAACCGGTTTAGCCGGGCCATCGAGAAAGGAGCTTTTTTGAAAACAAGAGAAAGATTACAAAAATAAATGAATAAATAAACGAATGAAATAAATAGACGAATGGAAATTTTTTTTTTAACGTTTAAAATAAATAATCAGAACGAAATACCAAATCCACAGAGAAGCCTGAGGCAAGGAACGCTGAAGAGGTGGGGACCCGTGTTGCATTTCTGAACCACACAGGGAAAGCTGTGCTGTGGCTCATGCAATGCACAATGCCCTGTAAGAATTGAGCTGTACATTGCTGCTTAGTCACTGAAACAGCCTTGCTGAGCAACTTAAATACCTGTGTCAGTCCTTTGCCACTTTCTGCATTCCCAGGTAGGGGATTTTTTTGTCGTTGCTTGTCGCTGTATTCTAGATTCATGGTTTCTTTTGTTTTAATATGAATGCTCTCATAATGCGGTGGTTCTTATCCATGAAAGATATACAGGCAACTCTTTTTTATTTAAATGCCAGTGTTCATACGATCAAGATTTTTACTTTTTAAAAACTGTGAAAAAAGTGTAAATTTAACAATAAAATGATACTACATTTTCAAGGCCTCATTTAATTTGCTTGAATTGCTGTGTCATTATGTGCTAAAAATTGTATGTATATATGTAAAAATATATTGGACATAAAGATACTAAACAATAATACTTGTACAATCACAAATGTAATATGTCACATTTAAGACATATTTGCGAAGTATTATGAAGGCTAGGTCTTGTTGCATACTGAACAATGATGTAAAAAAAAGCGTTTGTTCAAAGGCAGTTTTGTTTTATTGCATCGCTAAGGAGCAAAATAACATTAGAGTCGACGTGACTGACAGCAACAACTCTCACAATCAGGTCAAGACAGGAGACAGCTTCTCTCTTTACCCAAAACGTGGGCTGAAAGACTCCGCGTTCGTGATGAACGGGAAACATTTCGATAGTTGTTACTTTGCGCCTTATTTCGACCACCGTGCGAAGTCTGGCCTTTAATTAAGTCCCAACACAAGCAGACTGCCAGACCTTTATGCCGTGCTTGGTCCACACAGACAATGAGCTTTTTTGTTCAGGCCGCAGATGAATATGTGAAGACAAGCTGATGTAAAGAGGAGTAGGGGGGGCGGGGGGATCTTAGACAGGGTTGCTTTCCTTAGGAGATAGCATCATGATAAAATTCAAGTGCAGAGCACAATACATTATGGGGTTTTCGAAGTCTATGTTCACAAAGCAGTAGGCCACCTCTCCAACGTCAAGGTTTCAGCACATCAGTGTCAAAACACAGGCACGTTTATGTCATAAGAGTGCGATAAAATCTGCTGAACATTTATTTTTATTTCATTTATCGTTTAGGGTGGAAGCAATTGAGCTATTAATATTTATGCCAGATAAAGAGGCGTTGAAGACGCACGCATGGTCGCGTTTGACACGGTGGATCAAAGACAGACCTGTTTTTGGCAAATGTGCCATCCAGAGCTTTATGCCCCAGAGAGGTGAACCGAACGCAGAGCTGACCGGCACATACTGCAGCCGAGGCTACAAGGGCTCTCCTTCTACTGTTCCCACTCACAGTCTAGATCTGCTCAACGACCGGCAATAAAGTGTGCATGAGATGGTTTGTAAAAATAAATTAAAAATTTAAAAAAACTTCATATAATGAGGACAGAGGATTATGAAATTTTGCTATTTTAGAAATCTTAGTGTAATATCCTAAGGACAGATAAAGACTTGAAAGCATCGAAAGTCATTGAAAACGGGGAGATTCTAGTTCATTTTCCTTGAACAGTTCCATTGAAGATTTTAATTCCCAAATAATAATAATAATAATAATAATAATAATAATAATAATAATCTTTACAAAATTGAAAATTGACATTAGCTTTAAACATCTTTCTTGCTTTGCTGCTAACTTTATCGCCTCTTCCTGAACTGGCGCCCGTGAGCTGAACACAAAAAGCAGGTCTTTGTTTAATAATTGTGGAGAAGCAAAGTCGACTAGGAGGACGATTTTGCAAAGATGGAACAGAGGAAAAACAGTATGGGAGAAGGCTATTCCTAGGAAATGTCATATTTAATCTCTCCCACTTTCTGAACAATACAACAAATGCACAACCAAAGAGAATCCTGGAGTCTCCAAAGACAATTCAAATAATATTCATATATTTACCAGATGAACTCTTATTTAAACAATGTACATTTGTGAATAGCATTAACCTAAGACAGGTGTTTGAAATCACTAATAGAAATACAGATAGATAACGTCCCAACCAAAATTTGTCACATAGTTCTGCTTGTACTCAGAAAACTATTATAGTGTTGTGAAACTATTACATACAGACAAGAAAGTGTACATTTCAATGAAATATCATTTTGGAAATGCCCTGTAAAATAAAAAATACAGGATTTTTTTATTTCCTTTGTGCATTCACATCATGAAAAAAAAAATTAATCCTTTCTTCAACTATGTCAACACCCATTCAAAAGTGTAGTTTCCCCTTCTACACAAGACAGAGTCTCACTTTTTGTTTAAAAAGTGCCTTTAATGCTAAAGTATTTAAGAGGCTTTGGGTGAGCCAGAATGATAAAATGTCTTTCCTATTATAAAATACATTATGCCAGGTGCACAGACAAGTAAAAGCAGAAATTCTATCAAATAAAACTAAACTCCAAGATACATAATTACCCATCCAAAAACTCTACTTCAGTGTATAATTCCAAATTGTGACCTGAATTCCAGAATATGCTATATGTATATATAGCCAGAATATGTATGTATACATTTATGTACATATACTGTATATGAGAATATTTTTGATATTTTGGTAAGGCTGATCACAGGTATGGGGACTTTTCAGGGATTTGTGATCTAGAAAATACACTTCAAGTAACTCCAAAGCAGCTTGTAAAATGATATTTATGTTTCCAGAGGTAGTACATACGATCAGATCAATTTTATAGCATTTATTCACAATTGGTTTTTATATCATGTCGATACATTTCCTTGAGTGCAGTGGTCTCAGGTTGCATATGGCAAAGGAAATTGTTCCAATTTAAAATAAAATTAATGTCAAACATTAATAACAATATTATACATCATACACATATATACTGTAAATCCTCTAGAGGCATAGCATTTGTACAAAAGTTGCGCTGGAGCTTCTTTAAGTGCATTTTCTTGCCTTAAACCGCAAATCTTCAAATGCCCTCTGCCTGTCATTGAAAGCCAGCAGGTCATCAGAACCTTAAAAAAAATCCTGTCACGCAGAAACTGTCTGGGCCAACCAAAAGCATACACTTAAGTGAACATAATCATAATAAATATAATAAACCCTCAGAAAAGGAACTATCCCTTTAAAGTATAATGTATGCAGAGCTGGTTTTTGCATCTTTATAAATATACAAACATGAATATGTTTACTGTTTAGATGATTTCACACTTCGCAAAATCTGTAAACAAAAGCTCAGATAAACCACAATTCACTCAGGGTATGTGCTAATTATCACAAGGCTTTTGTTTTTCTTTTCTATTTGCGAGAGTGCCACAGAGCAGCCGACTCAGCAGATGAACCTGGAGTAATATTTTAACAGTCGGGACATGTGAAAGCACAGAATGACCTTTTCTGGCTGCCATAACATGGTCAGGTCTTTACGAGGAACAAAGCTTCGGTCTTGCAGTCCTGAAGTGCCCAGGATCGCATTAACAGCCTATAACAGCAATTAGAGCGTTACGGCTGACGCAGCTTTTAAAACGTTCAAAGAACAATGGCATGACAAATACGTTTTTTTAAAGGCTGTGTTTTTGGATCAAGGTGAGATGGAATGTGTTTGAATTCAACATCCATAAAAATAAAAAATAAATCTTATTAAATGCATCGGTTTCCCCCACAAAGCACTGTTTGCAGCATTACAAAAGAGAGCCTGAATGGCTGCCCACTAATTGTCCACCCATGTGTGTAAAAATAAATAACTGCCTTGTGCAACTCATCCTACCTATTTCAAACCATGTCTTCTAATGACTAGCATATGTGTAGCCACTTAAATCCCCACATTAACCAATATCATAAGGCTAGTAATCCTAGCCATGGGACAAAAACTCACAAACACAAATGAGATGATGCTGAGGTTAAGCAAAAAAAGACACCTATATTGCAGAGATAACACATAATGAATCACATAAGGTCTCCCTCTAGGGTTTGGAGGACAGTAAGACTGTTTCCTTTGGTTGGGGGATGGGCTTGTGTCTCTGTGCTTAATTGTATCTCTCATCATGACCTGTAGGAGGCAGACCTGCACTCATTATCCAAGGAAGAGTAATTAGCCACTGAAAAAACTGTTGGTTCAGGGCACCCATTGTTGCCGGTATTCATTTTTGATGGGTACCACTTGCTTAAATGATTACTTCATTTAAAGGTAGCTTTTAAGATGAACACTGCCTGTTGAGCAAATGTCAGAATTTAGACATATAGAAGGTTAAGAGACAGTTTGATATAAACGGACAAGGTTAACCCCAAAAAGGTCAGGTTTTACCCGAATATAGCCTGGCAATGTCCTAGTCAGCAAGAAAATTTTCACTTTTCAACCAAATGTAGGCATGTTTTCACCTTAATGCCTTTCAAGAACTTCACAAACTTTTCACAACGAAACTGTGCACTGGGTGAGATTTCTTCTTTAGTCATGGTTGCTAAACGAATGGGCAACTGGGCCTGTGTAGATTTTTTTTACAAAGCCATGAGCATGCTGGGATGTTGTTTGTTTGACTCAGGAACTACACCTGTGTGGAAGCACCTGCTTCAAATATACTTTGCATCCCTCGTTTACTCAAGTGTTTCCTTTGATTTTGGCGGTTACCTGTATGCCATTTTCCTGTTTGTCAAAGGTCCAAAGATTGAGTAAAGCAGGTTGATTACACAGTTAAATTACCTCACCTGGTTTATGGGTCTGAATTGGTTTGCTGAATTTTAGATGAAGACAAAAACCAGAAGGGGCTATGGCTATTCAGGACCAGGGTTGGGGATGCAGCAGACCCTGAGGGTCTCCAGGACCAAGGTTGGGGACCCCAGCAGAACCTCTGGCACTCCAGGACAGGGGTTGAGGACTGTTGTCTCTGCCCATTTTGAGGTCCAGGTTAAAGACCTACCAGAAGACAGCTAGAATGTTCTGCAGTGTACATTCGAGTCATTAAGCTCTTGATTGGACACCCTTTGGGTGTTGGAGACCAGGCGTGACACCATGCTAGATACTCTCCAAACCAGGGGTCACTAGGGCGGGCAGTGTGACCTTCCCTGCCCGCACATGTCCAAATGTTCACCCAGGGGCCGTGGAACCTTGGAAGTGGGACAGGGGGCAGTATTAGGGGACTGACGAACATGCTGTGCAAAACCCGAAAAGAGCTTGCCAGGCTAAGACGGGTCTGCCACCTTTAGCAGAAGGTAGCGACCATCCCCTCTGACACCTAAAATATTGAAACCATCACCCAGCATATGTCGGAGAGCAAGCTGCCTCCGTCGATGTCCAAATCTCCAGTGGACCCAGCCTTTCGCTGGTGCGTGTGCATGGTAGCGGCAGGCTGCTAAATCGCGGCATCTTCCAAGCGCGAATCCTTTGTTCGGCCAACCGCAAAGGGAAAGCGTGATGTCTGGTGTCTCCATACGCACTCATATGGGGAAGACTGATACTGAGGAAGATAAGGACTTAATTCACTCATTTACCACAAAGGATGGATTCCTCTGATTCTGAATATCCGCAAAGGTTCAGCAATTGTAAGTTGGACATTAAAATAGTAGAATAATTCAAATGGAAATATTAATATTTTTTATTCAGTGTTTTTTTTTTCTTATATGTTATCATTTGTTGCTTTAGGCCCTGAGAAAACTATCAATTTTATTTCAAAATTAAAATGTGGATTATAGTAGTAATATACAGGATGTCTTTTGTCTTTTAGGCTTGTAAATTCTAAGCAATAAGGAAAGCATATCTCATCACTAAACTTTCCAGTATTAGCACCCATATCGCACGCAATCAGAATACAGTGCATGCTTTATTTTTTGTTTTTCAGAAACAATGAAAGTCATGTTCTTGGCATTTACAAGTTTACAAATGAACCCGACTTCCTGACATGAATGTCGAAGCTGTGAATGAAGGCAGCTTTGTCAATTGTTTTGTACGTTCAGAACAAGTGGAGACTTTTTTGTGCGACCTATTATTTAAAAAAGCAAAAAGCAGAAAAGACCCCCTTTTCTACCATTCCACATTCCGGCCCTCCACCTCCTCAGATTACGTCTGTTTAGGCAGCTGGCTCCTTTTTTCCTCTCTCTCTCTCTCTCTTTCTGTGAATTGTGGGATTGTGTGAGAACCCTTCTGCGGTAAATATGAATAAGGCGGAGAGTCCGTGTGACATGGGCCATTCAGCAGACATGGCAGAAGCTTCCAGAATAATGGCCGCAGTGTTTCCAGCCCTTTGCCCTCACCCATTTACTTCCTCCATTCGCTTTTCAACCATTTACACAAACTGTGTTATTTTAACTGAACACAGTGTGGGTAACATGGTGACATGTGACATAACACACTAATAAGCCACATTCTGCGGTTGCTTAACGTATGGTTGCTTGTATTTCTTGCTGTGTCTCTCAGTCAGATGTGACAGATAAGGCCTAATGTCCTCTTGTGACCCAGAAGCTAAAAGTTCAAGCATTTTATAACATTTTTTGACATAATACAAGTGTCTTGGATGACAATAACATGTTTCAGTGAAAATAAATATTAATCAAAAAAAAAATTTTTTTTATTGAATTCTCCTTGTAGTGTATGTTTCAGCATGGTAGAGCATATGTTTTTTTTATTGTTTTTTTTATTGTTTTTTTTATTTTTTTAATTAAGACAATATCTAAGGATTGCCTGGATTCCCTCACCTTAACCCTGAAGAAAAATGGTCATGGGTGAGGGTATTACTGCCCCCTTTGTGGCAAGATATGTCATGACATGACAATAAAGTATCCTTTAATCTCACTATTGTAACCAATCAAATTTTAAATCTTATTTTATTTGTGTATATCAACTCTATGGTTTAGGCAGTATTTCTTCATTACTTTCATGCCAATAAAGCTTGTTGAATTGAAGTGAAATGACTCATGTCCGCTACAGGGGACAAAAACAAATTGTCAGGTCTTAGGAGGCTATTAGACAACATTAGATATTTGTCATCTGCAAGCATGTGAGTGAATCCCAGGTATCGGTAAATCAGGGGCTTGTTCTTATGCTGGTTCTCTCAGCTAAAATGTTTTCTGAGTCAGGTATGGCGTTAATTCAGTTTCAGATCAGTCAATTCACGGATTCAGGAACATTCAGTGTGAATGAACTGAAATGAAAATCCTAGCAAGAACAAAATGTTCAATTAATGAATTGAATCAAATCAACGAAAATTAAATTTATTGAGACCTAGTTGAAGTGACGTAACATTTGCATACTTTACATGTTCCTCCTCCCCTTACTTTCTGGACCCTGTAACAGTGATCTGATTCCAGTGGAGGCCCTTAGGAGGCCCCTTCCCATCTGTCACTAGGAGCTCCTCAGGGCTCCACACAAACCTCATTGACTTTGAACCAAAAAACGGAAATTTTTCATGATAGGATTAGGATTAACTTCTCTCCTTTCTTACAGGTTTAATTGGATTTATTATTTTTTTTCCTGTCCATTCAGTTTCAGTGAGTGGTTGGGAAAAATCAATAAAATGATCAATATTGCATAGACCAGGAAGTTGTGAATTATACCAGCCTGCCTGCTTCTGGGATGGGAAGCTATCGAGCTAAACGCTGCAGCTATCGAACTAAATGCTGCAGACGCTGGCTCCAGGCTCCACGCCTCAAACTCCAGGGGCGGAAATAAAACACCTCGCTGCTTTAATCAGATTGACAGGAACAGCCGCTTCTTCTTCTTCATCATCATCATCATTGTCATCATCTGTGCATGAAGCCAGAAGACATACATCAGCAACTCCACTGTGCAAACCATTTAATGTTCGCACAAATTCATGTTTACGGCAGACACAAACGGATTTGCTTCCATTATTCCACGGTCTTGCTTCTGTCATGTTAAAAAAAATTCTAATTATATGTGACCAATACCTATGTAAATATAAATGTATGGTCCAGAGGGTTAACATTATTGCAATTTCCAAAGGAGATTATTGCAATATTAAACTTTGGACTTGTACTGGGATACTGTTGATGTTTTGGTATTGTTTATTTAATGTTGTAGCTGTCAGTGTCAATTTTTTACAGTAAATCTATCACACAAATTTACCATATAACACAATAAGCACATTTAGATATTTCACTACAAAATCATTCCCTCAGAGTTGTGTTGTTTCTTGGTCCCGTACCCATTAAGAACACTCAAATAGGCTTGGACCCCTAAGGAGAAATTCAAAGCCCTTCCGACAATTAAAAAGAAAATATTCTCAATGTCAATTAGCTATATGAGGTTTGTAATACCAGACTAGGTGAGCTCTGAATTGGATTTGGACTATACTTTGATTCAATACCCAGCATCTAAAATCATAATTATAATAGGCATGCAGAACATGATTTAATTACTGATATTATGATCAGTTGTTTTCCTGCCAGTTCTTTTCCTCTCTCCTTTGTTTAGCCAGATGTCCCTTCAAATGGCAGAAAAACAGGTGGACATGTGTTAGTGTAATGATCTATTTTACAAAGCAGGACCAGGCATTTCTTTGTCATAAATGTAAATGTGTGACTAAGCTGATTGATCCTGACTTGATTTATGGGCACAGGACACTGGTGCATCTCTGCATTGTTTGAAATCACACATGAGGCCATTGTACTGAGTACTTGTACCTTTTTTATATTGTTTCTGTGGTGGGTTTTGAACTCTATAGCCACACTCTGTAAGATATACTAATTGGACCACAAATGATAACCTGTTACTTTTTTTTGGCTAAAGAGGACATCTGCTTGAACAATGAGGAAAATGAGAGGGATTAATTAATTAGTCATATTGTGCTGTTCAGTATATTAAAAAAACATAAAACATTAGCATTACAGTACTTCCTGCTACATCACACAGAGAAATGCACTGTATGTTGAAATTTCAACAAATAGTTTTCAGCGAATTAAAATTGTTTTCATTTGATAAATTTATGGACAAAAATGGTTATCCCTGAATATGTTATGTATTAAAATAATCACAGTTACAATGTAATAATATACTGTAAGGCCATAACAGATAAACCCTTCTGTAAAGTAGGTTTGATGATTTGTTTGAGAGAGTAAAAGATCCAGCAGTAAGTCATTATATGCATGTACAGCTGAGTAATGAGTTCCTCACCTGCCGACAAGCAGTAGAAGACATTCTTTAAAAAAAAAAAACTAAAAAAAACTGAATTTTGTAGCAATGCTACCTGGAATCAGGATAGTTTTTGTTTAGTCCTCATTGCTCATTTGAAAAAAAAAACTGATGACAGCCAATTCAGATAAATTACACTTTACTGGGTCTGGCACCATGACAACTGCACAAGTTTCATACAAAGAATGGAACATTCTGGACCGTATGCATGCCAAATATATGACTACAGCTCTTCAACAACCAAGAGACTGACTCAGCAAAAAAGACAGGTATTTTTGGCTTTAATTAGCCAAGTAATTAGGGAATTTTGTTATACGTTCTTGAGGCGGTCACTTAATGCAGCAAGAGCTGTTTTCATGTGGATTTGTATTTTCCAGCCATTCGCAGGAAAATGAGTGAGAGTAAATGAGGAAGCAGTCCTCTCTGGGCTGTCTTAGACAAGACAAGATGTGAGTTTGAGATTCTGTAACAAAACCTCCAGCAACACTGAGGGAAACCAGGGCCAAATCTTTGTAAACTAATGGATGCAAAAATTCTGATGGGATCGAAGGGCAACAGCATCTGGACCGGAGCCATAGAGCCATGGTTACGGCTCATCTTGGCATCACCACGACAACCACGGCCGCTCCATTCGCACGCCCTTTACTCAGTCCACCATTTTCAACTTTTGCCCTGGAGACACATACTTTTTGTTGTGGCAACTCCTATTTGGAATTGCAGCATCTCAAATTAGAGAGTATCGCCTCAAATATTAAGCAGAACGTACCCTTTGGTGATGGTAGACCGGAATCTTAAAACAGTATCAGCTTAAGCTTAATTTATTTTATTTTATGTTTTTAACTGGGGACAAGGTTGCACACAGTCCTGGTGGTTACAGGCTCAAATCCATGATGAGGCACTGCCCTTGAGCAAGGTACTTAACCCAAACTGAACTCAAGCTTCATTTCAAACTGTAATACATGGATTGTCCTGTATTTTTTAAACATCATTTTAAGGTACTCTGGTTAAGGGCATCTTTTCAGCAAATAAATTAGTGTCATGTATGTTACATTACATTACATTCATTTAGCAGATGCTCTTATCCAGAGTGACCGGATGTATGAGAAACATAAGAGCTTTCACCTAATTAATATGAGCAATAGTGCCAATATAATGATGAGTAAGTCAATCAATGGATGACAGTAAATGGACAGTCGGGTCATGCCCTGCTGTGGGGGGGGGGGGGAGTGGACACATTCAACTGCCATGGGTGAGAATAGAAGGAGTGAGAAATGAAGGTTTAACGGAAGAGATGCAAGATCTTATTGGTAAAGGCTCAAATATGTCACTAGATCTTATGTAAGGAAGAGCATATTGGTTGCTTAATGGGTTTTGTGATTCTACTTCATGTCCCATTATATTTTGGATTACCTATTACGATTACGATGACCTATTTCATCACCCGGTGGACAGAGATGGAAGACTAAATCTGTCAAGTGCCTACAGTAGCGAAATATCCACATTTAGCAGATGCTTACTGACATCTTAAGAAGAGACCAAATAGCTCCTCAGTTTTTTTTGTGCATTATTTATTTTTCTGATGCACTGGCATGAAAGTCGGCTCGCAGAAGGAGCATCAGTCCACTACCATCTGTCCAGTGTACCATCCTTTGGTTCAAAAGGCACCGGGTTCAAAAAGGGAGAAGTGGACACAGTGCCAACTCTCGTACTAGGATCACCGACCAAAAAAAAAAAAATAAATAAAAAAACCTTCAAAGCACCGGCACCAGACTGCAGGCTCGATCCAGAGGTATATACCGTCTCCCAGAGCAAGCCACCCTGCCCAAGAGGCTGAGTTGCAGCTAGTCAGCCTCTCTCCCCCCTCCTTCTATGAACTGTTCTTTATTCACCCGCCCCTCCTCCTCCGCCCCGCCACGGTCACAAAGACATCTCCCAGCCACCATCACCGGAGCCTCAGTATCAGGCTCGCTAGCAAGGGCCGGCACATAAGAGCTCTTTTGTTGCGTTGACTGGAGGGACATTGTGTAAAAAAAAAAAAAACACAGGGCCTGCTCAGAGATGAAAGGCTAGCCTCTCCTCTCATCTAAGCTAAGTTTATCCTCCCTGAACTCTCTCTTTTATACTCCCCCTACAAAGGGATGGCTTTAAGATATAAATCGCGGACACTTATCAAAATGTCCATCACTGGAGAGGGATTTAGATTCCGCGATGCGAAAAGTCGGTTAACCCCGGAGATTCCGGAACGTTGGGGAGGTTCGTCCTGTGTGTGGCGTTCTCATGCTTTCATCCCTGTTCCAAACCCCACAAAACATTTTAAAAATGGTGAAAAGTGCTGTAGTCATGGCAGTCAGCTCAGGTGAACAGTACACTGTTCTTAATTTAAGTATGTATGTGCTGGTATGTAACAGTTAGGTTTCTCAAACAGAAATGATTTATTTTATTAAACTGTCCTCTGCATTTCAATATTCTACTTCTCTCATCTCCGTTTATTTTTTTCATTTTTACTAAGAGTCAACAGGTTCATTTCTGACAGGAAACTTGCAGGGTGGCTTGCAATCTGATTCCGAACACTTAAAGGCTATCATGTGGTCTGTTCAGAACCCTAACTGCTGTAAAGGGCCAATGGAATATTGAGCTGCTCAGGACTCAGGTAACACAGATTCGTGTGTAACAGAACAACACGGAGACCGGTGAAGTGGAACCAAACTGGGTAGGAGTCATGCAGCTGTGTGGGGGAACAGGTGATTCTGAGCTGTGTACGAGCACACAAGTACACTGACCGCCTTTTCATCCAATAGGAATGTGGCTGTTGAGGTGGAAAGCATGCGTCCTTGTGTGTAATTTACACAGGTTGGTGCTGATTGGACCCGAGTCAAATCATTACCTAAAATAGTAAAATCGCCAGCACAATTACTCCACATTGCTGATGGTTTTAAAAGAAACATACATTTTCACCAGCATTCAAAATAAATTCCCTTTCATATCATTGCATATTTTTGGCTCTTAAACATTCAGCTGACTCATATCAGGGATTTACAGTTTTCAAACTCTACCAACATCAAAAATATTTCTGACTTGTATTTTACCCAGGTCTGTCATATTGTATTTTACCTAGGTCTGTCACTGTCACATTTTATGTGTGGAGATAAATTGAGGAACATACCACAATTAGGGACTAGATCCAGCTGCCCAGACATAGCTTATACCTACAGGATGAAACATAATATAGTACATATTTCTTTTCATTTGCTACAACATTTTTATCTGGCTTTGAAACAGCCATGGCCATGACAGATCTCCTGAGGGCTTTGCTGAGGAAGGGTCGGTACAATCCAGTAAATAAATTAATTTCCCTAATCCCATCACTCCATTTCTGACAGACGTAATACCTAATAATACCTATAAAAACAAATCGCAAAACATCTGCAGTTATTTTATATGTCCAAATAATATGTGCTTGCTTTCCTTGCACATATTGTTGAATGTAATAGTCAAATAAACAAACTAAACAAGGAAGCTGTTTTCTTCAAATGTATTCATTCCTTCCTCCACAAGGTCAGCAGGTCAACATAAGCTGCAAGGCAACAAATTCACGGGACACTCTTGCCACATTTACAGGGGTTGTATTTATTCATTTGACATATTTAATAGTTTTTTGACTTGTGTTGATATGTACAATAAAGGATAGCCTATGTGACCAGTAATTTGCTTTTTTTTTTTAATTGACCATTGGCTTTTCCAAACAAAGCAGGATTGTACAGTACAGCGTACTACATATGGGGACATATTACTGCATAACTCATTAACACTACTTCAGAAGGACATGAGAAGTGAAGAAGTGTCCGGAGATCAGCGATGTCTCCCTGTCCTGGAGCAGCTGGCCGATGGAAGCGCTCCCCTTCCCTCTCCCTCTCTCCTGTTTGCTCAGCTGGACGTCCGCAGGGCCCGACGCACTCCTCGCTGGCCCCAGCAGGCTCGCGTAATTACTTTACCCTGGGATAACTGAACAGCCCCGAGCAACCTCCCCTCCGCGCACACACTCTCCCCCTCTCGCTCTCCTTCTCCTCCTCACCGCGAGAAGAAATCGTTGCGCGAGCGGAGAGAGCGCTACGGACACGCGAAGCAACGTTCGCTATCGTCACGCGCAACTAGGGACGCGAGCGAGGAAGAGAACGAAGAACGAGAACTCCACAGAGGCTCATGTTTTCCACGGACGCTCAGTCACAGAAAAGAACCGTTTCATTTAATTCGATACTCATTAAAAAAGTAGAGCCGCCATTGTTAAACAGTAATGCTCTGTTGCCATGTCACTCCAACGCACTGTGCGCACGTATTGGAAATAAGAATGGTCCGGAGTAATGCACGGGTCATGGACGGCAGATGTGCGTGAGGTTCGCAGAACTCCCGGTAGTTTAACAGCAAGTGAAAGAAGAGTGACTTAGACCTTTAATAAGCTGCAGCTGGTACGCATATTATACTACATACTCAGCACGCTGCATGTTCTCCAGAGAAATTTGCACTGCGTAAAAACTTGTATGCACTCAGTAACCCTCCGATGCATAGCTGGTGGTTTTTTTGTTTTAAGCACAATAAATAAAGGAAAACATCTTGCTCGCAGGTAAAACAGGAATACAGATTGGTATAAGTTACCATAGTCTATTGAAGTATTTAGGATATTTACAGTTCTCATTTGTTTACTTTATTTTCGAAATTATGGCTATTTCACCACTGAATTGAATCCTGGCCTCCAGGTCCACTGTGTTGTGCCTCTATTGCTGTGCCACTTGGCAAAATGAATGTGTCAATGTACGACTGTGACCATTGCCAAATACAAAAGGTGTAACACGCTTAATAAGGGGAAATGTCAAGGTCATGGCAAAGACTAACGTTAGGCTTTCCAGCACTCCAGAGACCATTTTCCTAATCTGTGTTCATCATGCATGACTTTTTCAGTTGTGGATAAACAGAGCTTTTGCATTCAGGGGTGTCCTGTGAGCCCTGAAATCCAAGGCTGGCAGCATAGCCAGGCAACGCCACCTTGGCCATCTCACCCTCATGGCAACACACGCGCACACACACGCGCACACACACATGCACACGCACACAATAAACCCCATCAAGTGCTGGGTGTGGAGAACTCGATACACAAGCGCACAGAAAACACACCTGGGCACACAGAGCACTCCACCACCGCAGTGCCCAGTGCCAACCCTGAGCATTGCACTCCACGCCTGGCATTCTCACATATTACCTAGTGAAACCCAAGATTAAGCCCATACACATATACACATACAGGCACAGGCGCACATACACAAACACACACACACACAGACACATGCATATGCGCATACACAAACACGCACACACACCACACAAACAGACACAGACACATGCGCACGTACATACAGACACACACACACACACACACACACACACACACACACACACACACACAGGTGAGATGAGCCAGCCCATGGGTTAAACAGGCTCTGGCAGCAGTTTGTGTCGCTGACAGCCAGGGGAGATGGGGCGGCTCCAGAGAGGCTCCCCTCTGATCCAGACACGCGCAAAGCACTCGGGGAGAGAGGTGTCAGCGTCGGAGGACAGCTAAACACTTCCCAGCACGGGAGCTGGAAAGAACGGGCCCGAGGACAGGGTTTCGGGGAAGGGCATTGGGGTGATGAGAGATTCGGCCAATCGTGGTTCACCGGGGGGATGGCGGTGGCGCCAGACTCCGTCCCCGAGGTCTCGGCTCGTTTCACACCCTTCTCTGGCCCTTCCCCCCCCCGATTACCCCACCCTGGAGGACCTATACAGCCCACCCCTCCCCCTCCCCCTTTCTGAGAGCACTCTGGAGGAATCCAAGCGGACTCTCACCCAATCTGGACACCTGGTCTCCTGGCCCCTCTGCTGGTGGATACGCTCCCTTGTGCAACGCCAGGCCTGGGGAACTCGCCAGCATCGGTTCCCCCCCCACCCACCCCTCTGCACAGGTCGGGCAGCCCCCGGGCCTGTCCGGATCAGGCCCCGGTGATCCCCCACAATGCCGAGCGGGAGACGGTAGGACGCATTAGGAGCGAGCCGACCGTGAAGGACTAGCTGGAGGGGAGGGGGGGGGAGTGGTGGGCAAGCAGAGCAGAACGGGCAGATGAGGCCTCGAGTGTCGCTGCGGAGACAGGAGGAGGCTTCCGGAGCTTTCCGCCAGGGTTCCCCTCTCTCTCCTTTAAGGGGATAAACGCGTGGCTCAGGGCGCATCTTCGGTGCGCGCATCGGCACGACGTGGGGGCCCAGCACGGCAAGCGTGCGCTTAATTAGCTGAACGCGGTGCTGGGGGGAGGTAATTGGACCTTCACAGTCCGATTCACAGGCACAGTACTCACACCGCCCTCCCCCAACATAAAGGCCACACAGGCATGGAGGAGGAGGAAACCCACCAGGGATTGACAAAAGGACACTAAAACTGTTTGCTAGATATGACAAAAAAAACCTATGAACTACATTGTGTCTATGAACTACAATCAAAATGGTGGTGTCGGTTGCTATGCAGGCGGTTCAGGGGCATAAAACCAAAAAAAAATAAAATGAGGTCTGCAATTATCAATGGTGGGGTCAGAAAGCAGGAGCTCTGGAGGACGGTTTGAGGTTTAATGGAGTTCTGAAAACTAAGAGAGGAGACGGGGTTTTCCATGCGAAATCAGACGGCCGCGGTGGGGGGAAAAAAAATAAACAAAGTGGAAAGAGCCGTAACGGATTTGTTTGCGTAAGCTCTGTGCAAACACGCCCAGGCGGAATGACTGACCGGTGCCATTTCACCGCATGTGTGGACCATTAAGGCCTGTGAGGGGAATCCGGGCTTTATTAAAGAGAAATAAACCCAAGGCGGTCCCCAGAAACCAGGCCGGTTACGGGAATCTGACTCAGAAGGTCACTGCGAAAGAAGGCAAGGCAATGGCTCGTCCACAAACGGCATTCTAGAACCTTCTACAGGCCTGCCACGGAGTTACTACAGTTTACAGTCTGAGCGACCAATCCCATAGGATGGCACCGATTTGAGTGTGTCTTTACTGACGTCTATCTTCTACAGTGGTTCATCCCCATCTCCTGACTGGCATGGTCCCCGAATAAAAACAAATGAACCTGAAGGAAGTCTAAAAGAAACACAAACAAATGTGTGCTACCAAACTATTTATTTGAAAAATAAAAGCATAATAAATTAGTATTGAATATATAATCCCAGAATCACAATGTAAATTAAATAATTTAAACGGAAATCCCTTGCAAACATAAAAATAGAAAAAAAGGCAAAACCTGTACAAAATGTGATTAAAACAGAATTTACATAGCAAACAGTTCTTCATTCTATGCACAGACGATGAGTAACAACACACAGTGGCATCTAGTTCATCTCAGTGAAAGCAACCTGAAGTCTTTCAAATACAGACACCGTCCATCAGAGTGAATCCATGAATCCCCCGCTTGCTTATGAGAACAAAAACAAACGCACTGAGAGCTCGCTTTGATGCTCAAAACTGATTCATGGATTTACTCTTTGGATATACCGAGAATATATGACTTGCCAAGTTGGGTTGCTGTACATGTCAGTGAAGCAATAATTCCTGTTTTTTAACACCCAAAGATGCTGCAAAATGCACTTTGATGGACCTCGCCAGGCTGTATGCATAAGTGTTGCCGACGGCCACCACCTTTATTGCTTTACAATGGACACGCACAAGCGTGAACCCCAATAATATACCCTTACTCTTTTCAATAATATATTTTTTTATGGAAGGATAAATTCATCTGCCCACAGGTTTACACACGTAGCGATCGCTCACAATACTGCAACCTGCAAAAGGACCTAAACTTTCTGAGGAACAGGGACAGGGACAGGCTACTTCCTGTTCCTTCTCCAGACCTGCCGATGACACGAGCCAACTGGCTAACAATTAGCAGCTATTATGACAATGATGAGCCTCATGATTGCAGATGTCTCGGTTCAAAAACAAAGCATTTCAGCACAACCCTACGTGGTTCAGAAAGCCTTCAAATCTCTTCACAATTAATATAATCATATAGGTAGTGTTACAGGTAAATCGCTATCCCACAAGAAGAACACAGCAGTAAGACCACTACAAGCTGTTTACCATATATATATCAATCATAAAAAGCACAGGAACACAGCCATAGGGTGAAGGACTTTGAAATGAGAGATTTAGGCAAACGCTGCTGTTACATAACCTGTACATTTAATAAATGCTAATAGACAAAGCTTAAATATGTGTAGATGTAAACATTGAACAAAATCAGTTTATAACTGTCGTAATCATCCATATATAAAGAGCAGAAAGTGATGATTTTACAGTGCATTCTATACATATAACTATGTCCCAGCTAATTGCAAATTAGATGCTTTCAGAATTGACATTATTGGAATATTTTAAATGTCCACAACAAATAATCCAGCCAATACTCATCTCTGAAAATACCAAAAAAGGTACTCTGCGTCTACTGATAGCTTCCATTGTGCTACCACGCAGACAGCTGGAGTGCTAGTTCAATTTAGATGAGACAGTGGAACCGGTTTGTTGTAAATGCCATTGTTCCACCCTCTTTATCAAAGTGCATCAGGAAAAGGAGGATTTCGCCAATGTAAGCGGTATTGGTGTTTTAGCTTTTTGGAAAGCTCAAACACCTGACACCTCAGGGAAGACACAACACAGAATCTTAAATTTACAGTATAAAATCTCACAGGGTGCAGTACTGCAGTGGCAGTCCAGTGCCCAGCGGGCCCCCCGCCACAGACGCATCCAGACAGATACGCCTCTACACACAACGTCCCCGCAATGCTGCCGTGGTCTCTTACTGCTGTGTAAACACACACTGGCATTATGAGGACGTTACGTAATACTTTTTCAGGGCATGTGAATGTAGAATTGATGCAGAATCAGGTTAGCAATCTGAAGTGCTTGTTGAACCACACCCGCCGTAGTCCGATACACCGACTCTGCCCAAGTACTGCAACGTGGTCTTTGGTTTGAGTGGCTGACGGTTTTGACATGCAGCAACTACAGATTCTAAAGAGGCACTTTAGACTACTTAGTGATTATGATCAGCATTGAATGACAATTTTAAAAAAAACTAAGCAGGTAGGCGTGAACTTGAATGGTTTTGTGCGTCTTTCATGTGATGCTTTAGGGCTTGTATCGGTAGCATACATCTCATTGGTGAAATCAGATTACCAGTCAGGAAGGGGAAACACCTTTCGAACTGACCATGAAAGCACGTTTTAAAAGGCTGCTCCTAACAACTTAAGCATATGTTTCTCTTTTCAAATTGCTTCGTGTCTGCATGTGACAGAGGAGATCAGACCTATAAAGAACACCGTCCCTCTCTCCCTCTCTGAGTGACTGAGTAACTGGCTCCCCTAAAGTGACAACAGCACCTCCGCTTCACTACTAGACGGCATTAATGAGGAGATTCACCAAAGCAGCAGTCCGAGTTACAGAATGCCTTGCCAATCAACAATCCTGAGAGTTACAAGGGAAAGATATTAATTTAAACAATGAACAATAAAGTATAGTCAGTTTTTTTTTTCCTTTGAAAGAAAATGTTTGAAAAATTAAAACCAAGTGTTGCTGAACCCTGTTGAGACACTGCTACCCAGCCACAGCCATGGCAGAGACTATGCACGTCAACATCACAAGCTTCTAAATGATACACATAAGCCTTTTAGCTTGATCTGTATAGCCAATAGTCAGTGATTTCCTACTGATTAAGGGCTGCTTTCTACAAATCCACCATCTGCTGTGAACCACAGGGCCAGGCTGAGAAGACAGCAATGTACACCTGATTCTCCATACAATTTGCACCCAGTTCTCAACATACAGTACATTCAATGTTCAGCAGTAAACAGTAAAATGAGATAAACACGTCATCTGCCTGGGGGATGTGATTCTCTCAGACCATACCACAAATTCTAGTGTAAACATATAAAATAATAATAAAAAATATTACAAAAAATACCTCAAGTAATTAAACAAAATACCTCAAATACCTCAAAAACACATAATTCCTTGGCCTGAATTATTTTAAGGGCCATAAAGGTGAATTTGACACCCTGTCCATGAACCTGAATTATACATTTAAAAATTTTAAAAGCATAGGCCTATTATAAAAAAATGTGACACTGAAAATACGTAAAATTCTTAAATCACCTAAATGTGTTTTTAGTTAAAATGATTTTAGTTAAAGGTGCAGTATGCAACTTTTCCCCAATGACATATAGCTCAATGGCAATGGTGAATCTGTAGGTAACAAGTAATGACACTACGTGGTGAAAAATTCAGCATCAGGCATACGTCCGCCTAATTTACATTTTAAATTCCGAGGTGTGCTTGCGGCCTCTTGAATTGTGCGAGCGCTCAAGATCAGCATAATCACAAAAGATGACAGAACAAGCCACCTGTTCCAATAGAGCCACCGTGCCAGAACCTCAGTGTCAGAGCAAAAGAAAAAGAGGTAGCTACCTATGTATATATTATTTAGCTACCAACCCAGTTAGACATCCAAGTTAACGAGCTAGATAATTTATTTACTTGGCAAACTTATCGAGCTACCTAATTTAGTTACTTGGCAAATTTAGCTGCAAACCTGGATTGAAAAGATAATATAATGGTCTCAGAAACTACGTTTACACATGAACTTTGGTTCAAGTCTTATATAATGTCCGATTGCAACTTCTCATTAGTGAAGTGAAATCTCATAATAATAAACCAAAACTTACAAGCATTGATATATGCACAAACATTTAAAACATTTTTAAACGGCATGGTCTATCATACATTCATAGTGTTATACAATAAATACCTTACCCTAAGAGCAAAAAAATCGCATTTTCATGGCTAGCAATGTTTAACATTGTAAATCTAGATTACCAAAATAAAGTATTTAGTTACAAGATTATATTGATTGCATTAGCAGCTATGTAGACTGTCCCTTTGGTCATGCTACATTGCAAATGTCTTCCTTTTTTATGAAAGATGTTTTGCTAAAGTGCTAAATATTGCGCTAGCATTCTAATTGGCAAATCCACCCATCCACCCAATACCAAGACATGTCATTTACATCTCATGTACTGTCATGGAGATGGTAAGCAATAGTTAGAAAACAATAGGCAATAGGCTAATTGGTCAGGTAAAAATAGAAATTTTTATAAATTTTTTTCCTGCCATTTTTCTCCCATTTTCTCCCCAATTTAGTCGTTATACCAATTCCCCCGTGTGTATCATGGTCCTGGTCGATGCGCTATCCTCTGTCGGTCTGGGGAGGGTGCAGACTACCACATGCCTCCTCTGATACATGTGGAGTCGCCAGCTGCTTCTTTTCACCTGACAGCGAAGAGTATCACTGGGAGAGCGTAACGCGCGCAGAGGTTCACGCTATCTCCCCCAGATCCCCTCCCTGCTGAACAGGAGCCCCGACCAACCTGTAGGAGTCGCTAATGCAACGATCAGGACTCATACCACAATTGTGTTCGTAGGAACGTCTGACCAAGCCGGAAGTACCGCTGCCGGGGATTGAACCCGGGTCTCTGCAGTGGTAGGCGAGTGCTTAGACCTCTACACTACCCAGACGGCCTGTGAAAATATAATTTTGACAGATAAAAATTCTGTCTAATATGTTACCCGGAGGTAAAAATATTATTTTACTGCTGAATTGCAAAGCAACTGATATTGATATTTTAAGAAATCTATGTGCATCTGTCCTTCTTGGCAACTTCAGGAAGATACAAGCAGTGAGTTTATCATTCACTCTCACGTCAGTTATGTCAGAATTTAGACTTTCATTTAACTGTTGATGCAACTGTCATTCTTTGCCACTAGGGGAAAACTTGCATACTGCGCCTTTAAAATGCATAAGTGTGAAGTGTGATGTCAGAACGAGGGTTTGGCAGGAAGTGCTGATGTCATACAGGGGAGAGATGTGAGGGACGTGCTTGAGTGGGGGAGGGAGGGAGAGATGGAGGGGCACAGGGAGGAAGATGGAGAGGGAGTTTGGAAAAGCGCTGCATTTGGTGAAAGCTCCCCGTGCTTGTCAAGGGTCACGGCTGAACTTCAGAGCTGTCAATCAGCTGCCTGGAGAGGCAGACAAAGGGGGCTGTCCGTGCTGACGGCCGCTACCGCTGCCCCCGCCGGCCCCTTCAGGTCACATGGTACAACCTGGGGGAGGGGGGGGGGAATGCCCTGCTGAGATCTAAACAAATCAGGGTTGCCCTGGAAACACAAACAGACTGAGAGACGCAGAGCTCCCTTTGAATCCGTAAATTCTATGACACTGGGGATGGGCAGGGGGACAATTTAAAAATGCGACACACCAAAAGAAACTCAGAAGACACTGCAGTGGCTGGGAGAGGGGGGGGGGGGGGCGGGGGGAATTAAAAACGCAACACGCCATCGCGGCCCGTAAAACAATACGGAGAGAAGAACATTTCAAACGCGTTTAAAATGCGACACGCCGTCACAGGCCCTCAACCAGCGCAGCGTGTGCGTCCCGTACCCTGTCCGAATCTCGTTTCTGGGGCGAGCCGTCTCCAGCCTGGCGGGACACCTACTCGGCTTACTTTAGATGAGGGCATCGTTCTAAAAGCACACAACGTTGGGGCAGACAGCGGGAGGAGGGTAGCGGGGGGGGGGGGGTGGGGCTGGGGAGTTTGGTGAAGGGTGGCGCACGGGCACGGTGGCAGGCGCGGGCGCGCGAGAGAGAGAGGCTCCAGGAGCCCCCGCGACGGAGGCGCCCCGCCCCGCCCCGCCCCGCCCCGCCGGCGAGCGTCCATCTGTCCGTCTACACGCGGCCGGGGAGGAGCTGGGAGCCGTGCAGGGCCTGCCTCCGCCTGAAAGGGAGGAACCACAGGATCTTCCAGCGCGTGCCAAAAACCTCCGCAAACGTCTGGTGCCACGGCTTCCTGGGCTGGTTTCTGAGAGAGAGAGAGCGAGGGGGAGAGGGGGAGAGAGAGAGAGAGGGCAGAGAGGAGAGAGAGAGTGTGAAGGGAGAGAGAGAGGGGGAGAGAGAGAGAGAAATAGAGAAAGGAGAGAAAGTGAGATGGAAATAGAGAGAGGGGGAGAGAGAGGGAGAGGAGAGAGAGGAGAGAGAGAGGGGGGAGAGAGAGAGAGGAAGAAGAGAGAGGAGAGAAAGGAGAGAGAGAAGTAGAGAGGGGGGGAGAGAGAGAGAGGAGAGAGGGGAGAGAGAGAGAAACGAGAGAGGAGAGAGAGAGTGAGAGACAGCAAAAGAGCAAGAGAAGAGAGAGAAAGCGTGAGAAAGAAAGAGGGGAGAGAGAAGAGAGAGCAAAAAGGTCTGAGACCATACTGCAAGACATCCACAGAACTGCATATTTGCGTACTCACATGAACACTCACACACCCCCAACACACACACACACACACACACACGAGCCCCGTCTAAGCACACTTAGCATTAGCGCCACAGCAGGCCAGTCTACGCACACTTAGCATTACAATGAAGCAGCCCTCTACCGCAACAATGCAGCAGTCCATAAAACAGCACATTAATGCTCCTGCACATCAGCACATTATCACCTCCTGCTGAGACCCCCGAGGCCAGTAAAGGATGTGATTAAACGGCCTTTAATAGAGAGGGGCACCAAGGTGGAGACTCAGGGCCACACATCAGAGCACAACATGTGAGAACTGTCAGTCACACACACACACACACGCATGCAGCCTGTCAGTCACACACACACACACACACACACACACACGCATGCAGCCTGTCAGTCACACACACACGCATGCAGCCTGTCAGTCACACACACGCGCATGCAGCCTGTCAGTCACACACACACACACACACACGCATGCAGCCACTGCATCAGCTCAGCACCGTACACACCCATGCAGCCTTGTCAGTCACACCAACACACACCAACACACACACATCACCTACACACACACCGCATGCAGCCTGTCAGTCACACACACGACGCATGCAGCCTGTCAGTCACACACACACAACACACACACACACACGCATGCAGCCTGTCAGTCACACACACACACACGCATGCAGCCTGTCAGTCACACACACACACACACGCATGCAGCCTGTCAGTCACACACACACACACACGCATGCAGCCTGTCAGTCACCACAAGCATGTGACACACACGGCATACAGCCTGTCAGTCACACACACATGCAGGTGCATGCAGCCTGTCAGTCACAGACACATGCAGGTGCATGCAGCCTGTCAGTCACACACACGTGCACACAGCGTGTCAGTCACACACACGTGCACACAGCGTGTCAGCCACACACACACACACACACGTGCACACAGCCTGTCAGTCACACACATGCAGTGTGTCAGCCACACACACGTGCATGCAGCTGGTAGTGAACAGAGGAAACCACATTTCACACACACACACACACACGCACGCAGCCTGTCAGACACATGAATGCACACACATGCAGCGTGTCACACACACACACGCACGCAGCCTGTCAGTCACACACATGCACGCGCATGCAGCCTGTCAGTCACACACACACACACACGCACGCAGCCTGTCAGACACATGAATGCACACACATGCAGCGTGTCAGTCACACACACGCACACAGCGTGTCAGTCACACACACGCACGCACATGCAGTGTGTCAGTCACACACACGTGCACACAGCGTGTCAGTCACACACACTTGCACAACTGTGTCAGCCACACACGTGCAGCAGCTAGGAGAGGTGACAGAGGCAACTCACATTTCTTCCAGGAAGTGAGACATTTTCTCGATGGTGGTAGTGTCCTGTGTGAGAAACAAAGTAGCACAAGCGTGAGAACAGCAAGAACAAAGAACAGAAAAGAGAACGTGTGTGTGTGTGTGTGTGTTTGTGGGTGTGCGTGTGCGTGCGTGTGTGTGTGAGAGTGCATGCATGCATGTGTGATTGTGTCAGAGTGCGTGAGAAAGAGTGTGTGCTTGTGTGCGTGCGTGTGCGTGTGCGTGCGTGTGTGTGTGCACGTGTGTATGTGTGCATGTGTGCATCCGCACGTGCTCATGGTGTGTGTACATCAGCGCTTGAGAAGGATGAGAACTGGAGGTAGAACACAGACATAAACAGCTTCACGGTCACATTCGGGGTGGGAATCTTCCTCCGAACGTCTCCGTTAAACGGGCCTCCTCCACCAGGGCCCAGTTAACCAATGAGAAAGCGGCAGCTGACACCCGGAGACAATCCTGCGCCCTCTTTACCGCGCGCCAGCTTGGCACCCCGGATAAGACAGCTGCCTGCAGACAATCGGATCCCCCCACGCGTGAAAGGAGGAAAGCCGCGATCCCGCCGCGTGTAAATGACACGGGATTAGCGCGCTCGGCTAAAGGACGCGGAGGGAGCCGGGACGCGGCCGCGACTGATGCCGCGGCTGTTCGCGGACGAGGATTGGACGAGGCTCAGCCAATGAAACGGCCCGCATCCTTGATCTGTTCAGCGAGAAATGCGTGGGCCAGACCAGGGGGGCCATTCCTGATATCAGTGACTATCACCTGCTGTGTGTGTGCCTAGAGCCCTGTGTGTGGTTTAAGTACTGTGCGCTTGTGTATGACTGTGTGTGTGTGTGTGTGTGTGTTAATTTGTGTGTGTGTGTGTGTGCTTGTGTATGACTGTGTGTGTGTGTTTGTGTGTGTGTGTGCTTGTGTATGACTGTGTGTGTGTGTGTGTGTTTATTTGTGTGTGTGTGTGTGTATGACTGTGTGTGTGTGTGTGTGTGTGTGTGTGTGTGTGTGCTTGTATATGACTGTGTGTGTGTGTGTGTGTGTGTGGGACTGTGTGTGTGTGTCTGCTTGTGTACGACTGTGTGTGTGTGTGTGTGTATGACTGTGTATGTGTGTGTTTATTGTGTGTGTGTGCGCTTGAGTGATTGAGTATACATGGTGTGTGCACTCGTGTCTCTCTGTGCAGATCGGACTGGACCGGGAAAAAACAGCAGCCTTCAGCCGTCCATCGTGAGCTGATGGGGGAAGTGAGCCGAAAGGCAGGCGGGCGAAACTCACGGTGAGGATGCCGGCGATCTGCGTGTAGAACAGGCTGCCCATGCCCCCGAACATGAACAGCCCCATGAAGGTGGAGACACGCAGCAGGGCCAACTCATGGCGCCACACAAACTGCTCCTGAGAGAGGGAGGGAGGGAGAGAGTGAGAGTGAGAGAGAGAGAGAGAGAGAGAGAGAGAGAGAGAGAGAGAGAGAGAGAGAGAGAGAGAGTGAGAGAGAGAGAGAGAGAGAGAGAGAGAGAGAGAGAGAGAGAGAGTGAGAGTGAGAGTGAGAGTGAGAGTGAGAGTGAGAGTGAGAGTGAGAGAGAGAGAGAGAGAGAGAGAGAGAGAGAGAGAGAGTGAGAGTGAGAGTGAGAGTGAGAGTGAGAGAGAGAGAGAGAGAGAGAGAGAGGTCAGTTTGAAACATGCATTAACCCGGGGCTCGCACGGCCGCCGGCGGATCTGTAGGTGCTTTACCGCGTCACCGTCTGGCTCCATGCTGAGGGCAAAGCCAGCGCTCCCCCCCTGCCCCCCCCAACCCCCCCAACCCCCACCGGGGGCCTGTTTACGGGATATCACCATGCCACAGACACCCAGCCCTGACCCACCCCCCCCCTTTTCTTCTGCACCCAGGGCATTAAACCCAGCTCCAGAAGCTAAGCCTCCTCCAGCGGGGAACCAGAGCCCAGAGATAACACCATTATCACCCCCAAACAGCCTTTCACACGCTTCTGATTATTACGACTTATTTACTTTAAATCAGCGATGTCCAAATTCATCTGACGAATTAGGGAGAGAGGGGTGAAAACTGCACAACTAAAAAAAGAAAGAAAAGGAAATACAGATTTCTGATTGTTATTGGTTTAAATTGGCCGCGGCGTTGGTGAAATCCTAAAGCCGATACGTTTATTTTTCTTTCGTTTTTTTGTTGAAAATGCAGAAATGTTTCTTTCGTTGTGTTTATCGATTCGTAAGAGAGAACGAGTAAGTGGCTCGTGCGTTACATTCCAAGGGTACCACGGATTACAGTAACAACCTTTCTGAAGATCTGATCTGCTATGGATTAGCTCATATTTACTGGACTCAATCTTTTTTTTGCACCAGCTCGATTTTGTTCAGACTGCTATATTACAGAACAGAGGATACATTTACACTATTTTGCCTGATATGGGAGAGAATGAATGACCTAGACAGATTAATGATGAAAGCAGAAACAGCCTTTAGCTTTCAGATTTAGCCCACACTGATCTGTTCCTGCTTTGGATTCAGTGTTTTAGTTCTAACATCACGCTCCATTTGAAAGGTAGCTATGACGACCAAAGTGACTGAGAAGTTGCATGTCACCCTATGACAGTACGGAGAGGGAAATCAAATACTATAAAGTGTAGTACTGTGGAGTACAGTATGCCCTCAATTATCAGATACAGTAGAGTACTGTAGAGTACAGTATGTCCTTAATTATCAGATACAGTAGATTACTGTGGAGTACAGTATGTCCTTAATTATCACATATAGTAGATTACTGTGGAGGACATTATGTCCTTAATTATCAGATACAGTGCAGTACTGTGGAGTCAGACCCACACTGCACATGCTTAGTTTCAGAGAAGTTTCCAAACAGAAGTTTTCAGTTTCAGATATCAAAACCTCCCCACCAGCAGGGGGCAGAAATAGATAGATTTTTTTATTAGTCTTGAAGGGCATTTGCTCAGCAGAATCAAATCACACAATGAAGGCATGGCATACACATAAGGTATGAATACACATTTTATATTTTAGGTATTTAAGTCTCTACCTAGGCCACTACCTAAACCACAGTACCTACACAATTCCAAATGCTAACTATAAGTCTACAAGAGAAAATCTACTAGGCAATGGAGTGGGTCATGGTGGGTGTCGTGGAAAAGAGACAGCTCCTTTACTAACCTTGAAGAGAATTTGTTTTGTGCATTGAAGCAACTTCGAATGACAACCACACAAAAATACACAAAGTATAATTAGCACGAGGCTGCCCAAACCTGTTTCTGGAAATCTACCCTCCTGTAAGTTTTCACTCCAACCCTAACAAAGCACACCTCATTCAACAGCTTGAGATCTTGTTGAGCTGCGAATTAGCAGTCAGGTGTGCAAGATCAGGGTTGGAGTGACAACCTACAGGAAGGTAGATCTCCAGGAACAGGGCTGGGCAGCTCTGAACTACAGCATCTGCACGGTTCCACATATTCAGCAGTAACGTGGAGGGGGAAAGGTACAACTTTTGGTGATTAGAGTGGGGAAGGGGATAAATGAGGGGATGACAGGGAGGGGGTGGAGATCTGCACACTCACCGTGTCGGTCTGGGTGAGGGAGGGGAAGTAGTAGTACTGACAGAAGTCCATGGCCAGAGTGAAGAGGCTCAGCACCTGGGTGTAGAAGCACAGCTGCAGGAAGAGCCAGTGGTTATCCTCCCCAACACAGTTATTGATCCTACGCAGGGAGAGAGAGAGAGAGCACAGGCCCGTCATCGCTACTGCACACATACACATACACACACATATACGCATATGAACACGCATGCAGAGGCACTTTGGATGCACTAGTGTCCCAAAGTGACAGCAGTGAGCTTGGGTCACGTTTCTGAATCAGGTCCACACTGAGCACTACAGGTGAGAGCCTGGAGCTACACAGCTCTGATCTAACAACATCTATACAACCCTCAGAGCCTTCAAAACCAGCACAGAGGTTATACACTCTGATAGAGTCACATAGGAAGTGTACAGACAAAGAAAAAGAGAGAGAGAGCAAGAGAGACAGACATAGAGATAGAGGGAGACAGAGCGAGAGAGAGCGATGCCATTTGTGCAAAATGACAGCACTAGAACCCTAAAAATGTGCAGTAAACGATGGCATATCTGCATATCTAAGTTCAGAGGGGCAGGGAGGTTCTGGAAGAGTCACGTTTCCCATAATTCCCTGCAGCTGTGCGTTAAGGGAGACGCAGTCACAGGTCAGCAGATGGTATGTTCTCACTCTGTCCACCTCTCTGTCCAAACAAACTACAGTCAGTCTGGGGCTCCTGTTGCAGGGGTTTATTTAGACAGAGCTCACTTCCCCCCTGTGGGGCCAGCCTGAGTACACACGCATTCATGCACGCATGCACAGAAACACACACGCGCGCGCGCGCACACGCACAGACACGCACGCACACACAGACACGCACATACACACGCACGCACACACACACACACACACATACACACACACACACGCACACACGCACACGCACACACACACGCACACACACACACACACACACAGACACACAGACACGCACGCGCACACACACACGCACACGCACACACACGGACACACAGACACGCACACACGCACATGCACACGCACACAAACACGCACACAAACACACACACACACACGTACACACACGTACACACACACACACACACACACACGTACACACACAGAGACGCACACACACACACACACACACATGCACACAAGCACACACGTACACACACGCACACACACACACACGCACGTACACACACACACACAGACACACGTACACACACGCACACACACACACACACACATAGATACACATACAGTCGAACACGTGCACACACATACTCATCCACACACGTACACTACATGACCTGACATCCAACATCTCATCCAGAATTATGGGCATTAATGTTGGAGCATTGCTGCCGGGATTTGCTTCCATTCAGCCAGAAGAGCATTAGTGAAGTCGGTCTCTGATTGGGCAATTAGGCTCGGCTCGCAGTTGGCTTTCCAATTGATCCCAAAGGTGTTGGATGAGGTTGAGGTCAGGGCTCTGTGCAGGCCAGTCAAGTTCTTCCACATCAATCTCAACAAAACCATTTCTACATGGACCTCACTGTGTGCCCGGGGCCTTGTCATGCTGAAACAGGAAAGTGCCTTCCCAGAACTGTTACTACAAAGTTGGAAGCACAGACTTGTCTAGAATGTCACTGCATTAAGATTTGCCTTCACAGGAATGAAGGAGCCTAGCTCAAACCAAGAAAAACAGCCCCAGAGCAAGGGGTGTCCAGATACTTTTGGTCATATGGTGTACATGTGCACGCACAGAAACACACATACGCTTACACACACAAGACACAGAAATACTACATGTACAATACATAATACACAGAAATAATATACATACTAACTTGCACGCTCACATTTACAACAAACACAAATATAAATGTATAATATATATATGAACACACACCCAACACATCATAACATGTCACATTCACACGTCCAGCTACCGTAACCCATATCAGTTGCTAGTGGTGTCCAAGTGGACCCCCAGTGCACAACGTGTCTGTGTTACGTGGTCAGTACCGTGACCTTTGACCTCACCAGGGGCAGTGGTGGTCCATCTTCCGTACACAGTGGCCACAGCGGCTGCAGTGGTGGGATCTCTTAGGCCTCATCAGGTTACACTTATTGCAGAGCTCCCACTGCTCGCGTTCTGAAACAGAGATCAGATCCCCATCAGCAGCGGATCCCACTGCTCAAGTTCTGAAACAGAGATCAGATCCACATCAACAGATGATTCCATTGCTCATGATCTGAAACAGAGAGCAGGTCTCCATCAACGGCAGATTGCACATTCCACGCTCTGAAACAGAGGTCAAATCCCCATCAGTGGTGGATTCCACTGCCGACACTCTGAAACAGAGATCATATCCCCATCAACAGTGGATCCTATTGCTCACAATCAACAGTGGATCTGAATGCTCACGCTCTGAAATACACGAGATCACCATCAACAATGGATCCCACTGATCATGCTCTGAAACAGACAGCAGATCACAATCAACAGCAGATCCCACTACTCATGCTGCAAAACTGATCAGATCATCATTAAAACAAGCATGTTAACCCTCTCTGGGTTTAGGAAGTTATGCAACAGAGTTGCAATGTTCCCCAGTGCTGAACACTTGCTCTGGTGGCATTAGAAGCACAAATAGGCCGACACAAGTAGGCCTTCCTCCTTGCAAATTTCACCATCAGAGAAAAGCACGTCTCGTCTCGTTACTTTGACACCAAATGAGACAATCCTCTTCTCCCTCAATTATCAATGACAAGACTGTGCATCAGATAATTACACCCTTGATAAGGTAAATGGCCAATATACGAATAATAATCAAATATGAAAAACAGAGCAAATGATAACCAAAAAACAAGGCATACACATGTTGTTGCGAGGCAGCAGAACTAATATAGAAATAGTTGCAGCGAAAGGACGCTCCACTGAGATTTGTCAAATGTAAAATGCAAAGATTTCGTTATTTACAGTTATTAATTTATTTTGAAATATTAACTTACCGGTTATTTCTTTAACAAATTTTATCATTTAAAAGCATTTATGTATATTTTATCCATAAAATAACACCTATTATAAGAAATATCGTAGCTATAGTCAACCATATCGGCGATATCTTCGAATATCTTGATATACGATATTACTGTATATTGTGACAACCCTAGAACAGCACTTACGAAGATGGATTTAATTTCCATTTTAAATTTTTACGACCTCAAAGCTCATTACATTAAAAGTGGGGAAGGCTCACCCTAACCATCAGCAATGTGCAGCAGCAGAGACTGCGGGCATGCACGGCAGCCATTTTGTACATGAGCATTCGCCACAGCGGTGGTAGAGGGGGAATAGGTCCAGTGGCGCAGTGCTAAGAGGTGTGGTCAGCAGTGAGGCAGAATCCCCTTTTTTTCCTGAAAGGCTTTTTATGTCCTCTCTCGCACTACAAGGACTGCATTCAACCCGTTTTAAGTGCTTGATTATGTTATCCCCTTACTCCCGTTTGCTTGGGAAAAAAAAATTATTACCCTCCTTGGTGCCTCAAATCCAACCCCCCCCACCCCCTCCTCCCCCCTCCCCGGGTTAAATTAACATGGCGCTGATGGTGCAAGAGATGAGGGCTGATTGTTTACTGATGTCAAAAGAACACGGATCAGCACTAAGGGGTTTAATGTTCAACACTGGTGGTGATGATCGGATGCACAGCCTTCGGCTTAACGCTGATCCACTTCTCTCCACATAGAAGGTGATGGGGATTTACGGTAATCCGTTCACAAAATGACCTCTTCAGGCTGAGGAGCTGATCCCATTGCTCTGCTCTGGTTATCTGTCAGGAGAAAAGCCATGTCCTCAGCCCTGGGGAGGCGAATGTGGTGGACTGGGCCCTGACCCTCAAGCCCCCCGGCCCTAAAAGCTGCTTGGTAGCCCAGCGCCATTTTGACTGTTCTTTTTGGAGCCCACAAGTTGCCGGTATCCCCAGTGTTCTGGTACCAGTAGGAAACCATCAAACGGTACAGATCATTAATATGAATTATTATGAATTCATTACCACAGCCAATCAACAAAAGGCTGGGTGTTTGTCATGGAAAATATCGACAAAAGTCAGAGCAATCATAGCAAAGTTCACAGAAAACTGAAAAAGAGGCAGAAATAACAGAGTGGTTAAATGTATTACTTTAACCAATAGATCTCATGTGCAGTAGTGGGAAATGATTGAAGAAACGTGCTGTTACAGCAACAGTAACAAGTGCTTGAAGTTTCAAAAAAATCAGTGGGCAGTAGCAGCTAGTAAATAATATGAACAAGTGCATTGATAGGTGGGTGGATTAAATTGTGTTTGGCCATCAAGGAAAGATCATGCTTTTTGTCTATAATAAAAAATTGGGCCTCATTTATCAAACATAAGCCAAATGAATATGATCTTAAATCATTCATAAATGCATTTACGCAAACAATGTCAGATTTATCAAAGTTTTCATATGTAAGTTGATTTGTAGGATCCAAAAAGATTTCACGGGCTTCGTATTGTTTGCATAAATGATAAAGAATTTCATTCATTCAGATTTTAGTGCGTGGCTCTCTTTTAACCAAGGGTGGAGTCAAGTCACATATTTTGATAGCTGCTAAATGCCAGCTTATTAAAAATTGTGAGCCTTATCGGATTGTCTGCCTATTGACACCAGTCAAACATGCTTTGCTATGTACAAACATAAGAGGATGACATGTCACCTCAGAGATTTTCTCAAATATGTGGCCCTTTTTTCCAGTAGGTATAGCCAAGGAACATAGTTAGGTAGATGTAAAAAGTGTCCTTCAAAAAAGGGTTTATTCCTATCATATTGTCTGCCTATACATACCAGTCAAAGAGCTTTGCACATGAGAAGATATAATTTTATTTTAATAGTGTCTATAATTATTACCTGCCCATCAAATATATGTATGTAATGAGCACATATAATATACATATATAGTGCTCAAACATTAACCATACAGTCTTCAAGTAAGCTGTATTTAGTCATAAGAAAGAATACTTTAATGAACAGATTATATACTCAGAGTACATTGTATTTTTGTACAGGGATACACAACACAAAATATAGCCTACAAAGGTTACTTTGTAGCCTGTTTACCTTGCTGTGATAATGCACGTGAAATTACTGCCATTACCACTCTCCCTTACATTTTTCACAATAAACGTATACAAAGTCACGATTAATTACCGATGTATGTTTTAATGTACCCCATAATCCCGCCTTTTGTAATAGTTTAACCAAATAAAATATATTCTTTGTAAAATGCCAATCAAACAAAGCATGGTAAGTTTTAAGAGATGAGAATCTACTCAACAAGCCCGACAGTGCTATGCTCGTGCTTGTTTTATCGAAAGAGTTTGTTGTCAGCGCGAGAGCTCGTTCTCGACAGCGAATGCCAGGAACAGCGACCTCGCGCCTCTAAATTCAATCGGAAATTGCCCTGCGCTGTCCGTAGTGCTGTTTTCGTTCTTATTTGACGCCAACAGCAACAACAGGTACAACAATTTCCCTACATCCAGTGAAGATAAACGCTACAATTTTCATTTATATGAGTCTGCAAAGGCTAGAGTGGAGGCATATAAACTCTTAGAGTTGAATCAACACTATACATTTTACTGTGTATTCAATGCACTAAAAATAGGTTTTTTGTTTTTTTTTAACTGCGCCTTTTAAGCTCTGCTTCATACGCAAAATGCAGATAGCAGGCAGTATATTTTGCCGCTTGTGTAATCAGTTGTGGCCTTAACTAAATAAGACATTAATTTCAGGCAGACTGCGAATGCACGAACAAAGCGCCGTCAGGCCGCAATTTGCGCTACACGTTTTATGTACGTACATCTGGCCACTAGTGTTCACTAGGATTAAATTATTAAACGACGGCCTGTGATGTGGAGTGTTGCTGAATCATGAAGACGTGGAAAGCTAGTGAAACTAAATAATGCATGTTAATATAGCATTCTCTAGTGGCAAAAAACTGCATTGCATCCTATTGCAGCTTCCAGATGAGACCAGGGGCCACAAACATTCTCAAAACATTGCTGTCACATTAAAACAACATGACTTGAGCACCACAGGAAGGCAGAGGCACACACCATTCTTCACTTTGATGCAAGGCTCTCTAGCATCAGTCTTATTCAACTGCATAAAATATTCTTTCCGTCGCCAGCACAAAGAACAGCATTTAAACTGACTCCAGAACATCATTTACTGTAAACAGTTCAGCAGCTGAGTGATGTCAGCAGTACCTGAAAAGCACATGACCTCATTCATTTTTTATGGATGGAAGGTTCCCTAGGATCCAATATTGCAGTTTTGTAGTGACACTCACAGTTTATGAATAATTAATTAGGCAACTTAAACACTGCAGGGGTTGATACCCATCCCTATCAGAAACATATGCAGACAGGCCAACACTGACAAACCAGTTTGTGGAGCATCACAGATTCAAAAAGACAAATAAACAGGCTCCGCCACAATAGAGGGCAGGACTGTGAACAAAACAGACTGGATGGTCCAGGCCAAAAATAGAAGGTATTACATTTTTTTATTTTTCGGGCAATAAAACAGCACTTGCTTTTCTCCACATTTCTGCATAGCTTGCAATTATATTGTACAAGCACAATTGGATGACAAGGTGTGTGGTTGTTGGCGGGTGTGGGGATGACTCACATGGTGTGAGCGGGTCGGGGGGGGGTGGGGAGCTCTTACCGGAGTGTGGGATGTGGGGGTTCTGGGGAAGCCGGCCTGGGTCGGCAGTGGAAGCCCTGAACAGCGCCGTGACGCAGAGCAGCGAGGCCAGGTAGTACACTGGGGGAGGGAGACGAAGAGGAGGAGGAAGAAGCAGGGTACTGTAACCACGAGCCAGTAAGGCCTGTTTAACTGATAGACCCTGCCTGCATGCCTGTCCTCCCTGTTAGACAACCCTTTACAAGACCGGGAGCTTGGTCTTCCACACAGACTGCATTTTAAATACCGCAGATATTGGGAAAAAGGTTAGGAAGGCTACATGCTAACTGTACACCTGATTAGACAACACTGGAGGCTGCAGTTATGCACATTTAGGAATATTTATGTGTGTGTGTGTGTGTGTATGCGTGTGTGTGTGTGTGTGTGTGTGTGTGGATTGGAGAGCTTATTTAGGGAATATTTTTGCAGGTGTGGTCTATAGCAGATACTTCTGGGTGAGGATATCCAGGAGAATTTGCATGGTGTGTTGCTTACTGCAGGTACTGGAGGATGGTTTGTGCATGCACGCGTGTGTGTGTGTGTGTGCATGCGCGCGTAGGGGCCAGGGCCTTACAGACAACCACAGCCCCAGGGATGTGTCCCTCCTGAAAGTGTGGCAGCAGCACCAGCTGAGGAATGAAGAAGGAGTTGTAGAGCCAGACGAAGAGGACCATGCTGATGCAGAACCAGCCCATTGGGTCCACCACAAAGTGCAGCCGGAGGCCCATGGTGGCAGCAACACGGATGCTGCTGAGGGAGGAGAGAGAGACAGAGTAAGAGAACAGAGAGATTGAGAGAGAGAGAAAGAGAGAGAGAGAGAGTGAACATAGAGAGAGAGAACAGAGGGGTTAACAACACATGCACACACCAGTACAACACTTAAATAAAAAAAAATTAAATAAAAAGGTACACCTGCAACACAGCCCACTCAACACAAAAACAGCTCTTTCTGTAAAACAGTAGAACATATATGCATGTAAATACAATAAAATAAAACCTAATCATCTGTACTTTTTTTCTCATGTTGATCTTCTCATCTCAAATACATATTCCATATGTATATAGCAAAAATAAGAAATTAAACTCCAACGGTCCCTTACAATGTTTTAGGAGAGCACTGTACACATTGAAGCGATTCGGGTGAAGTACTTTTCAAAACAGGAACAGGTCGGAGCAAATACTCAGCTCCAGTCTCTTTACTTTACATTACATAAGATGGAATCTCTTAGCCTCCATCATCACCACTCAACTGCACGCTTATCTGCTTTCTGCCTTCCAGTGCTGTGACACTCCCATTAGCAATGAAGCAAGGGAACATTCCAGGCCTGTTTACCCCAGTTACTCATTTCCTTTTGGGTGACAATGGCAGCCTCCCTAGAGGCCAAATGCTTATCAGCTGCTATCGATAGTTATCTGCAGCAGAGGCAAACAGCTGTAAAATGATTAGCTTAGCCTATATCTGGGTCTACACCTTTCCAGCTGGGGCATATTCTCTGTGCAGTGAGACAGCCCCCAGAGTCAGTGGACTCTCCCCAATGACTGAGTTTCACTGAAGGCCCTTTTCTCTCAATAAACCTGTATTTCCATAAAATCAAAGGCAGCAACTTAACATTATTTTTAACCGTGCGCTCTGCCCTCACAAGCAGTCTGGTCGCCAGGTTATCAGTACAAGATTAGTACCATAGGGTCTTTATCTGAACAAAAGGCAACAACTATGAATTAAATATAGGCTAGTTGTCAGTGCTACTGAATTCAGAGAACTGTTAAAGTCCAAGGTTGTGAGTTCTTAAGCACAAAGATCTCATCGGAACAGAGCATGGTCTTCGAACCACAGCCTGAGCACGAGGTTTTGGGAGGTTCCAGAGCCCCATTGTTAGGCTAAATCTCTGAGGTTTTAACACTTTCCACCCATGGGAACATACAAGGGAATAACTGCTCACGAGCCAATGGAACAAGAGCAATCAGACCATCGGCTCCTTTGAAAAAAAAAAACCAAAGCCGCCGCCGCCGCCACCGCCACTTCACAAACAATGCCTCCCCATCTAGGAAACGTTTGGTCTCGGGAGGGCTTCAAAGAAACGGCTGAAACCGAACGCTCGCTCCGAACGTCAGCTCTGCTTCACCAGATCCTCCACCGAGGGGCTGCACTGGCCCATGATGCAGCGGGACAAAGCCACTGTTGTTTACGCAGTACGCTTCCAAACAGGTGGTAGGTTAGGAGACTGTTTTTTATTTTTTAAATGGGACCTAATAACCTCCCCTGGGTCTACAAACATAAAAACATCCATCCATCCCCCCCCCCCCCATTACAATAACATTACCAGTAGGCACAACATGCCGTTTTGATTAAAGGCTGAACAGAACTCGTTCCCAAATAGTAAAAAAATCCACACAGGGCCGTGTATATTTATTACATGCTTCAATACCGCCTGAAATTATTCGATAAAATGCTTCAAAATCAATCACACTTTATTCATTTAAAATTGACTGATTTTTTTATAGTGCATTTAACGAATAATTTGTCACCATATGCTTCACAGTGTACCCCGCATAAACCTCCACAAAGCAAGCCGGAGGTGACAGTGGCAGTTACAGCTGAGAGATAACACCCCTTTATTCAGCAGCAGCGCCAAAATAGCAACACAGTCAGGCATACGACTGGAAGAGCGCTGAATGCTAAAAGGAATTCTAACAAACAGTATGGGTTTTAACACCACCCCTGAGTCTAAGCAAACACAAATATTCAGCTGGAGCCATTTAAAAAATTTCAGCGATACTGTAACAGCTTTGGCAGGTAAAAACTCTGTCTTTCATCCTTTCCTGAGGACCACAGCCTTCGGGGGAAAAGCATAAGTCATTTTTGACACGAGTTCCTGATTCTCAGTCGTCTTAATGTTGAGAGTGAATCAGCAGTCAGTTCAGGAATGGTGACATTGACATGACTCTACGCATTTGTGGGAACTGCGACTCGAGAGCGCGTTTGAAGTGCCAGACTGAAATGTAAAAAGCTTCCAGAAATATAACATTGCCTTTCACTGCAACATGACCCCCATTCCTATAAAAATCCATTTTGTGGTGGGCCAGGACCCACTCACACAACATTATCAAGTGCAGCCCTGCTGTCTTCAAGCGTGCACACAGACAACATTTTCTGCAACTCCATTCATGATGTCTGGCTCGTTCTGAAGCAACTGAGACATTATACATGTCTTATACTTAATAAATTACTGTTGCCATGAAAATGCATGTATAAATATGCAAATGTCCACACATGATATTTCCAATACAAAATTGATAACAAGGATCTGGTACAATACATAAATACCATTCACTTTAGAGAAATCAGAAAGGAAACACCTCAGATGCATAGTGGTACTAGCAAGACCATCTGGCATTTGAAGTTAAAACAACAGCAATACATTTTTGTCCAAATTCACACACCGTTCGTAAAAGACACATGTGGGGCTTGTTCCACAAATGCAGACTCAGGCACAGCTTTGGTTGGACACTTGTGAGAGGGCTTTTGCTGTGTCCAACCAAACAAAACACAAACTTGATCTGGTGTTAATTTTCAAATACCGAAGGACTGTTCTTCATAAAACATGACTTGATATTCCATGTAGCCTAGATATGCATTTTAAGTTAAATTCTAATGTACAATGCTGAGGTTATTTCTGTGAAATTCTCCCCACAATACACTCCTCTCTGTCCACCGAAACTATTTCAAACACTGCCCAACACCAGATGTTCCAGGCATGACGCGATTACCTACTGTACACGCATGTCTGGATAGCTAAATGAGACCCCACGTACAATAACACGCCTGCGTTATTCAGATGCGTCCGAGTAACACTGGTTCAAACACTGGGCTAGAATGAAGCTGTTAAAAAAAGAGATTTACCTTCTCGTACCTCAAACTTCAAGGTGCGCAGTGACGTGCCAGCATCTCAGCGACCTCTCTGTCATCAGCCCCTGCGGATTACAAAGAGTAGGCCTACAGGTTTACAAAAAAAAAGATTTCAAATGACTTCACTTACTTTTTAATATTTTTTAACATAACATATCTGCATGCATTAGCATCAACAGCTCTAACACAGTCTAAACGTTTGGAATGCTATGTAGGCTACTTTGTTTATATACGTAGGCCTAATATCGGTTCATATGGGGTGATTTGGTCGATTATTAAGAAAATAAAACAAAAAAACGACAACGCAGTAATAGGTTGATTTTAAAGTCAATCAGTTTAACTGTGTGGTTTTATCAATCAATCATTCTAACACAACGTCAGCTAGGTATCGATAGGTTATACCCTAGTCTAACATTTTTACAAGACATCCTTTTTCAGCAATGAATTAGCGAATGTTCAAACTAACTCGTTATTCAGCAATAAAATAAAAGAAGTAGCAAGTAAGCTATGATTTTGACTTGATCGCTTATGACTAGAAGCTGGCATTCATTGTGTACTTATTAGCAGTAGCTATGCAACCATAACAATAACTCTGTTAGCCAGTGCTAATACTGGTGATATTCAAGGACTGTTCACGAACACTGACATTTGTAAGGCCACCTAATTTAGCAAAACCATGCGATTGATTAGCAAGCAATTGGAGGTGAAATGGCAAATCAAACCAATTATTATATTACAATCCTAACTGCCTCTCATTTGTTCCCCTATCGTAACGTTAAAGAAACGAAGGATACATTTTAGACAGTGAGTTTGCGAGCCCAGGTAGATCAATAACCAATGCCTAAAAAGCCCTGGTTAGCTGACTCTAGTTATCCAGCGTAAGATAGGTTAGCTACTCACTTGCCTGAACTGACAGACCACACCCTCAACCTTCTGTAGTTGAAACGCCATCCAAGGTGCACTAGTTGGCTAATAACTGGTTAATAATCTGAGCTAGTTAGCTGAACTAAATCAACCAAAAGCATCTTCACCGCTTACCTTACAATGTTAGCCATTAATCCGAACGTGGTACTCCTTATCTCGCCTCATGCGGCTAAATAAAACGTATGAAACCGTAAGAGTCAAAGCCACCTGTCTACCCGTAGCATTTCTAGCAGAACTGGCTATACGTCTTCTTCCGTGTTCGGCAAATTGTATCAACGGAAACGTGATACGGACAAAACGCGCATGGTTTGTGATCACGTGCTCAGCGTTCTGCAAACCATCCATAGTATGCCCATATTTATGTTGTAAATTAATAATTTCTGCACAAATAGTTGTCAACAGCAGCATGCATCAAGCTGGCTTCATTTTATTTGTAGTGACCCCCCATAAATTAAAATGACAATAAATTATAGGGTCACTGTACGAACACACACGAGCAGACAGAAGCTGAGACTCAAATATAAAATACAATAAAGAATGTTGATTTGATTGAGTAAGAAACTCTTGTTCTAACGGTACTCGAATAGCTCTAGTTATTTATCTAAGAAAAATAATTAAAGTCGTTTGTGCACCTCAATGCAAATAATGAATTATGAACTAATTCCTGAGACGGACAATGGAGAAGGACTCAATGACTTAATACTACATATGAGTGACGCCATCGGGCAGCTCTTACGCAATCGTTCCTTTGGTGAATAAATACTTTATCAATACTCATTTATATATTACTATAAATGTTGTATGGACTAATTTACTTCACAAAAATCCAATTTAATTCAGTTATTTTTATTCCATTCTCTGTTTACCCATCATGCACCACACCGGCATAGCAGCCACTTCCTCCGCTGTGCTGTTGCTGTGTCAGTTCCTTGTTTGGTTGCTTTTGCTTTCAATAATTACTGTAAATTCAATCATTGTGCTGTTGGATTGAAAATAATGGCATCTCCTAATACCTATAGGCTAAGTTGCTCTATTCCCGGGCATGAAATGGATGTAAGAGGACTTGCAACTGCTTTTTTCCCCGAAGGAGCCTTTGTGTCTGTATCTAGGGACAGAACGGGTAGGGTCTGGGTACCAAATTCAAGGTAAATTGACAGGTGATGACTGTAGTTACTAACGTTACTTTAAAAAAAAAAGAAATCAGTCACGTCTATTTATTTTCCCCCCATTGATATAACTATAATTATGAGTGCCAAAAGTTTGTTTTGGTCGACGGTTAAATACTTGGCTGTAGTTAGCTAGCTAGCTCCAACTAGAGCTAGCTTACCGTAGAACATTCCGTCAGTTGACGTTAGTAATTAGCTATGATATGTTGCAAGCTAAGTCTGTATTATTTCGAAAATGATCTTCATTCTTGAAATAAATTGAGCAGCGACCGTTTGTATCTCCATTAAGAAGTTCGTTGAATAATTGTAGATCAATGACTGTAATGAGGACAAATCTGGGGATTGGTTTGCTTCCGTGTAGTTTGTTAGTTCACTTTATGTTCTTAATTTATTATGACATAATTCTCTTAATGTGTGTTTGTGTATGTTCAGTCCAAATAGGGGGTTTACAGAAATGCACTGCATGAACGGCCACACAAACTTCGTGTCCAGCGTGTGCATCATAGCTCCAAACGACACATACCCACGGGGACTTGTAGCCACGGGTGGAAACGACAACAACATCTGTGTTTTTTCACTGGACAGACCGGACCCCCTCTTCATTCTGAAGGGACACAAAAACACAGGTAGCTGTTACATCCCACCGTGCCGGTTACGGTGTGTGGCATCATTCCAAGCCCTGTAGTAACCGAACGTGCTGTACCTAGGGTGGGCTAGGGTGGCAGTGTGGTGCTGTGGTGTGTAATCTGAGCCTTTCACAGCGAGGTTGGATGGTTTGCATTCCCAGTTGGGGCGCCAATGTTGCATCCATGGGCAACACAATAACCTGTACTTCTGCATTATATATCCGTTACCCAGCTTTTTGAATCAGAAAGAAACCTGGAGAAAAAAGGAACCCTTCTCCCTCTCTCACTGGTCTTGAGACATGCGCCTTGACGGTTGCACTTACATAATTGCAACTTTGCCTATGTTTAGCATGACCCTATAAAAAGAAACTTGATTGCTTTTAAGTCAAATGAGATTTACCGTTTGGCTAAACAACCAGTTAAAGGGCTAGTGGTGTTTGCTTATCAAATGAAATATACCTTTTGTATATCGCTTTGACTAAAAGCTTCTGCCAAATGACTACATTGCAAAATTGCCTTGTGGGCTAATCAATAAAGCAAAAAGTTTGTAGCTCTTCAGACAGGTGCTACTGAGGTTGCTCTCCTGACCTTTTTGGTGCAACTTGTGTCTTGCTGTTCCTTGTCTACAGTCTGCAGTCTCTCTTCTGGGAAATTCGGCACTCTACTGAGTGGCTCATGGGACACTACAGCGAAAGTGTGGCTCAGTGACAAGTGTATGATGACTCTACAGGTGTGTACCTGCTCTTTTGTGTGTAAATACTTCTCCTCTGTCCTGCCTGTTTGCATGAAGGCTGAAGTGTAAACTGGCCTGAACCTCCACCCTCCAGTGATGAATTTTCTTCCCTCTGGACCTCAGGGACACACAGCCGCTGTATGGACGGTGGTCATCCTGCCAGAACAAGGCCTCATGCTGACCGGTTCAGCCGACAAAGCCATCAAGCTGTGGAAAGCGGGACGTTGCGAGAGGACTTTCACTGGTGAGCTCGCTGGTCGATGTCAGCCCGGCACGGTTTATTTCAAAACTGGCCACTAGGTGTCAGGCTTGCTTAGCATTTGAGTTAAATGGGTGCGAATGCTTACAACGTGGCTTCCTTCTTACATTTCAGAATATTAAATAACGAGAGGGAAAGTAAACTTAAACGAAATATTGCACGTAATTTAACGTGCTTCACAAGATGACAAGACACAGGTCTTCGTAGTTTATTGCTTTTCATGGGTTTAGTGTTCATTGGGGATCATGGGTTCAGTTCTATTTAATTGCCTATTAAACAAGAAAGAACTGAAGTCGCATAAGCAGGGGTGACATTCACCCACCTGTTGAAAATTTGATGACACTGTATCAAAATTATTAATTTATTGAAAATGGTGAAGGTTACCTCCATTTTATGTTTAGCTAAGTACACTGTCGTGATAACTTATGTCTAAAATGATTGTGTTGACTAAAGAGCTCCTAAACAAGCTTGTAGGTAAGGACTTGTGAAGTCAGGACACTCGTTTACTTTTATGAAATTATACAGTTAGTAGCAAACAAGCATGCTAAATCTGAGCACACACACACACATATATGCAGTGAGTCTGTATTCTGTATTAAGCCCTTATTATGAAGATGAAAAGTAATGCTCACAGCCCTGAGGTAAAGTTGTATGTATTTGTGGTGCTGGCAACAGCAAAGGTAACTGGAATGTATTTTAATGCTGCGTGTTTGGAAAAAAGACAAATATAAGTTGGGATATATGAATTTTCCCGTGGTGCCGATTCTGTCTGACGCGACCTTGCGTCCCCAGGTCACGAAGACTGCGTCAGGGGCCTGGCGGTAATCAACGACACAGAGTTCTTCTCCTGCAGCAACGACGCTAGCATCCGACGGTGGCTGGTGACGGGGGAGTGCACACAGGTCTACTACGGCCACACCAACTACATCTACAGCCTGGCCTTGTGTCCCAACGGGGAAGGTGCAGACCGCTGTTACAGTGCTTTTTATTACATTACATTAAATTGAGTTATGTTCACTCACATTACATTGGCTCTTGTGGGGCGACATAGCTCAGGAGGTAAGACCGATTGTCTGGCAGTCGGAGGGTTGGCGGTTCAAACCCCGCCCTGGGCGTGTCGAAGTGTCCTTGAGCAAGGCACCTAACCCCTAACTGCTCTGGTGAATGAGAGGCATCAATTGTAAAGCGCTTTGGATAAAAGCGCTATATAAATGCAGTCCATTTACCATTTACCATCTTGTCCAGTGTGGCTTATGAAACACAGTGCATCCAAAACTTACAGTAATCGTTGTTATAAGAGCTGTTGAAATGCACTGTTTGCATAGCCGTCTTTCCTATCCTATCCTGACTGTCCCATTGTAAGCCAGTGCACCTATGCATAGTACAGTCTCTGAGTGCCTGTCTTAAACAGTTCCAGTCTCCTGGCTTTAGTCTCTTGAACGCAAGTGTATCTGGGAGACGAGGTGACGAGATGACGGGGCTGTGGCTGTTTCCGTGGCGATACAGATTTCATCAGTACGGGAGAAGACCGGACCGTGCGGATATGGAAGAAAGGGGAGTGTGCCCAGACTATTCGCCTCCCTGCCCAGTCGGTGTGGTGCTGCTGCGTGCTGCACAATGGGGATGTAGTCGTGGGAGCGAGGTAAAGCCCTCCGCCTTTGATGCTCTGTCATGTTGCCCCACCTCATTTGAACCATTTCTGAGATTTAAAAAAAAAAATGAACTGGTGCCTTACAGGATGGGAGATTTCCCAGAAAAATGGTGCAATTATCTGTGTGTGCAGTGTTTGTGTTTGAATGTGTGTGTGCGTGCGTGTGTTTGTGTGTGTGTGTGTGCGTGCGTGCGTGCGTGCGTGCGTGCGTGCGTGCGTGCGTGCGTGTGTGTGTGTACGTGCGTGTGTGTGTGTGTGTTTGTACGTGTCTGTGTGTGCATGAGCGTGCACGTGTGCATGTGTACGTGCCTCCGTGTTTAAGCTCAGTGCTCCTCTGTGTCGCGCAGTGATGGGATAATCAGAGTGTTCATGGAGGCAGACGAGCGTGTACATGCGTGTGTGTGTGTGTGTGTGTGTGTGTGTGTGTGTGTGTGTGTGTGTGTGTGTGTGTGTGTATACGTGTGTGTGTGTGTGTGTGTGTGTGTGTACGTGCCTCGTGTTTAAGCTCAGCGCTCCTCTGTCGCGCAGTGATGGGATAATCAGAGTGTTCACGGAGGCAGACGAGCGTGTGTGTGTGTGTGTGTATGTGCGTGTGTGTGTGTGTGTGTGTGTGTGTGGTGTGTATGAGTGTTGGAGAAGCGTGTGTGTGTGTGTGTGTGTGTGTGTGTACGTGCCTCGTGTTTAAGCTCAGCGCTCCTCTGTCGCGCAGTGATGGGATAATCAGAGTGTTCACGGAGGCAGACGAGCGTGTGGCCAGCGCTGAGGATCTGCAGGCCTTTGAGGAGGAGCTCTCCAAAGCCACCATCGACCCCAAGACCGGAGACCTGGGCGACATCAAGATGGAGGACCTCCCGGGCAAGGAACACCTGGACCAGCCAGGTACTGTTCCACCCCCCTCTCCCTTCCCCCTTCCCCTCTGTAACACCTAAACCAGACAGGTACTATTCCATCCCCCCTCTCCCCTCCCATGTCTGCTCTGTAACACCTAAAGCAGACTGGTACTGTTCCACCTCCTCTCCCCTCCCCTATCTGCTCACCTAAACCAGCCTGGTAACGTCCCACTGCCAGGCAAAGCCCCACTGCCCCCCCCAATCACAGAGCTAAACCAGGCAGGAGCTGTTACACTGTTCCATTTGACTGTGTTGTGCCTGTAGGGCTTGTTAAAGGGACGGAGTGTGGCACAGTGGGTAAGGAACTGCGCTTGTAACCGAAAGGTCGCAGGTTCGATTCCCGAGTAAGGACACTGCCGTTGTACCCTTGAGCAAGGTACTTAACCTGCATTGCTTCAGTATATATCCAGCTGTATAAATGGATACAATGTAAAGTGCTATGTAAAAAGTTGTGTAAGTCGCTCTGGATAAGAGCGTCTGCTAAATGCCTGTAATGTAATGTAATGTAAAGGACACAGTTGTGGCAGTACCAGGTGCTGCCACTCGCTGACGGTCTCACGGTGTTCGTGAGGCGAGTGGGGCGGGTCTCTCGTGTGATTGACGCGGGGCGCTTGCCTGCGCACAGGGACGCGTGACGGGCAGACTCGGCTGATCAAAGAGGGGCAGAAGGTGGAGGCGTACCAGTGGAGCGCGAGCGACGGGCGCTGGCTGAAGATTGGGGACGTGGTGGGGGGCTCGTCCCAGGCCTCCTCCAGCAGGATCATGTACGAAGGGAAGGTGAGGGCCGCGACCACACGCGCACCAAACACGCCACGACACGCGCACCGCACGTACCTATGAACACACGACAGCACGTGCACCTCCACTCGAATTACTTTATTACATGTACATTTATATGTATTCATTTGTGTGTATATTTACATGCTTTTTTTATTTAGCAGATACTCTTGTCCAGGTGTATAGTGGAGTTGGGGCTATATTTCAACAACAGATTAGATTTATTCTTACCTAATTATAAGTGGCATTATAAGTGGCACAACTACAAGTGGACACAAACATAATTAACTTTATTTAGATGTTTGAAATTATCTTTCTTTTTCTCAGATTAGGTTATTATCCTGACACAATTGTCATGACAGAGAGACAGACAAACAATGCTGCAAATCTTTTGCTATTAATTTATACATAATGCAATGATGAGAACTGAATAATATGAAAAAATGGTAACCATTGGTGCCCAGTGTTACATTTTTGCAACATTCAAAAAATGCCTCAAGATAATGTATATTGTACATTTTATCAAGATAATGTCATTTTTCAATCACTAAACATATTTTGAATTTAGAAAAAGAAAAATTAGGCAAAATTGTGGTTATGAACAGGCAACCATTTTTCTTGAACTTTGAAACCTGAATTTCCCACAGTATGAACATTTTCCCACTTAAAGTATTGCTAGTTTTAAGTTTGGGGGACAGGGAAATGTAGTTTTTATGTAAACTTAGTCATGAATAAGTACTACAGGACTGTTAAAACAAACATTGCATTTTTGGAGCTGTGGGTCTCTGAGGTCTTAAAGCAATGTTAATACATGTCCCTGCTTAGTCATGCAAAGTGAAGGACCTATGACTTGGATGTGTATGTTACATCCTCTGCAGAGGCAGACAGGGGTGTTCCTCATCACGTGTGTGTGTATGAGCGCACGTGTGTGTGTGTGTGTGGCTTTCCGTGCGCAGGAGTACGACTTTGTCTTCACCATCGACGTGAACGAGGGGGGGCCCTCCATGAAGCTGCCTTACAACGTGTCGGACGACCCCTGGCTGACCGCGCACAACTTCCTGGAGAAGAACGACCTGAGCCCCATGTTCCTGGACCAGGTGGCCAACTTCATCATCGAGAACACCAAAGGCCAGACCCTGGGCTCCGCCCCGCCCTCAGCAGCCGACCCCTTCACGGGTAGGAGGAGCTAAGTGCGGTGTCATATTGTGATGTCATCATGTGCTCATTACTGCATTCAGTCATAACAGTGCACCTCAGTTAATTTAATGACTTTTTTTTTTGCACATAAGAAAAAAGCGTCTAAATAGCTTGGAAATACGTGAAAGAGAATGTACTGGTGAGGTAAGAAACCCCATTGGGCTTCTTGAAAACAGTGAATAATGATCACTGTATTCACTGTGAGATAATGCACTCTAATAGTCAGTATTTTTTGTTCCAGTATTCAGTCTTCTTTTCCATGGCCTCCAGTTATGGCACATGCAGTACACCAGTGTGAGGTTTAGGCGCTTCATTAGCCTGTACTGCAGTGTGCTGTGTCAGTGTCCACAGACGGCAGGGGCGTTGGGCGCTGCGTTGTGTGCTGCGCTGTGCACCTGGTCTCATGTAGTCTCCTCTCCCCAGGTTCAGGGCGCTATATTCCTGGCTCCTCTGATGGTAGGACAGGTTTTGGGGCTGATCCCTTCACAGGTATGCATTCATTTACATACGCAACATGAAATTGTCTATATGTGAAATGATACTGTATTAAACCACTTGTGTGTGTGTGTGTGGGAACGTGTGTGTGTGTGTGGGTATGTGTGCGTGCGTGCGTGCGTGCGTGCGTGCGTGCTTGCGTGTGTGTGTGTATGTGTGCGTGCGTGCGTGTGTGTGTGTGTGTGTGGGGGTCCGTGTGTGTGTGTGTGTGTGTGGTGGTTGCGTGCATTGTGTGTGTGTTGTGTGTGGGGTTGTGTGTGTGTTGTGTGCGTGTGTGCTGTGTATTGTGCGTTGTGCGTGCGTCTGCGTGCGTGTGTGTGTGGGGGGGTCCGTGTGATTCTCAGGCTCTGGACGCTATATTCCCGGATCGGGCCCCAGTACCACAGGTCCTACCGGAGTAGCAGACCCTTTCACAGGTAAGACTCCGCCCCCTGGCCATTGCTTAGAAACCAGGAGCAACGCAGAGCGAGGCGCTCATTCCCCTCTCGTCCGCCTCTCTCCTCCAGGTGGAAGCGCCTACTCCTCAGCAGGCTCGCATCCGTCCCCCACCAACATCTACTTCCCAAAAACAGACGCCGTCACCTTTGAGCAAGCCAACGCCACGCAGATACTTGGTAAAAACCCTTTTCCACATGGGAAACTACAAACAGGAGTCAGTTATGGAAACTCAGATAGGAAATCTGTAGTGAGATGTGCAGCTAGCAAGAGTTAGCTTAATGCTAAAGCTGGTTTGTGCAAGAGTTAGTTTAATGCTAAAGCTGGTTTGTGCAAGAGTTAGCTTAATGCTACAGATGGTTTGCACATAGATTCAGAGTTAGCTTAATGTTAAAGCTGGTTTGTGCAAGAGTTAGCTTAATGCTAAAGCTGGTTTGTGCAAGAGTTAGCTTAATGCTAAAGCTGGTTTGTGCAAGAGTTAGCTTAATGCTAAAGATGGTTTGCACATAGATTCAGAGTTAGCTTAATGTTAAGGCTGGTTTGTGCGTGGATTCAGAGTTAGCTTAATGCTATGGCTGGTTTGTGCATGGATTCAGAGTTAGCTTAATGCTATGGCTTGTTTGTGCATGGATTCAGAGTTATCTTAATGCTAAGGCTGGTTTGTGCGTGGATTCAGACTTAGCTTAATGCTGTGGCTGGTTTGTGCATGGATTCAGAGTTAGCTTAATGCTAAAGCTGGTTTGTGCATGGATTCAGAGTTAGCTTAATGCTGTGGCTGGTTTGTGCATGGATTCAGAGTTAGCTTAATGCTGTGGCTGGTTTGTGCATGGATTCAGAGTTAGCTTAATGCTGTGGCTGGTTTGTGCATGGATTCAGAGTTAGCTTAATGCTATGGCTGGTTTGTGCATGGATTCAGAGTTAGCTTAATGCTATGGCTGGTTTGTGCATGGATTCAGAGTTATCTTAATGCTATGGCTGGTTTGTGCATGGATCCAGAGTTAGCTTAATGCTATGGCTGGTTTGTGCATGGATTCAGAGTTAGCTTAATGTTAAGGCTGGTTTGTGCATGGATCCAGAGTTATCTTAATGCTGTGGCTGGTTTGTGCATGGATTCAGAGTTAGCTTAATGCTGTGGCTGGTTTGTGCATGGATTCAGAGTTAGCTTAATGCTATGGCTGGTTTGTGCATGGATACAAGCTTCGAGAAATGTGTGTGTGCACGTTGGCGGCAGTTTGTGATAATGTCACCCCTCTCACCCCCGGCAGCCAAGCTCAAAGAGCTGAACAGTGGGGCGCCGGAGGATAAGAAGCTTCCGGAAGACATCATGGCGAAGCTGGAGAAGCTCCTTATGAGCGTCTGTGACCTCAAGGCCTCAGAGACACCCACCGAGGAGGAGATCACCGTCCTGTGGAAGACCTCCCATTGGCCTGAAGGTAAGGCCTAGGGCTGGGCGGTATACCACAAAAATAACAGTCGTCCGCCACCATATGGGCATTACCTTTCTTTTTCTCTTTTTCTCTTTAATTATACCTGATGCAGTAGTAACCAACCACGTTTTTGAACAAATGTTTCCGGGGAAAAAAACATAACGACTTATCTCAATGTTGATAGGATAGCCAATTAGCAGCTAGGTCGTGCAGCTTCGTGTGATGTGTTTTTGTCAATCATTGGCTGTCTCATGGTCACCCAATAGATAAAAGGGGGGGAATTTTTTTCCGGAAGCATTTCACGCGGCCTTTGTAGCGTGGTTGTTTACTACCGCTTCAGGTATAATTAAAGAAAAGAAGACTAAAAGAAAGGCAATACACTGCACGGTGGCGACGACCGTTATTGCATTTGATAATTATCATTGCGTTATATCTTGTAAGCCCCTAGTAAGCCCATCTCCAATTGTCAGCCCAGTGCTGTCCCTCCCCCAGGCCTGACTATTATTCACTTATTTTTAAGTTTCCCTACTAGAATACAGCTTTATGGTAGGCATAAATAGAAAGTGCCACCTCCCTATTTATTCAGGTATTCTCAGTTCGTCCTAGTTCCTGGTTGCCCCTGGCAATAACCTGCTGACCCTAGAACAGGCAAATCGCCACATACGAAAGTTGTAGCCTGTAGCTCGCTGCTCAGTCTCCGCCGGTGTGTTCCAGATATAGTCTTCCCCGTGCTGGACATTCTACGCCTAGCGGTGCGCCACCCAGTGGTCAACCAGAGCCTGTGCAGCGAGACAGAGGGCGTCCAGTTCTGCAACCACCTGCTGAGCCTGATGGCACCGCAGGGCCGGCCGGCCAATCAGATGCTGGCCCTCCGGACTCTATGCAACTGCTTTTCCGGCCCACTGGGGCGGGGCTTGCTGATGTCACAGAGGGAGACGGTGATGTCCCGGGCCACGGAGCTGAAGGGCGTGTGCAACAAGAACATCCACATCGCCCTGGCGACGCTGGTGCTCAACTACGCGGGCGGGCTGCACGGCCAGGCCGACCTGGAAGGGAAGGCGCAGTGCCTTTCCATGGCCAGCACCGTCCTGGAGGGGGCGCTAGACAAGGAGGCCGTCTTCCGGCTGCTGGTGGCCCTGGGGACCACCATCTCCGGGGACCCCACCGCCAAGGACCTGGCCCAGTCTCTGGGGGTCAAGTCCCAGATCGCCAAGTACGCCTCCGTGGCGGAGCCCGCCAAGGTGGGCGAGTGCTGTAGGCTAGTGCTGAACGAACTGCAGTGATTTCTCAAGCCCCGCCCCTCCAAACACTCACTTCTCTCTTTGTATATTTATCAGAATAAACTGACGATGTCGACGACTGTTTCACGCATGTGCTGCAATAAAACCGAAGTACAAAAATCGAAGCATCATCCGAGCCGGGTCCTGTTTTCCTTCTTTAGCTCTTCAGTCTGCAGTAAAAATTGTGTCTTTTATTATTTTTGATATTATTTCACGGTGTTTGCTTACAATGCCATTTTCATGCTACGGCTGGACGCCTCAGCCATTATGTCAGGTTCAGGGAGGTGGTTTGCGGGTGGACTCCGAGGCATCCAGAGTGTTGATAAGGCGGTGTTGGCCCTGGTGAACACCATCCCCCTCACATCCAACACAGCCCCGAGTGGAAGAACAGGCAGTTCATCTCAGCCTATCAGGGAGACTGTATCAAAGCCTCTCCATTTCTACTCCTACCGTTTATTTAGTTTTTTTGGTTTCATACTGTGGCAAACAAGCCTGCCACAGGCCACCGAAGTGGCTTTCCAAGGGGCCCCCCAGCACAGAGACACAGGGAGACGATGTTCCAACAGTCCACATTTATTTACAAGGGTCGGCAAGATTTTGCAGCCAACTGAGCAGATGTAAAACAGTCCTGACCGAGGCTCCTTTGTGTGGGTGGGGATGGCAGATTTAACCTGTGCGCACTGATTACCTCACTACGCACAGGTGCAGCCACTCCTGTTCCCGGGTCCAATTAGCCTGGCCAATTATCTAATTCTTAACCAATTATCCAATTGGCCAGGTCTAATTAGCTTGACCCAGGGCTGCTGTGGCTGCTTAAACCAGCCATCCCCACACCACACATACATTTGAATTTTACTGTACATTACAGTTCTGTTATGAATTAGGAAGTACGGGACATTTAAAGTGATTAAGTGTTAATTTATTTTTAATTTTTACAGAGGCTATGGCCTGCAGTCTGTGAATAGCCCAGGGTCTGTGTACTGTGTGTGGTCCTCTATAATAGCTTATAATCTTAGGCTTTTTGCTGTGTTTTGCACCCTGCAGTTCGTTCAGAAATCTCTCTTTCTAAGCTGGCCTCAACTCCCATTCAAATGCAATCAGCGGTAATTGGCTTTATTTTCACAGAAGTACATTTACTGGATCACAATAATCTGGTCTGTATTCATAAAATACATGCAAAAAATACAACATATTTTAAAATGAGGAGCACACGTACAGGAAAAAAAAAACATGCTTTATAATGACAACATTGCTTTGTTCTGCATGTATGTTCATATAAATGACATGCAGGTTAAAATAACAAATAGAGTGGTGATTCCCATGGATGTCAATTGCGTCATATGATGTCTCAAACAGGTTTTGGTAGGTGTGGTGTGGCCCCTCCCACACGGTTAAAGCCCAGCCTTTTTTTTTATCTGGTATCCTCACTGGAGTGGAGCTGCATCACACTACAGTGCCATTTCCCATTGGCCACATCCACCTGTGTCTTTCCAGTGTGATTTCACGAGCCTAGGCTAGGCTGTGCACATTTCTGAAGTCCAGCACACAATATACTGAAGTTAGACATTGCTGCTGGTTCATGATGTCAGTTTCCTGTGCGCATGTGTGTTGTAGCTGTTGAACATGAATCAACAAGCCATATTATAATTTTATCAATCGACAAACTATACATAAAATATAGGTTAAAAAAACATGCCCAAATGAAGGTGTAATTATTAGTATTATTACTGAATTTCAGACATTCTGAATTTCCGAGTAGGTCAGTCCCATTAGCTAAATTACACAGCTGTTTTCCTGAGCAAACCAGTGCATGCATGTATATGACAGTGGGAAAAAGGCTTTGTGGTGATGTCAGGTTCAATGATAATCAGAGAGGAGGCCTTTAATTTAAAAATAAGCAAAAATATATCTGAAAAAAGGTGCGCTATTCTATATAAATCAGGTCACAGATGAAGTCATCATTACCAGATATCTGATTATTTCTGTGTCATATACAGGTATTAACACACTGTGCTGAATGTACACACCTTAAAGTTCCAGTCCCATCCTTTGACTAAATAAAATCATGAGTCCATTTTGCAGTTGTGATTGGATGAAACTCCTTCCATGTCGTGCTTGCATTGACATCTACTTACCAGTTTACTTTTATTGAACCCGATTCAGTGGGTCAGAAAATATGCATTTGATACAAACACACATGTGTTTGATATAATCAGAGTGCACAGTTCAAGTGCATGCTGGTATTCTGTTGCACTGGCTTTTTTGTCTGTTCCTGGTTCATTGTCATTGGCTGTGGCCAGGTTCCCACTGTAAGAAGACCAGGAATTTGGCAAGGCAGGGTGAGGGTCAGGTTGGGGCAAACCTTGTCTCCCAACAGTAGAATGGCTTCAGGAGAGGGAGGAGGGTGGGGGGTTTGGAGGTTTTTTTGGGGTGTGTCCCAAAGAAGGTCGGTGGGGACTACGTGCCCATCTGACACTTGGGTAAGACAGATGTCCCATCATGCTTTGTGCTTTGCGCTGTGGTCACAAAGAGCAGAAACACACAGGTTAGTCCCATTTCAGAACAACCCTGAGGTGCTCATGCATCAGCACATTTGTGCCTTCGTTGTATGACTGACTGTGAACACCTGATTGGCTGAAGTTTGTTTGCCAAGCTCACCTTTTTCCTTTTTTTATTTCGTCAGTGGCAATTCTGAAATCCAATACAAAATGATCCATAAATAATCCAATCCATATGTATTAAAATAAATGTATTATTCACGGCTATTGAGGCTGAGATGAGCTTAACGTGAGCAAAACCAGGGGGGCTCTGCTGATACATCTACCATTTTCACCAAATATGGCAACACAACATTATCCATTCTAATAACTGCAATTTATCATACAAAAAATAAATCCATTTACATTAATAAATACCATCTCACAACGGATGTTTCCCCAGCGTATCAATATTTATTTTTTAAGTCGCTGGTCACGCTGGCAACCTCACGTATAAGAACTGGCCTGCAGCAGCCAGTATTATGAAACAGATAAATATGAAGGAGAGGAGAAGAACAATCCGGAAACAGCCATAATCCCAAGAGGATAGAGTGAGCCCCTGTGGACTAGGGCTGAACACAGGGGCCGCCTGTCTCTGGTAAATACAGTAAACTTCATTAGATACCACCAAACAAGAGTGAGAAACAGAATCAGAAGAAAAGCAGGGACTGTAGGTAAGGAGGAACACTGAGTCAGAGGGACACCTATAGGACTATAAAGAAAGAATATAGGGCCACAGAGACAAGCATGCGAGAATCAGATGGAGGTTAAAATGACTCACTTTATTTGGATCTGAACCTGAACTTCTTTTTAAAGGCCTTCTCCAGCTCGGAGACGGACAAGGTGAGGGTGACGGAGCCGTCTTTAAGTGAGCGATCCACCCGAGCTGCAACATAACATGGGTACAGAACACGCACTTCATAGTCTCTGGATGCATAACCAAAAACCCTCATCAAGATAATGTTCCCTAACGTCACATGGTCACATTCACCAAGGCTTTACCCCCCTGTTTAATGCCAGATGGTAACATTTTAACTAAAGAAGGATTTTAATTCCTTGAGGGACACCTTTGGATTCATCCACAAATCACAAGACTACAGAAACACTAATGAGCCTTCCCTTAAACACCATACAATGTGTTAGACCTGTACTCTCTCTGAGGCGCCTGGCCCTCCAAAGCACTGGCAGTGATGCCCCAATACCGAAGCTCAGAGCTGACGGAGTCCCCGCTGGATCAGGTGGAGCCGCGTGCGGATCTCTGGGTGTGCCTTACAGCCAGCGCCTGGGGGGGGGAGGTTAAGCCTAAACGCTCCCCCAGAGGCCTGGCTGCACCTGCTGCAGCTATTTCCATGGTGCTATGCGTAAGCCTGCCCGTCCCCACGGGCGCCGCCCTCATGCTGTGGAAGTTTTTATTAGTACTGGTCTACTGCTGAGGCTTTAGTGCTGAGTCACATACTGACAGATACACACACGCATACAGACAACACACACGCACGCGCCACACACACACACACACACACACCACACAACACCACATCCACATCACACACAACACACAGCGCACACCACACACACACCACCACACACACACACAACGCCCCACACGACAGAAACACAGACATGCGCACACATAATAACTAAATAAGTGTGCGTCGGAATCAGCGTGGTATGGTAACTCTCCCTCGCTGATGTCATCTTCCCAGAGCAGTTATGGTAAATGGTAAATGGACTGCATTTATATAGCGCTTTTATCTATATATTTATATATCCAAAGCGCTTTACAATTGATGCCTCTCATTCACCCATTCACACACACACTCACGCGCCAATGGCGAAAGGACACAGGTCTACCACCAGCTGTGCTGAACAGCTTCCAGTTTAGCTTCACCAACAAAAGTAATGAGCTTCCAACAACAAGGGGTCTGCTTAGGTTACAACAACAACACTGTGAGCCTCAGCCACCGCTTGCACAATGACGCATAACCCCAGACTTCAGGTCTCCAGCATCATTTCATAATGTACACAGCTGTCCTGGAGGGTCACAGTGCCTGCTGGTCTTTTTTTTTTTTTTTGCTTAATTCAAGTCACCGATTGGCTAAAGAATCCACACACTGTCTCCAAGGGCGTAACTCACTTGAAAGTAAGCCGCAAAAGTGAACACAAAAAAAAAACCACAAACAAAAAATGTTTGTTAACTGCTGTACGACCACCCTTTCTTAAGCATGATGTTCACACGTCTCTCAGTGTTAAAGAAATTTTTTTCTTTTTAATTTGTTATCAGTGGGACAGAACAGAAAATGTGTTTAACATGTCATAGACCGGCATCATTACTGCTACCCCTGCTGAAAATTCCAGCTTCTTCTGCACAGATCCATTCCTGGACGGCCGGTTTTTGTTCCCACCAATTATTTCTGGCTTTTTTTTTTGTAAACAGCTGGATACGACAGAGCTGGTTTCACCCCAGTTCTGGCCCTCAGTAACATAATTTCACCCAGGATATGTGCGCTGTCTGCAGCTCACAATTTTATAAAAAAATGTCAGGTCAAATAAATGATTTGGGCTAATGAAATAATAATAACTAAAAGCTGAAGTTGGCACGAAGTCCCAAAATGAGTCGGCTCTTCAGCTCTGCAGCTCTCACTGCAGTATGCATGAGCCGTGTCCATTTTCTCTTTCATTTCTTTTTTTAATATAGAGAGAGGTCCGATGCCCTTTTATGGCAATCTAAACTGTTTACAACGGCTCTTTGCAGCGCAGTGCCGTCCGTCTTGGAAAATGGCACCGACCGCTTCCTGTCAGCCCATTAATCATTTGCCCACTGGGAAACGGACCCCGTGAGTCACGGCCGGGCAGCCAGCGGCTCATCCAGCAGGGGCCCGACGTCACCCAACATCTAATTCAGGGGAGCAGCTGAGCTTGAAACCGAGCTAACCTTCTCCAACGGCGAATAAATGATCTGCCAGCTACAGGCTGCGACGTCGGCTTTTAAATAAAAAGCAAAGGGCATTTACCAACACCGCAGTCACTGAGACGCTGGGGACACTTTTAGTGTGTCGGGGCTGAAGCTATGCTGGCACTGAACGCAGTGGTAGCTGTTATTTGTTAAGCACAGGCAGGTGTACTTGCAGGCAGGTATACTTACAGCCTGCTGTATGTCAAACTCATTGCATGTGTATACACTGCGCACTAGTCTGGGGAATACAAGGTTAACAATGACTAATTATAATAATTACTGAAATGTAAAAAATTAAACTCTGAAAAGGTCTTGTTTAATGTCATGTTCATGCACAAGCAAATTACAAGCATATGGAAATGCAGTATTTGAGGGGGATGGAAAAACATCTGGTGTCAGTTGTGCAAATGAATATCTGCTAGACTACTCCTGTCCCAGTTTTGTAAATAAGGACCGGTTAGACTGCTCCAGCCCCAGGTAAGACTCACCCAAGTCATTGTTGTTCATCACGGCGTTGGAGGAGCGCATTCTGGGACCCTGCTGGGTGAAGTTGTAGCCGAACTTCAGCAGGGTGGAGTTCTGCTCCAGCATACGGGCCATCTCCATCTCCACCCTGTTCCCCAGGGCCTGACTCTGCAGGGAGAGACAGAGAGAGAGAGGGATAGAAGGAGAGTGAGAAATATAGAAAGAGAAAGAGCAGGGTCGCTCACCCCTGATGATCTCTGCGTGTAGCAGTCTAGAAAGTATGTAGCCTGTGTATAGTGTGGATTGTATGTACCCTGTGCATGGTGTGGAGTGAGGACAGTATCTACAGTACCTTGCACATTGGGTATAGCGTGGACATTATGAGAATATGTACCCACTGCATTGTGAGAAGGGTATTTACACCATTGTATAATCTTAGAGTTGTATGGGAGTTGTGTATCTGTTTGTAAAATTCCAGTTATCTGGGTGCTCTGCACTCAGTTGTGTAATATTGGCCGAGTGTGTTGCGTAGGAGCCATGTACCTGGTTGTGTATTCCTGACCCTGTGTGTGATCTGGGTACCTGTTTGTGTAAGCCTGACCCTTTGTGTGATCTGGGTACCTGGTTGTGTAACCTTGACCCTGTGTGTGATCTGGGTACCTGTTTGTGTAAGCCTGACCCTGGTATCTGGGTCACTCGTTGTGTAACCTTGGACCTGAGTGTGTGCTGGGTACCTGGTTGTGTAACCCTGACCCTGTGTGTGATCTGGGTACCTGTTTGTGTAAGCCTGACCCTTTGTGTGATCTGGGTACCTGTTTGTGTAAGCCTGACCCTTTGAGTGATCTGGGTACCTGTTTGTGTAAGCCTGACTCTGTGTGTAATTTTGGTACCTGGTTGTGAAAGCCTGACCCTTTGTGTGATCTTGGTTCCTGTTTGTGTAAGCCTGACACTGTGTGTGATCTGGGTACCTGTTTGTGTAAGCCTGACCCTTTGTGTGATCTGGGTACCTGGTTGTTGATCTTGAGTTCCAGCAGGGTGGTGTTAAACTGCAGTGACTCCATGAGAGCGAGGATCCCAGCCCCCGTGATGAAGTTTGACTCCACATTCAGGCTCTTCAGTGTGCTGTTCACTCTCAGCATGTCTGCCAGGGCCTGGGGGTCAAAGGTCACAGAAACACAGCTTCAGTGCCACATTTCATTGATGGGGCACACCATGGTGCCCAGGGTTAAATGCTCAGTGTTGCCACATTGCCCAGCTACGGCACCCCTCCCAATTCCCCAATATTTCTGAAAAAACTTGAATTGCCTACTTTTCTCTTTGAGTTACCACCATGCCTCCCAGATATCAGCAGCACTATAACTGAGGCCAATGCACTCACCTGAAAACCTGTGACTGTGTTGTCCCCTACAGTTCAAAGAGCACTACGGTAGACAGCTAATAGGGGAGGGGTGGTATATCTCTCGCTGATGAAAGCTGGTAGCCAATGTGAGTAATTGGAAGTCGCTATTGGCATGGTAACAAGAAGGTGATGATGAGGCTAACAGTGTCCCATTGACAGCCAGTCAAGAGTAAGCTGACAATGTATCTGAAGTTGTAGCTTGAACCTGAGTCTGGGGTAAGCACCTCTACTGACTGAGCCACTCCAGAGCCTCCTAAGTACCGTTTTCTGAAGACGTTAGTAAACAGTTGGCACAGCTGTGGCGTCCGTGGGTTATGACACTGATTGGATATAGCTGGGATGAGCTGTGACATCACTCACATAGGCCACAAGGTCAGTGCTCCGCGTTCCCACAATGCTCAGCTGTTGCACCGCGGTGTTGTGCTTTAGGGCCTTTGCGTACTCTCTGAGGGTGAGCACCGGAATGTTCTGGAACAGAGGGATCCCAGCATTATGGGTTACATGCTTCTCCTGCTGGTTACTTGAATGCAGAGTCACCCCTAGTGTTTTCGTTGCCTAACATAATGCTATCATGGCCCCAAAACACTCCGATATAAATCACATCCACCACTTAAGATTGAGCTGAGAGGGGGATGGTCGTGTCCCTAAACCACTGCATACAGTGTTTATGCCAGTGGCCGGCTCTGTTTGTCTGTGTTCATCATATAAATGGACATCCCTATTTTTTTGTCCCCTGCATATTTGAGCTAACCATGGGAAAGAAACACGTCTGTTGGGAGCTAATGTCAGATATTCACATCTTGCACAACAAAACCTAATGTTAAAATACTCAATTCTTAAATGCTCTTAAATGCAGAGATAACAGGTATTAAAGTGAACAGTCACAGTGGCTCTCATTGTTTTTGTGCAGGTAGAGCAGAAAGAACAGGGCTTTGTCACCTGGATGTTGTTGAGGTTGACCTCTCGCAGGTCAGGGTCATTCCTCCTGATTCTCTGCAGAGTGTCCTCTACATCCGTGGAGTTCGGCTGCTCGTCAGGAACTGGTTTATATTGGGTGCACTGAATAACACCTGGGACGCAGGCCAAATGTTAAACACCAGTACATACACACACACGCGCGCACACACACACAGACACACACACACACACACACACACACACACTAGGCCTACTGCACAGTGGCATTGTGCAAAGAATAATGTTCCAGCAATGGCAGTGTATTTGTACCAGATGTCAGATAGGTAGCGTAAACGCACACTGCCACTGCACAGTAGATGCTGTTAGAGATGTTTTTCTTTGTAGCAGAAGTGTTTTTATCTGTGACACTCACTCCGAGCAGTGAGGACTCACTGTTCAAACCCTGCTTGTTGACAATGGTGCTGCTGGATAGGGCTTCATAGTACTGCTGTGAACTCATCAACGTATGCATCCCCAGGATGGCTGGAAAAAGAGAGACAGAGAGAGATAGTGTGTGTGTGAGAGAGAGAGAAGCTCTTCATTGAGTTCCCCATGTCACATGTCAACATGAGGTTATCACTCATTAACTGGATATTCATTTCCACTGGATATTACATTGAGGAGCAGTGAAGATTTCATCTGGAGCGATGAAAGCGATGAGATTTGAACAAGTTACCAAAATAGAGCAAAGGTTAGTGTGTGTTTGTCTCCTCGGGACACTGTGTGCAGCTCCCTGACAGCGTGAAGGCTGAAACTAATACTGCACTCAGTACAGGCTACACAAACGGCTCGGTGAAAACCCAGGAGAGATATAAGTTCACCCCTCCGGAACTTCACACAGAACAGCCACCCCCTGCCCTGTTAAACCTTATCCCTGCTGGAGAATACAGAAATGTGTACTGGGAGTACAAACAGATCTCACAGTGAGGCGCACAGCCAATTAAATTTAATACAAGACAGGGAAACTCAGCCTGTCTCCATTACTGCTTTACACTCATTAGACTTTCACCTGCTTTTGTTATTTAGATTTTCACAACTATGATTCATAAATGAGCACATTAAAATGCTCTACAACTGTACAAATATGCTCCAGAAATATGTTCCATTAATACGAACGCAAATAAGCACACAAATACGTTCCGTAAATATGAACACAAATATGTTACATATATAAACACAAATATCCTCCACAAATACGTTCCATAAATATGAACAAAGATGCGCACACAAATACGTTCCATAAATATGACCACAGATACGCAAACAAATACATTCCATAAATATGACCACAGATACGCAAACAAATACGTTCCATAGATATGAACACAGATACGCAAACAAATACATTCCATAAATATGACCACAGATACGCAAACAAATACGTTCCATAAATATGACCACAGATACGCAAACAAATACATTCCATAAATATGACCACAGATACGCAAACAAATACGTTCCATAAATATGAACACAGATACGCAAACAAATACGTTCCATAAATATGACCACAGATACGCAAACAAATACGCTCCATAAATATGAACACAGATACGCATACAAATACATTCCATAAATATGAACACAGATACGCACACAAATACGTTCCATAAATATGTACACGAATATACTCCAGAAATACGCGCTTTTGAGATGGCAGGTGCAGAAAGGATCCTGTAGGCAGGTTTGGCCCCTGGTTTTGGCTCAGCCATTGGATGGTTGACACTATGAACGGGAGTGAGCGACAACAGCGGAAGACCACTGCTTTCATCACGAGTGGAGGGTTTAAGCTTGCCAGGACTACTCAAGACACTGCTGTATTACTGTGCTGTACTAATCAATGTAAGGAGGTGAGCAGTGCAGCGTAGTATCTATGCTAAGTGGTCTGCTAGATGCTTAAATGCAACGTCATGTAATGCAATGGACTCCAGCTATCATGTTCAGATTTTATTTTTAATCTTGCACTGTGCAGAGCACAAGCATTTCAATAATGCAAATTGACCTTCAACCACAGTGACCAGCTTGTATAAATAATAATCATTATGCTTTGTAGCATTTCGTCCTTCAATATTCTATAATTACTTCCTCCCAACAGTATTTCTGGTGCCCACAGGTTATATGCTGTTGTCAGTGAAAGATACAGCTCTCCTGATAAACGCTAACTCTCCCCTGTAGTACTGTGTGGCATGTAGGGTGTAAAATAGGTCATGGGCAAATGCCTCAGCAGCTGTAGTGCTCTTGGTATCTGGGTATAGTCTCTTCAACTGAGTAAATAGGTGATTCCCTAACTGGAGAGAAAAAAAGAAAGGAACTCTCGACCTGAAAAGGTGTAAATCTTGTTCTTAAAAATGGAAAACTGTAAAAAGTGAGGAGTATTACAGACAGAACCTGACATTAACCCTCCAAATTCAAACCGCACTGTCTAGTTTTGTTCGTTTTTTTTTTTTTTGTAGACATCCGTTCGTACAAAGACCATGAAGTGACACAAAATGACGTTCCACAGGCCTCAGGCCTCAACGGAACAGAAGAGCACAGACAGGCACTCTGCCGTCAAAGCTAGCAGCTCGGGAAACGCCGCCAAATTCAGTCACGGGTTGAGAGCCGGCTCAAAGCTGAGAGGGACAAAAACAGTGTCATCCGACTAATCCAGCAATCCCCATTTAAACAAGCCTGATAAACAAGCTGCCTGAATGAATGGACTTGGAGCATGTACACTGCACTTTTTGTCAAGTGTATCATAGGAAATGTGCTCTTGTGTCTCTGTGGAACACATTCTGTGGTTAAATTGAGAAGCTCCAGAATCTTCCCAACAACACGGACACAGTACTTATTTTGTGTGATGAGCCTGAAATAAACAAGACCACTGACTGAGGACCAACAGTCTGAATAAAGTCTGGTGATGATGCTTAATTTAATGTAAAAAAATGTATTTTCAAATTTGCAATCCACAGCTTAATCCTGTGAGTGTTTGTGTGTGTGTGAGGGTGTGAATGAGCTATATCATATAAGCACGTGCCAATGCCTGTATGAGTATATAGGTGTGAAGGTGGCTGTGCGTGTGTGTGTGTGTATATAGGTGTGATAGTGCCAGTGCATATGTGTGTGTATTTGTGCAAGTGTGTGTGTGTGTGTGTGTGTGCACAAGTGCACAAGTAAGTGTGCATATACCCCCTCTTCTCACCAGCGATGTCACACAGCTCAGCATCATTAGCAACCGCCAGTGCCTCCTCCAGTTCAGGCTCCAAGGTCACCTTCTCTCTGACTGAGGTCACCATCTTCTGCTGGGGCACCCAGGCCTTCCCTGGACAGACAGGAGGCCCCGGTGTCACTCTCACACACATACACACACACACACACCCTACCAAAACTGTGCCCCACCACAAACACCAAGGACACCAGGCATCGTAGCACTTTATTAGATCAACATACAGTCCAGTACTGAGGGATCATGGGACACATCCATTTATCATACTAGTGTTCTGCGAATTCTCTGTAACTGCGGAGAGCTCAAACTGCTATTAGGACGAAAATAAATTCAAAAGCAGAAAAGAAGAGTTTACCAGAGTTGCTAGGCAACGCAAAAACAGACGCCTCATTTCGAGAAGTCTTCGGCGACATGCAGGAAAAGGAAAGCCAGGAAGAATAAAAGATCCGCGACGTAAACCAGATGTACGTCTGTACGTCCCGCCAGACGCCACGGTGGTGAGCAGGAGGAGTTCAGCGAGAGAGGAGGGAGAGAGACAGACAGAGTGCAGGGCGGGGCCAGTCCATCGTAAAAGCATGATTTTGAAAACGGCGGGAACGGGAGGGGGGGGCTCCAAATCATGGAGGGTGGGTCCTTCAGCTGAGGCTGGGCACGCTTGGCCGTCCGTTAATGTCCGACAGGATCTGCAGTTGTGAAAAGAAGGTGCGGTGCTGTCAGCGTGCACAAAGAGGCTGCAGTGACAAGCAGGCAGGGTGGAAGGCTGGTGCTCTTGTAGGTGGGCGGAGCTTATTTCACTTTACATGCAAAACATACGCCAGGGCCCCGCAGCCCTGGTCCCAATGACCCACAGGCTCAGCTGGTTTATGGAGCTACTCAGCACTTATTTGATTAGCTAAAGCTGCTAAGTGTCCACACAATCAGCTTTCTGGTCTCTGAATTGGTTACTGAGTTGAAGTCGAAAGTAAAAGCTCTCCAGAACGAAGTGTTCTGTATTTCAGCATAAACTACTACACTGCACAGTACCAAATGGTCAATGTAAACTCAACTCTAACAGAGCATATTTTACACTGATACCGTTCCTTTTATCTGTTTTTCACTTGTATAAATGTTCTTAATGGGGCATTGACACTGAACATGTGCTTGTGTAGCAGGGGTGTTGAAAGATGTGGAATACTAAAGAGGTATGGCAAATGCTATTTTAAAGGTTAGATGGAGTACTATGAACAGGCAGGATACAGCGAGATTACAGTGGTATGGCAAAGCTCATGTGACTGATTATAGGATCAGCACAAAAGTTAAATTCACCCACGACACAGAGACCCAGCCTAACTCTCCATAACTGCAAGTACGTCTGTCACTTACAACTTACCACCAGTACGCTGACATCGGTTAACAAATTCAATGAAAAAACTTTGAAAGCTCTGCATTGATCATATTATGAATAAGAAGGAATTCTGTCAATTCACACACAGAAACACACAAGCGTACACACACACATACACACACGAGCACACACATACACAGTTATGTACGCACACGTGCACACACACACACACAGATGCAGCCTGTCCCCAGTTTTATATTAACAGGAGCGTGCCCGTCTCTGGAGCCCCCTGCCCGTGCCCCCTCTCCCCACCTCTCTTCTGGCCAGTGTAGGGCACGGGGTCTGGCTTGTCCGGGTCCTCCTTGGCCTGCTTCTCCAGGTGTGCCAGCAGGGTGTCCCTCTGGAAGGCCCCCGTGGGGGGCTTCTTGGTCTGGTCCTTCTGCCTCATCCCCGCAGGCAGGTGATGGTCCTGACCGGAGGAGAAAATGGTGAGGAGGGGGTCGTGCACATCGCTGGTCGCAGCGTGACCTTTGCATGCGGTCAAATTGGGATAAATTAGGTCATAGGACAATAAGCAAAAACGACATGTTGTCGAGAGGGGTTATTTTCCCACATTGTTCGACAGCAGCGCTGTCAGACTCTACTCATCGAGGACCACGGCACCTTCTGGTTATTGGTGTGTTCCGCACTGGAGTGCTTAATTTAAGTTACTGATTGGCTAAAGAGTCACGCACCTTATTTCCAAAGCCTGAACTGGCTACCAATCATAATGAAAGCACAGAGACCTGCAGACAATTTGGCGCTCTGGGACTGGAGTCTGAGACCCCCACTCTAGAGACAGAACAATGCTTCCAATGCACCCTGGCTTTATTATTTCCCTCATCCCAGCACCTGGCACAGGGGAGATAAGCCAGGCCTGAGAACTGGCAGGGCGCACGGAGAGACAGGGCGCTCTGTTAGCAACAGGAGCCTTCGAAAACATTTCATCAGCTGCCCGACAGTCCGGCACACACACACGGACACCCATGCACGCACGCATGCCAGCACACGTGCACGCGCACTGCAAAAACCAAAAAAATCTAAAACTAAAAGTATTTATCTTAATTTTTAGACTGTTATTTCTTTGACTTTTTCGCTGCAGAAGACAAAATAATTGGTAATGAAGCAATGCAGTTTTGACTCATTTCTAATTTTGTCAATGCGGTAAGGCAACTTCACTCATCAGTGAACAGTCAGAAACTTAAAACAAGCTAATATGTTTGACTGAGAGAAAAAACAAAAGTCTCAAGACATGCACACATGCACACACACACACACACACACGTGCACACACACACACACACACACACACACACACACACGCACGCAGAGCCAGTACTCAGCATTTTATCAGCAACCTGATAGCCTGGCTGCAGCATTGAACACTGGGGGAACCCAGGCTCTCAGTGAGAAAGGAGGGCCTGTGGCAGCCAATAATGTAATAACTACCGTTAATGTAATAACTGCCAATAACGTAATAATTTTTCTGTTCTTAATGTAATAAAAGTCGATAACATAAAAACTTACCAATATAGAACTAAAATTTCTGAACCAATAACGTAGTAACTTTTTGCACATAATGTAATAAGTTATTAGATTATTGACTGGTTATTACATTATTAGCTGGGTAAAAAAAAAATCATTAAAAATGTAATAATAGGAGCCGATAATGTAATAATATACTTGTATCACTATATATAAGTTTTATTTATTATCAAGTGTCAGACTTCCATAACACTTAGGCCTACCCTTACTGTTGCTTCTTTCAAATAGCTGCTCAAAAACCAGGCCAATCCTGACCCCTGAATCTTAGTCCTAACTCTGAAAAAACACACCTACTCTCTCTCTCTCTCTAGGAATTAATTGTTTGTGTAATTTGATGGTTAGACTTATCTCCAGCCCTGCCTTATACTCCTTTGCCATTTGAGTACCAAATTAAGTGGGAGCACACGTTTGCAAACACAGACAATTACTCTTATGTTGTATAATATGAAATCTATACCTCTTTGAAGATGCTGTGTTCTCAAATAAAAAAGACCACCACTTCTTTCCATGAAAAATATAATCTTTAATCAAGTGTATTTAAATAACTTCTTCAACTAAACTGGCACTATTATGCCTTGTGCTCAACTTTCAACCTCTTAATGCAAAATCCTAAACTGTAAAATATAGTATATAACATGACCTACAAAGATAACTTTGGTAACACATCTTTCAGTTTTATCATAATAATAAAGGATGGTTTACCGTCCCTTTTTTAAAGAAATAAACATTCTCTTGATACACATTACATTTACAGTATCTATGCCAATTGGTCCCAGCATCATGTTTTCTCTCAGAAAACAATGTTTCATTTTTTCAACAGAACTATTTTGTTAAATATTTTTTGCCCAAACTAATATAAAAGTAGTACTGATAATTCATTTTGCACTCAAAATGAGGAAGTATCGATAAGAGTATTGATAAGTATTGGTATTGATAAGCAGTATCAATAGTGGTATTGGTATTGATAAAATCCTAACCATGCCCATCCCTAGTTGTAGAAACTAACTAACTCACTAACAGGTGCAGTTTTCTCATGACATGGCTTGCCATTGTGCCCCTTTCTCTCTTGTTTTAAGCACTTCTTTCATGGTGACTTGACTTGTGACTTGCTTGACCTGAGCAATGACTTGACTTGTCTTGCTTGACATTTACTAGTGACTCGACTTGACTTGCTTGAGTCTAAACACAGTGACATGGGACTTGCTTGAGACTTGAAGGTTAAGACTTGAGACTTACTTGCACAAGTGTGACTTACTCCCACCTCTGCCTCACTGTCAGGTGAAAAGAAGCAGTTGGCGACTCTACATGTATCAGAGGCGTGTGGTAGTCTACACCCTCCCCAGACCAACAGAGGATAGCGCATCGACCAGGACCGTGATACACACAGAGAATTGGTATAACGACTAAAATTGGAGAAAATGGCAAAAATAAAAAAGAATTAACTATAGATATCATTTGCTTCGGTTTTAGACTCTTTGTTGAGCTTGTCATGACTGTATTCAAATAGCCAGGGATGTCAATAGGGCAAGGATTCTGATTTTGTAATACATTTTCATGTAACCTTTCAGGAGTCAGGTTTGGTATATATACATAGAGAGAGAGAGTGCTGAATAATATGCTATAATAAGTGCTATAATAGTGTGGTTGAAACAGTTTGCTTGAAAAAGTTATTTAAATACATTTAATTAAAGATGACATTTTTCATGAAAAGAAATGGTGGTCTTTGTATTCGTGGACAAAGCATCTTCAAAGAGGTATAGATTTCATATTATATGACATAAGAGTAATTGTCTGTGTTTGCAAACATATGTGCTCGCACTTCATTTGGTACTCAAATGGTTAAGGAGTAGAAGGCAGGGCTGGAGATAAGTCTAACCAAGCACCACAAACAAATAAATAGTCATAATTCCTAGAAAGAGAGTAGGTGTGTGCGCGCGCGTGTGGTCAGGTTTTTGAGCAGCTATTTGAAAGAGGAAACAAGGGTAAGTGTCATGGAAGTGTGACACTTTATAGCCAATAAATAAAACTTAAAGCGATATAAGTATATTATTACATTATCGGCTCCTGTTATTACATTTTTTTATGATTTTTTAAAAACCCAGCTAATAATGTAATAACCAGCCAATAATGTAATAACTTATTACATTCTATGCAAAAAGTTATTACGTTATTGGTTCAGAAAATGTATTACATTATTGGTCAGTTATTACATTATCGACTTTTATTACATTAAGAACGGAAAAATTATTACGTTATTGGCAGTTATTACATTAACGGTAGTTATTACATTATTGGCTGCTACAGGGCCTGAGAGGGTCAGGAGTACCCAGGTCAAAAAAAAGACTTTGCCATGACCTTCTGAGGAGGAAGAGTATCAATGAGACTAGGAGACTAAGCTTCTAGACTACTAAAGCTTTGTCTCCTTGTTTGATTGCAGACCAATTAACAATTAACAAACAGAGTTTGAGTTTGATTTCAGACTAATTAACAGCATATTTTAGTTGCTTGACCTCTGCATGTTTCCCAAGGTCAGCCCAAAATGAAGAATGCCGGAACTCACATCCTGATCCAGCTCGTCCAGTTCATGCTCGAGTTTCCGCAGCTCCTCGTCCGACAGCTTTTTCAAAATCTCGTCTTCGTCCACGTCCCGGTACTTCTCAAGATGCTCTTTTAAGGACATGATGGGATTGGGGGAAGGGTGGGGGAAGTAGGGATGGAAAATAAGAGGAAACTATGCTCCACAAAGATTTGGGGAAGAACACCTGCAGAATCAAAAACAGATGATAGGATGGGCAAAAACTTCGGAGGTACAATGCCAGTTCCCTAACCACTATACTACAATGCGATCGACACGCTGGATAACTGTTCTTTAAGGTTTCCAGACCTTTTTTACACTACAGTTCCCCCATATAACATTTCTGCCCTTGCATTAAATGTACGCATGTTTGTGTTTTTAATTAAACTGTCCAGAAATTATTTTCAAGTTCATTTAAGTTCAACTGAATTTTTGTCCTCATACACGAGACGCTTGTTTGGAAAACAATAGGCTATGTATAATATATTTAATACAGACAACACAACTGTGAAATGGGAACGTATTTACCCGATTTTCATTTAGGCATTTGATGCAAATAAAGCGAGATTTCAAATCATAACCAAGAACAGTGGTTTATTTTAAGTTGTACTTAAAATTGTCTTTTGTTACCGGCTTCCATAGTGGTTCGGTTTCTCGAAATCAGAAAAGCCTATGTGGAGAACAAATCAGGCCATGCATGCTGAAAATAGCTTTTAGTGGCGATTGATTTGCAAGATGCCCTTTAAGTAACATATTCGCGAGCATCTCAGATTTTGGCTAAATGGTTTCCTAATCAAAAACGTTATTTTGCTTTCAAAATTATACCCAATGTCATATAACTGGGAAAGTAATGTAATACAGAATGCAATCTACTGTACACTACAAGGACTGCCCATTCAAAGTTCGAGGCAACAGGTTAAATCCAACCATGGTTATGTTCAGTCTGGTTTCTTTGCATCCATATTTGCACACAAGCCTTTATGTTATTTACAAACTTCATTTGGAAAGTATGCACGCTTTCTCCAGATAAACGGCCAACCAGATAAATTTCGAGACTGATAGCCTATTAGAAATCAGGAATTCTACATTTGCGGCGGTAACGCTTCCTCAAAATAATTGCAGTCTATTTATAGAGTAGGTCCAGCTTTGCTACATCCAGCTAAATAGTTTGACCAGATATGGTTTCTTTTCGGCTCACATGGAAAATGCGCGCAGATGTAGCGGACCATAAAGCGATCAAAACGCCCTTACCTCACAGTTTGGTGTTACCAGCCACAGAAAACGAAAAAAACCTCTCAGAAGTCACTTCCACGGAAATAAGTTGCTAAATTCCAAAGAAACTTCTGTTTTCTCCCGCAATGTCAAGGAGGTACAGAAATGACGTGTAGCTTCCGAAGTACTGGTCCTCACCAGAGTGCCAGTCAAGTGATGTCATCTTCGCTGATGTTTAAAATGCGGACCAACACGAATCACAGGGAGAAACACGGGACTGTGCACTTCAGCACCAAGCGCCTTCTGAACATTACTTGAGTGAGTGAACATTGCTCATTACAGACGGAATAAACCTAGCAAAAACTGAATACACTGACATTGTATTAGGCTATGTACTTGTATTGTGCAAGTAGGCTGTGTGGACTTTCTGGAAATAGCACATTTCACAGTGATGTCCTTAAAAATATATTTCAGTATACGAAATGGGAAACACTTTGATATTTGCAAAACATTGCATCTACAAAAAAAAAAAAATCCAAAATATTGCAGTTATTACAATATTGCATTTACTTACATTAAAAACGCAAGACAGCAGTGTATCAATAAAACGCACAAGACATTTGTTGCCAACTTTATTTCTATAGAATTTTATATATAGTGTATGCAGTAGGCCCGCAGTAAACCATACATTTTAATAAAACATCTGATTCAGCCAAATTTGTACACATTAAATTCAGATCGAGAGTAAAACCTTTAAATACAACGCAGTTGTTTTGTCTCACCACTGCTAAGAAACTAATCGGAGGTAAAAACGCCATCATTAAACAAACTATGCATATATTTCTCAAAATGAATTTTAAATATATCCAGGTGGTGGTGATTCTGTAAAAGTCGAGTTTTAGGACACTAACAAAAATAAATGAAAACCAAACATTAATCATTTGGAAAGGCGAATGGCTTCATTGTATTAAGCAAATAAAAATGTTTAGCTAGTTTTATATATACTTGTAAATCCTTAAATTAAAACAAGCAAAACATCTGTAAACTACGTTCAGTGCGGCTGCCGTTGTTTTTTCCGGACAGCTTTTTAAGTCGAGTCGACCTTTTTGTGTGAGCACCGACCGCGTGCCTATTATGACACCATTTGGTGGAGCAGCATATTGGTCGTTAAACGCCCGAAGCCTCCTACACAGCAATCCTCGAAGATTAGATTGTGAGGGTCATTATTATGTTAATACGTCAACACTGGTGGGCGGTGCCACCAAGACACCCGCAAACCACCGTTTTTTTTTTTTAGTTGTTGGGAGGAAAACGGTTTTGCTAAGCTGCTTTGGTCAGCTCCTCGGTGAACTCGGACATGATGTCGTGCACCCAGATGTCCGTCTCTTCCCGTGAGGTGTCCACCAGGTACACCGCCACTTTCCTATCCCAGGCCTGTGGACCCTCCTGCACCGACTCCACTTGGGCAACCAGTGGCTTCTTTTCCACATGGTTCCGGAAAACAATAGAAGCCTCCTCTGACCACTGCCTGGGCTTCAACCCTGCAAGGAGGGAGGAAAGGAGGGGAGAGAGGATGTCAGAGATCCCCCTTTTCAAACACAACTCCGAACAGAAAGACACAGAGACCCAAGACTTGTGTGACAAGGGATAGAAACAGCACCCCCAGTGCAGTGAACTAGAGTTTCAGTTATTACAGGTTTTACTAGATACATGGTGAACATTTTGAGAAGAGAGCCCCCTGCTGGTGGATTATCCTGACTGCAGTTACTTGTATTAAGACCGAGTAATGACTCCCACAGCTGAGCATTGAGTGTTCTACTTTACTTGAATATTAGGGATGAACCCGTGACATGAATGAATGAATTAATGAATTAATTAATAATAGAATTAATGACCCATTTGAGCCACAAATATATTTACAGTGAAACTTGGGAAGGTTTGCTGGTAATACTTTGCAGTAATTTTGGCTTTCAGCTCCAGAGATCCTTTTCAGTTGAACAAAAAACAGCTTTACCACAAATCAACCAGAAGAGGGCATCCATACTGTTTATTCATTTAGCACAGTCTGTCCAACTGTCAGAAAAATGACAGTGCTTCTGAACAAATACTATGCAGATTTCCTGCAGTAAATCACAGGGCACACAGGAAAGCAATGGTACACAGATGACCAATCAGACGCTTACCAGCGAGCTGTGCGGTGATGCCCTGGAATGGAAACTGCCGGAACTCCTGGACGAGGGGCCGCAGCAGGGTAACGCTGACCAGCTCGTGCTTCCCGTAGTCCAGCTCGTACACGGACACTAGCCCGTTATTCAGCACACACTTAACCAACACCCGGTGCCAGCTGAGAGAGGGAGAGAGAGGAAGAGGGAAGGAAAAGAGGGAGGGAGAAAGGGAGATAAAGAGAGGGAGGGACGGGAGGGACGGAGGGAAGGTGGGAGAGTGGGAAAGGGAAAGAAAGAGAGAGAGAGAAGAAAGAGGGAAAGATGGGGTGTTAGCACCATACCATACAGGGTCCAATGGTTCTCAAACTGTGGGTCAGTAACCCATCTGTGGATCCCTGAGAGGCCTAATAAACATTAAACTGACATTCAAACATACATCATTTACTATATGTGCTGCACAGGGTACATGCAGAGTTCCATATTTGAATATAGACTAAATTCTAATCACGTTTGGGAGTCACAGAACATGTATACTCTCATTTAGTGAATTGTGAGCAGAGCAAGGCTGGCAACCAGTGGTCCAGGGACCTGACACCCAGTGGCTCGTGGGAAACTCAAAACATCACTTCTGGGTTTCTGAGATCAGACACGGTGTACGTGAGCGGCCACGCCCTCCCCTCCGCACTCACTCGTTCTCCACCTTGGCGGCGTAGATCTGGTTCTTCTCCACGTGGGCGGGCTGCTCGTCCATCTTGTTGTAGTAGAGGATCATCTCCCCCATGAGCACCGCCAGCTTGTACAGGTCCTGCCAGGGCTGCAGGACGAAGTGGCCCGGGTGGCAGGCCACAGACACGTACACGTCCATGTTCTGACCAGGAGGGGGCAGCGCCAGAGGAGGGGGCAGCAGGAGAGAGGCGGTGGGGCTCTGGGGCGGGGCGTCCCCGATTTCCGGGGGAGGGGAAAAGGGCTTTTTGAGAGATGGCCTTTTGGTGCTGGTGCTGGAGGTCGTGTTGTGGTTGGGGTCGGAAAGGGCATTGGAGTTGGTGTTGGCGTTAGTGTCAGAGTTGGTGTTGTGGTTGGGCTTGGTGGTGGAGTTGTCATTGGTCTTGGTGGTGGAGTTGTGGTTGGGTTTGGTCTTGGAGGTGGTCTTGGAGTTGAGGTTGGGTTTGGTGTTGGAGTTGGGGTCGACCTTGGTCTTGGCAGGACTCCGGTTGCTAAGGAACACGTCCTTCTGGTGCTTCCACAGGTCTGAGTCGGCCAGCTGGTGGTTGACGCTGTGGTCCGCGTCGTGGAAGCTCTTGGAAGTGAACAGGTAGATATGGGCCAGCCGTTTGGCCTCGTCCAGCTTGGCTACCTGGATGGAGTGAATGGAACAGACCAGGCGTCAGCTTCAAGATGTTGTCTCTCCAACGCAAACACTCACTGTGACTGCCCTGCCACGTGTGAACGGGAGTAATACACCACAGAACACACATTCTCAGCATTCCACACGCTGCAACTACTTAGCCAAAACTGATGAAGAAAAGTTACCATGTGGCCTTCATTATCATTTGACGAAAAGGTGCCTATGTATTGGCAGATGTGAGCCGCCTTTTCTTCAGGAGCACCTTTCCCTGAGGAACACGCACTACCTTCACTGCAGAGTATCCAAAGGTGTTCTACTTTACTACATTACGCATTGCCGCTAAAAAGCAAAAGGTACATTTGCAGTTTCATGGCTGTCAAAAGCCAGAGTTGAAAAAAAAAAAAAAAACCACTGTTCAGATCTATATTTTACAGTTTTTGAGAAAATGTCCAAGCATTGTTTTCTATGGTGGGACAGTAAAATTCCAATCAAAGGAACATGCTTTTTGAAGTGCAATAATTACATTTTTTTCAGCACAGACACACTTGCATATGCCCTTGGCATATAAATACCATTTACCAATGCCTACAGACAGAGGGCTTTATTTACTAACCAGTGTAAGTGTAAATGTAAGGACTGTGGAATGTGATTGTACTGGTCCAGGACTCATGTTCCCATGATTCACACCTCTGTGTTATCTCTCACACCCAGGAATGTTTGCTCTCTCTCTGATTGGCCCCTCGTGTTTACATATTCCTAAGAACATCTGTTTTTCTCCTTGCAGTCTTGTAATATCAACATCTGTGATGCGCCCCGACTGTCTTTTAAACCAATCGCCCAGTGTCCAGGGCTGTCAGGTAGTAATTATACGATCGCCGGTCAAACAGGCTAACAGGACTGGCCAGACGCGCTGAAGCACTCATCGGTCTTAGCTACGCAAGAGGGATGAGAATCACTGGGGAGTCTGACGTGTGGGTTTCAGAATCCGTGCCAACCCTCTCACCCCTGGGAGCGCTGTTTCCCATTCCCAAGCGGGATGAGAAGCTAAAGGAGGGATGCGAGCAGCAGAGGCGGAAAGTCCAGGGGTCAGGAAGTAAAAGTCCTGCGATGTGTTTCTTCCATCAACAAACTCAGACAGCTGATTTCACTAATTAGTTCTACCTCCTGGCTGAAGAATTGTGCTAACCAGTAAATCCAGGCAATTGGAACAAAATCCTGGGGAGGACTTCCTGAACCTGGATTTTCCACCTCTGATAACAGAACACAGCAAAGAGGAGGGTGAGGTTTATTACAGTAAACAGTGACCCTGCCTTGCCCACGTTAAAGTGGGCAGCATGACGTGCACAGCTACTGTTCAAGCACGGGTGAACAAGCACTACACCCTGCCTGCATATATTACACTGCAGATAAGGTGGTCTGTGCGTGTACAGCAACCCTGTCTGCATGTTTGAGCACAGGCGATGCAAACCAAAAGTTGCAGGATGAAATCGGTTCGCAACAGCAGGTGCGCAGTACGCTTGCACACAACACTCTGTGGCGCAGAAATACTGGAGGAGATGTAGGCTACAGCTTAACGGTGTGTTGCTGAAGTGGTTAGTAGAGCATCAATCCCTTTTTCAAACGTGTGAAAATGAAATGCAATTACTTATACACACTTAATTGCATTTGTGAAATATAGCCATAGTTTGCTTTGCAAGATAGTTGGCTAGTACCAGTTAAAGTTAGTAGCCATCCCTCAATCCGGTTGTTTAGCCTTCTGGCTCGCTAGCTAGTCATGCCTTGTGATAGCATAGCATCCTATTTAATGTTGGTAAAGGAGAGCCGTGTGAATCTTATGGCAGTGAGCCATGAGCCACTATCACAGGTTATAGTTAGCAAAACACTGAATTCCATTTGATATCTCCAGGTCAAGATGCAGAGGAAAAGCTTGTCATTCTTTTAAAAAAACAGCACAAATAATTGACATGAAAATCTCTAAATAAATATACAGTATTTACCCGAATATAAAGTGGGAGATTACTGAGCTACAAAAATTTATTTAGTGAAGTTTTAAAATAATCCCCCCAAAGGGAATATATATGTCAAATTGCAGAAAATTGGGTCATTATTTTCTTTTTTTTCTGGGGAAGGACCCCCATGCCCCCCACTCTAATTTGGCTTGCATGACGTCCCTGCCTGTCTGCATGTTTGTAATGCGACCCGTGCAGGTACTGCGACCCTGTCTGCATGTTTGTAATGCGACCCGTGCAGGTATTGCGACCCTGTCTGCATGTCTGTAATGCGACCTGTGCAGGTATTGCGATCCTGTCTGCATGTCTGTAATGCGACCTGCACAGGTACTGCAACCCTGTCTGCATGTTTGTAATGTGACCTGTGAAAGTACTGCGACCCTGTCTGCATGTCTGTAATGCGACCTGCATATGCACCTGTCGCTGATGTGACTGAAAACCACCTGTTGCAGCTGTATGCGACCTGTCTGCATGTCTGTAATGCGACCTGCGCAGGTATTGCGACCCTGTCTGCATGTCTGTAATGCGACCTGCGCAGGTACTGCGACCCTGTCTGCATGTCTGTAATGCGACCTGCGCAGGTGTTGCGACCCTGCCCCCGTGTCAGCGCAGTACTGGCCTTCATGCTGCACTCGGCGCAGCCGAGCACCGCGTCTCTCAGCCGCTGCACCGCGTCCGCCGTCCAGGAGCCCACGTCCACGGGAACGTCCGCCAGACAGCACTTCACCGCCTGCGGAGCGGGACGGAGAGAGAGAGGAGAGCAGGACGGGCTGAGAGCCAGAGACAAAACACCACTGATGGCTATTGATTACTTAGGGCTGATTAACAGATTACTTAGGACTGGTTTTATATTACTAAAACCAGGAGAGAGAGAGAGAGAGAGAGAGAGTGAGAGTTGTTTGCTTCCCTCAGTGCTGAAGACACATACATACACATACACACACACACACACACACAGAACACCCTTCCAGCAGCCATTGGTGAGGTCAAACATTCTCTGTGAAGTGATTGGCCAACCTGGGTTGGGATGGACATAAGGTCACGCAGGAAAGGGGGCGGGACCTCCCTCAGCTCAATGACCTCTACGGAGGCGGGGATGCCCAGGTCCAGGAACTGGATGTCCAGCACACGGCTACCATGCAGGTTAGTGATCTAGGACAGGGGGAGTGGACCAGCGTTCATTGTCCAGCCTTGTATTCCCCTCCAAACTGTCTTACTCTAGCTTCCCTTTTCAAATCACAGCCTGATCTCCATCAGAAGCAAACATTACATTCATAGTAAAATAAAGAACACTTTAGCCATATAAATTAAACTTAAACCATGTATAGTGTAATGTATGAAATAAGACAAAACATGACAAACTGTCTTTTCCCTGTATCTACTGCTCTTGCAAATCTACACATTCAGTGCAATGTGGTATGCTATATGATGCATGCTGTATTCTGTATGCTATGGGCTGTATGCTGTATGATGTATTCTGTATGTGGTATACTGTATGATGTAGGCTGTATGACATAGGCTGCACGATGTACGCTGAACGCTGTATAACGTACGCTGTATGCTGTATAATGTATGCCGTATTCAGTATACCAGCAGACGTCCATGTACTCACTTCCACACGAGCCCATTTGCCCTTGCACCGGGCCAGACAGCATTTCCCACAGAAGGGCTTGGAGACCAGGAACTCTGAGGTAACCTGCCAAACAGGAAATGACATCACAGATCAGCCATCTCCAGCCTCCCACACTAATAATGGCACAGTGCCGATTGTGGTATAGAACACAAGTAGGTATCAGATATTACTTCTATAGAATAAAGGTAGGTATCAGACTTTAGGTGCAAAAGAAGGACCATATTTTAAATCATATTTTATTGCAGTTAAAATCTTTTTTGTACATTTTACGATCCTTTGTGTACAGCCTCATTTGAATTTCAACAACAAATGTCCCTTTAGGACAATAAAGTGTATCTAATAAAAGTATCGCTCATAATAATTATTGTATAATTACAACATTTTTATTCTGCCACTTATTACAATTACTGTGATTATGAATCTTCTTCAAAGACTAAGGACATGATGTTGACCCATGGCATAACCTGACTACAGGTTCAGCACCTGGGTCATCTGCGATAATCTCTGTGGGATTATGAGAGGTGTGTGCTAACCCCAGATAATCCACATTAATCCCCATCTGTCCATCCAGAGAAAGGACACAAAGTGGATCCCAACAATGCACCACACACTGACCAACTGACATACCCCATCAAGCACCGCACACCGGCTGACTGACATACCTCATCAAGCACCGCACACTGACCGACTGTCATACCCCAACAATACACCACACACTGAGCAAACTGACATAGCCCATCAATAAGAACACACTGACCGACTGACATACTACACCAATCACAACACACTGACCGACTGACGTACTCCATTAATCAATCACCACACTGACCAACTAACATACCCCATGAATCATCACACACTGACACACTCCACAATCACCAAAACCCCAGGGACACGTTGTTGCCAATCAGCCAAGCATGCAGTAAATAACCCCCACCCCCCAGCACAAATGCAGGGCTGTGATTGGTGGGAATGACAGGAAGTCACCTGTGAGTGGAAGTAGGCATCGATCTTCTTCAGTATCTCGTTAAGCTTGGCCTGGCCTCGCGATGGCAGCTGGCAGTAGATGGTCCCGTCCGAGCAGACGTTGGTCACACAGACGCCGGTGTAGGCACTGTTAACCTGGGAGAGGGAAGAACAACAGTATCCTCTGAAAACAGGTAACACTGAACATTCCAGAACCTTTTTCCTGAAAGAGCAGAAGACAAAATGTTCACATTTTTAAATATGTAGTTTTAGTATTTTAGTGACGCTCTTATCCTGAGCGACTTACAATAACACATACAAAAATATTTAGGCAACGAGCAGAGCTGATATCAAAGTCACTGGTGCCACACCTGATAGTAGTAGTTTATATATACTCACAATTTAAGATTAATGCCACAGAAGGTACAGGAAGGAGACTGAAAATTAGTAACTGAGGGTACAGTGTTAGTAAAGCCACAATAAACGTGCAGATATTAACAGCAGTTGAACTGGAATGTCATGTGTGTTTTCATTCCGCAGCAGAACAAATACAATGAATCTGTTGTCCCGACTGGTAGAAGGGGGGGGGGGGGGTAATTCTACTCCTTGATGGCCCACTGGAATCCTCCTCAGGGGACAGTACATGTCATGAGGATGCAAAGCAGAGAGGTCTGGCAGGGGCGTAACAGATTTGGAACAACACAGGGCAATCACAAAACACTGCAGCATTATAAAGCTGGGGGGGGGCATTTATACACTCCGGGTGATGATGTCAGCAGGTTAGCCTGCTCAAACGGTACCTGCAGGGGACTGTCCAGAGACCGGTCCTGCAGGGCCTTCATGCAGGCGGCGTTGATGTTGACATCATCATCCTGTGACGTGTCATACAGCACCACCAGGGGAGTCTGGTCCCGCTCCAGGATCTCAGCCAATAGGATCTTCTCACAGGCCAGGGACTCGAGCCTCTTCAGCACCGCTGGCTCGCTGCAGAAAGGCTCCAGACCTAAAAACAGGTTCTCGTTGAGCATGAGGAAGGACCTTCAGGGTGCCAACACTGGCCTTGCTCAAACACAAGGACACATCACGTGTTGGGGGTTATTTATGAAGTGAATAATATTTACAGGGCACAGCAACCACACAGCAACCTGAATAAGGTAGATTATTTCTAAGTTCTTACAAGTACCAACAGTGCTGTCTCCAACTTTGTTTTCTGGTTTTTCTCAAAGTAAGGTCAATTTGCAGGACAAATATGGGACACTGTACAGGAAAATTTTTGGCTGAAATACGGGGCGTCACAGCTAATACCAGGCTGCTGGAAACCCTAGAGGCAAGGCTTCTAAATTTGGAACCTCTTTTCTGAGAATGTGTCAGATTTGACCAGACACACTGGAGCATGCTGGTCACGCCCACTTCTTGTCCGCGAATGAAACTCCATGTTCTGCCCAATGTGAGGGGGATCCTGGGGAACGCACCAGCTAGTCTGCACTTGGCGGCCTGGAAGGGCAGCCTGCAGAACGTCTCGTGCAGTTCCAGAAGCTTTTCTTTGCTGACCAGCTCAGAAAAGCCGTGATCCACATAGTAAACCTGGAGAGAAACAAGAAGAGGTGAACATCACTCGTCAACATGGTGAACAAGAACGGGAAAGGGCCTCCAGGTAGTGACGGGGGAGTGAGGTTTTAGAGTGCCAAAGATGGGTGCGGCTTCCAAGAGCAACGGGTACATTTCAGAGCACCAAATGTTTGGAAATGTAGCTGTTTCGAATGAACTTCCCCCACAGATTGAACTTTCAAAGCACAACGGAATATTCCACCCTTTGAATGAGCCCAATGAGTGACTAATTGGAACCAATACCTTGTTTTGCTGTGGACAACAGCAACCTGTTGATTGGTTCAAACAGGTCAGTGACTGACAGCTCATGGTAGTCCCGCACATTACAAGGTTCACAGACCCTCACTGCACCCTCACGACCATTCAGATACAGCGAGAATCACGCCCGTACCTTGACCTTATCAGCCGCGACTTCGCACACTCGGGCCCGGAGAACCTCCTCCTCTTCCTCGTTCTTGACGGCGGCCAGCTGGCCGGGGGCCGGGGAGGGCAGGGCCTTGGGGGCGCCGCCCGGGCCGTAAAACTCCCACATCTGGTCTTCCAGAGCCTCCTGGGCCTGCGAGTACCCCTCTCCTATGTACCTGTAGGGGGCGCAGTGATCCAGGTGAGTCCCAGGTAAAACCAGCGCAGTGCCTCTGAAACTTAGGCTGCATTCACACCAGATCAGGCAATGCGGCAAAAACGGCAGTCTTCCCATTCATTTGAACGGGGGTAGTGCGTTTAGGCTGCGGCAGTGGGGACCGCATGGGGTGCCGAAAAAAAACGCAGGGGCCTGCGGCAAGAAAGTTGACCCAGAATCAACTTTTGCCGGAACGCAACCCGACGTCACGCTGCAGTGGCCAATCACGCAAGTTGTTTAAATTGCCATGTAGCAGTCCGCTGTTTACCAAGAAACTGTCAGATGAATTACTGACGCGATTCATTTCCTACGAAAATGAATTCATTTGCTTTTATTATCATCATCGTGATTTGACAGTACCGGGTAATGGGACGAGTACCGAAACAATAATTACTAGCTAAATATCAATTCCGAACGTCGGAATTAAGCTGTATAAAAGATTTGCTATTTAGCAATTCTTGCATGTTAGTTTATTGTACCCAGCACTACTATTGTGTCCTCGCTTGGTTTATTTTGTGTACCCAGCTTCGACGTCTGCGTCTGGCTGGCAGTCTATGCTGCAAAATAATGATAGTAAGAAACTTCCTTCGGTTTGCGTTTGTGTCCATTCTTTTTTTCTTTTTTTTTTTGAGTTAGCGGACAGGAAATGGAGGGGGGGGGGTTAAAGTTCACAACATGACGTCACACAAATGGGCCATGTAGTGACACGCCCACACCTCCGCACAACCCTGCAGGAAGGTGCCGCATTGCCTGATCTGGTGTGAATGCAGCCTTACTCCGGCAAACAGGGCCCAGTGTGGGGGAATGAGAAACACATCATCACTGCAAAAGGGTTTGCAGCCCCCGGGTCAGTTACTGGCCCTGATAAACTTTCATGAAGTAATTCACAGGGGTAATTCACAACTAATTTTCAGACTTTCAGACCCTAAATGACTCAGGGGTCTTTATTCTGCTTTGTTCCTGCTGCCTGTGTCCCAGAGTGCCCAAGGCCACGGCCTCTGTTTCAGATATCTATGGTCTGGGGGAGGAGGGGGGCCTCACTACTTCTTGATAAACGATGAAGGAAAAACCCCACGAACAATCACAAATCGGAAAGCCTGTCGAGGGATTCCAACGGGAACCTGTTGACCTGGTGCTCAGAGGAGAGGGCTAACAGCAGCAGTGCACCCAAAAGTTGGCCCAGAGGGGGCAAAGCACGGGGTAGCAGGAGGGGGGGGGGGGGGGGGGCTTGCCTGAGTACGACGCTGCTGGTGCTTGAGGCCTCCAACACCAGCACGGAGGGGTACTCCGCCTCAGGGATTTGCAGGGGAGGCACGGACTGGGCGGCGGGCCGACGCCCCGCCTCTGGATCCGCCCGCTTGCGGGCCGGCTCCCCCCCGGCGGCACGCGCGTACAGGATGGCCTTTTTGGGGTTGCCGGGCATGGGGTGGTCCACGGTGCAGACGTCGGCCAGCAGGCTCAGGTCCCGCAGGGCGTGCTCGGGGAGCTTGCGCTTGTAGGTGTCCAGGAAGAGTTTCGGCAGGGCGTGGGCCCACACCCCGTTGCTGTGCTTCTGCAGGAGCTCCCCCAGTTTGGCCTTGAGGTCGGGGGGCAGAGGCTGGGGGGGCTGAGGGCTGGGCGACGGGCAGGGAGAGGAGGGGGAGGAGGAGGAAGGGGAGGAGGAAGCGGAGGAGGAGGAGCAGGAGGCCGGCAGGGGCGGGGTTGGGGTGCGGGACTTCCGGCCAGGGGCGGAGGAAGGGCGGGGCGGGTCTTTAGAGGGGTACAGCAGGAGCTCTGAGGGGTTACTGCTGCACGGCTTCTCTACCTGCAATAATACAGGATATTGCAGTCATACACAACAGATCAGTACATTCTGTACACAGCTAACAGAGATCAGTACAGTCTGTACACAGCTAACAGATCAGTACAGACTGTACACAGCTAACAGATCAGTACATTCTGTACACAGCTAACAGAGATCAGTAGTTTGTACACAGCTAACAGAGATCAGTACAGTCTGTACACAGCTAACAGAGATCAGTACAGTCTGTACACAGCGACACAGCTAACAGACAGACAGATACAGACAGCCAGACAAACACACACACACACACACACAGGCAGGATAAAGCATTAGCCTCAGTGCTCACTGTGCCGATGTGGGACCAGTGCTCCAGGTCTCTCAGAGCTTCCTGGGGAAACTCCTCTTTATACAGCTCCCGGTACAGCTGGGGCAGCTTGGACACCCACAATCCATTGCTGTGCTTGTTGAGAACCTCTCTGATGCGGGTCTGGACCACCTGTGGGCTGTACCCGCTGCTGGGCTGCGCGCCTCTGGCCTTGGCGGGCGGGGCACTCTCGTTCAGGTTCGCGGAAGCTGGGAAAGACAGAATGCAGGACGTGTGCACAGGACAGGCCGCAAGAATTTAAGGGCTTGTTTCAAAGAGGAACGTTATTATTATCACGATCATCATCATAATTATTATCATCATCATCATCATCATCATCATCATTATTATTCTTATCATCCAATTGATGTAGCAATTCAACAGAATGGTTAGAGGGCCATATTCAGATCATAAGAGATCACTTCTACAGGTCTGGTATGAGGAAGACACCCAGGGCCTTGGAATGAATGCCCTCATATGGACGGTGCAGTGCATCAGACAGCTGGTGATTTTAGTATAAAATGTGCTGCTTATGTTCAGCATGCTGTTAAGCCAGAGCCTGCACAGCCCAGTAGGACAACAGAGGCCACCCCTCTTCTGGGTAATTAGCGCTGAGCACTGAGGGTTTCCTGGAGACCCCACGACTTCTGTGGCTGTGCCACCTGGGGTCCTGGACCCAAAGGACCGAGTGGTGCTGGATTACGGTGCTGCAGAGAGATGTGCCCCGAAACAAAGCAACAGCAACACCCATTCAGGCCCTCTGGTTTAAACATACGCCCCTGTGGAGAGGCCCCGATGTGCCACCCTCCAACATCCCGCCTACTGCAAATCTCTTCCTCTCCATCTCTCTCTCTCTCTGCATATCTCTCCTCTCTCCACCTCTCTCCGTGATAAAAATTTCAATCCAATTTATGTCTACCACTCTTCTCTCCACACCTGTATCTGCCTCACACTACCACTCATCTCTCTCTCGCCTCCGTCTGAGTCCTGGGAGCGGACATACGCACGCTGCGGGTCCTGAGAGGGGAGTCTGCACTCCTTCTGACTGAGGCAAGCCATCCTCTTCTCTGACCTGGAAAACAACAAGAGCAGCGGCTCAGTCAGAGCTGATCTGGGATCAGCTTCCTCTTCTCTGGCCTGGAAAACAACAAGAGCAGCGGCTCAGCCAGAGCTGATCTGGGATCAGGGCCTCTCAGGACTGGGGGGGCTAGTGAAATTTTACCCTTCTAATCCAGCTCTCATTTGGTTTTGGTGTTCCTGTTTTTCTGGTGGGCCTATCAATGAAACAGGGTCCCAGGAAATCCCATGACTGGAGTTCAGAGTTCTGAATTGTCTTTAATCATAGTTCAGTTAGCTTGGCCCCTGTGCCTAGTGTTTACCTCTGAATGAAATGTAGAAAAACAGGTTCGCCACCTTTCTCACTGCTCTGGCAAAGGCTGGCTCATTCTCTCAAACACGGCTGAGATTCATACATCTCAATGCAAATAAGCAGGTAATGCCATACAACACACAAACATCACAAGACCACTGTGTGCAATTTATACACAAGCACGCAAACGCGGAAATACATAAACACAAGCAGACGCATGCACCAACAGAACACACTGTAAGAAGTCTGTCTCTGATGCCAATATGTCTGCTGGCCACACATTCCCTTGATCTTATCATTATCACAATACAGTTGGTACAATGGTAGAATAGCGACCAGGAGTGAGAGATTGGGAACCATTCAAGTCAACAGACGTGCTAATTCAATCACAACAGGACGGCCAATACACTATGGCCTAATTGATAGGTGTTACAAGGACCGACTACATCCGTCTTGGTATGTGTATTCAACACTACTGATCAAAGCTTCGAAAACAAATAAGAAGCAGCCTCTGGAAAGGTTCGTGGTTCAGTCTGAATCCAAGGTGTCATTCGTGCGCTTTGTCACTGCCGGTATTGGAAATAAACTTCGTACTTTTTCATCACGTTCGAGAGACGTCCTTTTTTCCTTACAACACACACACACGCACACGCACACACACACACCCTTACGGAAATATATTCCTCGGGAATGGGCAGACGTCGCCATAGCAGCTGCGGCGTGCGTCGACCTCACCGCCCATTCTCAGTCCGTGCCGAGCCGACTCGCACCTCCCACTGGTCTAAAACAAAAGCACTGAGAGTGCCTGCGCTGCTGCAGCTAGCCACCGGGCCCTCCCCCTGAACTGAGGCCTCGTCGTCAGTCGCGGTACGCAGCCAGTCCCTGCAGCGCAGAACGTGTACCAGCCCTCTCATTTATTCATCTCTCTATTTACTAACTTTACCAACACTCATCTTATTTCACGCACACGGCCTTTCATCGCGGTGTTGTTTCTGTTATTATTTTTCCTTTTTATTCTCTGTTCTTTTTTTTCTATTTCATAAATGCACATGCTCATCTGTGAAGCACTTTGCAAACCACTGTGTGAAAAGTGCAATGTAAATGAAGTAATTAATTTAGGCAATTTCGGGCTGATGAGATACACTTTCAGAAACGAGACACACACAGCTGCACCGTTCAGCACTTCTGCACTTCCCATTATACAGAACGAAGGCTCTATGGTGAGTGTGCCCATGGGTACCGGAACACAGTAACACCGGCACTATGGTTCCCACATGACCGGTAACTACCAGACTGAGTCGCAATGCAGAACTTGGTGCCGTATGCCTTCACCAGCTAACGTTACACTCGCTCTGTCGCTCGGTGACGGCAGGTACCGTTAGCAAGCTAGCAAACGTTAAACTCAGTCAAAATGGCAAAAAAAGTATAAAGAATATCATAATGAGTATGAAGTATAATAAAAAAAAAACAAATTGTTCAATTTCTTTGCCTTTCCAATAAAAAACATGCCCTTTTGTCATGGGTTGCTCTTTATTTTAACCCTTTAAGGTGTAAGATCATTCTAATGCAGTAACATTCTAATGCTGATGTAACAATCACTACCGGTACTTGAAAGCAATGGCGTTCAAGAACAGCAGCTTAGAATTTTGAAAGAACATTCTAAAAAACCTACTCTTCAAGGGGTTAGGTACTGGTTCAAGAACCCTTTAGGCACTGGCACCGGTTTAAAAGTATCGTTTTAGCTTTACAGTGCTGGCAAACTCTAAACAAAACCCATCCTGACTATGCACCAGCATATTATATAATATAATATAAGAGTCTTGATGGTTAATTTTCCAAAGTTAATCTTAGGCAATTATGAAAATCCTACCTCAGAGTAATGCATCAATATGTCACCTATCACTGCTAACTCTAATGAGCCTGGAACCTGAAATGCCAGCAGTTTGCAGACGCAAGGAGATTCATCACACCTCCAGCACACCTTAGCATTCCTTTCAAATTAGCAATGAGCTGCAATACTGAGAGATACAGATATTCCTATTGAAAGTAATTAATATTGCACATTCAGTAAAAAAAAACTAAAAATACTAGTCAGATCAGATCTCAGACAGCTAATGCTTTAATTTGCTGTGTCATGCTTTGGCAAATTAGTCCAGTCGAAAGAGGTCACATTCACACAATTGGTAAATTGATCAATGTCGTCCTAACTATTGAAAGAAAGGTCAGGTTATTGAATGTACACCATTTCTGGAAAACGAGGAGCTCAAACACAAAGCAAACGGTGATAAGCCAAGCCTGCACTGTGCTACAATTTACTTCAGCACAAAATGAACAACCTTAATCAAATAAGAGACTGTGTGAAACCAAAACTGGGACACACCGCGGTACTCCAGGACTAGCACTAAGAAGACCCGTGTCAGTGATTCAGACTCTTAAAATATAGGAGCACCAATCAGACTCTGGCCCGACAGGTCACTAAGTCCCGCCCCTACACAGCTCCACCCAATCGGGACGAATCCCTGCTGTACACCTGTTCCACCTGCGCATCATTCCTAGCGTCGCGTCCGGTCTGAAGCTGGACAGCGAGCCAAAAGCCAACCCGGCACAGTAAGCGCTGAGCGCCGCGCTTTCGACGCCAGGCCGGGGGAATCTGACTGCCCGAGAGCTCCGCTAGCCGCGGCCAATGTGCTGATTCACTCCGTTGAATAAAGGAGGGATTACAGAACAGGGCTTCACATATTCCCCGACAGGGCAGGGCAGGGTTACCCATTGTGTTCCCCTCTCCCCCCACCCCTTGTTTCCTGGGGAGGGGGGGGAGAGTGTCTGGATAATACAGAAAGCTGGTTGGTGATGTCAGCAGTTTTTTCTGGGTGGAGTGGGGGGGGGGAAGAAACTGGCAGCTCTGGTGCTGGCATGGCATGCTGAGTAAGCAAAACACACACGCGCGCGCACAAACGCACGCACAGATGCTAATACACAGTGGCGCTGAACTGCAATTGGTCGGCACTCACCTGTCGGTGGGCGCAGGGGGTTTCCTCGTCTGTGTGGCAGGGGCTCTGTTCTGGGGGGGTGTGGCTACCCTCCCGTTAGGCTGGCTGTCTCTCCCGCTGGCCTGCCGGTGGTCTCCCACTCCTCCGGAGCGCCCCCCAATGGGCATCTGTGCCCCGCCTCGGCTGGAACGGCCTGTGTGTTCCGGCTGCCTCAGTGACGTCCTGGGCTTAGCTGTAGGTTCGAGAGTTAGGGAGGGGGGGGGGGGCACAAGATGAGCACATATACTTACTGGATACCTGCGAGTAACTGTGTGAAGGACAGTGAAACGTACAGAGCCTGACAGACGGCCCAGAGTATTTCTTATCGTTGGGTAGACGATACCCTGCTGTTGGGTAGAGTATGCCCTATTGCTGGTAGATGATACCCTGCTGTTGGGTAGAGTATGCCCTATTGTTGGGTAGAGTATGCCCAATTTTTGGGTAAAGTATGCCCTGCTGTTGGGTAGAGTATGTCCAATTTCTGGGTAGAGGATACCCTGCTGTTAGGTAAAGTATGCCCTGTTGTTGGGTAGAACAATGCACACACACACACACACACACTAGCTTATGTGCACCACAGCCACACATATATAAATACTCAACACTCATACATGTGTATATAGTCAAAATATCATGAATTCATAAACACCACAGCTGACCAAATTTACAAATAGGTTTCATTGATATCAAACAATCAAACCATCTGAAATTACTGATATCAAAACAGCAGAAAATCACATATATCAAACTGTCATACCTATTGAAGTCACTGATTTGAAACTATCCAGCTAACTGATATCAAACTATCCAGCTAACTGATATCACCAACATTGAACTGAATTAGACCAACTGATATCACTGATATCAAACTAGTTCACTCAGAAAAACTCTGTATGACAATACAGAAAATAAAACCAAATGACTTTCCTTTGCCAGAAGGAGCAACGGGGACATTTTCCGAGAGGAACCATCCTTGTTTATGGACTGCACAGCCAATAAAGAAAAGCACTTCCATCAGAGAGCAGCGGTGTGAGGACCGGGTGGCTAACGGGTTGTTGCTGCGTTATGAGGGCCCGCAGGCTGCGTTTCTAATTAACGGGCCCGGGCCTTTCTCACCGCCATTTAAGCGCCGTGCAATCCCCCGTCTTTTTCTCCGTTAAGCACGCCGTTCATCACATCCCATGCCGCTACTCCACTCCCGCCGAACCGTTACCCTAAGCGCCAACGAGCCAAAGCCAAAATAAGCACACGTTCTGGGAGCTCATCGGCGATGATGTCACCACACCTCCTCTGGAGGGGGTGAACACGATGACAGCCACTGTAGAGGAAGCGAGATGAAAAACTGACACTCACTGTGTGGGTATGTGCAGCCAGCCAGCAGGCTAGAGATAACGGCATTATTAAAAACACAAAAGCTTTCCCCCTTTCCTACTCCTAGGCCTGCGTGGCTGCCAGCCTCACTCAAAACATCCGCGTCTTCTGGATATTTGGGCAGCCTTTGCAGCCATGAGAGGGAGCTGGGGGCAGACAGAGACGGGATGGGGTGCGCCCAGGCCCCCTTGTGGGCAGGTAGGCACAGACGTCTCTCAGAGACCTAGCTGTTTGACACAGCATTAGCTCTCATCTCAGGACAATATCTTATGCATTTACAACAAGCTAAACAGACAGTCTTATCCAGAGCAACTGACAAATACATTAATGCTTAGGCAATCAGTTTTGGGGACCCACAGCAGCCAGTTACATAAACATACAATAATACATAAACCAGAATAAAACAAAAACCAACAGTATATAGTTGAGTGCCATAACCGGTACAAGAACTAGATTGAGAATGTAGTGATGTAAAGCAAAACTTCTGCCACTCCAGAGGAGGATACCAGATGTCCCCAAAAGTGCAGACTCGCCTTCTCTAGGTTTGTGCCAGCTTTGCCAGGTTTGTGCCAGCAATTATTTCAAGGCCACCCACAAAAGCATACAAAAGCCTTTTTTTGATAGCTGGCCAAAATGATTAACCATGGGCCAGCTTCACAGACAAAGATTAAGTCTAGTCCTAGACTTAATTCAATTTTGAATAGAGATTCACAGTACAAATTTAATCTGTGTCTGTGAAACCAGCCCTAAGTCAATTATTTGTTTCCTTTTGACAAGTGTCTGTCGACAGGTCCCAGAAAGGTGAGTACTCAATCACTTACATGACATCGTACCTTTCCTCAATAACATGACATCATAACTTCACCCAATCACTTACATGACACCGTACCTTCCCTCAATAACATGACATCATAACTTCACTCAATCACTTACATGACACCGTACCTTCCCTCAATAACATGACATCATAACTTCACTCAATCAATTACATGACATCATACCTTTCTGCCCACGCATCACAACCGCCTCTCTCCCTCTGAGGACCGGAACAGCCGAATTCCCCTTATCTGAGAATTGGCAGCCCTGCGCTCTGGCTCTGAATTCCCCCCCCGTCTGCGCTAGCTAGCGCTCTCCCTCTGCCTGTACCCCGGAGCTCTGAACCGCCGGTGTCCGAGCCACAGAGCGCAGCTCTCCTCCTCCTGTCGCGGCGGTAATGAACGCGGAGCACCTGCCAGCAGCGGCTCTCATCCTGGCAGACTACAGACAGCGCGGCGGGGATGGGGGGGTGGGGAGGGGGAGGGGGAGGGGGGTGCAGGAGAGTCGACGGCAGGGTGATGACCGAGCCACCGTCTCGCTAAAATGCAGACGATATGCTTCTGATCGGAGAGAGACAGAGAGAGATGAGGGAGAGAGAAAGAGTGAGAGAAAGAGAGAGAGAGAGAAATGGGTGAGAGAAAGGTGGGGGAGAGAGAGACAGAGAGATAGATGAGGAGAGAAAGAGATGGGGCGAGGGAGAGAGAAAGCGAGACAGATGGGGGAGAGAGAGGTGGAAAGAGCGGGAGAGAGAGCGAGATGGGGGAGAGAGAAAGCGGAACAGAGGGAGGAAGAGGGAGGGGGCTGGGGAGACACTGAGGCGTAATCACGTCTCTCTCACAGGCCAAGGCTAATAGAGATCGGCACGTTTCTGCTGCATCATAATAAAGGAAATATGCTGCCCCCCCCTCAAGCCCAAGAGTGGGTGACTCCTGCTAACATCAGCCAGACAGAGAGCTTTGATACAGACCATCTGTTCTCATACTGGGACTTCATGTGCTCAATGTCCAATGTCTAATTCTTTAGAGACAAAGAAATAGGCCACGTTCCCTAACTGTTAGTTCTACATGAACACACACACACACACACACCCACCCACACGAAAAGCTATACATACCACAGAGGCACAATTTGTAGTTGCAATGAGTAGTTGCCTTGCTACTCTATAAAGCGTCTTTGTGTCATTTCTCTATACAAAGCGCTATGCAAATAAAGTGAACTGAATTGAATTTGTTACTCTGTTTTATATAGATTACCATTTCTTTCATCTTGATTGTGTATTGACCTTTGACCTGAGCACAGAAGATGACTGGTCAGACTTGAAGACACAGCAGCAGATGTTTGGCAAAAGTATGAAGGCACTGTAATGCCTTGCAACACTTCAAGTCTCCTTCACCTGTGGGATCTGAGTTCATCCACATTCAGGGAACAGAGATCAAAGGCTGTCATTTTATTTAAGATAACTCGTTCTTGGTTCACAGGTGTTCGGAGTTAAAACATGTATATGAAGCATATACTGGAATTACATTTACATGTCCATCCATTCATCACTCTACCCGCTTATCCTGATCAGGGTCACACAGGGTGCTGGAGCCTATCCCAGCATGCAATGAGCAAAGAAACTCATGTGGACACAGGGAGAACACGCAAATACTACAGAGAAAGGCCCAGGCCGGGATCCGAACCCAGGACCTCCTTGCTGTGAGGCGACAGTGCTACCTACTGCACCACTGTGCCGCCCTACATTTAGATGTGTTAACTAATACAATAACTAATAAATAATATCCACTGTAGTCTGGATAGAAGGAGTGTTCAATGAGTTCTGCCCAAGCTTTCTCTCAGAAGTAAAAAATTCAAACCTTATTTGGGATTCAGCCACTTCAAAATCCACATCAAAATAATGTCAGCACTCAACATTTTTCAGTAAAGATGAGACTAGCAATTATTGCATGTCAAACTGCCTTCATCAATGAAACATCTTTATCGAGGAAAATCATAGCTTTTACGGAAGCACTTAACGAAAATTATTCTGATCTGCAACCCCTCCGATTTGAATCGACAGGCTAATAACAAGACCGTGAATCACTCTGTTTTTTAAAAAAAAACAATTTAACAATCCAGAAATGCTATGGGGTGATATTAAACAAGATGACCGCGGAGTCCGGTGATCAGACTACATTAAGGAGCCAGCCGAAAATGGGCTGCCATCTAATCAGTGCACTCTGGGCCTTATCATTAACTGTAATGAGCATGAAGAGGCAATTAGAGCACGGGGGAAAAGCCAAGACCGCTGCGGTGTCAGCACGGCTGATTGTATTATACTCTTGGGCTTGCTAAAAGCGCAGCCTATTATCGCTAAACGGCCCGCGCGCGGAACGCCCAGCCCGGCTGAACCAATCGGGGGGAGCCCACTGTAAAACACCAGCCACGTCGAGCGAAGAGAAACGCTAACTCAATTTAGCGCCGTCCGTAACCGAATCGATTCCGCACTCGCCGCCGCCGCCGCGCACACGGACAGAGCGCGAACACGTGGCGGAATTCCACTCCAGCGTTGCGCAATTCCAGTGGAACGTTCCAGGCCGGAAGCGCGTAGTCCTCCTATCCCTTTGCTCACACGGTGCTGATTTCCTCTCGCGCAAAAACTCCCTGGAACGCCCGGGCCAGGTGAAGGCGCTGGGAAAGGCAGGACTGAACTCCAGCGCGGCACACGGCTAGTTTCTGCGCAGGGAGCCCCAAGCCGAGTCTGCTCCAATCAGTTCCTACTCACATTTCACACCATCCAATTGTATTCCACCCGCATTACAAATTGTCCAATCATATTCCAGCTGCATTTCCCACACGAATCAATCATGTTCACTTTATACCTGCATCCTACACAATCTGGATAGCTAATGAGATGAGACTCAGGGCAATGCCTTTGTCATATAGGAATCTGATCCCATGGAAACCTAACCGGTGGATCACATTTCAATAAAGAAATGAAACCCCCAGTATGAAAAAATGACCCATGTATTGTAATCTACGTTTTTGTGATTGGGGTAAATTTTCCATAGCATACAAACCATTGTAGGTTATGAAATTGAAGAAACTCTCACATCATCAGTGGGGTCCCTTTTCCATGAGTTCACTTTTCTATCTGACACCAGGTGCATCCCAATACTCCATACAACATAAAAATGTTTCCCCCTTTCCTCCACTACCACCTCGTTGCCCCCGTGCTCCAGAAACCAATCTTTGTGTCCTCCCTGACTCCAGTGTCCCAATATCAGAGGAGCCATGCGAAACGGCTTCAAAGTCAGGTCCTCAAAGGACATATCGACGTATCCAACCACAGAAGTCTTTTCACATTTCTGGGTGACATCATCATACTAACACAGAGGTTTAAAGATCATCCCACAGTATCTGACACTATCCAAACGTAAGAAAGTGGAGAACTTGAACCTCCCAATTATGCAAAATATTTAGCCAAATTTCTTGGTGGTTCAGTTATCACACATAGCATCCTACCCGAAGGCTAGATTGCCTACAACGGATAACAAAATGTCAGTTTTTTTTGTGGTTCATATCCTACAGACAAATTCTGCAATTTCAGGAAGCAGGTTTATTTATTTGCTTGTCCATGAATGTTGCTTAAACAAACATGACTCTAAACACAAATAAGCATGGTAGCTAACATTATTTCAGTTTGTGAATATGCATAAATTTCTCAACTGTTTCCCTGAGGGGGCGGGGCTCCACTCCTCAGACCTACCATTCAGCATGGAAGGAGTGGGTGGCTTAACCCTCATTTGGCAGTTGACCAGCTGGGGACGGCCAGTCTTCTTGGACGAGCGCTGACGAGCCACGAGCTGGGCGATGTGCTCCGTCTCCTTGCAAACTGTGGCAAAGCAGATAACCTGCAACAGAGGGGAGGGAGGAATTAGGCTCCATTACGGCTCAAATCGACAAATCGCAGTCACCACACTACAACACCCGTCTACTGTTGTGGAGTTAAGCCTACCACTACGGCCAAATGGCAGGCTTGAGGTGCCGATGGTGAAAGCTAACCGAGGCTTAGCCCAGACTGAGGCCTAGTGAGGAGATGAGGGGAGGCGGGGCGATCTCCTCACCTCTCCCCTTGCTGTGCGCTCCATCCTGACCACAGAGGGCAGGCTCTGGAGGAAGGCGTCCAGGGAAGTGAAGCCCATTTGTTTGCAGGGGATGAAGTCTCCGGTCAGGTCCTTGAAGTCTGCCTGCAGCTGGGCCAGTGACACCCCATTCTTGTTGGACTGCAGAACGGCCCGCAGCATCTTTTTCACAAGCTCCACTTCCGACATCCTGCCGAATCAGAGAGGGGACCAGGAGAAGCAGTCAGCAAGCAGCAAAATTCAGGCCTAGCATACACACACAAGTGCATGCATGCAAACACCTCAGAGTAGAGCCAGTCCTATTACTAATGTGGTTTACCATTTTGATAATAAGCTAACATTATTGTTCTCTATTTAATGATAGAGACCAGCAATGGTCACTGTTATTGCCAGGAAAACCTTAAGTCATGTTGAGGCTGAATCAGTTTTAAAATGTATATTATACCATTCTTTTTTGGTGGCAGAACACTTCCTTATGCCGTCGCGATATGTCTAAATACAGTCAAAACAAAACGTAATTCATTTTTTAATTCCTATAAGTTCTTTAATGCGAAATACCCTCTCGCCATAGACCTCTACAATTCAACCAGTTCAGGGGAGCTAGCCTACACCGAAACCAAAAATCCCATCACAGATGGACACCATTAACGGTAAACGACGGTTTCAGCCTAAAAAATCGTCGCTAAAGCCAAGGCGATGTTTTGTGAACCCTAAAAGAAGCCGTCGTGACAGAATGTGAGTAGCTCTCAACTTTAGCAAGATCATCTAACGTTAACTGATAGGTCGATTGCATCTTATTTCCTTCTACTGTAAGTAAACATTAAATTTATTTAATTTAAAAAATACTTTTGGGTCTTTAAACTTTCTGCTTCATCACCACACCATATTTTTCAAGGAGACCCTCCATAGATAAGAGCGCGATATAGGCTAAATGTTCCAGTTTTCTTTTAAACGACTAGAAACCTAAGTGGATTTCTTTTCTCAATTATATTACTCAAATAGCCACATTAAAATATGCTTACCTCTGATTTTTAAAGAAGACTTCAACGAAATTTTTATTTCTGATTCGCCAACCTGAATTTCCCCACACTAACGCAAAAATAACAACTACGGCATGTAAGTCAGCTGAATTTTACTAGTTCAGTTAAACGTTTGCTAACATAACACCTGCTACTCAGAATTTTTGCCAACTGAGAGAGTCGAGTTCCTCGAATTGGGAGCATTTTCAGTTTCGATTACAAATTTACAGAGATTAGCATATAGTACATTATTACGAGTGTATTAAAGCTAGGTAGCGCCGGCTACACTGTGAATTGCCTTGTAACCGAATTGAAGAATTACCTTAGGCTTGCTGAATTAGAATATTTATATCCTAATATAGGATATTGCACGAGTGACATTTAAGTATCTTTTACGGGCACACTCATCACACACCCTTAGATTGAGCGAAACATGGCAAACACTGACCGGCTATTGTAGCTAGCTAGCACGCTAGCCAGTATACACAGCCCGTAACTACTTTCGGAAAGGTGATGTAATGCAATGTTACCAAGCGGCTAAGTTAGCTCGACAATACCCAAATCCGCCTAAGCAGCGAGTATAGTGATGATAACTGCAAAAGTATTTTACTAATTTATTCGTCCTACTAATAAACTAAAATAAAAAAAGACGAACAATGATGCACCTCTCAAATCGAGACATTAGTTAACCAGTAAGTACAAACACGGACATTATTCCAGCAGCAACATTGTGCTCGATCTGTCCTCTCATGATCCGCTCAGTGCCATTAGGTCACACCCGACACATTACTCAGGATCATTCTGGAAGTTAAGATGGACATTGTCATTACGAAGATAATGAATTTAAACTGCATTAAAGTGTTTAATGCAAAACACAACGAAAGCTTATTTCGTAGCCGACTGTCAAGGATACCGACATTACCCAAACAGTAAGCGACATAGCTCACGAGTACTGGATTCGCTGCTGTGGCTTTTTCCAGATTACAGCGACATTCGTCTGTGAACTCGCAAAACCAAATTACTCTTGCAACGAAGCAAAATAGTATTAGCATCGCGTATAACCAGTCAGCTTTGTACAGCTATCATAGTCGGGTTTTATTATTTGGATATTCTTACCTGCCTGGGATGTGGGATGGCAAACCTGGTGAACTTACTATTTGCCTGTGATATTATATTGGGCTCCTGTTGCCTGTCGGTGTTCCTCACTCCGGCGGCGCGTCCCTGACACTCTCCCAAAGGCTTCTGCTCGCCTGTGTTACTGGCCCTGCGATTGGCCAGACCGCGTCGAGCCTTCTTAATTAGCCAACCGGGAAAGAGCGCAGGCGCCACGGCAGACTAGCCACTGCGGCACTCAACATCTGCGAGCTCGCTCATAGCGGCAGCCCAAAGGTTTGAGACTTTCCCAAAAAGTGTGCCTTTATGACAAAACCTTTGGACGTCATGGGTTACGATGCATAGGATATGCATGCACTGTCCCGGCAGACCTCTGCTAAATTTGGTAGTGAGAACCACTTGCCTACGGACGAGAGCATTTTGTATGAATTTGTTTTGTTTAATTACATGCATATAACAAAAGTAAGCACTCTTGATGAAGTGTAGACACAAAGATGCAGCCTTGCAATCATCTGAAATTCTCAGATTAGAAAACCTGAAAACCAAATTCCTTCATAACCTACAGATATCGTATCATTATACATACAAAATATACTCTACTGCAACCTTTATACCTCTATGTTCTATCCTATATGAAAGTTTTAAATATAGGCTGTGCAGTCTTTTCTTACCCGTGGCAGTGCGAGTAAGCACGGGGGGTGGAAATATCAAAGGTGTAAAGCGATCTTTTCATTTCCACTTTTCTTGGAATTCTTCACTTTAAACGATTCCCTACTCCCTTAATGGACACCGATAGAACGCGCCACATCAAAAAAAAATCATCGTTTAAGAGTTTTGCAGTTCAGTTATTATTCAACGGCGCAGGCGTGGCGTGGTTCTGACAAGATTAGTAACGTCGAAAGCTTTTAAAATAATGCATATTGGAAAGAAACCAAGAGGAGGCATTTAAAATGCTCAGTTGTTACAAACATTTATGTTAAGAGAAAAGCAATGAAATATATCAATACAAATATAAATACATTGTTAAATACACGTTTAATCTGTTGCAAAAAGGATCTATTGTCTATATTTACATCTGCTTGTTTAGCAGACACCGGTATCCAGGGCAACTGATACAGCTCAAGTTTTTTTTTTTTTTTTTTTTTTACAAACTATCCATGTATATACCTGAATATATACTGTGGAAATTGAGGTACAAAGGCAGTTACCCCATTTTGGATTTGAATATTAAACTTTTCGGATACAAGCCCAGTCCCCTCAGAATTAAACTGCACTGCCACGAGTATTGCTGAGTCAAATGACGTTTTATGGAGGAGGAAGCAACAGAAATTAATTTAAAAGCAGAATACGTTAATGAAGAGACTTGGGAAGTCCTTTCCACATACCTAAACCTGTGCTGCTGTGTAAATGAGCCTTTATCTCATTTAGGTAGAGGCAGTATTTAACAGCAGTGTTCTTTCACTCTGTCTGTAGGCTCCTCTTTCATCTTTTCAGCGTGAGGGTTTGTGGGGAAATGGGATGTTCAGTTTGGTGTTGAAAGAGGTCTTGCCAAAAGGCATCAGTCAGTCAACGGGGGTATGCCTGGCCCCCCCTTCATGGGTGTGGGTGTGTCTGCCTCCCCCTGAATCCTGTTTCTCTGCAAGGCCAGGACGCAGGCGAGGGCGACGGTGTCCAGCGGAGTGCGGCCCACCAGGGTGTGGCCTGAGGAGGCGGGGCGTTTCCTCAGCAGGATCAGCTGAGGGTTCTTCAGCAGGGTGTAGAGCAGCAGCCATCGGCGTCTTACTCTGCTGCCTGCATCTGATACTGGGGTCCAGGGAGAGGGTGTGAAGGGGGGAGAGAGAGGAGGGGGGAGGGAGAGAGGAGGAGAAACAGGAGGGGGTAGGAAGAAGGAGAGAGGAGGGGGTAATGAGAAAGACAGAGAGGGGAAGAGGGGGGGGGTAGGGAGAAAGAGAGGGGGGAGAGAGCAGGGGGTGATGAGAAAGAGAGAGAGAGGGAGAGAGGTGGGGATAGGGAGAAAGGGAGGGAGAGAGAAAAGGGGAGAGGGAGGGAAAGAGAGTAAAAGGGAGAGAGAGGAGGGTGTTGGGAGAAAGGGAATGTGAGTGGGAGATATAGAGGGAGAAAATAAGGCAGAAAGAATACAAACATATGAAGCCAATGAAGATGATGCAAATCAAGAGAGCCACAATCTAGCGAGCCTTGGCATTCAATTGTGCTATGACTCTTCTGAACCTGAATTTATCAATTTAAACCTTTAAAAAAATATAACAAAAAAAACCTTTGGCTTTAAACATCAGAACTTGACCATAACACTTGCATTTACGAAGTCACCTTCACGTGTAATAGCATGTGGCTCTGCTGTGAAGTGTAAAATTCTCATGCTGTGACCGGTGCCTGTGGATCTCGTCTGTAAAGAGCACAGAGCTTGGGCGTCGCTGGCACTGACCGGCCGGCGTGCAGTCTGACGGGGAATACGCCATGGCTGCTCTCTCCTTCTGGAGCCGCTCCTCCAGCAGGAGGCTGCAGAAGCATATCAGGACAGGGTTGCCGTGGTAATGGTCGGCGAAGATCATTCCGATCCAGGTGCTGTAGCCTGAAAAAGTCAGAGGCTGGTCAAAGTTCATTCTCCGGCCTTACCAGTGACAGAACGGTTTATTGCGTTTTATATAGCCTCACGTTCGTTCGGCACACCCTTTTATCCAGAGCAACTTACAGTGATAACGAACAGAAGTGCAGAGTTATGACCTCGTTAACAGCACTTCCAGACCAGTCAGTGTAAGTGGAACATCAATATAGAACTGAATGTAAGTTACACCTTATGCCAGCCTAGAACCATAATACAAATCGGATTCATATAGCTGATGTTCATATAAAACCATAAAGCATGTAGTCACCCTGATGAAGGCCAATGTGCCGCACGCGTAGGTGCGTGTTTTAAACCTTTGCTATGCATTAGTCATACAATAAAGGCTTTTTACTTTTTCACAACAAGAGTGCCTTGGTCGCTATCTTTCTTCATAAAGCGTGCTATTTGAATTCTAAAGTGCTTGCCTAAAAAATGAGTGCTAGTAAGTAGGAACAGGAAGGGAGCCAAAATGGAGGTGGAAGAAGTGGGTCTTCCTTCTGCATTAACTAGTAATTCGGCTGCCCTGACCTATCCACATGTAATCATTTTTAAAACTTATTATTAAAATGAACGAATTAAATCCAACCTTAATTGCAACTGACAACAATACTGGAGTGTGGCCGTCACAGCAATCAAATAAAATAGACGAAGTAGATCAATATAAACGGATGAAAACAAGAAAGAACACAAAATTGTTTTGGCTTTTGTATGCACCAAATACAGAACTCAATACAGTTAATGTGAATGCACAGCGGTTTTATAAAACTTTTTAAATGACATCAGATACAGTAATAAGGAAGCTTGGACTTCCCGGGTGTTCCTGGTGAATACACATCTCAAGTCATAAGTTCTCAAAACACAGCCCATTCCTATGTTACATTTACCCCACAGGGAGAATATTTTTACAGAAATGCAATATACTGCAATATAGTGTGAGTATGTGAACCACATGGGGACCCTGACGATAAACTATAAGCTTCTCATCACTGTCTTTCTTGTTTGACCCATCCAGTTTGAGCAGGGATCGGTGGTCCCACCTGGGTCCAGTGACTCGTAGCCCCTCTGCATGATGGTGCGATCGATGCGGGAGATCAGCCAGGTGCCCAGCACGCAGCTGGTCAGCAGCCTCAGGATGCAGGTGCTCATCCCCATGATCACGTTGTAGAAGAAGAAGAAGTAGTTGAAGTTGTGGAAGGCCCTCCTGCAGGGGGCATACAGTGAAAGAGTGGTAATTACACTAAAAAAATGTCCAATAGGCAGAGCCGGCTGCTGGAAAAAAAAAAACAAAAAAAAAACACAATACAGTCGTTTAGGACGCCAACCATCCCAAAAATTTGTTTTGGAACGCATTTTAATTATACGGCACTGTTATTTACGCATCTGCGGTGGTCCCTGATCCACAATCACGTATGCCAACTCCCCCCCCCTCCGCTGTCTGCACCAACATCCTACAGCCAGCGCTGCCAATAGGTAACACATGCTCTGTAAGAGTAAAATGCACTCTGTCAGAGTCAATTTGACACTATTTTGCAGCGGTGGCAGCAGTAGAGTGATTGGATAATGTGTTTCGATTGTCTCTCAAATATGATTTTTCTCCAGATATATTACGTATTAAAAATATATTATACAACTCTATGCAAAATGCTGCCAATGTTACTTTTGTTGTAGTACGTACATAATGGCCAAGTAAACATATTAACTCGGCATAATAAAACAGTGTGAAAGTCTTGTTGCTGCAAGAAAAAAACATTTTTTTATGTCCGAAGATTTTCCTTGAAACCCTTCTGTAAACAACAAAACCACCTATTCAGGAAGTGTCCAACTCAACCTCCTTTTCTAGTGTTAAGCTGATTATATATATAAACATAACCAATGAGGATGTAGCATTGTAGCATTTCCTTGTTTAAACCAGGTAAGAGCCCTGAAGTGAGAGGAGGGCAATAAAGACCCACTGTCAGCCTTGCAAATCCACAGGCTAAATCACGAGTGAGGGAGGTAAAAGCACGTTCCCTGAACGGGGGGAAACAAACGGGATTTCAGACTCTGACTGTGTTAGCCGGTCGTTAGCACTTTGATTCACGGCCTCAGAGCCATCTGCTTCAGCGCTAGCCGATAAAGCTGTCATAACAAACCTCTCTGGAACAATGACACTCTGGATGAGCTCGCATCAGTGCTTCGGAATGAGCTCAGCACCGGGACCCAGATCAAGCCAAAGCTTTGATCTGCCCCCGGTAATCACAGCCTAGCCCCTTTAGCATTATTAGAGGCCTGGCCACTCAAGGCAAATGCACTAGTGAGACCCCCCCTGCTGGGAACCTATTACACCCCAAAGCATGCGAACCATGAATTGGAAAGGGAGAGCGATTACATGCCCATACAAACGGATGTGCTCTTCACTCAGTCGCTGGGTTTAGAACAAAGCTAAATTGTTTTCATTTGTGTAAACGTGTTGATAAGCCTGCCCTCCCACACGCGTTACAATTAGCAAATGCTCCCCTCCAGAAGGACTGACACAGATTACGTTTTAGATTCGATTTATATTTTTAAAAATTCCAAGCAGTATTTGATTTACAACCAAATCAACTGTTGATTTTTCAATCACCTGATTTTTATTTTAGTTATATACCATAAATAAATAAAAATAATAATAATTTTGACAGAAAACTGTGGGCTTGCAAAAGAAATTATGAGAGGGGGCAAGCATTAAAAATAGAGCATCTGCTAACTAATAACCCCCAGTTGTTCTGGAATATGATAAATAATTTGGGCCCAAAAAGAGTTAAATCCATCCCAATGGTACTGGTGTTGGAAAATGGATCCTCTGTCTTTGCTATTGATTGTGTTCTGAAATAACGGGAAACAGATTTTGGTTCTTTATTTTCTGGAGGTAACTGCCCAGCTGAGTGGGATAATTGTTTTCTTGCAAGGATAGTTGATCTTAAAAATATTATGGAGGATAATATGCAGCAGGATTCTTATTCCTTCAATTATGCCATGTTATTGTTCTTGTTTGTTATGTTTGTAGTGTCTTGTAAGCCCATGTGGGCTGGGCACCTTTTGGTGCATGACACTTTGAAAAAATAAAAACCTAAAAACCATAAATACGTAATATTAAGTATGATCTAGAAATATAATATTCAACATATAACAACATATAATTAAAATATAATATTAAAATGTATCTGAAACATAGACCCCACCCAGACAATGTTGTACAGTGATTGTCTTGAGGGCTGCCCAACAATGTCCTGTGGGTTTTCACCTCAACCTGAACAAAATGTACCTCATTCAACAGCCAGAGGCTATCCCAGTGTACACACATGATCACACTCACACGCTTAGCCACTTAACCCTCCTGTTATGTTGCGGGTCAAATTGACCCTTTTTAAAGTTTGAAAATCTAGGAAAAATACTTAAAATTATTTTTTCAGTATGAAACTTCTTCTACTGGCCTTAATTAGTGTAATCAACATTTTAAATGAAAATGGTTCATTTCATGTATTTGCAAACCCCCCCTGTATGGGGATTGACCCGGGAACATTTTTGCTGTACCTAAAAAATGAACAGAACAGGAGGGTTAATCAAAAGTACAGTGCGCTTGATGTGCACTTTATCCAGACTTAAACTAAGACCACTCCAGACTGGCATTTGGCCAAGTATACGGACCCACCAAGTTGGTGAGGTTTATGGTTGACACCAGTCACAAGGCCTGTGTGTTTACTGAAGGAAAATGGCACCAAAGAAATATCAATTTAAAAAAGATGTTTGTAAAGATGCAAATGTTGTGACTTCATTTTTTATTCATATGGTAGCATCATGATGCTATTGTTATATTGTTATATGCTATTGCTATGTGAATATAATGTTAGCAAGATTGGTTAATTTGTAGTGAGTAAGCCCGCATCAAGCTTTGAACAGCTATTACTAGCTATTAATAGCATTGTGACTACAATAAATTATTTGAAATAGGGACCACAGAACAAAAAGTGAGAGCTAATTGCTTTAAAAATCCCTGTGCACATGGGCACCCTATTGGTAAATGTACGTTCTACATCACAATACATCACCAAAGTGTGCAAGTACTCAAGTGCACTTAGCCAAGTTTGGAGAAATGGGACAGCCATAGCTAATTAGGAGAATCACTTGTGCCAAATTAGGGTTGAAATGAAAGCCAACAGCACAGTTGATCTCCAGGAATAGGGTTAGGCAGCCCTACTTCTGACTAAACATAGTGAATTGTGTGAGATGAAGCCCTCTTGTGGTCACATTTTGTATTACAACTCGTGGTTAAAAAGCAGCAAGACCTCTCAATTCATGCTCTAATCCAGTGGTTCTCAAACTCGGTCCTGAGGGACCACTGTGTATGCTAGTTTTCATTCCAACCTCAACTGCAATCCTAGAATTTTAACAAGTTGTTAATTTTTCTTAATTATGTGCTTTTCATGTTTTAGACCTGGGGTCCCCAGTCTTATCCAGAAAGGGCCAATGTGGGCGCACACACCTGATTCTGCTAATCAACCACTAGAGTCTTTGCTAAGCACCTTGATTAGTAGAATCAGGTGTGTGCACCCACACTGGCCCTTTCTGGATAAGACTGGGTACCTCAGCTCTAAAACATGAAAAGCACATAATTAAGAAAAATTTACAGCTTGTTAAAATTCTGAATTCTGGGATTGCAGTTGAGGTTGGAATGAAAATCAGCTTACACAGTGGTCCCCCAGGACCAAGTTTGAGAACAGCTGCTCTAATATGAAGTTTTGAACCATTCCAGAATCAGAATGGCTAACCTCTCTAATTAAACAACAACAGCTATCTGTGTATATCCTTCTGTTGGGGAATGGAGAGACTTGGATAGAATGAAATAAAATATTCTGTCAGCTGCACACCTGAACCCATACCTGTTATTAAGAGCCAAGGGCTTCTGTTTATCAGTGGGGGAAATCTTGTCTTGAAGAAAGAAGGTCTGAACAAGAATTAGCTGCACGATGACCAGACCCATCACTATGCCCACCGTCAGGCTGGAGAGAATGGAAACACAACAGTGTCACAGCTCTGGGCTGGCTTAGTAACAGACATGAGTAATTTAACAACGCTGCACATAGTCTCTGGTCTTAAAGTGTTGTCCATTAACCCATGTTACATATAATAGTCACTGTTATTCATAGTGGCTTGTGCAGCTCACAATAAATGTGCAAACAATTTATACAGCTGCATATTTACAGAATTCAATTGGAACACTAACAGTTAATAATAACTGACTGATAATGTAATAATTTGTCAAGTTATTATTATTATTGGTTGACTTATTACATTACTGAAGTTCTACATTTTAGTTGGCAGTTAAAGCAACATTTTATTACATTATCGGTTCGTTATCCCATTAGTTGTTACAGACCATGATCAACATCTTGATAATATATTTTGTTTCAGTGCATTTGCAGAATGTTATATTTGAATGAGGGTTTACCGAACTTAAAAACACAGATTGGAAAAAAGACTCCAGCGGATTCACACAGTCCCTGTAAGTCATTGTGGATAATTGATTCCTTCTGCTAAATTAGGGCAGCGTAATGTAAAGAGGGGACAGGCCGCTCTCTTGGACCTTTGACGGCGACGCTACGCCATTTCCACACTCACACGATGAAGCCCAGGTTAGACAGCATGGCCAGACCTCTGCCGTGACGAAGAGGAAGGACCACCAGGTACGCTATGAGCAGCGCGAAGAGGAACTGAACAAAGTGGATGATCAGGTAGCCTGTACAGGTGAGCAGAGAGAGGGGACACTTACCACAATGGAACATATTAGAAATATAGTTCAATAAAATAAACTCAAAATCAAACCATTGCAATACTTGACAAAATATGGGTAAATATACTAATCATTGCAACTTAAATGATTCAGTTAAATCAATGACAGGTCATTGCAAAGGAGACAGGTCGTTGCTTTTTACTTACCCCACATAGTAAAAGCAATCTGCCAGCCTAAGTACTTTGCAATGGCTGCCTAAGAAGGACAGGAAACAGAAAAAATATATTAACGAGAAATATTTTTGTTTATATTGTAAGAGAATAGCTAGCAGCTATGATGATGATGATGATGATGGTGAAGACAATGGTAATAACAAATATTTTCTGGATTGGATGTCTGTGCTATTTGACAGCGCATCAAGACACCGCTTCTGATTGGTTGATGGGCAGTCACTCGTCACTCACCACACTGACGACGGGGCTGGGGCGGTGGTACCTCTCCGGCAGGAACTGCTTCTTTCCTGCCCATAATCTCTTCAGATGCTTTCTGTTAGAAAGGGGATAGAAAGTGACAGGGGACAGGAAGTGACCAAAGACAGTAAGCGACAGAAAACAGGAAGTGACAGGGGACAGGAAGTGACCAAAGATAGTAAGAGACAGAAGACAGGAAGTGAGAGGAGACTAGAAGGGTCAGGAAACATAGGCTGTGTCTCAAACGGAAGGCGGATGCCTCGCTGCCTACATCCTTAGAAGTGAGCTCCCTCTGAAGGTGTCCTAATGGAAAAGGAATCTCAAAAGGCAATGAATGTGGACAGACTTTGAAGGCAGAATGACGTCACAGAAAAGTAACATGATTACTAGCAAGTTAGCTGGCTAGTTCGTAGAAAGTTAACCAAGGCTAAAAAACATTACACTTCACTCCAGTGAATTAAATACATGTATTTATTAAAATAACTACAAATAACAAATTATCGAGTTGAACGAATACTCACTCTTGTAAACAAGCTCCTCCACTGACGCTGACGCTGTCACATCATCCTGCATTCAAAGTCTGTCTAAAATTCACTGCCTTTTGAGGTTCCTTTTCCTTTAGGACACTACCTTCAGAGGGAGCTCCCTTCTAAGGATGTAGGCAGTGAGCCAGCTGCCTTCCATTTGAGATGCAGCCAATGTGACAGGAGACAGGACGTGTCAGTAGACAGGATGTGACAGGAGACAAAGGCCGTGTCCAAAACTATTGAGTATAATTGTTGAGTACACCGAATGAGAAAGTTGTTAAGTTGGTGAAATTTCTAAATGCAGTGTACTTAAAATCTCAGGATGATATAGTTATTACCGGGGTTTCGCTGAGTATACTCAGGAGCATACTTTTCAGGAAGTAAACAACTGTTTTAGTCTCATAACTAAAGACTTTCAGAGTATGAAGGATATTTTTCACATACTAAAACGTACACACTACACGGTATGCAGTATGCTTAGTAGACAGTACATATTTTGTTTTCATGTCCTGACATCTGTGCATGTTGGAGAGCCTGTTCAGTAAGACATCCAAACATGATGCCCTTTAAACCTTACAGGTCCACTCCACAAGGTGGAAAAGGTAAACGCCTGAGCTTTCACAAGCCACAAATTTAACCTGTCGTTAAACCACAGATGAACTTACCTGTAACATGCTAAGACGTGAAATGTGTATGATACAGAGGTCAGGCTGGCAAAAATTGTAGTGGTGAGCCAGGCACCTATCAAGAAAAATACAAAATACCCAGAAGTTTATTTGCGGACGAACAGTTTGAATTCAACATATTCAATAACACACAGTTATGAATGCCTTTGAATTATAGTGGCATATTATTCCATATTAATTTTAAAAATACAAATATAGTATAGCAGCATACATATATAGTATATCACAGTTGAATATTTGTAGCATGCTATCTGAAGATATCTTGCCCAAGTTTGTCCTCAAAATATGAAGCAGATATCATAACCAAATGTAAGCGCCAGGCAATATTGCGGTTTGGTACCCCGGGCCACTTGAGTGAACTCCTCCAGCTGGGGAACCCAGGCAGCGAGGGCGTGGTCTGTGAGGTTACAGGAAACGATCAGATCCTCCAGGGAGCCCCTCAACACGTCCACACTGCCGAAGGCATAGTCGCTCAGGCTGTAGTCTGCCACTGTCATCTGTGCACATGCACACAGAAATCAGTGTGAAACACTAAAGACACACAGAGCCAAGATGGCAGAGCTGGGCTTGGTGGTTAGTACTAGGAGTTTTTATTGGCCAAAGTCCCAGACCGTGGGGCCCATCTGTGCTCTAGGACAGTGCCTTAGCTGGATGAGTCACCTAGCAGCTTCCCAGAATAGCTCATGCTAAGAGATGTAAATGGTACCCACGATGTACAGGCCAATGAGAGAAATGATGGAAGTGCCAATCATCCTGTTGGGAAACTTGAAGAGTGGGTCCCAGGTGTAAACCTTCCTCTGAAACCAGCTCAGCTCCATCTTCCTGTAAGTAATATTATATGAACATATGAAGGACAGAACAAGTATGACTGTATAATGGTGATAACTACCATAGGATATAAAGAGAATCCTGTTAGAAGCTGCACTTGTGAGGGGAGTGTGTTTCCTGAGTGACACACCTGTGTGTGTGTGTGTGTATGTGTGCGTGTGTGTGCGTGTGTTGACACGTGTGTATGTGTGTGCATGCAAGTGTGTGTGTGTATTTAAGTGTTTATAGCCGCGTTTCCACCGCAGGAACTATACCCCGGAACTAGGAACCTTTTGAGGAACTCAGTGCGTTTCCACCGCAGGAACTAGGGTCTAAATTTAGTTCTGGGTGCTTTGTTTTACCCCCCAAAACGTTCCTGCTCGGGGGGTAGTACTTTCCGAAAGTACAGGAACCTTTTGGGTGGAGCTTGCAGCGCTGAACATTTCTGATTGGTCGAGTACTCGTAGCATTTGTGTTGTATTTATTTTCCGCCATTACCCGCCATGTTTGAAAATATGCAGCGGCAAACCAATTTATTTTCATAATAACTTCAAATCAAACGTGTATGTTATGCGGCGCAATAGCCTACTTTTGGTTATAACCTGTCAACGTCTTGGAATTATAACGTGTGCTCTTCTGTTCTTTTCTTGCTTTAGTATTCGTTTTATAAAATGCTAAGCATTCGTGCTGGGACAGCATATTACGTAGGCTACCAAAACATTCAAACGGATTAATTCGGTTGCTGAATATTTTCTTCCGGATTTTCTTTGTTAGCCCGTTGTAATTGACTCAAAACGTTTGATACAGTTATGTGAGGTATGCGGTAGTTCTGCATAATTAACATTGGTGATACAGTACAAGCAAACTGGAAATCACCTTTTTATCCGGGTAAAATAACAGGTTAATTCTAGTAATCTTCGCTTTATCTTTTTCAGACTGCCGTAATTTTACTCAATTTTACTTCCATTTTTCAATTCCACGAAAAGACCAGGAAGACTATGGACTCATTTATGGTGCATGGTTCGCATCTGGAGGGCACACTTCGCTGCTCGGCTAGCAGTAACTTCGAAGGAAAGCAAACGGTGGCTGTACCACTACTAATTTACATTTTCACGCAAGTCCGAGTTTTCGTTCTATTCTTGTCATTTTGCGATTAGCCTATATGGAATTGACAACGAGAAAGTAATAAAACAGCAAATTGTTTACAACGTGTGCATGTTTTCTGCTGTTAATGAATGTGTTTGAGAGGATATATGAAAATCAATAAATACAAAAGTAACCATATATAGTCATTGTTGGTAACCCGTTGTATATAAGTGGAATAAACCCCTCCGGGCTGTCCCGGTTATTAGAAAATAATGTAGGCTACTTCGGTGGTAGTATGGAGTTACAGAAGAAATCATATGACAGATGGACCGACGACAACGTCAGTGGGCTATTTGCCTAATCTTCGCGGTACTTTAGACCCCGGTGGAAACGCAGACAACCATTGGCTGAAGGAACCTTTTAGTTCCTGGTAAAGTAGTTCCTGGGACTGGAAGTTCCGGGTAATTTTGGTGGAAACGCGGCTTATGTGAGTGTGTGTGTGTGAGTGTCTGTAAGTGTGTATGTGTGTGCATACGAGCGTGTGCGTGTGCATGTGTGTATGTAAGTGTGTATAGGTGTATATGTGAGAGTGCATGTGTGAGTGTGTGTGCGTGTGCTTGTGTGTCCCTATATTAAATGCACACACATACCGTTGGGAAGGACGGCTCAGTAAAATCTGAACGTACTGAGCCTGATGACTATGAAGCAACTGCTCCTGACCCTGCAAAAAGGAGAGGAGAGAGGAGAGGAGAGTAATGGAGAAAAGGAGAGAGGAGAGGAGGAGATGAGAGAGGATAGGAGTGGGTGAAGGGGAAAAACAAGAGGAAGTTCAATATGGGAAGTGAAAAACACACATCAGAAATCGTAACAAGTGCGGAACAGTGCAGTACACTGGATAAGAAGGGTGAGTCTGTACACTGTATTTTCTCCCCAGTGCAGCAAATGTAAGTAGCTCTAATATCAGTAACACTGTACAGCAGATGTACAGTGTACAGACTTGTTCTTCTTCTCCAGAACATTATTAAGGAAAAATGCCTTGTCAAGGCCCGCCCACCCCTACCTCCGCCCACCCCTACCTCCGCCCCCTCCAGCTCCAGGTGGATGCGGACGGCCTTCACCAGCATGTGAACAAATCGGCCCAGCAGGAACACCAGACACAGGATACACGGCCACTGCAGCACTGGCTTCTGGAACCTTCCGAGGATCTACCAGCACATGTGGAGATGGAGTCATTCATAGCATTTGGGGGCCTCAGATCAGGGGTCCTCAATCTTATCCAGAAAGGGCCAGTGTGGGTGCAGGTTTTCGTTCCAACCAAGCAGCTACACAGCTGATCCTACTAATCAAGGCCCTTAGCAAAGACTATCGTGGTTGATTAGTAGAATCAGGTGTGTACCTGCTTAGTTGGAACGAAAGCCTGCACCCACACCGGCCCTTTCTGGGTAAGATTGAGGACCCTGCCTCAGATCAAGGAATCTGGTGTTGTCAAGAAATCTTGTGTTGTTGTAACAAGGGATAGGTCCACTGTGGCTTGCAAACAGTAGTGCTAGCCAGCCAGGACTGTACAAAAAAAGATTCAATGAGCCTGATGAGCTAAGGACCAAGGTCCCCACTGAGGGAACTAATCATAGGGGCCATTTTAGCAGACGTTGTACAGACACTTATGTACTGTGGTACAATTTTCATGCAAACCTACATACATACGGTACATACGAACAAACTTATGCCACACAATTAGTATGTAGATGAAGTGCTGACTTACATGGCCAGCAGGGCAGGTCACAATGTCCCACAGTGTTACTACAACCCTGTAAATGAAGAGGTGACAATCAAATAAAGAAGTAAAAATGTGTGACATGGCCAGTTGTGTTAACCACAAAAGAAAAGATAAAATAATGCTTTAAGCATTAAGTGTCAAAATGTGCCAATGTGACAAAAATAATCAGTTTAATCAGCTCAACATCAAATTCTTGGTCTAAAGCACAAACTCTCCTAAAAGGATACTAAACCAAACGTGCTAAATAAAAATAAATAAAAACATGTGTTGCAGTGTCACACCAGACACCACACCAATGTAATCCAGCCAGCAAGCATACAGCAACCCAGTGTTGGCCCAGTGTCGGCACAGCCGTTGTTCCGCAGCAGTTGAGGCAATGCATTTGAGGCTTAGCTGTTAAAATAATGCTAAATAACTAGCCCTGCCGCTATCTGACTGCTGCTGAAATGCTGATTTTTTAAAACTGGTGTACCAACACCTGGCGCCGCCGGTGGACTGATAGGCGCCTGCTTGCGGGGACTTAAATATTTAATGATGCTATCACAGCCCTGAGTACACTTATGAGTACAAAGTCCCGGTCCTGAGCGCTCACTCACCACACTAGAGTGTAAAGGAACCCCAGCACTGCCCCGGTCGCCCGAAAGGGGGTCGACAGGCAGGCAAAGAATGGGAAATACGCCAAGCCCACCTCCAGAGCGCCAACCAGGTACACGATGGCTGCCAGGAACAAGGAAGGCATTCCTTTACTCATCTTTCCTTTTCCACCAGCAGAACTGAGTCAGTCTTATTTCAATTCAGTTAATTCAAAAATTGTAGAGAAATTGTAGAGAAATTCAAAAATCACCATGGAACTTTATGAACATTTTTTAATTAGCTAATTAAATTCATTTTGATTCATTTCTTCAGTTACATTAACATTACATTTATTTGGCAGACGCTTTTATCCAAACCGGCGTACAATAAGTGCCCACCGAAGGTCATTGAAACAACTACAAGAAACAGGCCCGATAAGGTACAATACTCATTACGTAACAGTTATTCATAGCCATGAACACATTACGTCCTGTTTACACAGTTAGCATAGGCTAGGTCAGAGAGTAATGCTAAGTCAAACTAGGAGGCATGACAACAAGCTAAATCATCAAGATAACAATACAAGAGCAATATACGTGCTGGACGGAGGTATATGTAACATGAAAGTGGTGCAGGGGGTATATGTGTTACATGAAAGTTCTACAGGAACAAAGTGGAAGGATATAAATGATAAGAGTGATCCTAGAATGGGAGTGCCGTGCAGAGTGGTGATAGTTAGTCCAGGTATAGTCTGAAGAGATGCGTATTAAGACCACGGCGGAAGATGGGCAATGACCGAGTGACTGAGTGAACGGAATTGAGATGACATTTAATTGAGATGATCCCAACCCTGGCACACCACACATCACAGTACAGCTGGTGCGTTTCTCTTGTGTCACATGTTCCTAATCACCCATTCAGAACAATCTCAGAAATGCTTTTTTTTTCTTTTTTCAACCATAGAATCCTAGGAGCTGCACACACTTCCCTCAGGGTCAGGATCAAACCTCGAAGAACCGAGAGCACCACAGAATCGGATTCACGGGTTCATTTGAAAAAAAGAAAGGAAGAAAGAGGAGTGCTGTACCTATGGCCCACGTCGGGACGTGAAACGGCAGATATCGCTCGGAGAAGAGCACCATGACGCTGGACGACACCGCGCCGAAGGCGAAGCCGTAAGACCACCTGTTACTGAGGCTGCTGATCAGGTCCAGTGGGCTGAAATTCATTAAGACCACCTGTTACTGAGGCTGCTGATCAGGTCCAGTGGGCTGAAATTCATTAAGACCACCTGTTACTGAGGCTGCTGATCAGGTCCAGTGGGCTGAAATTCATTAAGACCACCTGTTACTGAGGCTGCTGATCAGGTCCAGTGGACTGAAATTCATTAAGACCACCTGTTACTGAGGCTGCTGATCAGGTCCAGTGGGCTGAAATTCATTAAGACCACCTGTTACTGAGGCTGCTGATCAGGTCCAGTGGACTGAAATTCATTAAGACCACCTGTTACTGAGGCTGCTGATCAGGTCCAGTGGGCTGAAATTCATTAAGACCACCTGTTACTGAGGCTGCTGATCAGGTCCAGTGGGCTGAAATTCATTAAGACCACCTTTACTGAGGCTGTATCAGGTCGTGGACTGAAATTCATTAAGACCACCTGTACTGAGGCTGCTGATCAGGTCCAGTGGGCTGAAATTCATTAAGACCACCTGTTACTGAGGCTGCTGATCAGGTCCAGTGGACTGAAATTCATTAAGACCACCTGTTACTGAGGCTGCTGATCAGGTCCAGTGGACTGAAATTCATTAAGACCACCTGTTACTGAGGCTGCTGATCAGGTCCAGTGGGCTGAAATTCATTAAGACCACCTGTTACTGAGGCTGCTGATCAGGTCCAGTGGACTGAAATTCATTAAGACCACCTGTTACTGAGGCTGCTGATCAGGTCCAGTGGGCTGAAATTAATTAAGACCTCTGGTTACTGAGGCTGCTGATCAGGTCCAGTGGACTGAAATTCATTAAGACCACCTGTTACTGAGGCTGCTGATCAGGTCCAGTGGGCTGAAATTCATTAAGACCACCTGTTACTGAGGCTGCTGATCAGGTCCAGTGGGCTGAAATTCATTAAGACCACCTGTTACTGAGGCTGCTGATCAGGTCCAGTGGACTGAAATTCATTAAGACCACCTGTTACTGAGGCTGCTGATCAGGTCCAGTGGGCTGAAATTCATTAAGACCACCTGTTACTGAGGCTGCTGATCAGGTCCAGTGGGCTGAAATTCATTAAGACCACCTGTTACTGAGGCTGCTGATCAGGTCCAGTGGACTGAAATGTTATTAAATACAGTCATTACACACAGCAGGTCTCTCCTGCTCAAATATGTCTCTGAAACACTGAAAGAAAATTTCGATAAAATCTAAAAACACTCCTGAAAACCTGAAGCAGAAAAATATAATAACCACAGCATACAGTCATATGAAATAATAAATTTGTTCCAAAATTTGTTGATTTCATCCGCAGGAATTTTTCCTGGTGGTATAAAAGAATTTCAAATAATTTTGTGACCAAAATTTGCAGCAGATCTGATGACAGAGTCTCTACCCACCATGTAGCAATTTCAGAGCTCCTGGATAACTTTTAAAACATACAATGCATAATTCACAATAACACTGCACGGTATTAATGATGCTGTTTTGTATTAATTGTGCCAGTGTAACAACATTACAAGAAAGGTACATGTTTGCTGACTGACACGTAACCTCTCTCTAGTCCAGGACAGACCTTCAGGTGACTAAAAACTAATGGCAAGGTTTGGTGATATTTCAGTAGCTGGTCGGGTGTGGCCAAGTTACCAAAGTGGAATCAGTAACTACTGAATTCCTAATGGTCAGAGAGAAAAACACCACTCACACAACTATGCCAAAGTGGCCCCTGAGAGCAGGGATCTTGCTGTCGAGGGCCATAAGTGTAGTCCTCCTCTGGAGGAACGACAGCACAGCCATGATGAAGAGCTGGAGCAAGATAGGAATACAGTAAATCAATCAATCAATAAATCAATAAATCAAATACTTATTAAATCAATCAATAAAAACTCAATAAGTCCGACATTGTTTTTGTCCTTGCATTTGTACTTGGTAAAAAAAAAAACCAGCTACTTACAGCCGGCACAAGGGAAAGATGCAGGAATAGACCCATGGAAATGCCATTTTCACACGTCTGATTGCCAGCACTTCTATAAGACAACCAGAGACAAAAGACCTGTCTTAACGAATGAGTACAGCTGGGGTTTCTGAGGAGCGACTTTTAGTCTCACTGAAATACATTTGTCAGATGCGAGTTATGGCCCAGAAGCAGAAACCTCTGAGAATAACTCAACCTAAGAGGTGTGGTTATGATTTGTGCATTGGCAAATTAATCAACACTGTAGTTGCTCCAGAGGCACCAAAGACAGAACTAACCAGAAAGGATTTGAATAAAAAGGGGAAATGCAAACATATATTAGTCTTGAACACATTATACAGATTCCCAAGACAACACAATCAGGTCCACTGCTTTGTTTGGGGGAAATAATCCATACTGATACTCTGAAAGTTACACTGAAAGAATAATCTGTCAGTGTAACAGCGTGTGGTTAACCATTATTTCATATTAACTACTGTGTACACAACATCATTACGGAAGTGGCCTGAACATTTCTGCATGGTGGTGATGTTGCCTCTTTGGAAGTGACCAGAGAAGCTAACTGCATAAATAAACGATAGCAGGAGTGGGTTCAATGAACTATGCCAATGACCCCTCTGCCGGGAGAGACAAACGAACTATCGCGGCAGAAACTTTGCAGCTTGGTGGAAAAATCATCTGTATTTGTAAAACACAGCTTAAACTTTAGAGTTCCCCACCGTCATCTTTTTTATGGCTGTCACCTTGTTGCTCTGAGAGAAAAAGTTCATTTGCACTTTGGTTTTATATGGATGGATGTTAGACGCATTAATCTATCATCGAAGATACAGATCTGTATCATGGGAGTCTGAGATAAATTCATTTACATTTTTACTTTAATGACGTAGCACATACGCTCACTGGTTTAGGAATACCGTTATCCAGGTCTGGTATAGTCGCTCACATAACTAAAGTAGATGTCCTTATGTTCTCTTACATTGTAAGCTTCTCTGGATAACAGTGCTAAATGTATGTCATGTAATACACAAATCATGAGATGTGAAGCCACCTGAACCCTTTCTAATGGCTGAAACCATATTCCTTCTTACAGTCGCTCTCCATTCATGCTACTTCTGTAGCGTTAATCATTTCAATGTTAATAACTGTGAACTGAATAAAACCATTCAAGACTAACTTAAAAAAATATATAATAAATTAACAACAAAGGCGTGACATTTTATCAAAGAACAAAAAACATTCCAAAATCACAGGACCTTTACAAAGAGTTGACTATTTGAATTTAGAATTGATTCAAAGGTAGATTTAACTTTTAAAAATTCACCACTCACCTGGTATCTTCAACTATCATCTTAGTATGAAAACAGCAGCAGGTGGTTGTCGGGTATGAACTCTTGATGTGTCACGACAACTCCTGGCTTGACGGATGTCTTCTCGGCTAAATTATGCGACGCTTCCCTACCGTCTCTCATTGACAAGCAGTAATTCCGAGAGCTACCTTTGACCACATGCATTGTCTTAGCAAGAGTGGAACAGGGAAGTGCTCACGGTAACAGATATCGACTGAGCCGCAAGTTACTGAGTAAGGACAGAACAAACACAAAACCGGCACCTGCAGTTAGAGCACCTGTTAATCTTTTGATTGTGCTCAAGTTAATCTCATTTCTCCTCTTTCGTTTCTGTTCCACTATGGTGGGATGACCATACATTTAAATTACTTTCCAATCATAACATGGGACATTTACGAGTGCATTCTATTTTCATCGGAAAATCAGCACCAACTCAAATGATCTAGTCGTATTGCTTAATATACTGCAATTATCCACATCGCCAGAAGATGTCCCTATTCGTTCGCATCTGCCACAATATGTGACTAGTTCCCATAAAACAGTGGCGCAAGATATATACGTAATATGCTCTCGACTCAATGAGGTTAGTGGGGAAAATGTGAGCCTGCTTGCTGTCATATACTTTCTTGTATGTAGTTCGCGCTGTAAATTCTAGTGTTAAGACAATGAATATTCTCGATACATGGGTTCTAATTTGCTAACATACTAACGGAAAAACAAACAATAAAATAATCGGAAAAGTTAAGCTTTAGCATTCCGTCTGCAGGTGTCGTTTCCTCTGTCTGAATCGCACGTTGAACCTAGCCGAATGAGTTCCTACAGCCTACTGATGTCGTCTAACTTAGTTCTGTCTTTTTTAATTGAACAAAAGATTGCCATTCCGAGTACTATTTCCTATGATGTATGCTGTTGATATTCGGGTGGCTACCTGTGACCTTCACTTGGGATACCGAGTATTTTTCATAGTAGTATTCTGCTGCTATGTGACTCAATATATATGCCGTAATATAGAGTAAAAAACAGACCGTAAAAACATCCTGTTAACGCACTGGAATGCCGCTTCCACATTCGTTGTAATTTCATTGTGTTGGATACCTGTATCATAAACGTCAATCACAAGAATATTTGGGATTGGGGAGACTGGAGGACCGCTTTGATTTTTTTTACCCGGTACATGGTACAATGTCTTTTGTTGTTTTGGGGGCAGGATATTTAGAAATGGGGTGCATATGTAAAATAGTTTTGTGTCTATGCACCAGTGTTTTCCAAAGTACAGTATAGCATATGTTATTTTGCTTGCAACGTTTCATAAGCTGAATAGCATGCATTTTAAAAAGGTCTGGATAACGGCCTCTACTCTGTCCTACAGGTGCAGGATGATGCGGCAAAACATGGCCAGACTGGTGGCGGCAACTTGTCGGCATGCCTGCCAAGGGAACCGACAGATTCTACAGCCGCGGGCTTTGAGCATCGCACACGCTGCTTTCTCCAGTGAGCCCAGCGTTCCGTTGAAACCCGCGTCAGTGGCGCTACTCAGCCGTCTTCGCTGCCCCACGCATCCCGGGAGCTTAGCGCCGCGGAGGGCTCTAAGCTCAAACAGGCCCGGATGGTACGAAAGTATGGCGGATTCCACGCCGGTGCATCTGACCGAGCAGTTGCTAGTCACTATGCAGCAGACGACGGGGCTACCGTGGTGGGCCAGCATCATCGGCACCACCCTGGCGCTGCGGACCGTCATCACTCTCCCGTTGGGGGCCTATCAGATGGTCATAATAGGAAAGGTCTGTTCTTATATTGAGAGTCCGAAACCGTGTTGCATCTGTAACTGGCAGATGTCTATTTATGCTGATATTACTCAATTTTCATGCTGGTAACTGCACAGTAAAATGTCCTGTGTTAATTCAACTCTAATGGAGTCCAATAGGAACCACATGTACACTGTAAGAGCTCATGTCAGGCAAAACACTTTACTGTGACAGTTTTTTCACCTATGAAATAATCTCTTGAGGTCTATTTGGAACACTCAGTCTGTTTGCATTCTGAGCAGTGTAGAAAGTTTGACCTTTTGGTTTGAGGGATGCATCCAGTTTGGCTTGGTACTGGGAATGGGGATGTTTGCCAACTGCTTGTGAGAAAACAAGTCTAATTTGAGTGCTGTGTGAGGTTGAAATGCAAGGCAAATTTAATATGTACTCCAGTGGGAGTTAACTATGAAAAAAAAAAAAAAATTAATCCCAAGAAGATCATCTACTGAGAACTTGGCTCAGAAGCAGTGAGGTCCCTTGCAGTGGCTTTAGAGCTCCATCCCCATGAATCATGTATTTATAATGAGTACAGTGTTTTAAGTGTGAATGACATTTAAGGCATATACATTTCTCTGTCTAAGCAGTGCTTAGTTTATGAGGCACACTTCACCTCCCAGCTGTGGGGTGTGTTTTACTTGCGGAACAGCCCAAGGCCCGCCCCCTGCTCTGGGGTCATCTAGTCGGCATGGAAGGGCAGGTTCAGGAGTTCGCAGTCTCCTACCTACTCTGTGCTCATACACTCCATCACCAGCAGCCCTGACCCACAGCTACAAACCACATATATACTGTGAGTTTTTTAAGTGAGTCGCATTCCATTATAGTCAGTGGCGTCTTCCACCATACAAGGGTGTAAATCCAATCAATTCTCGTGGACTAACTGTGAAGTTGCCTCTTCTACACAATTAGAAATAAATGCTAAAATCGTGACTGGCGTGAAAGTGGTACAGTACAGTGCAGTCATAACAAATTGGAACTGCCAAGATTGCCGATGCTTAAATCTCATACCGTGCCCCTTGTGTTTTGAGTGGGCTGCATTGGACTCCTTGGAATGTGAGTGGGTTGCCCCAGTAACGTCAAAAGATGTTTCCCCCTGACCCTGGGAAAAGCTGTGTTTTCTTTATTTGGCAATGCCCCCTTATCTTTGCTCTGTACCAGATCTCAGGAGGACGTTGAGAATGTTTATAAATGGTCGTCTCGTGTTTTTCTTTTAATTAAGGGAAACAGATGTTCTTTCTGGAAGAAAAAAAAAAAGAAAAATGATATTCAGTTGAACCTTGAGGGCCGGCCTTTTAAAGCAATGTCCAGTATTTTTGTATGTTTATGGAGGCCATGTGTTTTGATTTTTGAAGGGTAAGGTTTGCCAAATGAAATAGCCCCCTGTGGCCTTGCTTTCAGCTAGGTCGAGGCTCTGCAGGCGGAGATTGCGGAGTTGGCGAAACGCCTGCGCTACGAGGTCTCTGTGCGGGGCAAGCAGCTGGGCTGGTCAGAAAAAGTCTGCCGGTAAGAGCCGACCTTCGACCTCCTGGTAGCACATCTGGGTCAGTTATTCTAGCTTGCCAGTAGCGAATATGCATTTCTCGCCAGGGTCTCTAGAAAAAGTAATCTGCCTCAAAGGATGGATAAAGAATGCAAAAATAGAACAAAAATATTTTTAGGTATTGTTCATCAATTAATAGAGGATTGTTATCTGTTTGTTGTTTGCGTGTCAGTGGTAAAAGCTGGCACCTATACTCTGTGTGTGTGTGTGTGTGTGTCTGTCAGTGTCAGTGGTTAATGGCTGCGTGTGTACTGTGTGTGTGTGTGTGTGTGTGTGCATCATTGGTATAAGGTTTCATCTGTACTGCATGTGCGTGTGTCAGTGGTAAGCAGCTGTGTCTGTCCTGTGTGTGTGTGTCTGTCAGTGGTTAACGGCTTTGTCTGTACCTCATGTGTGTCTGCGTTAAACGTGTCCATTGTCCTGACCACGCTCCCCTTTTCTCTTTTTAACACCCACGGGTAGGTACCAGTTCAAAAAGAACTTGCGGCGGATCGTTTCGGAGCTGTATGTGCGGGATAACTGCCACCCCTTCAAGGCCAGCCTGCTGGTGTGGGTGCAGCTGCCCATGTGGGTGTGTCTCTCCCTGGCTCTGCGAAACCTCAGCCTGGGCACGTCAGACTCCACACAGGGTAACCACTCACACTTACAGCCTGTACTCGTTCATTCAGAACATGCTGTAACATGAACAATATACATTATTCATTCAGCACACTGTAACACTAACAATATATATCATTCTTTCAGCACACACTGTAACACTAACAATATATATCATTCATTCAGCACACGCTGTAACACTAACAATATGCATTATTCAGTCAGCACACACTGTAACACTAACAATGTACATTATTCATTCAGCACACACTGCAACACTAATATTCTATATAATTCAGCGCACACTGTAACACTAAATATATATCATTCATCACATGCTGAAACACAAACAATATACATCATTCATTCAGCACACGTTGTAATGTTAACATTCTACATCATTCATTCAGAACACACTCTAGCACAAACATTCTACATCATTCATTCATTCACACTATTGTAGGTATGTAACGATACACTTGGCTCACGATTCGGTATGATAAACGATACAGGGTTTCACGATTTTATACTCACAATATTTTCTCACAAAGTTTGAATGCAAACAAGTTATGACTAGATGATTGACTTTTTTATTTTGTAAACACAATGTATAGTTTTCAGTGCAATAGATAATAGAATGTCTTCAATGAAATAAAACAAATTAGCTTGTTCGACCAGTGACCACAAAACTCAATTTAAATAGAAAAAAAAAAACTTCAATGACTAGACGGATTTTCTTTTTCTAGACTAGAATAAGGACACACCTTTTTCAGTAAAATCAGCATTTAGACAATTTCAGGCAGCAACTGAGATCTTTGAGAATTCACAATGTCTCCTGCAGTTGTAAAAACACGCTAACTTAATTGGGACTGAATTAGCTTGAACTGCAAGGTATGCTTTTGCCTGAGAGGCACGCGTTGAATAAATGAGCGTTTACTTTCCACCGCATCAGTGGACAGCTGGAAAGCAGGATAGCGCAGAGGTGCCTCAATTAAGTTCCCCCCCGGCATCAGTTCAATTGTATTTCAGCTGCAACACAAGTCACAAGTGTTCATAATCTGCGTTACGACTTCACCAAAAACGAAAGAGGGGAGAAAATATGTGTTGCGTTCAGGACAGTCGGTGGCAGATTTAGAAGTCCTACAAGTGGTATGCAGTGTTTGGTTCCTGTTTGCGGTGTTGAGATAGAGGAGTTTGGCAAATGTTTGGTGGAACATCTCGCTGACAGACGTGAAAAGGCCAGGATTATTTTATCCAGAATGCACCGCTGCCATTACCAACATAATTTGGAAAAAGAACATTACAGGACGTCCTGAGTTAAAACTAGCCTTGTGAAAATTGGGCTAAAGAATGTGTTTTGGCGGCATAATTGAAAGAGATAAGATTTAGCTGATATGGCGATCAATTTTTCAGCTGCACGATGTGTATCATCACGTTTTTGGATTGTGAAATTTTGTGTCATGATGCATCGTTACACATCTACTCAGCACACACTGTATCACCAACATTCTACGTCATTCATTCAGAACTCACTGTAACACTTAACATTCTACATTTGTTCAAAAAATCTATGAGAAACAGGTTAATGTTTATTTTACACCAGTCAATGACTTCACCTTGTGTGTTCTGCAATTTGAAATCCTGTTAGGAAAAAAAAATGGAACTTTGAAACAGTCTTTTTTTTTGTCAGTTTTTATTGTTATTATTTACCGTGCAGTAAACCTATTGCTGCGTGTTGTGTTTCTCAGCTCTGCAGGGAGAGCTGGCAGTAGGGGGCGCTCTCTGGTTTCCAGACCTCACTTTGCCTGACAGCACCTGGGTCATGCCTGTGTGCTTGGGGCTGGCTAACCTCCTCAGCGTGGAGGTGAGTCACCTGTCTCACGTGGCAACCAGGCCCGTGTCTCCACAGGTGTCCTCTATCCGTGTTCTACAGAGGGCTTAATCTGCGCTTTTAGTGTTAAATAAGTGTTCAGCCCCACCCATGATTAAACTTTTATCCATCATTTGCGGTGCCCTTATATGACCCCTTTTATAAGTGGGTGTTTCCTGTTTAACACCCACTTATAAATGTGCCTTGGGGGAAACTATTTGTTGCGACTGCACTCTTTATAACCCCAATCTCCCCTTTGACCCCCCCACCCTTTGGTTTTTAGATATTTGCACTGCGGCGACTAGAAGCCTCAAAGCTTCAGAAGTACATGACCAACTTCATTCGTGGAATTTCCCTGGTGATGATCCCTCTTGCAGCCACCGTTCCCTCCGTAAGTCACAAGGTCTTGCTGGTCTTACAGACACACGCACATGAATACACTGCATGGTGTTAACCCATGATGTCCTGGTCAAATTATCACAAGCACAAAATCTGATTGGCTGCGGAGTCCCATGCATTCCCCACCGACTTTGACTCCCCAGGCTGTCACTGCAAACAAAACAGTTAACCTACCTGGTTGAATAAAGGTGAAAAACAATACACCCACTTGCATTCCACACAGGCATACGTTGCGTTAGCGAGTGCAGCACATACAGCCACACACAAGATCACGCACTCTAAGTCTGGGGCTGAGAAAACGACGAGGAAGTTTCTCACCGTAGCGATAGTTCCGCCTGACCCACACAAACAGGCAGAGGCATTGAATGTTTATAAGGGTGTGAGAACTCTGACCTTTGACCCTTGCCCTCTGCCCCCTAATTTCTCTCTTACTCCTGCAGTCAATGGCCCTGTACTGGCTGAGCTCCAGCTGCGTGGGTCTGTTCCACAACCTGCTCCTGCGCTCCCCCCGATTCCGTCGCCTCTGCCGAATCCCGCCGACGCGGTCCGACTCGGACACGCCCTACCGCGACATCGCCACCGCCTTCGTCGCCAAGTACCTGAAATAGAGCCTGGAGCCCAGGCTCTGGTCATGCAAACGGGGGTTGTGAATTTGAATCTGACACTTTTGCCGCGCCCTTGAGTAGAAGGCCAAAGCCTCTGTGTTCCAAATGGCTCCCCACGGTGTACACGTTGTGGCCTTTGCTTTGTGAGTCACCCTGCCCTGGATAAGATAGCCTGGTCACTGAAGACTCACTCAGGCCATTTGCCATTGGCTGTGCGATTCCACTTCCTGACCAACAGGGGTCCCCAGCACTCCTATAGACCCACAGAGAAACAGTCATGAGGCATCAGTTATTTCACTACTTGACTCTGTATGAGCTGAGGAAAGTGTACTGCCACCACCAGTCAAAAACCGGTGGTGGTCAATTGTCTGCGATGACTTACCAGCCCAGGGGCCAGGCAGCATCCTCAAACCACACTGAAGACTCGCCCCATTGGGACATGAAGAGAGGTGGGGCAGAACTGCTAGTCTGTCATGTACCTCTGTACCCCTAACTCACAGGTACCAGCCTGTACTCTCCTCAGAAGAGACCAGAATTATTTGTTTATGAAGCCCCTGCTGATGTGTGTCCTATTGACAGAGTAGCTGTTGGATTAAAGTGGCTCCTGATAGCCTAGTGCTATTTATCTTTTTAGTTGTTTGCTATTCTCCACTCAGGCAAGAAAAAATACCTCCCTGAAAGAATGTTACTTTAATTTGCATCTAGAAAGTCGAGGCCTATTAAAAAACTGCAAAAAATCATAATTTCCACGTTAACGTAATTAAAAGAAAACTATTTGTCGTCTTTTGTGAAATACTGTAAAAACTGTAAAACAAGTATTGGAAATTTATGTCTTAAAATTATATTGCTGTCTGTCTCCAAAAGGCTATTCCTGAATCATAAAGGTTATGAGGAGATGAGAGATAAAAAAAACTTGATGGTATAGTGTGTTATTTTGACATGTTTAACTACTGGCCCTGAATCAAGTGTGAAAATACCAGTAGAGGCTTCTTTAAAGAAAAGTCTTAATTCAAGTAATTTAAAAGGCACATTAATCATCAAAAAATGATCTGTGGGTTTGTGTACAGAAGTATAAAAATGGGAAAGGCGGTATCTTCTGGGCGGGGTCAGTCTTGAATAAAACTACTGTAAACCGGCGTGGTACTGTATTAGCCGTTATAGAACTGAAGCTGTCAAAACAGGACGGCACTTAGAACGACAAGATGCTGGTGCTTTTTGTTCTTGTGGCGTCCCTGTCGTTTATGACTGCGGCTTCGGACCGCGTTCCCCGCAGCTGCGGCACTTGCAACACCACTGGCTGCGACCCTCTCCCTGCTGACGGCTGCGAGTTCGGCAAGGTTCTGGATTCCTGCGGCTGCTGTTCGATGTGCGCGGCCGGCCCGAAAGAGCCTTGTGGAGGGCGGGGATCCACAGCGAAGCGATGCGCCGCTGGGCTGGAGTGCGTGAAGAGCGACAAAGGGAAAAAAGGCAAACTCGGAGTTTGCGTCTGCAAGAGCGACTATGAAGTGTGTGGCACCGACGGAGTGACTTATGAAACCGGGTGTGATTTGAAAGCCGCCAGTTTGAAAGCAGTCGACCAAAATAACCCTGAGATTAAAGTCCAGAATAAAGGAAAATGCCCGAAAGGTGATGATATTATTATTATTATTATTATTATTTAGTAGTTGTGATTGTTTTAGTAAGCTATCGCTATTGTTTTATAATATAAATGTCATGTATCCTTGTTTTCTGAAAGTAATAAGGAGATGCGGTGGCTGATTTAAGCTTTACAGAAAATATAATTCGATTTAAAGAATACAATTCGGATCATGTTTACGGTTTTAAATAGATTGAACTACTTTTTAATCTGTGACAGGGTGGCAGCGGTCTTTCGTTACAGATTCGTGCAGAATGTATTTATAAAACCGTCGTCCCTATTCCAGAAGTCGACCGAAATAGACTTTATCGTGGTCATTTCGTATTCGTTCTCAAATGGACCGCTGAACGAGCTATAGAAGGCTGCAGTAACCTTCCATACTGACGCGTTTACCCGTTCGTGGAACCTGATGTCTGCGCGCACACCACTCTCGGTGACGCAGGTGCTGGATGAATATTTATTCGGAACCATTATTTTCAAAACGTTAGAGCAGGGGGGTTCAACTTTTTCTGATCCGGGAGTTCCAAAGGCTCATAATCACCTAGGAGAACCCATCATGCGTTTTTTATATGTTGTGCGTATTTTCCCAAATTTATATATAGTCATTGCATATCAAGTCTGGCCAGGGACCCCCTACAGTACCTTCAAGGACCCCCAGGGGTCTGCGGACCCTCTGTTGAAAACCCTGGCACTAGAGAATAATAGCTGGTATAATAGCAGTATGATCTGTGCCTCTTCATTGTAGTTAGTGAACACTTTTAAACTTACATGGCAAACTAAAATACATGAATTTCACCTGGGAGTGCATGCCAAAATCAATATCAAGTTAATGGAATCCAAAAATGAAGCTGTCTTGCAATCTGTTTTGCAGAAGATTCTATCATGAAAGGATTGGCAGCAGCAATTATTTTGTCATATTTAATGCATGATTCCATGACATGCACAGAGACTTTTGCCTTTAGCAAAGGAGCAGAATTGGTAGCTGTCACTCGTTGAATGAAAAGTGAACACAGGTCACTGACAAGGCCGCGGTTCCCAAATTGTGGGCTGGGGCCCGTCGGCAGGGGTCGTGAGAATGGCTGGGGTGGGATGTGAGAGGCATGATTTTTTTTTTAAATAGCCTGTACGTCACAGAGTCTCCACAGTCCCTTTTGTACATAGACTTGTTTTGATATGCCATAAAATAGTTTTCATTTCACATTAGATCTTGATATGTGGCTATGTTGTGATAGGGTATGTGTGGTCACAGAAAGTGTATTATTTTGCTGAGTAAATAGGTCCTGCAGTAGTGGCAGAGATGTGTAGCAGAGTGGTGTAGCCGAGAAATTTGTGGGTGGATCAGGGAGAGATTTGGATCGCAGACGAGGGGGTGGAGTGGGGAGGGGATTGAGATCGTGGATCAGGAGGGAACACCAAGTTTTTTGGGTGTGCCAGTCAAAAACTGGGTGTCTTGGCCACACAGGAAAGAACATGCTGCTGTTGCCAGTGGGGTCCTGGGGGTGGAATGCTTAGGAATCCCTGTGATGATATATTAGGGGAGTGCTGGGTCTTCATTACTGCCTCCCTCTGAAACCCTGACCCTCTCCATGTCTGGGGGGAGAACATGGGAATATCGTGCCATTGTCTGACCAATCGGCTTCTTATATTCACAGTAAATACGTGCAATAGATGAAATCATGCTCAGTTATACTGTCAGTATGATTTGCTGGTAGGCAGTACAGCTGTCACTGTAAAGATCGTAATATTTCATAATGTGAATGAATGCTTAATTGCATGTGCTGAAGTGGAGGAACGTTGCTCATAAATTTATGACCTTGTTTAATACACTACATTTAGCAGATATGTCTATCTCATCCAGAGTCACTAGGTACACTGCTTACCTGTTTTTACATGCAAACCAATTACTCACATGGATATTTAGAGAAGCAGCTCAGGTAAAGTATCTTTGCTGAAGGACCTGGCAGCTTTGGCCTAAATATGAATTGAACAGGCAACCTCATTTTGACAGATTGATGGCATAGCGGTTAGCACTTGCAAGACGGAGGGTTCTGGGTTCAAATCCTGTTTGCACGTTCGCATGCCTTCCCCTTGTTTGCATAGGTTTCCTCTGGGTACTACAGTTTCCTCCCAATGTCCAAAGACGTGTAGGCCCGAGGGCTCACTTGAAAAAGAAATGTCAATCTCAGTCTGACTGCCCTGGTTAAATAAAGGTTAAATAAGAAAAAAAGTGTTTTTAAAAAATGTAACCATTGTACCTGACTCCTGTGTAAGTGAGGCCTGGCTGAGATTCTAAGCCAGGCTGTGGCTAAGCCAGTCACTAGCAGAACATGAAACCCCACCCAGACAGAGCAGCACAGAGACTGTGAATAATGTCAGCACACAATGGAGGAGATGGCTAATTGACTTTTCGCTCATTGTGAGACAGGCGCGTCGTCTGAAATTCCGGCCACGGGTGGATTGCGGCCCATGAAAGGAGGTGATGGTTGATCAAACAACAGCGCGATGATTATGGACACACCGCCTGGGCTGTTGTTTCAGGGCAAAGCCTGTCTCCTCAGCTCAGCGAACCCTGGCATGATTAATCCTGTCTGTGTGCCAGCCCGGGATTGGCCGGTCAATAGGGGGTATTTATAAAAAAAAAGAAAATATGCCTGTTAGCCGAGCGTGTTGCATTCCACAGAGTTGCTGGGGTCTAATTTGCCTGTATCCAGTAGAGCCGAACCAGACTCGTGCTTCAGCAGCAAGCCCCAGCAGGCACTATTTGTTTTTGCATATAAACCCTGTACGTCACAAGCATTTTTTAAAAATATTTTTTAATGGGAACTGACTTTAAAATTTATTTTCCCATACCGGTTTTGACCTGAAAGTGTGGCGGGACCAAATGGGAAATCTGTCTCAGATCAGACCTGAGTCAAATAATTATCTGAAATACTTTAAACCTAAAAGAACTCCACTAACATTCCTGCAGATTGATGACTAATTTAATAGAGACATCCATCTACACCAGTATCCAGCATAGAAGCTTTCTTTTAATATGTTTGTACAGATTTGGTAACTCAGGTCATTGAATATTCTCAGTCATCTGCAGGTGTGTTTTCTAATCTTTACCAGAGTCTGAAGAGTTAAAGTTTTTCAAAAACATGTTTGACCCAGGTCTGTCTCAACTCTGACTGTTATGAAAAGAAGATAAAAAACTCAATGCTGAGACAGTTTCAGGTCAAAATTTCTAAAACGCCCTTTTGGAGCATTAAGAATGATTGATGAATTTGAACTTGATGCACGTAAAATTACAAGATCTTATGTCAAACTCGAAACTTTATTTATGGCGGCTGTCTATAAGGAGGCCCCAATGAAATGACTTTGGGGGGGTCGGAGTTCAAGTATATTTACGGTCCCGCACGTACTAGCTTCCTCTCCTGTTTGTATAGCGTCACACAGAAAATGAAGAGCAAACACTTAAGAGGAAGGAATCCATAAGCGATGTCAGCTTATTTCGTTTACATATTTGTCTGGTTTACAAATGAATTTAAAGCGACTCTCAGATTACAATAACAAGACTGGCCTCTGAGGAGCATTCCATATTTGTATGTGTGACAGTTTCCTAATTTTATTTATCCATGCTTTCTAATCTTTTTATTTATTTATATATTTCTGACAGTGACTGCAGTGAGGAAGAAAAATGGAATATATATCAGATGATAAATTTCAGTGAAGCAGAACTTTTAAAGACGTAGCCTGAAGGAATAATGGAGCGGTCGCTGTGCATTACTATTGAAAACTGGTTTGGCTGTTCTCCAGAAAAGACAAGACATGTTTTTATATGTCATGCTTACTATCATATATAGTTAAGAGGCAGCTGCTGATGAAGACACACACGCACACACACACAGACAAGAAACAAAATAAATCTGGATCCACAAAATGACAGATGTTTGTTATCTTTTTATGAATAAATGTGTACCTATCGTACAGCATACTATAGACTATAGAAGGCTCATTACCTACAATGCAGTAGCCATTGCCAGTTAAGGTTTTGACTATATAATAACCTTTTAACATTGCATCTCTGTGTGAGCACCTAGGACTTTGATTTCTACCAGGTGAATTGCTAGCAGTATACTAAGCCAGGGTAAACTTTAGCTCTCTTTTAGACAAATCATTACATTTTTAATTGTTCATTTATTTTTTCTCACTTCCAAAGCACGTTCAGAGTCTTTCAGAACATAGGTACATAAGAATACATAATGTGAAGAACAGATCATTGAGCAAGGCCATCATGTACCCTCAGTCTAGAGAGCAGAGGTGGAAAGTCCAGGGATCAAAAAGTAAAAGTCCTTCCATGTGTTTTGTCTGCAGATGAACTTTTATTTCACCAGTAAGTTCTACCTCCTGGCTGAGGAATTGTGCACATTTGCAAATCCAGGTGATTGAAACAAAATACTGGGCTAGACTTTTACTTTCTGAACCTGGATTTTCCACCTCTGCTAGAGAGTATCCAGCTCTGCACCAAGACTAAGATTGAACATTGCAAGGGTCTCTGCCTCTGCTGCATGTCTGGTTAAGCTGTTCCATGCTTTTGAATCCTCCCCCGTGAATTCATTTCTGCCAGTTCTCCAGAGTACTGGTTCTGGGCATCCATCTCTGGAGTATCACAGCGGCAGAGCAGAACTACCACACCCCCTGGCTCTTCTTTTTCTCTAAACCAGAGAGCACGTATCAGTCAATATGTGCACTATTAGCAATCCATCCACTTGAAAATTCCTGCCTGGAAGAACTGTTGATTCTTGCCCTCTGGAAAAGAGACTATGGCTAAGATAGATTGATGTGCAGTTAGAAGATATTAAACTGCTCGCGTTGCATCTGTCCTCCCTCCTCCAGCTCCTGCCATCGTGACAGCGCCCGGAGAGGTGTGGAACGTTACGGGCTCTCAGGTGTACCTGAGCTGCGAGGCCATCGGAATCCCCACCCCCGTGCTCACCTGGAAGAAGGTACAGAGCATGACTTGGTTTTAAAGGGAGGCTGGGCGGTGGGGCTAAGTACTTATGAAAGACTGATGCCTATTCAGTCAAGCTTTGCAGTGCACGGACTGTAGGGTGCACCATGTGTTCTTACCTGTCTCTCCTGCGAGCAAAGACAGCTTTTGTGAACAATTATTCTTTAATAATTGAAATAATGTTTGTTATCAGCATATGATTAAGCAACTAATGATCACTGGGGATAGTAAGGTTCAAAAAGAAAATGCAGTTTTTCCATACATTAAAAAGATCTTGATATTTTTAATGTGTGGGATCACACATATCATTCTAAGCTGGTGTAAAAATGTGTGAAAAAACATTCCAAAAAACTCTTCAAAGGGTTAAAGAGGATCAATTTGTATTTTATTATGAGAACCATTTCACTATCAAAGCTATCACATCATACAAATAATGTTTCATGTGGAAAGTATTTACTCTATTTGTTTTGCGTGTACAATCAAGCACCAATCTTTAGTTGTTTATGTTCACTTCTCTGGAGTTGATTCCTCAGTATGGCTTTGTTAAAACAAAGGATGTGTAAAAAAGATCAACACCATTAATAACCACAGACACAATAGCAGAGGAAACAGGAAGGGTTGTGGGAAGGGGAAATAGCGATTCCGTCACATGGACACAAACAGAGATATTACAGTCACACCTATACAACAATGTACCCATGTCTCAGTTTCGAGTTATATTGATGTTTCATATTTGAGATATATATTTTTGGAAGGCTTACATTGAAATATTGAGAGAATCCGGCTCCAGAGGAAAAGCTGGTGAAAAAGATCAGGGGATGTGGGGTTTGTTTGAGAGGTGTATGTACAGTGCTGTTCTCTCAGTGGAAAATCCACATACACCACAGTAATGACAAAGAATGTGTTTCTTATTTATCATTGTTGTCTCAGTTCTTTCTCAGGAGACAGAAAAATGAGTATATCTTTATTGGATCATACAAGAACCAAATCTCATAGGAGAAAAACAGGAATCAAACTGAGAAAACAAGATGTCTGTGAGGCAAATGAAAAATGAATACTCTACATTTTAGCATCTCTTAAAAGGATACAGTCACAATATTTGAGATAATGTTTTCTTCTCAGTTTGAGAAAGGCCTGAGATTTTTGACATTAGATTTAATGAGTTATTTGAAAGACTCCTGGCATCTCCCATTAATATCACACTGAGTCTAAATAGAGATTTCAGCCATGTATATCTTATGATAAAAAGCAGAGAAATTTGAGACACTTTCCTATGTCTCTGTGCAGCCTGAATGAGATCTCATATTGGCCTCAAAGAAATACAGAAGAAAAGAGATCTCTTAGTTGCATTGTTCCTATTCTCTGTTCTCTGGGTGTGAATCACAGGAAGTTAATAAGGTTGCTGCTGGAGTCTGTGGCCTTCTTTGCTTCCTTGAACTGACCTCCAGACAAGGGTGTAATTTACGGAGGGGGTAGGGGATAGGGTGGTTACAATAATAAAGATGGGGATTTCATGTCAAGATTGGGATATACTGCTTAGTAGTCTGAATTATTTTCTCCTTAGAATTCAGAAGAAATGATAATTTTACAGCTGTTCTTTCGAACAAAATTCTTCTGGGCTGCCGTTCTTGGAGCCTATGCATTTCCCACCCCAGTATGCAAGTTAAAGATAAGCCCTTGCCTCCAGAGCATGAACAGATGAAAGCAGTGTTTCAGACACTGAGCTAGCTAATCAGTAGTCAGTTCAGATCAGTGAAATAACAGAGGAAGGGAGAGAGGGGGAGAGAGAACACTACCCCGGAGCATTTGGACAGGACACTGTGTGCTTGACTAACAGTGCGGTACTGTGGGAATTATGGGTAATTAAGTCCATAAAATGAGACAAGCTCATTGGACAACACAGCATTGATCTCCCTTACCCAAGAGCCTAAGGCAAAAAGTTGAGAGGCTGGGACGTGTCTTTAGAGGACGTAAGCCAGTGAACATTTCTGTTGCGAAATGTTGGTGAAACGCTGCCTAGACGTTCAGCTGAAAACCTGGCTACATTTGGTTGAAAAAGTGAACGTTAGGCTTGCCAAAATGACCAGAACACATTTGCTCTTGTATCCATGGTTGTCTTATGCCACCATGCTTACCAAGACATCTAGTGACTTTAATCATATGAAAGCCCATTAGTTCCTGCCAAATGAAACTTAACAGATAGCAGGCAACCTCAACTCTGATCTAAGACAGCCACTCCTTAAAAACAGCAACCAATTCAGGGCAGCTAATCAAACACTTAAATGTATCAATCATGTACTGAATTGCAACAACATACAGCAGACACTGTGGACCTCCAGGACCAGGGTTGAGGATTCGTGACACAGTCGTTCCAAGCAATTATGGGAATTATGGGAAGATAAAAGCTACTTTGTCCACACATGACCAAAAGCAGCAGTTCTTCGTGACTTCGGCATTGCTCGGTCCATAGCTTGACTGCGAACTTTGACCTGAAATTCACATTCCTTTAGCCTGTGCCTTTACTCAAACAATGTGTACATTGTGCGAGCAGAGCATGTTATCAGAGGATGGGATCTTTCTCACCACCAGCATACTCCACAGTCCTAGTTTTAAAGCCAGTGAACATGCTGCTAGAACTTCTCTGAATGCTGATTAGTCTTTCACAAACGGAAGGAAAATGGCTTCTACAGACTGCTAAAGAAAAGAATGAGCTACTAATACCTGCTCATAAACCTACACAAATTACTACAAACTTTGAATTTCTGGCCATAGTACTTTGTAATGTTTTTTGTGATATTCACGACCATCTTAGTATGGGTCCATGCCAAGAAAGATGTGAGGTTTTTTTCATTTTCATGAGAGGAAAGCTTTGGCTCTTTTTAAAGTAAAAAATAACAGAAAATAGTATTTTATTGTGGATTTTATTAACTTATATCACCCACCCCAGATTCTCAGTAACAAGGGAAAGACTGACCTGCTCCCTGGAGATAAAGATAACCTGGCTATCCAGACCCGTGGTGGACCAGAGAAGCATGAGGTTACAGGCTGGGTGCTGGTGAGTACTGTCCTCAGATACACACACACACACCACACAACACACACACACACATACACACAAATATACACAAATATACACACACACACACCATTGACAAAAAAAATTCACTGTGACATAAACAGGATCCAGCACATCTCTTGTTCACAGTGAAGATGCCCCTTTTTCACAGTCCAGCTAAAACCATAGACATTTCGTTGAGTGATGGTGATGATGCCGTGTCTGTGTGCCTGGTAGATTTCCCCTCTCACCGAGGATGAGGCCGGGTCTTACGAGTGTCACGCCACCAACTCCAAGGGCGAGGCGTCAGCCGTGGGCACCATCCACGTGGTGAAATCCCTCGATGACATTCCCACCAAGAAAGAAGGTGAGCTCCCTGGGTCAATCCTCCATTCCGCACCTGCCCCAGAACCCTCCACCTGCACACCCCAATCCAGGGGTTCTCCACTGGCTTCACCAGAAAGCTCTAAAATGAGCGCCCAGTGGCTCAGGCCTACGATGGATACATTTATCAGCACTTACGCATGGCATTATGACTGGAGCGTCTTAATACTATGGCTAACTGCTAACATTATCCAACATTACATTAAATACTACAGTGCAGTCTATACCCTTTTTATGGTGTGAGATCACAAATATCTAATCTCAGAATTATGAGGCCATCAGAAGATTTGCAGGGAGTGTGTGGGGATTTATGAGGGTCAGGGGGTTTGCAGGTAGAGTGTGGGGATTGATGGGGTCAGGGGGTTTGCAGGTAGAGTGTGGGGATTGATGGGGGGCAGGGGTTTTCAGGTAGAGTGTGGGGGTTTGTGGAGGTCGAGGGAGCTGCAGGTAGAGTGTGGGGATTAATGGGAGTTAGGGGTGTTTGCAGGTAGAGTGTGAGGATTTATGAGGGTCAGGGGGTTTGCAGGTAGAGTGTGGGGATTTATGAGGGTCAGGGGGTTTGCAGGTAGAGTGTGGGGGGGACGTGTAGGAATTGACATCTGTCCCGCTGATGCGCTGGATCTTGTTGGGACACGTAGCAGGAGTGTGCCCAAGCTAGTCTGTCTGTCAGCAGGGCAAAAGCTTACAGATGAGGCCTGTCTTATGGGGAGCTGTTCCTGCACGCTCTAATGCACACACACACACAGCCCATTAAACACTGCTCTGGGTGAAACACGCTAGCACGTTGAGAAAACAAGTATTACATCAACTTGTTGGAATATTTTACCAGCACACCTTATTCCTTTACATTCCAAACTATTGTATAATATTAGTATTACAAGTGAACATGTACATCATCTTTCCTAAGTCTTTCCTACATATGTATGTGTGTATGTATATACAGTGCCCTCCAAACATATGGTAATGTTGGAGTGAAATTAGTTATTTTTGCTGTATACTTAATACTTAAATACTTTGAGACCAAATGATGAATTTGAGAAAAGTACAATCATTCTATAGATATCCCATGTTACAACAAATATTGTCTCATCTATTTCCTGTGATAAGAATTCATAACTAAACATAACATTTTAATGACGTTGAATGTACTTTTAGCAACACGAGTGACCGCTGTCGGTCTTCTTCTCTAGTACCTGCCGGCAAAGAGGAGGAGCTGTGAGGTGTGCCGCTGTGCGCCTCCTGGTGGTAGCTCCTGGAGGCATCAGGAGTGGGAGAAGATCTGCAGTTGGAGAGGAACACCTCCTCCCTCATTATACAAATACGTACCTCCAACCCCCCTAATTCCTTTCATCTCCACTCCCTGAGTAATAGATTTTATTCTTTTCTTCTGTTGTTTTTTCTCCAAATATATTTTTTATTAAAACAAGCAGTGTACAACAGTTTGTTGTGGGAGAGGTGTGAAAGAACATCCCCATTATAAGTGGCGCAACTGGCAGGAGAGAAAGGCTGGGCATAGCAGGCAGGGGTCTGAGCTCGTAGACCAGGCAGTGTTCCATCGGTCACATGCTTCAGAAGAAGAGCCACAACAAACACGAAACTCATTTCAGAGTAACATCTCTGGACAGCAGAACATGGAGGTCTAACCCGTCGTTCCCCTGGTTTAAGTGCGTATTCACTGAAACGGCTCCTTCAACCTGATGTCCCGAGTGGAGACTTCAGGAACTACCATCAAACAGACAGAGCTGATAAAATCATAGTTTATAATCCCTCAGTGTATAATCCTTTGGATTACATTACAATGAAATATAGAGAAGACAGGTTATGGCATGCAGAAATTTAGGACTGTGACATTGTTTGCAAGATCTTGGAAAGTCAGATATGGAGTGGACTGCAGTAATTTGGGGAATAGGATGAGAGCAAGCACTTAAGCATCGTTTTCTTCTATAGACGGGGATATTTGGTGCTTTTTCTAAGTTTCAAAGCATTTATTTAGTCAGGTTTTAGACATTTTTAGACTTTTAATGTTTTTTTCAAGTTGTTCACTTTGTGTGTACAATTTGGCACAAGGAAACCAAGAGAAGCTAATGTGCCCATAGCTCACAGAGAGTTTTGAGTTTAAACTACTGGTGCTTTCATTTTTTAACTGCTCTTGCAGTTCTATGATCCCTTGTTCTAACTGAACGTGGAGGATTTAGGCACTGCTTCAAAGTGACAAAAAGAAGACCTGCATCTGTAATCACTCTGAAGTAACTGACTACTAATTTTTTTATGGTGTAATGCACATTGTACTTTTCTTTCACTAATAAATATACATTTACGTCTATACTTGGATCTTGGTCTGGAGTTTTGACTGTGCACAGGAATTTATTGTGGGAATTATTCAGAGTCAGTCCAGAAAGCATTGCACATTCATTTTCACCTGAAGGACTTCTGCAGCTGCATGAACAGGATTATCTGACACACTGGTAATCAGGAAAAGCAGGAAAGCACATGTCCCCTTGCATTATGGGGCTGATTTGGAGCCAAAATCATTTTTTTAGAAAATGGAAACAGCCACCATATTACAAATCAGACTTTATTCATTTCCCACATAATACAATAACAAAAAAAACCAACGCATTATTGCGTTTCTTCTCAGCGACATCCCTAGAGGAATAATACTTTTCTTACCAAAAGTAAACCGTCTCAGTGACTGCCTGCGAGAACAATTTAAATATCCTGGATTCCGTAGCCAAAACTGCACCTCCATCCTTGTCAAGCTTCGACGTTGTGACGTCCTGTCAACAAGCCCAAACTCTAGCTGGTCATCATGCGAGGCGCGATACACATAGACATGAGCTCCTGGAAGAGGAGCTTACAAGCGTAGGGCATCCGGACCAGGGAGATCTGAAACAGAGATGCAGGAACAGGCCTGGTCAGTGTGCTCTCCCTCCTCAACTCCCCCAAACTGTGTGTGTTTGCGCGTGCACATACATGTGTGTGCATACACATTTTTAACTTTTTTTTTTTTTTTTTTAAACATCCAAGGTTTTTTATTTTATTCGAATGGGCAATTATATTCCATTGTCTACCTCATCTCATCTTGTTACCTGCATTTTAAAATGTGTTTTACTTCATTGTAACACCACCAGTTACAAAACATCTTAGGTTTAAAGAGGAGAAGCTGCCCAGGGAACAGCAGTAATCATGAGCAGGGGCATGGCAGTCATGGCTTACAGGAAGTAGTAGTCCTACCCTAGCGGGGACAGTTTTAAAACAGTGTAGTGGAATAGCAGTTGTGCCCTCCAGGGGGCGGCGGCGAGCGGGCGGTACCTGGGTCTTGTTGCGGCAGCCCCGGCACTCGTAGGTGTGCGTGCGGGTGTTGGCGATGGCCATCAGGCCGCACAGGTTGCACACGTGCACCTGGTAGGGGTCCGAGGCCTCGAACAGCCGCTCCCGCAGGAACTGCGCCGCCCCGTGGGCGATCTGACAGTCCCGCTCCATCTCCCCGAAACGCAGGCCCCCGTCCCTGAGCGACAGACGGACGGCGTCAATCACACACCCAGACCAGGGGGGCAAACACACAGGGAGGAACACCAAGCTCTGCTAAAATCACGTACGGAAATGAACTGAAAAACGCTAGTACCAATGGCTGATATTTCAAATTCTAGTCCAGGAGGGCTTGCAGTGTCAGCTATGTTTTCGGTGCGTTTCAGAACATAATTTAAGTCACTGACTGGCTAAAGAAATCACAAAAGCCAGCAGATAATACGGCCATCCAAGACTGGAGATCGAGATACCCGTTCTAAGGGGAACTTCACTATTAACGAATTGAACTGCAATTCATTTCCTGAATTTGACTGAACTGAAATGCAGTTCTCTGCAACCCTGCCCCGAAACCTCAGGTGTAGCAAGCCGCGTTTGCACAGAATTCCTCGCAAACCCCCGTTAACCACGCCCACGCGGGGCCCCCAGAAGGGGGGGGTTCTCACCGGGATCGGCCCTCCATGGGCTGCCGGTTGAGGATCTGCACCGGCCCGCGGGCCCTGGAGTGGATCTTGTCGTCCACCATGTGCTTGAGGCGCTGGTAGTAGGTGGGCCCGATGAAGATCTGGGAGGTGAGCTTGCGGCCGGTGAAACCGTTATACAGCACCTGTGTCGCGCAGGCGGAGGAGGGGTCGGGGGGTCAGGGGTCAGGGGTCAGAGGGTCCTAGTTAATCCAGAAGGCTTTATTAACCCCTCGGACGCCGGGGGGGGCAGGAAGGCGAGCTCACCTCGTTGCCTCTCAGGTGATAGCCGTACTCGGACAGCAGGTTGGAGACCTTCTGCACGTTCACGGCGTCGTTGAACGGCGTGGCGTCGCCGATCTCGCCTTTGTTGGCGGACACCTGGGGGAGGGGCGGAGAGGGGTGAACTCCGGCACCTGTACAGCGCATCTAGGCGTTCGGCAGACGCTCTTATCATAATTTCTGCAGAAGCGTTTCACACCAACCAGAAGAAATGAGACCAACGAGGTCTGAGAGAAGATGAGAGGAGAGGAGCAAAGAAGAATAGAGAGGAGAGAGTTTTAGGAAGAGAACGGAGAGGAGAGAGATTTAGGAAGATGACTTTAGGAGCAGAAAAGAAGACTTTAGGAAGAGGAGAGAGCACTTTAGGAAGAGAACATGAAAGAAGACTTTAGGATGAGAGGAGAGGACTTTAGGAAGAGGAGAGAGGACTTCAGGAAGAGCCGTACCTTCCCCTGCAAACACTCGATCAAATGGCCGACTGTCATTCGAGAAGGGATGGCATGGGGGTTGATGATGATGTCAGGGGTGATGCCCTCACACGTGAAGGGCATGTCCTGAGGAAAAAGAGAACATGAATACAGACTGTCCACGCGCACACACACACACACACACACACACACACACACACACACACGCACGTACACACACACTAATTCAGTGATTGGTCCGGTTGTCTTGTATGTACTCTGTTGTGTTCACTTTGGCCCCACCCACTGCGGGTGGAATGTTCCCTCACAGAGGCACAGGAACTCCATATTTAAAGAAAGGATTTCCTGTTATCAGCAGTTAAGAAGCACACTCTTAACACACACCGCCAGCTTGAGCTCCAGCTGGCTTAGCAGAGTAAGCGGTAGTAACTCTCCCATGTCAAATTCAAGGTTCCAGTTTATATGACAGAACGACATTTTGAGGCCTGTTGTCCTTAAATTTGACGGACAGCTAAAAGCAGGAAGTATTCCTTTCTTCTTCTTCACAGTTAGGCGAGTTCAGCCATCACAGACTAACTCTCCAAACTGAGTTTGTGAAGAAAAAAAAGTGCATCGCTGGCATTTGCTTGCCAGTCAAAGTTAAGGAGAAATGCTGAATGAATACAGGGCTGAGTCTGAGGGTACGGTGGCGGGTTTGGTGGCTCTTTACCTCCTGCCTGTACTGGATGCCGCAGGTTCCCTTCTGCCCGTGCCGACTGGCGAACTTGTCTCCGATCTGGGGGATGCGCACGGACCGAACCTGCGGGAGGCGACCGAGAGGGGAGGGGAGCTCAAGCCCAGGCAGAGAGGGAAAACCCGCCCCGGCCCGTCTCCGCGGAAACGAGCCCAGAAACGCCGCGCTGCCTCAGCAATGCGCGTTTCAGCTTTACACACAAGAGCCTGGCAACCTCACACCTTTAATACCACGATAAACCTTTAATACAAACGATCCCTGCCTGGTTTACAGCTCTGAGAGATTTTTAAAAAACCTGAGGTGACCTCTGCACACACAGCGAGACAAGCACACATTTACAGTCAGTCTTAATCAGAAAGCTCTGTGTGCAAAATCACATGCTGGAATGTTTCAAATTCATGTGTTTATCTTGCGTGCGCACATCGCTATATGGTTCATTAGCACGTGTGTGCAGTCTGCTGTATTCAGACTCGCAACCTCAGTTTAGTCACACACTGGTAGTGTGTCATGAACATGCGTTTAGAATGGAGCACTCGTACATGTAATGAACACGCGTGTACAGCCCCCCGTGTTTACTCCCACACTACTTACGCATCATAATGATTTGTGCGCAGTTAAATGTGCTCAGACTCTGTTTCTGGAAAAAGAATGCACAGCTGTGAACAGAAGCACCCCCTGGCCATAGGGGTGCATAAGCTCTATAAAAGTCAACAGCTGGGAGTTTGATTAAGTGCCAAGGCGCCTTCTGTGCTGTGATCCCACCTCTATCTGTAACCCTCTCGTTCCCACCCCCCCCCCCATCTAAACACAGTGGAAATGCACATATAGAGGGTGGACTGTCTGCTCTCCTTTCAGAAGCGAAAGACAGAATAAGAGCTGCCACCCTGGTGTCGAGCGACCCCAGCACAGGCTCACCCGGATCTTGCAGAACTTGTAGCCCTCCTGGTTGAGGGTGACCATGACCTGGTCCACGATGCCGGTCTCGCTGGTGCGGAGGAAGGTGCTGCAGTCGCGCTTGGTGTAGCGCCGGTTGGTGCTGTCCAGGTCGTCGTCGTTCTCCGGCAGCGTCACCGTCTTGCCGATGATCACGTCCTCCCCGGAGACGCGCACGCCCGGCGCGATCAGCCCGTCGTCGTCCAGCTTGTCGTAGATGGCGTGCCGCATGCCTGCGGAGGGGACGCGGTGAACTTCTAGAAACTTCTACAACGTTCATGTAGCCGTACAACCATATAACCTCACATGGTCTCTTTCCAAAGGAAATGCGCAAAACTGACAGATTCTACAAAAACACACCACGGTAGAAGGCATTACATCGACTCACCTTGACAAGTTTCACGTGTGGGTTTCTCAAAAATCTCCTCCTGGTCAAAGCCCTTCTTGGATTCCTGTTCCTTATACGAGCGGTAGAACACGGACCTGGAATCACAGGGAATTTTGTTCACATTCAGTCACAACAATTACAAAGTGCTGACCTGGTTACTTTATGGAGGTCTGTACTAATATCCCCATGTCAAACTTGTTTTCGTATCACGTGACGCAATGCATAATGCACGTGGGAGAATGGACACCTGTCCTTACCTGAAGAAACCACGGTCGACGGCAGAACGGTTCATGATGACCGAGTCTTCCTGATTGTACCCAGTGTACGAGGCAATGGCCACTATAGAGTTGATGCCTGCAGAGGTATTTTAAAAGAAGTATTACAAACACTGAATTTCCTCATTAACGGCCATTGTAGTCTGCAGTGGTAAGGGAGATGGGACTCCAGTTCAATGTGAGAAACAACCCCACCTGCTGGAAGCTCCCTGAAGCGCAGGTACTCCATGGAGCGGGTGGTCACCAGGGGCTTCTGTGGGTAGTACAGCACGTGGGCCAGGGTGTCCATGCGCACGTGGAAGTTGGTGATGTACACGCCCATGGCTTGTTTACCCATAGCGGACTGGTACGTGTTCCTGGGCGACTGTAAGAGGAAGAGGGTAAAGGATCTAAATTTATCTAAAACAGATTAACAACAGGTAACAAGTCACGTTCCTAGTGGTTACACCATGATCATATTTATAGTACAGTCCATCTGTAGTAGTAAAACACATTAATCAAGGCTAGTACTTCCCCAATATGTGGATCTACTTGGACAGCAGCACTGCTTGTTGAATATGCCATCCATTCAATTTAATTCACTCTACATTGAATACATCTACTCTATAAGCAATTGCAAGTTACAAATCACAATATAAAATTAACATAACAGGTACAACACATTCAAACACATTATATTAACAACACATTCATTTTATTATATTAAGAAAATGCATAAAATTCAAGGGCTCCGGAATACAAACAAAGCACAGTAAAATGAATGGAATAGAAAACTGTAAAAGGCATACTTATAAATACATGAACTAATCCTGTTAAAGATTACATCGTTGAGCAGCTATGGTGAGGTACATTAGTTCAACTACTTCCTTGGCTTGTTAAAGTTTAATGCAGGAGATTTGCACTGACTGGCTGAGGGGATGGATGGGAGGGTCAAAGGCCGTACCTGGTTGTGATCAGGGAAGGGGATGATGGAGGCGCACACGCCCAGGATCATGGAGGGGTGGATCTCGCAGTGGGTGTAGGTGGAGCAGTAGGCCACGCCCTTCTCCTGTAGGTCATCGGGGGTCATAGCCAGCATCACAGTCTCCTCCTCCAGCGTGTCGATGTACTCCACCACCCCGCTGGCCACCAGGTCCTGCCAGCTGCAGCCAATCGCAGACCACACACAGATGATGTTCAGGCACCTCGGCCAATCACAGGGCACGCACTCAGAACACGCTTACCAGCTTCCACCAATCAGAAAGCCAACAAGAAACAAGGTCCAATGACACCCCAATCACAGGGCAGACAACGCTAAATCCTTGCATTCAATAAATCACACCTTTTAAGAGAGAGGGGGAAAGAAACAGAGAGAGAAAGGCTCACCTGTAATTGTTGTACTCTCTTTCCTTCAGCTGGTCAATATGCCTCCTCTTCAGCAGAAGCTTCTGTTTCTCCACGATCAGCAGAGGGCGACAAATCCTCCCTGCGTCTGTGTAGATACGGATTTCCCTCTCCCGGATGTCCCTGATCATCGACACCTAGAGAGAGAGAGGGAGAGAGAGAGAGGAAGCAATTTAAAGCCTTGTTACAGACAGTAGCTACTGCAGACTGCTCCCTCCCACACACAACCAATCCATGGCTACTTCAGAGCAAACCACTGAAAAAAAGAATCTAGAATCAAGTGAGAAGGCGTGTTCGGCAGTACCTCAGACACGATGATGTCCATCTGTCTCCGGAGCTTCCTCAGGGTGTTCATCAGCTGCTCCGGGTCCTTATGGATCCCCACCCAGCACCCGTTCACAAAGATCTTCGTGGCGCTGTAAGGAACAGGACAAAACCGCCATGAGGCCTCGGACCAAAACTCCAGCAGCAATGACATTTGAGACTTGGCAAGAGATGGCATGCATTGCACTTCATTGCACTAATATGAAGCTACTCTTTGGGAAAAGGGGGTAACTGTAATCAAATAAGTAACTAAGCAATTCAAAGGAACTCTTCTATGTTAAAATGCCTTTAATGTAATGTAATGGAGTAATTCCCACTGCTACTTGTTCATGTGTACTTTATTTTTAAACTGGATATTGCGTGGTTGCTACCCCCTGCTGGTGGGAGCAGGACTCACTCAGCGATGGCGGCTGGGGAGATCTCCTCCAGGTTCTCCATGCTCCACTCCTCCAAGAACTCCAGAATGGGGGAGGGCTGGGAGCCCACAGAGATGTAGGCCATGAGTGCCAAGTTCTTCACCAGCCCCACAGCGTGGCCCTGTGGGGAATTACGCAAATCAACTCACAAACCTAAAAAAACCAATACTAAAATTTATAATTCTGTTTGATGTGATTCTTTTGGTTGCAACCCGCACCAAAAACTCCTCAATACTGGAACTGAACACAGTCTTACTCAGCCTCTAGGCAACCAGGTGCTCAATGACACAACTGCGGTGGAGCTATGGCAAACCTGACAACCTGCTACCGAGTTGGGTTTCCCAGCGTACCTCTGGGGTTTCGGCGGGGCACACCATGCCCCACAGGGTGTTGTGCAGCTGCCGGGGTTTGGCCAGCTTGCCGTCCCGTCCGATGGGGGAATTGACACGCCGGAGGTGGGACAGGGTGGAGGCGAAGGTGAGGCGGTTCAACACCTGCAGGGAAAAGAGGATACCTGCATTCACCCACTAACTCAGCACAGCGACGAGAATTATCATTCACTCACTCACTCAGCACAGAGACGAGAGCATTACCATTATCGTTATTATCATTCACTCACTCACTCAGCACAGAGACGAGAGCATTACCATTATCGTTATTATCATTCACTCACTCACTCAGCACAGAGACGAGAGCATTACCATTATTATCATTCACTCACTGAGTACAGAGACGAGAGGATTTTCATTATTATTATTATCACTCCTGAGCAAGGTGTTATTAGGGATGGTGAGTATGGATGATCGCACAATCTTTTCACAAGGCGATGCAGTAACATGTATTGGAACTTAGCTCCATCGATTAATTTAACATATGAAAGTTAAAATAGAGGATACTTCATCTATTATGAACAGAATAAAGCAAACATGTATTCTGAAAGGCATGTTCTGTTTAATTATGCTTTTTGTTGGTAAGCTGTTGTATAAGTGGCACAATGGCCGAGAAGCTGGGAATAATTTAGTTTGAATGCCCTGTGTTCTCAGACTGGGGTCTTAATCTAGAGCCAATTTCAGAACCGGGCCATCGGGGCAGTATACAGGTCAAGGCACCGAACACAAAGAAAGAGAAAGCGAAGCATTAGGCTAAACAATATGATAAGTGTAAAAATCCACTTCACAGTATACAAACAGAGACTAAATGCAACAGAGACAAGCCAACCTTTCAAAATCTGGATTAAGGCCACCAAAGAGCAGAAAAACAAAAAAACTGTGTTCGAGGTCACTGTTGAGGCAGCACAGGGTGGTTCTCCTGCTTTGTTCAGCTGGTCTGATGCTATGCACCTTTTAGTGCCCCACCTAACTACTGGGACACCCCCGCTCTGCACCCCCAAGGTCTTACCTGGGACACCCCCGCTCTGGCCTGATGGGCCTTCTTCACGTCGCCCCAGTTCCCGGTGGCCAGGGAGTACTTGAGCCCGTCAGAGATGATGCGGGTCTTGATGGCCAGCTCCAGGTTAAAATCCTTCCCTCTGTCGATGAACTTCTGTGCGTAGATCCTGATCTCCTTCAGCAGGTTTTTAAACATCCTGAAGGACAACGTAACTTGATATCAAAACTCGTAAACCATCCATCGTTTTTTCGATACGCAAGCTCGCGTTTAAAACTGAAAACAAGAATGTATACTGCCTGTAGTGGGGATATTTTTTTAAAATGTAAAAATTAAAAAATATATATATTATATATATATTTTAAACCACACAACTTTACAGCCATATAGACCCCCTTTACACCTAGCATTAACATGTGTCTCATATCTCATATGCGTCTCATATCCATTATATCGATTGTATCGAGGGAAGGATGTGCAATCTCGCTTGGAACACTGACTAACCAGAGTCACTATGTGGCGAGTAGAATGGCAAAACGAGAGTCAAGGTCAAAGAATTAAGATCACACACCGCAAAGTCAAATAAAGCAATCACTATCCACAAGTATCGAGCACAAAATTCAAAGAGCTAGTCCCCACCAGGGAATGGCAAATGGCAGCTTTTTTCAAAACAGAGTAACCGGAGACGAAAATAGCAATTTGATGATGGACCGGAAAAACAACAAACACACACAGCAGAGACAAATGCAAACGTATGCAGTTGGTGCATGTGAATTGAAAACGCATTCGCATTTACACTTGTGTTCAATGCGGTCTGATGAAGGTGATGTGGCCGAAACGTTAACCATCCACATGGAAGAATAAATACATTTATTCGGTTTTTTTTGAGCATCAAGCTAGTGTGCGAGTATTTGCTTTTCTGATGTTAATATGTTCCTGTAACCCAGCACCTTGCACAAGTGTTTTGCGGTACGGTTGTTTACTCTATCATCACAACGCGTCTCTGACAACCTCCAGAGGTGGTTTGGGTGACTGGATCACAATCCATCCTCAGTACCTCTTTGGCGCATTTACACCTGTATTTGAGGTCAAAGCCCTATCCGACCGCGCGAAAGGCATGTCAAAGCCAGGTCTAAAGGGGGTCAAAGACCTGGCTGAATTAATGGCGCAGTAAATGAAACAGGAAGTCGAAGCTCAACCCTTCGTTCCCACCATCTTCAGGTAAAACCCCAACAGAAATGCAACATATTTCAGCACATCACAATACATCGGCAATCACACAAAATACTTCTACTTTAAGAAACAGCAATACATTAAACCGTTGCTAAATATATCTATCAATATACTGTCCAAAACGGCCACACGTACAGCACACAGCGGTATACTTCCGTAAGGTATTTGGCGTGAGGTTTTGGCTCTTACCCTCGGAACAGGAAGGCCAGCAGCGGACCGGCCAGATCCAGCCTCTTGTTGCCATAGTGATCCCTGTCGTCCAGCTCCCTTCTGCCCAGGGCGGCCAGCAGCAGCCTGTGGACCATGTACCTGCAGCCAGAGACAGCGGCTGTAACGCTGAGCACAGCTGCACCTCGCCTTTCCTTCACTCTAACAGCGTACATGCAGCCCTCACCCTAAGAAGTAGGCCTTCTTGGTCTCACAGAAGTCACTGACTCCCACGTGGGGCAGCACTTCCTTCTGCAGGACCTCCTTGGCGTACTTGATCCTCTTCTCCTTTGTGACGCCGGGCTTGGCACCGCGAGAGCCAATGAAATTCAGCGCTACGTTCTGCTCCTGGATCACAAAGGCCTCATCCAGGGACGGCTTCACCTGTGTGTTTGTGTGTACAGGGAGGGGGGGGAAACAACATATTTAGTGAATCATGCCAGAGCGCTTTTCACTGTTAACTGTGAGTCAAACATGTTTCCAGTAGGTTTAAAATATCAGTCTTACATTAAACCTAATATGTAAAACAGAAAAAAACTACAGGAAGTCAGGTGTTTTGAATTCATTTTGAATATTACCAATCAAAACATATGTTGGGGGAAGAAACCCACTCTACAAACATTGAACTAACAGTGAACTAGCAATGCAACTCATTCTGGGATCCACTCAACATGGCGGCAGGGTATTTCTCAGAGTTAGAGCAGAGCGTTTGAGCAGTGAGAGGATTTATTCACCATTTCCATCATCTCGGGATCGTCAAAGTCGTAGATGATGTGCTCCAGGATGTCTCTGTCAGACACGAAGCCCAGGGCGCGGAACACAATGATGATGGGCACTTCCTGTCTGATGTAGGGCAGGGTGGAGACGATCCTCTGACCAATGGCGCTCTTCTTCACGCCCTGCGGGACAAAAACCAGGAAATTAAACTCAGGTCCTGGGGCGCTGCCGTGTCTGCTGGCTTTCAGGGTATTTCAGCACTCATGAGCTTCACTGACGGACTGAGTCGGTTACCAAGCCGTTTCCAAACCCCCCCAGCAGGTGCCCCACCCCAGACTCACCTGGCCCCCCCTGGCCATCATGCTGACCCAGATAGAGCTGGTGGGGCGGGACGAGTTCTCCAGGCAGGACCGGCACTCCCCCGTGTAGGCGTACTTTGAGTCCTTCTTGGCAAAGACGTACACCGTGTTCGTGGCCATCTTCTCTTGGGCAATCAGGACCTGAAAAAAAAAAGTTCTGCCCAATTAATCACCGTACAAAATTACTGCATCCGGCCTAGCTTTTCTGAACTTGTACCACTGCGTGCCCCCTAAACCTAAAACTTTACAATTTAATTAATGATGGCCATGATCGTTGCTATACTGAGACTGTTGCAGGCTCGTCAGGCAGGAAACAGATTTAATCCTGTCCTGTCTGTGAATGAATCTCAAAAAGGCAAGACAAAAATCTACGTCAATGCCTATGAATGGTTGAGACAACACAAATTAAAGTAGTGATAGTTAACCCAGGTACAGTCTGAATAGATGAGTCTTCAGACCATGGCGGAAACACCCCATCCCAGACCCCCTCACCTTCTCGGAGCCGTTGATGATGAAGTAACCCCCGGGGTCCAGCGGGCACTCGTTGAGCTCACACAGATCACGGTCAGTCAGGCCGCTCAGTAAGCAGTACGTGGAGCGGAGCATGATGGGAATTTTGCCGATGAAGGTCTTCTGGTGCTGAGTTTGCAGTTGCTCCTCCCCCTCTTTAATGATGGTCTTGGTGATGTCCACGTACAAGGGTGCTGAGTACCTGTGTGCAGACAGGCCATATTAATAACCGATCAGGGGCCTGTATCATAAAGCAGGATTACTGAGTTACCTAAACTGCGCTGAGTAAAACCTGGAACCCTCTTAAATCTGCACCATGGACTGAAGAAAACAGCCATTCCGGGTTTTACTGACTGTAGTTATCCAGCTAACTCATCCTGCTTTGTGATACAGGCCCCAGGGCTAAACAACCCACTGCTTAACAACACAACAAAACAAGCAAACGCTAACAAGACTGCAAATACAGAAAACATGACTCTTCACAACCAGACTTCACTTCATATTAAAAATAAAAGTTAGATGCAATGCATAACCACTAGCTTGAAGCCAAGGGTTAAAAAAAACAAAAACTTTTCCCCAGCACAATAATTTGCCCACCAAACTCAATTTTCCAGGACTTACCCTGTTAGATGCATGTATTTGTACGTCGCTCTGAATAAGAGCAAAGAGCACCTGCTAAAGGCCTGCACTTTAGTGTGAATGTTACTATAAGCCTCTGTTTAAGAGCAGTGGGGTTCCAGGTGGCTGGCAGACCGGCGGTCTTACGTGAGGTTGCGGAGTCTAGCTTCATTTGGCATCATAGGCGAAGGCGCTCCATCTCTTTCCCAGTGAGTGGGTTTGGACAGGTAAATCTGTTCAAACTTCAGCAGGTACCGTGGCTAAGAAAGGGAGGGATTGAAAAAAAAAAAGAAAAGGAAAGGTCAGGAGTACTTTATAAGGATGGAAATAAGGAAAGCACTCTTGATCAATTTAGATCAATTAAATGTATATGTTTTTAATAAAGAAATAAAGTAGTAGCAGAGTAGAAAAAAGTAACTAATTTAACTTATACTGGACAAAAGCATGTACAGTATAAATCTAATTAATAACCTTCAAAATGAAATGCAGACATACAACTTGCTGATCTGGAAATGTTAGCCAGGTCTAGCAATGTTGCTCATTTCACGCAGGTGGACATGCTTTAATTCCCTTACATTGTAAAACACTCTGCACTGAGGCAGAAGTGTAGCGGCAAAACACATGTACTTCCTCTGTGCATCCTCTGTTCCCCTCCCTCCAGAAACTGCGGAAACTCACCGGTTCCTCCACCTCCCCTGATGTGTGCTGAGCCTCAGCCTGCAGGTCGATAGGTGGGGCGTCCTCCACGATCCTCTGGACTGACATCTGGATGAACTCGTCGAAGGAGTCCAGCTGTTGCCGCACCAGGCCCTTCTCATCAAAGTAGGAGCTGAGAGACGAAGGTGGCCAGTGTTAATTCTTATGCATAAAGAGTGGGTGCATGACCAAAACACCCTCACAACGAAGTAGCACTTGGACCTACACTGCAGTCCATATTACCTGATGACAATCCAGCAAGCTTCCTGCCACAAATCAGGAGTGATTTCGTCATCATCTTCATCGTACTGGATATCTACAGTGGAAAGCAAGACAATACACTCAGCATTATGCGGTTGTGAATTTAACACTCAGTATTAACTTGTGTAACAAATGTACAAGTAAGTCATTAATCACACTTAAAGGTGGTCAAATAAAACACATTTACTTGCTACTAAGAACTTTATTTTAGGGCAAAATAATAAGTATTACCAATTTATAATGTACAAGACTGCTCCTGTTTGTGCAACGCACTCAATTATGAATTGAAACTGCATGTGGTGTAAAAACCTAGTCTACGATTATCTAACCTTGTAAATATTTACTGAAGCCTATCTGAAAGTCTTTAAGCGTTATATGACAAAGCGACTGCAATTATTTTGGATTTATAACGTTACAATAGGAAACGATAGAGATAAAACAATTTGACTCAGACAGCTACGTTATGTTCACGATGGCGCCATATTAGCCAGCTAGTTAAGTAACGCTACCTACCTGAGATTTTATTCAATTTCTGAATCAAGTAGGCGCGCTTAACACAAACCAAACGAGCAAAAACAAGCACACTCACCTTCATCTTGATCATACATGGTTTCTGATAAGTCCCAACCTTATAGACACTCAGTTAAAGGGACACCTTTATATGTGTTTGTCCTAAACACTGGTGCCTTCAGCGTATCTCCCAGTGTGCAGGCCTACACATTGAAGAACGAACTAAACAACTCTATGGTTAGTGCGTCATTTCCTGTATATCAACTGTAAATATTGTTAATTTGGCTGTTACATTTCCAACTATGAAGTAATTAGATTTACTTTAATTTATTCTATTTGTTTCTGAAACAAACAGAAAAGCTATATTGCATTTATATTTAAAACATAGCCAGTAGAATTAAAACGTTGTGAAAAACGTCATTTCCGGCGATGTAGGGAGAGTGAAACATGCTGGCTGAATGAGCTCACGTGTGTTTTTATTTTTTAACATTCAAGGTTATAGTCTACCGAGCCATTCTGTATGTAACATATTTCATACTTGAGTTTTTATACTATCTACAACAATGCAGAGATTGTTGCATGTTTCGTTAAGGCAATTTGCTACTGTAAGTTGCTCGCGTTGCATGTCTGTTTCTCCTGTACACCTGCGGTGTGGAATCAAAGAAGATGAGTCGTTTAAATTGCTTATTTCCAACTTTACTGCGTTCAAAAGGAAAACGCGAGCCCCCACAGCATCGCTTAGCGCACGGATATCGGTGTTCAGATCGTACAACACTGAGCGAAATGCGGAGGTAACAACACGGGAGCTTAGGAAGGAAAGCACATCAGGCCGTTACGCTTCAGTGGAGCCAGAGACAGAAGAACAGTTTGTTTTCCTCGACTACACAAAACCAGACGATTCCGTTGAAAACCTGGTTCTAAACCAAAACCTGATTGAGCCTGATAATGTCACGAGGACCAAAGAGGAGATTCAGACGAAGACGAGTGATCCCCGGGTATTGGAATCACAACTGAAGTCTTTAAAAGACGCGATGGCAGCAGAGGTTGACCCACATTCGTGCATTGAGTTTCACGACACCGGCTTCCCAGAAATTAGGCCAAGGACGCGGAATAAGAAACCCAAAAAGGGTCAAAAAGTCTATGGCAGTCCGGACCCCGATGTTCCTGTCAGTGATTCGTGCTGCACCGGCTGTGGTGCCGTGATGCACTGCACTGTTCCAGATTTGCCCGGCTATTTACCAAGTGAGAAATACAGACAATTAACAGAAGAGAACAGGCTGCATAATGCGATATGCCAGCGTTGCCACTTGCTCACACACCACCAAAAGGCGCTCAACGTCCAGATGTCTAAAGAGGAGTACAGGCATATAGTCAGCAGAATACGAAAGGAGAAAGCGTTGGTGTTATTGATCTTGGACCTCCTGGACATCCCGGACTCCATCATCCCCGACTTGTTGGGTCTGATTGGGGAAAATAAGCACATCGTGGTGCTGGGAAACAAAGTTGACTTGTTGCCCGGAGACTCTGATAATTATTTAAAACGGATCAAGGGCCAAATTCTACAGTATTGCACTGATATGGGTATTCTTGTTGATAACAACATCAAAGGCATTCACCTCATAAGCGCCAAAACGGGTTATGGGATTGAAAATCTCATTTCGAGTCTCCAGAGCTCCTGGAAATACAAAGGGGATGTATACCTGGTGGGAACTACGAACGCTGGGAAATCGACGCTTTTTAACACTTTGCTAGAGTCGGACTACTGCAAATCCAAAGCCTCAGAAGTCATCCGCAAAGCTACTATTTCTCCGTGGCCAGGTACTTATCACCTGTGGGGCGGTGCTTCCTTGCACGCCCACAATGCGAGGCCTTGCGGGGTTCACACTTGTGGGCGTTCCCTGTCTACATAGGATGTCACTGAGTATTATTCACTGGGTATTGTAACGGCGTTCACAGAGATGAACTGCTGTTAAATGCCTATACAAGGAAATTGAAAGCCATTCTTCATTGATTCATCTTTTTCAGTAGAGCAGACAATTGTTGACGTCCACAGATTGACCAACCATTATTTAAAAAATATAATTCCAAAGCTACTGACTAAAGCAGTTATAATAATGGTCCTGAGTTTTATGGTCAAACCGTAATTGTGTTAATCATATACAGTTTTTTTGTTTTTTGTTGGAGGGGTTATATTTATTTTTAATGTTTCATCTACAGTGGAAATAACTGGTCCCTGCCAAACCCTCCTTGAATGCTGAATGTCGCCCCCTGCAGGTACAACGCTGAACCTATTGAAGTTCCCCATCATAAATCCTACTCCATACCGCATATTCAAGAGGTCGGAGAGGCTGAAGAGTGATTCGGCTCAGACAGAGGCAGACCTGAACCGGCAGGAGCTGCGGACACTGCAGCAGCTGAGCAGGCAGGGATACTTAGTGGGTGAGAACATGCCTTCAGCAGCGAGGAGGATGAGGATGAGGATGATGACAACCAGGGCCATAGCCTTGCAGGCAGTAGTTCTAGGCAGATGTGCTGCTTGCACTAACTCCACCTTTTTTGTCTTTGAGCATCTGGACCCCAAATTTTAAAACTAGTCTGGACCCCAAGTTGTTTTGAGATAAATTCAAAATGGCCCAAAACAACACGAGCATGAGTTATGCCATTTCCTCCCCATCAGATCCCAGGATGTTTACACTGAGATCATAGCAGTGAAAGGTGCCCAGTCTTACAAAGATATGCGTGTACAAAAGACACCAAAACAAGGACACCGCTAATTCCCACAATCCAAAACACAGGGAACAAGATGGACTCACCACAGCCGTAAAGATCTCTTTCCACTAGCCCAGGCTTCAAGCCACAACTGACTGTTGTTACTTATCTTCTCTCCATTTGTGCTGAAGCAGTTCGTTTAAAAAAAATAAAAATAAAAAAAATAAAAAATGGTAGACCTTAATTGACCTTATGGGTCAGTACTGATAGTCTGACTGAATTGGGCGAATCTCTGCCAATCAAGCTTTCTAACAGTTTACAGTAATGGTGTTTTGAAAGACGCCGAATTTTTTCAGGTCCTGAATTGAATCCCACCCCGCCTCCCAATCTCTGCTTTATCACCTTGTTATTTCAGATTGGGCTGTCGCATGCTGAAACGCACTGCAGCCCGTCTTTAACACGTCCCGTGTTTCAGGTCGCGTTGGGAGAACGTTCCGGACCAACGCGCCGTTGCAGAGAGACCACGGCGAGGTGGAGTTTGACTCCGAGAGCCTCAGCATTGGAGAGGAAGACGAGGAGGGAGGAAGAGGTCTCAGCGAGGCTCCTGTCCCGGTGGAGTTCACTCACAACGAGCTGAAGTATGCCCACTGGCTGTATGACACACCGGGCATCATGAAAGACCAGGACGTGAGTACCGTCAGTTAAATAAATAAATAAATAAATAAGATTTTTGGCCATAGATTTTTAATACTTTTTTGTTTTAAATGCTACCCACATCACTTTTTGGCCAGAAAAACACCCCACAATTTTCACTTGACTGGGTCTTTAAGTACATGTCTTTTTAGTGAAGTTGGTGGTGGTGACCCTCCATTATAGCCTGTTGTTAAATCGTATGAACAAACCACGATGTGGAACATGGCGAGTTTGAATACGTAGGTTATAGTGTGATGTTGCACCTGTGAACAACACAAGACACGTCTATGCACGCTGGGGCCGAACGGCTGTCGCTGTTGTTTACTGTCCCCAGCAGAACACGCTAATTAAGGGCATTCAAGTAACTTTCCGTCCTCGTTACTAGATTCGTCTTCTGCGGTACGCGAACGTGAGGAATTGTTGCCATGGCGTCTCCCCAAGCTGTGCTCTGTTAACTCAAATGACTCCGAGTCTCCTTTGGAGCCTGTATGAACATTACAAGTATTCATTTTAAAATGGCAGAGGCCCTTGATCACAGCAGCTGGTGTATCCGACATTGTATTTACAGATATTCCCTTTAACGCCGCTGAGTATTTTACCAGTGTGGTTGGGGAGTAATTAGCTTTGCTCAAGGGTTACCTGGAAACAGGGCAGCAGAAGTGCACCTGAGTACTGAAGCTCTTTTACCGGTACATTCTGGCAATTCTCCTGTTTATCCAAATACTGTTTAATGAACCTTCGGTTTTATTTTAATCAACCTTTGTAAGAGGATGGGTTTTCATGCGTGAGCTTTAAACAATACTGGTAACCAGCTTGTTTGTTGAGAAATGTGATCCCTGTAGCCATGTGTGGTATAAGACAGCAATACCGCAGCTACATGAAAAATGTTGTTTTATGCTGAGAAAATGATTTTTTTGTTCATTAGGCTCACCATTTGCCTCCTGTGCTTTGAGCATATAACACTGTCAATCATCATCCTTCTTCCTCTTATTCTTCTTCATAATATTTGTATTGTAACTTTCATATGTGGCTGTAACACACAGTGCTTTACAACAGCAATACAATAAAATGTTTGTCTTAAACACTGCCAGACCCCTTGTTTCTACTGACCTGGCATGTATATGTATTCCGTAAATTAAGCAAAGAGTGAGGCAAACAGTGCTTCATTCTGTGTGCTTTTTTTCCCTCCTGGCCTGCAGGTCCTCAGTCTGCTGACTGAAAAGGAGCTGAAGATGGTGGTGCCCACTCACGCCATCGTACCCCGGACTTTTGTGCTGAAACCTGGGACGGTGATGTTTCTGGGGGCTCTGGCACGAATCGACTACCTGGAGGTAATTCCACAGTGCCACGCACTGCGTATCAACTGAGTGTATGTCTGTATAAGTGATGCAGCTGATTAAAATCATTAAGAGATTAAGTTTGTGTGAAGGTGAAGCTTGTAATCCAGAGACACTGTCCTCCTCCTTTGCTCAGCCCCAGTTTAGGGGTATTGGACACGTTATTCAGGTTTGCATTCATGTTGAAATAAGTGGAGCGCAGAAGTCTCTTATTTTGGTCATGGCTTGTGGGATAGGCCTTTAGGCTTTATTTTTGTACAGAAATGCTGGGTATTGAGGCTTCCAGCTCATTGGTTGTAACGGCTTTCTGGTTTCTTCCCTGTCGTTTTCATTGGTCTCAGGGGGAGAAGTCCTGCTGGTTCTCAGTCATCGCGTCCAATCTGCTCCCAATTCACATTACCAGTCTGGATAAAGCTGATGTCATCTACCAGAAGCATGCTGGAAATACTCTGCTTGGGGTGAGCGGGCCTTTGAAGGACCGTAGAATGTCTTTTTTTAAAAATGGCTTTTCTCCCCAGTTTGGGATGCTCAGTCATGCTCACACTGCAACATGCATCACAGCCTACATTTTTATATTAGGCGTTTAGCTGATGCTCTTACCCAGAGAAACTTACAATGAGAGCGAACAATGAAAAGGCCTAGATTCATAAATCGTAATGGCTGGGCCATAACACCCCGGTGATAGGTGTTAGTAGAATTAACATGTGGAAGGCTAGGTAGAGACATTATTTGTTTGGGGGGGGGTGTTGGAGGATATAGGGGATATAGGGTAGATAAGAGGGGGAAGCTGTGGAAGAGGGGAATATGGGAGATGGGGAGGTATTTCCTGAAGAGGTACGGCAGAAGTTTAGGTAGGAACTCTGTTGACCTGACAGAGGTTGGCAGGATGTTCCACCGTTGGGGAGCCAGTAGGGAGAAGGGTCGAGGCCAGGTGGAGGTCAACCTCTGGGTCCAAACCATGTCCATTATGCGCTAAAAGACAGATCTAATTCTAGTTCCGGGCCTGTAGGACTCAGATCAGCACTCTCCTGTACTAAACCTTATTTATTATGAGCTGTAAGGCAAAACTGATCCGGGGTCAGCAGTCGCTTTGTAAGCCCAAGCCCTGCCTGTGAAGGAGTGTGTTAAAGGGGTGTTCTGTGTTCCCCTCTCAGGTACCCACCGGAGGAGAGGAGCGAATGAGAGAGTTCCCACCGCTGGTTCCTCAGGATTTGGAGCTTAAAGGCCAGGGGCTCCCACAGGCTACTGCTGACATCAAGCTCTCCTCTGCGGGTAACCCTCCAACCCCCTTCCCATGGAGCAACAGCAGTGGGATTTTCTCCACATTGCTCATTTATTATTTTTCTGAAGTAATGAGGTGTCCTGCTATGGTGCTAAGCAATGCGTCCTTATTGGCCACAGTAGCCATTTCTTGTGTTACCATTTATCCTATTATCTATCAACACATCAATCAACCAATCAATCAAATTGTATTTTTATAGTGCATTTAGCAAAGGATTTGTAACCATGAGCTTTAACGGTTTTCCGTGGCCAGAACCCCCACAGAGCAAGCCAGAGTGCAGAGGAAAAACTTCTTGGAAGTTTTCTTGCATACTATTGGCCATGTTCCCGTGTAGGACCATGTTCTCGTGCAGCTTTTCATACGTTAGTTTCCCCAGGGGACTGCAGTTCCTGTGTGGTGTGGGGTGGTTTTCTTTCAGAAGGTGCATACCAGGTAAATGTAGAGCGCATGCAGGGTCCTTCATTGTCAGAGGGCCATGGAAAAGCAGGGTCATTTGCCTGAAAAGATTGCTATTTTTTCAGTAGATGAATCTGTACTAGTTCACAGCTGAGGTGACTGCATGACACTCACTCTCTCTCTCTCTCTCTCTCTCCCCCCCCCCCCAGGTTGGGTGGCAGTGACGGGTCACCATGGAGACCGGCTCCTGCTCAGGGCGCACGTTCCCGAGGGGGTGGGAATCCGTGTGCGGGACCCCCCGCTGCTCCCGTACGTTGTCAACCTGAAGGGGGAGCGTTTGGGGAAGAGTGCTGCCTACAAGACCAAAAAGCCTCAGGGTCTGCTGGACCGTAGCCTGTCTGAGAAAGGGGCGGAGAGACTTAAGGTGAAGAAGAAGAAGAAGTGACCGCCTGTTCCACACAATATTTGCTTTTTTATTGTTTCTTTTTCCCCAAGAAATAAAGAAAAAATGTATATTGTTACAGTTATACAACCTAATTGGGGGGAGGTGGAGGGGAGATTCATCAGAAATATTTGCCATAATGAAAGACAAAAGCAATATTTCTATCAATTTACAGTGAGCTCCATAATGTTTGGGACAAATAATTTTTTCCTTGATTTGGGTCTGTACTCCACAATTTTAGATTTTGTAATCAAACAATTCACATGTGGTTAAAGTGCACATTCTCAGCTTTTATTAACAGGTATTTTTATACATATTTGTTTCACCATGTAGAAATTACAGCACTTTTTATATATAGCCCTCCGTTTTAGGGTACCATAATGTTTGGGACAGATTGCTTCGCATGTGTTTCTGATAAGTGAGGTGTGTTCAATTGCTTCCTTAGTACAGATATAAGAGAGCTTCCAGCATCTAGTCCTGGTTCTAGGCTTTTGATTGCCTTTGGAGTTGGCATTTGTCGACATGAGGACCAGAATTGTGCCATTGAAAGTCAAGAAACCTTTATGAGTCTGAGAAATAAAAAAATAGAAAACAGACATCAGCCAAACCTTAGACTTATCAAAATCAACTATTTGGAACATCCTTAAGAAAAAGAGCAGTGGTAAGCTCAGTAAACACAATGGGCCTGGTAGACCAAGAAAGACCTCTACTGTTGATGACCAAACATTCACTATAATGAAGAAAAACCCCCAAACACCTGTCCGACAGATCAGAAACACTCTTCAGGTGGCTGGCATGGATGTGTTTGAGCACTGTCTGCACAGTACTTCACGAACAGACCTGCAGACGCTACGCTGCAAGCTGCAAACTAGTAGTTAGCTGCAAAACTGGGACGAACGGGTTACCGTTTGCTGTGAAGTACAAAAAAGAGCCTGCAGAGCTCTATAAAAAGGTTTTGTGTACAGATGAGACCAAGATTCACTTGTAACATAGTGATGACAATGGTGGTGGCATCTTATCTGCTCAAGTTCAAGCTACTGCCTCCAAACTCATTGGACGTCGCTTTATCGTACAGCAAGACAATGATCCCAAGCATTTTGCTGAAGCAACAAATTAGTTTTTTGAAGCCAAAAACGGGAAAATTCCTGACTGGCCAAGTCATTTACCCAATCTGAATATGCATTACATATGCTGAAGAGAAAATTTTAGGTAACTTGCTCCTGAAACAAGCAGTAGTTGAAGATGGCTGCAGTACAGGTTTGGCAGAGCATCACCAGACATTCAGATACTCAGCACCTGGTGATGTCTGTGCCACAGATTTAAAGCAGTCATTGCATGCAGAGAATATGTGACACAGAATATGCAAAGTACTAAACATGACTAATTTACATACATGTAATATCAATATGTCCCAGACATTATGGTGCCCTGAAATGGGGGGCTATGTATTAAAAGTGCTGTAATTTCTACATGGTGAAACTGAATTGTGCAAGAATTTAACTGTCTGTCTTTTCTCCTGTGGAAAATTACAAAGATGACCTATTTCGAGTGTACATCTTGTGTATATCTTGATGTTTAGTTCCTTATCGTGGTTTCAGGGGTACCCGACATATAGTCCAGGCATGTTGCCAAATATGTAGCCTCCCATGAGCCAAATCAATAAAAAATAAAATGTAAACCTTAGTCCCAATCGGAGCTCACTGTATATGCCATGTTTTGTGTAATACTTAATGAGTATCAAAAAAGATACTCATCGACATTAACATTTCCAGTTCCTAGGGAAATTGGTTCACTTATGTCCTGTCAAATAGAAATAATAATAATAAGAAGAAGAATAATAATAAATGGTTAATTTATATAATGATTTAATAATCAATATAATTTGTATTTATTTACCATGTTTTAAGCCTTTCCAAGGGTCTACACTGAAATTGTCTAGGAGCCCAGATGGTCAGATGTTGAGCCCTTTTAAGTGTCTCTAGCCTGACCCCCTGGGAGCAGTACTGTAGCAGGGACAGGCATGCCAGGGTACCTTTCATAGTGAAGGGAAGGAGCCCTTTAAAACTGACTGAATTATGCCATAGTTTCTGACAGGAAGTGTTGTATGTCTTAGCCAGGCTCAGAATGTACACACACATGTATGGGTTTTTTCAGGGAAACAATCATGCATTATACATGGATATTGCCTACTTGGTTTCACTCATGTAATAATTTGTGATCATCCTTTGACAGAATGCATAGAAGCCTTCTCAGCACCCATTTGTATCGCAATTACCTGGTGATCTCTTGGCATGCTTACCTATTTAATCTAAATGAAATCCACTAAAATATGTTGACTCAAGCTTGCAATATGTCTTTTTGCTTGTTGTTAATACCTTAATACTCCTGTGCACTTTAACAGTTTCCGTAGTTCTGTTTAAAGTGGATTTGCGGATCAGTAATATTGCCTTGGATCCTGTTTGATCGTGTCAAATTCTTATGGTTGAGGTTACTCTGTAAATTGTAAAATTGTTTACATTGGCATGGTGTGACATTACTGTCAGAGGAAAGAATCAACAATACAATTAACCTGAACTTTTATTGATACATACATGAAGACAGTAAAACTACTTTCTATCCCTTTCCTTCTTGAATTGCACATAATACTTGTATTGAGCAAATTATTTTTATATATTTTTATTGTAATATATTAATGTCTGCTCATCAATAAAAGATCAGCCTCTTTCTTCAACAGTTAAATGCAGTATTTGTATGACCACGATTTTTTGCTGGACTGCAACAGCGGGGCCAGCCCTACAAACGTGAATGTCTGTGAATGAGTGATGAAGTTACACCATTGGTCGGTCGAGTTATGAAGTTACACCATTGGTCGGCCGGAGAGGTCCAGCCATATACTAGGTTTTGACCTGGTCTTGTTTAATGTTTTTTCTTTTTTGATTTTTTTTTTTTTTAAGTTGATAAAATCTCATCATGCATTTCAGATCTGTGTACAGTAAATGCAAAATGGAGACAGCAGTCAGTAGAGAAAGCACATGTATCAGAAGAGTCATTTAGACAGGTTTACATATGTTAAATGGAAAATTTCCCTTAAAAACACGGAACTCTACAAAACGGTTGTTCTGTTTTCTCAGTTTGGCATCACATTCAAATATATTATTGCAGTCTGCTAGTGTGTGTTTGTGTGTGTGAATGTTTTTATCAAACTCATGCATGGAAAGTATATTGGATTTTATTTTTTAAAAACTAAATCTGCCGGAAGATATTCAGTCTGCTATTGCGCACCATTTAAAGAGTTTTACACATGACAAATGTAACACAGTACTATGGGCTAATTGTTTCCCAATGACAGTGGTCAAATACAAGACACATTTTTAGAAATGTGTCATAAATACTTCTATTTTCAGGTCATTCAAACTGAATTCAGAAATGTCTTTAAAAAGAGGGAGCACTGTAATGCATTTGAAAATGCTTTTGATTCTTATTTTTCTATTTGAGTATTTGGAGTGTTTATAAATACCTGATATTTGATTTTCACCGATGCATTTGAAAAAGCATTCAGAAATGCCATAACTTGATATAGAATAACAGGCACAATGTAATTTTTACTAAAGGATCAGGATTCCAAACAATATTAAGTGATAGTACTGTGTACTATGTGAAAACTAGTGCATAGTATAAAAAATGTAAATACTGTTTTAAAGCTTTAAAGGCTTGGATATAATTGGTATGCATTTGAAAAGCTGTTCCTTTTACTATCCGAAAAGTACTTCTTTGAAAGGTATTTGGTTTTCTTTTAAAAAAAAAAGGATCTGAATGCTTTGAATATAAAGAATTACAATTACAGTGCTGTATTTGCCAATATAAAAAAAAACTGTTTTGACTTAGGTCTGGTTGCACAGCAGCAAAAGATTACTTTCTTGTGAATAATTAAACAGTTCATGGAGAAAAGCACAGTATGGTCTGTAAAACAGTGAGCGTCTCCTCCTCTGCTCTGTCCTATCTCGACAGGTGAGTCCAGAACTGGACTGTTACATCATTAAAAGACAAACATCACAGGTGAGTCCAAAAGGTGAGGCAGGACAGACAATCCCATAGTTTATTTTTACATCAAGCAACAGTTAGACATGTGTGGCTATGAACACGGTGTAACAAACCCTATACTAAACACAGAACTAATTCCCACAAATTCTGTTCAAAGCACATGACAGTAGCAAACACACCGTATAGGCTAGGTGTACCATGTGTCTTCACAATCTGCTCCATCAACATATGTATAAAAAAACTGTATAAAACAAGAAAATCTTTGGACTTTCTTTTCCCTCATAACAGAGAAATCAACAATCTGCTACTTCTAAAGAGCACAGATTCTAGATCTGTTTTGACAGCATAAACTGCAACTTCCCAGGTATAGTTCACCATCTTTCGGGTCCTATCGCACGCGCTCACGCTCCACCTCCCCGACAGAGCGGGCGAGACGAGCCAGTGGTGCGCCCCACCCGGGTCCCCCCCCGGCCCTGAGGGGCGAGCGGGGATCCCACCTCAGCTGGCGCATGCCGTATTGCTTATTTGAGTTACTGTTGCCTTTCTATCAGCTCGAACCAGTTCTGGCCATTCTCCTCCGACCTCTGCCATCAACAAGGCATTTTCGCCCAGAGAACTGCCGCTCACTCGATATTTTCTCTTTTTCGGACCATTATCTGTAAACCCTAGCAATGGTTGTGCGTGAAAATCCAAGTAGATCAGCAGTTTCTGAAATACTCATACCAGCCCGTCTGGCACCAACAACCATGCCGCGTTCAAAGCCTCTTAAATCACCCTTCTTCCCCATTCTACTTGGTTTGAACTTCAGCAGATCGTCTTGACCGTTGATTACATGCCTAATTGCTGGCAGGTGCGCTGAGTTGCTACCGCGCGATTGGCTGATTAGATTAGGGTTGGCCCGATGTAAACATTTTCAGACCAGTTTGATCTTAAGCCAAATACCGACCGGGACCTGGTATTACCGAATTTTACCACTAGGTGCCGCACGTGGCTCAGCCGCTCCCGAGTGGAACATTATGAGACTCCTTGTTGCCGCCCTCGACACTAATTTCCGCACGGCCTGTCAATCTTTTTTTTTTGCACTCAGAAACTAGTGGCTCCGTTTATAAACAAACATAATATTATGTTAATCACGTTGTCATATTGCTTATTACTAATGCAGTATAAGTTGGATTTAAGTGGCCGGTGAGTGTATTTGAACGGTTGGCGGTTAACGGATGCAGACACACAGGTGTACCTAATAGAGTGGCCGGTGAGTGTATATCAGGAGTCATTTGGACAGGTTTACATATCTGACGTGACCTTCAGCTCTTGAAATGTAAATTTCCCTTAAGAACACCTGTCGTTACCCACGGAATGCTACAAAACGGTTGTTCTGTTTTCTCAGTTTGGCATCACATTCAAAATACATTTTATTGTAGTCTGCTAGTGTGTGTGTGTGTGTGTGAGAGTGTATGTTTTTACCAAACCATACCATAGAAAGTGTATCTGATTTTATTTTTTAAAAATCTAAATCTGCGGGAAGATATTCAATCTTCTGTTGCACACCATTTAAAAAGTTTTACATATTAGTGATTGTACTATGTACTGTGTGAAAACTAGTGCATAGTATAAAAAAATGTAAATACTGTTTTAAAGCTTTAAAGGCTCGGATATGTCATTGGTATGCATTTGTTCCTTTTACTATCTGAAAAGTACTTTTAAAAAATTTTTTTTTAGTTTTCTTGAAAAAAGGATCTGAAATTTTTGAATATAAATAATTACAATTACAGTGCTGTATTTGCAAATATATATATTTAAAAAAAACTATGTTTTGACTTAGGTCTGGTTGCGCAGCAGCAAAAGATTACTTTCTTGTGAATAATTAAACAGTTCATGAAGAAAAGCACAGTATGGTCTGTAAAACAGTGAGCGTCTCTCCTCTGCTCTGTCCTATCTCGACAGGTGAGTCCAGAACTGGACTGTTACATCATTAGAAGACAAACATCACAGGTGAGTCCAAAAGGTGAGGCAGGATAGGCAATCTCATAGTTTATTTTTACATCAAGCAACAGTTAGACATGTGTGGCTGTGAACACGGTGTAACAAACCCTATACTAAGCACAGAACTAATTCCCACAGATTCTGTTCAAAGCACACGACAGTAGCAAACACACCGTATAGGCTAAACACTTTTTTTGTTCAAATGTGAGAAATGCAAAAATGGCAAAAAAACATAATGATTGTCAAAAGGCAAATAAAAAAAGGTGTACCATGTGTCTTGACAATCTGCTCCGTCAACATATGTATAAAAAAACAATGTATAAAACAAGAAAATCTTTGGACTATTTTTCCCCCATAACAGAAAAATCAACAATCTGCTACTTCTAAAGAGTGCAGTTGCTAGGAGATCTGTTTTGACAGCATGAAACTGCAGGTAAACCCAGAATACAGATACTAAAAGACAAAACGTAATGAGAAAAAAGAGGGGGGGGGGGTTATTCCACTTAGTCTTCATAGTTCTGCTCAAAATGTGTGATTCTTTATGGAATTGGGGGAGGGGGGTGAATGCATCCTGGTTAAATACAATGGTAACACATGTACTAAAAAAAAATAAAAATAAGAATCCAAACGAGTGGGGGGGGGGGGGGGGGGGGGGGGACGACAATGCTACACACTGGAGGTTTTTGGAGGTGTCTCTCTCCCCCAACCGCCCCCCCCCCCCCCCCCTCCCTGAAGCTGTCCCGACTCCACATACTGCCCCCGCCTGTCTGGAAGCAGTATCAGAAGCCGGCTCTCTAGCGGAGCACGCTAACAAATGAAAAAAAGCCCCAAGAATTCTTCTCTCGGTTACTGGCAAAGGACCACCTGGGTCCCTCCAATTTAGCCTCCCCGCGGGAGCGCAGGGTCTGTCTTTGGTTCCTCATTTAGAAGTGTTATGCTTTTCTTTCATAATAGAGTCGCTATTGTTACTCTCAGACAGGGCAGTGAATGAGGAGGGGGACCGAGAGAAAAAGAGAGAGAGAGAGAAAACTAAAAACAACCCATGAACTGTAGAGAAAGGAGTCATTTCTGTTTGGGGCCATTCCACAGTAAAAAAAAAATCAAACCGATTCCTTAACACAAATGACACGGTGTCATGATTCTGTACCACTGAGCAGCTGCTTTCAATCCAAGAGAGATTCAATGGGATTTTACCAGTTCAGCTCTTGTTGATTTCACAGCGTAAATCATGGCTCTCAATTTCCAGCCCTGGACAGCTGCAGTGTTAGCAGGTTTTTTTGTTTTCTTTTAATGCCTTAATTGGCCTTGAAGCGAGGTTTGTGGACTCTAGTCAGTAAATCAATTAAATGAAGCACTTAACCGCTGAAGCACACCAAAAGTCAGCAGACACTAGGCCCCCACCCAAGATCATAGTTTGAGACCCCTTGTAGATAAATACCCCTCTCCCCATGCATGCCCACACCCTCTTGAGTTTTCATTCTTGAGTCAAGAATGAACTGGCGCTCAATTCAGCGCTGAAGAGCAATTGAGCCCTGGGGGGAACTCCGGTCATGTGGTCTCATTCATTTCTAACGCGGTGGACCAGGGATTCCCCAATGTTGTCATGCCTAAAATATTCTGAGAGAGATCCCTGAATGTGGAGCTGAAGAGAAAGCTCAGGAAGCTGCCACTGTGCCAGCGAAGAGCAGAAGACTGAAGATGAAATTCTTTCTTTTTTCTTTTCGTCAAACCTAATCAGTCCCAGTTAATCCGTACCGAAACGAGAACCGCCAAGTGCACACACAACCCTTGCTCTCGGCGGTGCTTTTCCGGAACCATAATAAAGCTTTACAGTACACACACACACAAAAGATACCTCCCATGTTTCACTGCAGGGTGGTGGTTTTAAAGTATACATTTACAACATGACAATGGCCAGACGCAATCTTTCTTCTAAAAGGAGACTAAGAGAAAATGAACACATAATCTTTCAGAACAGTGGAATACAAACACAAGATTTTATATATTTATATATATAATATATATAGAAAAAGTCAATAGTAAAGCAAAAATTCACCAGTGATGTCTGATATCTGAGATACGGAGGTACAGTAAGAACTACAGAGATGAGAACTGAGCACCAGGCACCAAAACCAGTTTGAGGTGAGCTACCTGTGTCTAATCCATCGGTTAAGTGCTGAGTCACTGAACACCTGCCGACACTGCGGTGATGGGACCAGGGTTGGGGGCCCCTAGTGAAGGGCCACCTGCCATTTTGGGTTCATTTTGGGTTCACTTTCACTGGTCCCCCTTGGCAGCGCTCTCCAGGTAGTACACGTTCACCAGGTGACGGTTGAGATGCAGTCGGTACTCCACCTCCACATTAAAGGTGCGGTCACAGAAAATGCACCTGTGGCTCTGAGGTGTGATGATGGCGGCGGTGCTGGGAGGTCCCTCTGTGGGTGTGGTCACAGGCGTGGCCGCCGGCGTGGTTGCGGCTGTGCCAGGCCCGGCGGGCTTCTCCGCGGCCGTCGCCACGGCGACGCCGTGGAGGCCCGAGTCGTCGCTGCCCTCGGAGACGCTGTCGCTGATGTCGCTGCCGTCGTGGCTGTGGATGCCCTCGTCCTCCTCCGCGTCGGTGGCCTTGCCCTGCCTCGTGACCGAGAGCTCCGGCCGCTGGGGAGCGGCGGTCACCTTCCCTTCTGCCGCTTCAGGGCCCCGTCCTGGGTCCGCCCCCTCATTTACCCTGCCACGCCCGGCCTCCCCTCGCTCCCCAGTCCTCTTTCCTCCTCCCGCAGGCTTCTGGCAAGTGGAGGTACCCGCCTCCTCAACCCCATTCATGAGGATGTCCTCCTCACCACTGGGGCACTGTTTCGGGCTGGTCCCTCGAACTGACCCCTGGCGCGCCAGACCAAGCCCCTCTCTGGCTTCTGTGGAGCCTGGTTTAGCTTCCGTGGGGCCCGGTTTGGTCCCCGCAGGGCCCGGATTGGCCCTGGTCTTTTTGGTTCTCTTGATCACGCTGACTCCCGGGGACGGGTCGATGCTCTCGCTCAGCCCGCCGCTGCGTTCGGGCCCCTGGCCACGCTTCAGCGCCTCGCCCCTTCCCCGGAGCACGCTGGACCTCTGCGGCCGCCTCTCCTCGGCCGCCAGCTTTCTGCTGGGCTGCGCGGGGGCCTCGTTCTGGGGTGGGGGAGGCTGGCACGCGGACGCTTTCCGCTTCCTGGAGGTGACCTTGGCTTCCTCGCCCTGCGTCTCTTCTGCGGGTTCCTGGATCTTTCCTCTGCTCGTTCTCCCCACGGCTCTGACTGCTCTTGTTCGCCTACCACCCTTGACTGGCTCTGTGTCTTCACCCTTCCTCTCCTTCTCTCCTCTCGCCTTCTCAAGTCTCTCTCTTTCAGCTCTCTCCTTCTCCATCTTTTCCTTCTCTACTCTCGCTCTTTCTGCTCTCTCCTTCTCCATCTTCTCCTTCTCTACTCTCGCTCTTTCTGCTCCCTCCTTCTCCATCTTCTCCTTCTCTACTCTCGCTCTTTCTGCTCCCTCCTTCTCCATCTTCTCCTTCTCTACTCTCTCTCGTTCTGCTCTCTCCTTCTCCATCTTCTCCTTCGCTACCCTCTCCCTTTCTGCTCTCTCCTTCTCCATCCTCTCCTTCAGCACTCTCTCTCTTTCTACTCTCTCCTTCTCCATTCTCTCCTTCTCTACTCTCTCTCCTTCTGCTCTCTCCTTCTCCATCCTCTCATTCTCTACTCTCTCTCTTTCTGCTCTCTCCTTCTCAATCTTTTCCTTCTCTACTCTCTCTCTTTCAGCTCTCTCCTTTTCTACTCTCTCCTGTTTTGCTCTCTCCTTCTCCGCTTGCTCCTTTTCCAACCTTTCCTTCTCTGCCCTTTCTTTCTCCAATCTCTCCTTCTCTGCTCTCTCTCTCTCCATCACCACTCTCTCTTCTTCTGCTTTCTCAGCCTCCCCTCTGTCCTGCTCCCACTCTTCCTTCTCTTCCATGGCATTGGCCATTTTCTTGACCTTGCTTTCTTTCCTGGGCTGGGTCTCTGCTGTGACACCCGCAGTTTTGGAGGCCTTCCCCGTCCTGCAGGTGTCCCTGTTCTTCTTCTGCTCCGCCCCCTTCCTCTGCTCACCCCGCTTTCCCGCCACCTTCCCACCACCCCTCTCTTTCCTCTCACCCGGCTTCTCTCCTCTCTTCTCCTCTGTCACACCATTCTGGGCCTTCCTCATGGACTCCCTCTTGGGGGTCTCCCTCTCCTCCCTCCTCTTGAAAGTCTCAGTCACCTCCCTTCTCTTTGGGGTCTCCCTCTCCTCCCTTCTCTTTGGGGTCTCCCTCTCCTCCCTCCTCTTGGAGGTCTCCCTCTCATCCTTCCTCTTGGGGGTCTCCCTCTCATCCTTCCTCTTGGGGGTCTCTCTCTCCTCCCTCCTCTTAGAGGTCTCCTTCTCCTCCCTTCTCTTGGAGGTCTCCTTCTCCTCCCTTCTCTTGGAGGTCTCCTTCTCCTCCCTTCTCTTGGAGGTCTCCTTCTCCTCCCTCCTCTTGGGAGTTTTGTCTCGCTGTTCCTTCTTGGTGGCAGTCGAAGGAGGATTGGCTTTAGATGATTTTTTGGTTGATAGGTTTATGGGGTCCGCTATAGGCTGCCTGTCCGCTGCCACCGCTTCTTCTCTTCCTTCTCCTCCACCCATCGCTCCCTCTCTCCTGCCAACCTTCCTCTCGATCCTCCCCTCCTTGATCCCTGTCAGGACGTACCGGGCCTCCTTGCCCACGCTGTAATAGGTGGGGGCACCGGACCCTGGCTTCTTGATGCGGAGTTTGACCTTCGACACATCCAGGGTGATCTCGGAGCAGTCCGGGTGGCGGGACTTGACGTGGTACTGCAGGTTGCACTTCTTGGAGGCGGCGTAGGTGCAGACGGGACAGAGGAACTGCCTGGGGTTGACATGAAGCTCCACGTGCTTCTTGTAGTTGCTGCGGTCGGCCGTCTTGTACTGGCAGTGCGGGCAGCTCAGGGGCTTGGGCCCATTGTGGACCTGTCGAGCGTGGCGTGTCACCTCGTGCTGGTTGGCCGCCAGGTAACTGCAGCTGTCACACTTGAAGGGTCTCTCGCCTACAGTCAAGACAAGTCCAGATATTGATCATCAATATCACAACACACAAACACACACACACACACGCACACACATTTCAATTCAACCAGAGATATAATGGAAAGGATTGACAAGGCATAGCGAACCGTTTAACAATGTCAGAATGTCAATAAACACATCACCATTCAAGTCGCATACAATACATACCAGTCTACCAGATATGTCAAACCAACTGCTCCATCGATTGCATTGAACGCAACAAGAAAAATCTTTGGTTAATAAGGTGATGGGAAATACAGAATACAGAGAGCAGTCCATGCTCAAAACACAACACCCACACCTACGAGAGACTCGCCTTCTACCTCGTTCCTCTGTTACTGTATAACCTTTCATGAAGCTTATCCATCGTTCAAACCTCATTACATCACACACATTCAGAACAAAACAGAAAAACGAGCATCTGCCTGTTCTTTTCTTTCCGCGAACTTTACGTAAAATGTTATGCAAGGTCCCACTTGCCCCCTTTGCAACCATTCAACAATTCCCCCGAGCAGAGAGTCCCAAAGCAGAATCTTACCTGAGTGTGTTCTCATGTGTCTGGTCAGGTGGGTCTTCTGTGAGCTTGAGTACTTGCAGTAAGAACATCGAAATGGCCGCTCGCCTGAGGGAAGAAACACCTCACTGGAATGAAATTGCATAATTGCTGTCATGTGTAAAATTCCCTTCAGATACGGGTTTTGGAAATTCAGGTTGGACTTTGTATGGTTTGACCACAGGTCACTTCAACGGTGTTATTACCATCATTAATGACCGCTCTCCTTTCGTTTTCTAATGTGAGTCACATCCCTGTTTTGGTGGGCGTGGTTTGTATCTGTGTGGGTATGGTCATTCCTTGATTGGGTGTGGCATGTACCTATGTGGGTTTGGGGATTACCTGTGTGGGTGCGGATGTGCTGCACGTAGTTGTTCTTGCGGTCAGAGAAGTAGCAGCACTGTCCACAGGTGTAGAGCTTGCTGGGGAAGTGGTTCCTCAGGTGCTTCTTCCAGTGGTACTGGCTGATGGTGGTGTAGGTGCAGATGGTGCACTTGTACACACGCTGGCTGTCCCCTTCCTTGTTGTGGTGCTTGAGGTGGGCCATGTAGTGGTCGTAGCGGTTGGTGTTGTAGCCACAGCGCTCACAGCGGATCACGCCCTTGGTATAGACCGCCCCTTCCCCACCTCCTTCCGGAGCTGACTCCGCCCCCCTATCTGGCTCCTCCTCTTCTTCCTGGGCCTGTTCCACCGCGATTAGCTTCTTAGCGCTGTGGACACGGATGTGGTGGATAAACTCCTCCTCACACTCAGCCTCGTACTGGCAAGGCTTACAATGGAAAGGCTTCTTCTTACTTCTGCAGTTTTCCATTAGGAGGCGCTGGGTCCTCTTGCGCTTGTGCCCAATCCCTGTTGGACTGGGCGGAGCCTCCTCTCCCCGCCCCTCCCCTTCTGTTTCTTGCGCCTCCTCCTCCTCCTCCTCCTCCTCCTGCCCCTTGTATGAGTGGCAGCTGACAACCTGCGGGGTTTCAGGGTAGACACCGAACGAGGTGTCGGCATGGTGACTGTCGGTGATGTCACTGTTGCCGCCGTCGCCATAGGTACTGTGCGCCAGCCCCTCATCCTCGCTGTCGGAGTAGCAGCTGCTGCCCACGGTCTTCAGCTCCACCATCTGCTTTTCCTCCGACGAGTGGTCGCAGCCACCTCCGCTGCCTCCGCCCTCTGACGTCAGCGCCACGTTGGCCAGCATGACCAGCTGAGGCGCGGCCAGCTCGGACCTGGGGAGCTCCGTCTCCCCATGCTCCTCCCCACCCATGGGCACACCCACCAGCGGGGTGAGCATGACCACTCCCACAGGGTACACCGTCTGGGCAGCCATGTTTGGATGAACTGGGGGAACAACAGACAACACCAGGTCATTTCAGATTTCACCCTGCATGCTGGGTATGCACAAAAAAAGGTGCAACATTCATTTATCCTAACCCAGTGAGTCCGTTGTACTTACACTAACCAAAAGTGTCTGGACACCCCTTAGTTTCGGGCTGTTTTTCATAGTTTGTGCTCAGTCTCTTAGTTCCAGTGAAGGCAAAGCTTACTGCCACAGCATACAATCACATTCTAGATTATTCTGTGCTTCTCCTTTCCTGTTTCAGCATGAGAATGCCCCCAGGCACACAGCGAGGTCCATATAGAAATTGTCAAGAACGGTGTGGAAGAACTTGACAGGCCTTCAGAGAGCACTGACCTCAACCCTATCCAACACCTTTTGGATCAATTGTAAGGCAACTGCAAACCAGGCCTAATCGCCCAAACAGTGCCCAACTTTCACTAATGCTCTTCTGACTGAAAGGAAGCAAATCCCTGCAGCAACGCTCCAACATCTAGTGTAAAACCTTCCCAGAAGAGTGGAGGTTGTTATAGCAGCAAAGGGTGAACCAACTCCATATTAATGTGATCAATTTTGGATGAGATGTTGGATGTCAGGTGTCCACATACTTTTGGCCATGTAGTGTAGATTTGTTGACTGCCAAACTGTCTTTGCTGGGCCATCTGTACCTTGACAATGGCTCTGATTTGATCATAACTATAAATCTCTAGCGGTTGTTTGCATATCATGCTAAATGCACTTTTTGTAAGTTGCTCTATTAAAAGGCATCTGCTTTAACTTTAAACTGAGAGACAATTTGACAAATTCGGGGAGGTTCCAACACCAGTCTCACACTTTTCCAAACTCATTGCGCAGCTGAGAGAATCTGAGAGATTTATACTCGATTCAAGAGAAAGTTTTTGCATTTATTATAGAATTTCTTTCTCCAACCCTGGTCCTTGTGAGCCAAAGAGTATGCCAGTTTTCATTGATTTTACTCAACTATTAAGTGAATTCATCCACCCGGTTTCTTTATTCTAAACTGGTTGCTGATTTTAACATGAAAACCAGGAGATCTCCAGGACCAAGGGTGGGAACTCTAGCTCTGATTTGGACAGCTGTCTCTACCCTGCCTGTCTGCTTTGACAATCAGACAGATTTCAAACAGCTGTAACAACTAACAACACATATGTACATTTAAAAAAACCATTGTGCTGTATGAACAGTCGGCTTGTAGGGGTTAAGGGCAGTTGATCTTTGATTGTTCTGAAGGGTCAGTAACACCTTAGGGAATTCAAGCAGGCTTTTGAACCACCCTAAACCCCCATGGTGACACATCAGGGTCCATCAGCTCATGAATAAGAATGTGGTGTTACGTCGTCCTAAACAGGTCACCAGTGTTTACCAACAAATGCAGGCTGTGGGTGTGAGACATTATCCATCTTTAAAACAAAGGCCTGCTGACTGCCCAATTGGCTATTATGACTACTCTCGTAGGGTGGAATTTGCCTCACAGCCAATCAGAATAGCTTGCAGCTGGAGAGGGGTGGGGGCTCAAAGATGCATGGAAATCTACACGGATACATGGAAAACTGTTACTCCATGGTTCTTTGTTCATACAGGCTACCCATGGTATTCCAAAGGGGCTACTGGGGGAATGAAATCTTTCTACAAACTGTACATTGTGAACTTATGAATGGAACTGTGGAGAGAGGTTTGGTGATGGAGAAATAAGACCACCCCCCTCCCCCCGGGCCCAAGTCAACTGAATTGAATGTGCTTTATATAGTAGAGCTCAGCACACACCAACTGAAATAGGCTTGTTATCATTGTATTAATAATGAAAAAACAATATAACAATGAGCTAAAAAATTATTTCAAAAGGATAGGAAGTTTAATAATTCACACATTTAAAATGGATTAAAATCGTGAACTGGAATTCTGACTTTGCTACCACACAGTGACCTTACACCGAATTGGCAACCACAGAATGGTGTAGCCTATATAAATATATTTAGAATTCAACCAGGATGGTTAGGCCAATACGCCATAGTCTTCCAACCATGACTTAACTGAGAAGGATATCAGTTTATTTCATGTTGATGTGAAACCTCAAACTAAATTGAGATTCAGTTCTCATTTTCTTTTTTAATTGGTTTAAATGATTACAGGGGCGTTCAAAGGGCCCTAGGCCTGAAGCCACACTTGAACACACAGTAAGGCCCATGTTATAAATTAGCCTCTGTGATCAAACGGGCCTCTTAACTGGAGCTAAATGTTAAAAGGCCGCAGGCTCTGCCACTTTGTCCTGTCTGTAACGGCTGTTAACCTGCATCTGTTGTCTGCAGCGATCGGACAAAGTTTGACCTAACCTTGTTTATTTACGCAGGACTGCAGGGTGACTGGGCTCTGATTCAGGAAATGGGCTTCCTAGTGCCCTAGCTTGTCTTCTGCTGTCAAGAATGGTAATTAGTGCCAAAGAAATGCTAGTCCTCACTCACTGAGGGCAGCCAGGGGTGTGTGTAAAAGGACTTAAGCACACTTCATTATGGCAACAGTGTCATGTCTACAACTCACTGGATAAGGGGCAGAAGAGGGGGGTAAAATAAGTGGATCTGAATACTGCTGTGAGCTAATGAAAACTAAAAAAAAAAATGCAACCACGCTGTATCCAGGTCTCAGAGCACAGTTTGTCAGTTTCTGTCGCAATTATGTAGCCCCCACCCCACCCCATCCCCCACAAGTGTTCAACAGCTGACATAATCGTTGCCACTGACACTGAAAAACAGATCTTTAACTGGAACCTTGTTTGAGAGCAGAAAAAGTAGCCATGTATGGAGAGGGGCCACGTCACTGAAGCTCTGTAAGATTGTGGATTAAGACCTAGCTCTCCAAGCAATCAACAATGGACCATTTTCACTTGGATTAACATTAGCTAGAACAAATAATTAATAAATAAAAATGTAAAAAGCCACACAGGGAATCGAGACCAAGGATATATCCCACTCAACATAAACTTTCTCAGATCTCCAAACAGCTGCATTCTTCTTCCTGTGTCGAATGCTTCTTGCTTGCTGTGGTTTGTTTTAAGACAGGAAGACATACGCACACAGTAGATTCAGTAATGAATGTGAACAGACCCCCTCAACGACTAATTCGAACAGAAAAAAGCAAAGAGCCATAACATTTGGCAACTTATTCAGACATTTCCCCATTTACCCTGAATTTATCCAACGCTCCTTATTGGTATCTGAGTTTGGAACTGAGCCGTTTTAAAAGAAGCCACTAAATACAATGTCAAAGCCTGTTAATCAACAAGATTTACAAGTTTGGCACTTGTGAAAGGGTACAACCTCAATATAATTTAGAGTATGTCATATAGTTAGAAGTTACAGCTCTAGTTAAAGATAAACCGCCACTAGCACATAGCCTACCAGCACTGTAACATACAGCGAAACTGGCGCATTCCAAAGCAACAAACACAAACTTAAAAGGTTTCCGTTTAAACTGTAACAATTTCCGTATTAGCGAGTCAACAAATATAAACCTGGGCCTTGGCGTCTGCGTGGTTGTAAACTTGTGTTCGGCCATTTTACAAGCGCTCCACCAGCTTGTGGTACTGTACTTAGCTGACTGGCTACACAAACAGCAGTGTGTGTGTACATTAACGTTACCCCAATAAAGAGAAGCGACGGAGCTCAACTATCAAGAGCCAGGAAGCACATTTACCTAAGCATTACCTAACAACACCCCACTTTAGAACACAAAATATGCCTTTTTATATCCTCAGCCTTTACATATTCCAAACAAGTAGCAAATTAACGTTGTCTAGTTTTATAACAGTTAGCATTACACATACCACAAGATAAATAACACCAGGGAATTTCGGAGTGCAAAATAATAGCAATCGAATGTTATATTTCGATTAAAGTTGCGTGTTTTACCAACTTTGAAACTAGAGGGAGCACAAACTAATTCTAACCTGCTAGTTCCTGTTAGCGGCATTAAAATTACTCTGATCAAGCGTTTCCTGCATGTAAGCTTTCTAGCTCGCCAACAAATTATGACAACAAAGTGTAAAGTTCTACAAACTAGCGAGTTATCCTGGCCTAGCCGCATAATGACGGAATAGACCCAATAGTTAACAAACAAATGAAACACAGTGCAATGAAATACAACTTTCGCAAATTGACTAGAAAGATAACGTTAGTTATTAAACTCAAAACAAAACACGAGTTTCAGAAATGTGTTTCAACCTAACCTTACTTCATGGAAGTAACTTACACTGGTTCAAACACTATTTATCAATGGTTGATATGCACAGATTAGTTGTTTTCTCTCGTAATTTCGGTAGGTAGGCTAGTTTAGGCTATATTTGTTATTATGGGGAGAGTTTCTGTTAAATAACTAACTAAATGTGTGTTAGCCGTGGTCCTGATCTTCGTGCTGAAATCCGAGCTTTGCGCCCTGTCGAATCAGCCCTGGACAGCGCCTCTCCCTTTTCAGAAAGAAACTCCCTCCATATTTGATAGCTGCAGTTCTTCAAACTTTGCAGTTTCACAGTTTCCTTTTTAATAATAAAAAAACCCAAACGACCGATGTGTCTGCCCCCCTCGCTTTCGACTTACCGATGAATTATATCCTGTCTTGAGGCACTTTTAAAAAGGATTTCAGAACTTAATAGATGGACAGTTGTGTTCCGGGTGTTGTAAGTCCCGCACGCATTCCAGCACAGCGCTCTGTTCGCAGGGACGGCTGACGTCAGCGCCTGCTCGTGTTCCTGCCCGGGGATCGTGCTGAACTAGGTCTAATTCCTGCGTGTAGCCTGATTTGCGGCGTCTTGAAGTGTTCGTCCAAACGCGCTGCCGTAACTCAATTTAACAAAGTCATTCAATTATTTTTTTTCCACCACTGTCGGCCTATACAACATTTCAGCAAATGGGTATGCAAATAATAACGATCACAACAACGCCCCTGAGTCGTAAGGAAATTGTGACGTTGAGCTGTCTGCACCAAGTTGACTTCATCAAGAGCCCCGTTGTAGCTACAATAGTTGAAGACGTCAACAAGTGTACAACGGGGCTCTTGAGTATTTCACATTTAACTGGTATCACGGGAACTTAGTGGAGATCTACGAACACATATCAACTTTGTAAAAGCAGAAAAGTAGGCTAAATAGAACATACCGCAGCTGATTTTAAACAGTTACAGTCGTCTGTTCAGGTTTATCTATTTCAAACAAAACACTAAATAAATAACTCAAAGAGAAGCACATTTGCCTTATAATTTAAATTCACATGAGATCTGGTCGATCTTAGCATAATTATTGGGTTTAGAAAACAATAAACAGTTGCAATCTTTGGCTTTTATTATTAAAAATAAACACGAGCCAATTGATACAGTTGAAGATGGTATATTGGCGAGGATTTAGTCAATGAATGAACAACAACCGAAAGTTGTCATGTTATAGCCTACAGTTCATGCAATACACAGTTTCGCCAACGGCAGTCTTCAACCAGGATCATAAACGTTTCCAATACATTTAATCGATCACAATCTGACAGTATATTAGCATATGCATATACTTATAATATATTTTAGTAAACGGCGTGTGTGCAACCAGGCAGTGCTGGTAAAGACGTCAACACAAGACATGCTTATGAGTTTACTGGACTTCAGTTAAATCTACTACTATATGCAACGCAAAAATCACGTTGAGAGAGTAAATTTATTTATTTATTTATGTCTGTGTCTGTCCAGTCCCGTGCTCACGTGGTCAGGGACATCTTAACGGTACTGCACGCCGTGACAGTGTGTTAAATGAGTGGCGCTGATCGGTGTTGGACAGCTCCTCAACTGCTAATCGTCCATTTCCTGTGCTTGTCATCAGGCGGAGGGTTGTGCGGCTTGTGCCACTGAGGATGCACCCCGCTGACTTAAAAAAAAAGAAAGAAAAAAAGCATGCTGACATTTCCTAGAACCGTTTAATAGGCAATCAACATGGTTATTTTAACCATAATGTGTACATTAATAAAATAGTTGTCTAGTAGGCGCACCCATTCTAATCCGGCGATTTCCTCTATAAACAAGATCTTATCAGCATTAAAAATTCCCCATGGCTCAGTGACCACATATGTCATTTAAAGAGAGAACGGAGAAGAGCTGAAATGAAATTGGGCGTCTCTAAATTGCAAGTCCATTATCGATGAATGATTTGATTAAATTTAACAAAGAATTTAAAGTAGCAAGAGCTATCTATTTTTCTAATCCTATATTTGCGAACTGCAATAACCCCAGATTTTTATTAAAAACTATAGGTCATTTCATTAATAACTTTCCAAATTGCTCTTTTGAAAAATGTGAGAATTTCTTGTCTTTCTTTGTGGAAAACATCGAAAATATTTTAGCCAACACCATTCCATCTGCTTTTCAGTGTTTCCTATCAGAATGCTGATATGCTGCACTCTTTTGCAATGGATGATCTCACAGGGACTGTGTTGCAGATGGAAGATTTATCCAGTCCCCTAGATGTCATCCCTGCCAAACTCTTCAAAGATGTGTTAGCAACAAATGGTCTGAAGTCACTGTCCATGGGAAACAGCTCAGTCAGGAAGGGGTACGTTCCTAATTTACAATTGCCTCATGCCTCTCATTCACCCATTCACACACACTCACACACCAACGGTGAAAGGCTGCCATGCAAGGTACCAATCAGCTTGTTGGGAGTAATTAGGGGTTAGGTGTCTTGCTCAGGGACACTTTGGTGTCTTGCTCAGGGGTGGGGGATCGAACCGGCAACCCTCTGACTGCCAGACAACCGCTCTTACCTCCTGAGCTATGTCGCCCCCGTACTGAGTACTGAGACTGCACTCCTAAAGACAATTAATGATCTACTTCGGAATACTGTTTATGTACGTATTTGATGTAAGTGTGACATTTGGTATAATTGATCATTCATTCTATTTTTAATCCACAGACACAAAAACTGGGTTGGCATCTCTGGGACTGCATTTGAACTGGTTTCCTTCTTGTCAAATTGAAAAATTTCTGTTTCTATAGGTCATTGTGTCATCATCGGCAACAACAAATTGTAGTGTTCCTCAGGGATCTATCTTTACATTCTGTCCTCCACCTATATGTTACCACTTGGCGAAATAATTTCTAAACATAGCACATTTCTATCACTTTTATGCTGATGAAACCCAGTTATATCTGTCAGCCCAACCTAATGAATTTATACAAATTGACCATTTTGCATAACTGTTAAACTGATGTTCTTCAACTGATGTACAGTGCTTGTCTCAAAACTCCCTCCAGCTCAATGTTGATAACACTGAAGTTTTAAATTAACTTAAAATTGGGTTCTCTTGCCTGTGATGTGAAATCTGTTTCCAGAAATCTTGGTGAGATCTTCAATCAAAATCTCAATCTTGATGCAGATAAAAAAACAAGTTCAGATATGTTTCTACCAATTAAGAAATATATCCAAAATTAGATCAATCTTATCATTTGAAGATACTGAAAAATCATATATGTTTTCGTATCATCACTTTTGGATTACTGTAATTCCTTGTATACCTGCTTAAACCATGGAGCTATTAATAGCCCGGCTCCAAGTGGTATAAAATTCAGCGGAAAGCCTGCCAACAAGGACAAATGGGAGATCACATATTGACACAATTTTAGCTTCCTTGCACTGGTTACCAATTGTACTCAGAGTTGATAGAAATTTTCATTAATTACTTACAAAGCTTTGCATGGCTTGGCACCTCAGTATATATCTGTGCTTTTGAGATCTGTTCAGTTACAGCCCTTAGGTTCTGGAACAATCTCACTCTGGACATTAGAACAGCTGAGTCAGTGTCATTTTTAAGACCAAACTTTTGAAGACACATTTGTATGGATTAGCTTTTAATATATTTAATTCATTTATTTTCTGTTTCCTTTGCTACTATCTGTAGGTCATCATTGTAATTGCTTTTTTATTATCTGTATATTTCCTCAATTTTGTATCTTTTATTTGGATGTTTTACTGATTGTTTGTTAAAGAACCTTGTGCTTCTTTGCTGGAACGGTGCAATAAATAAATAAATAAATAAATAAATAAATAAATAGCAGATTTTTTGCAGATTCAAACACGCAGCTTTTTAATCTATGATGACAATACGGTGAAACGGAGCAGAATGAAGTTTATATTTGACACTACACTTAAATGTTACTCTACTACTAAACACCGTAATTATGTATATAGGTATAGGCTAATAATTATGTATGAGCCTATGCATGCATTGTAACGGCTATTATAGTTCAAGATATTACACGATTAATTTAAGATTAGTATAGATCAGATGACAAATTGCTCTGTTCTTCGGTTATCAGTCAAATCAGCTTATTACAGTTAACTCGCCTCGTTCGGTTTATTGGGTCTAAACTGCCAGCTGACTTTACTCCCATAGCCTACCACATGTAACTTGGTAAAACCACATTATGTCAGATATAGATATGCCTGCCTGTCATTGAGAATAGTCTACCCATTCACATCCGAGGACCTGACAGATCAAATAATGCTTCACTTCCTGTAATGAGATATATGGCGAACGATTGATTTGATCTGTGAAATCCATGGGGTGCCAATTGGTTAAAGTGTGGACACCTGGTCACTGGCACCTAACCACGTGTGGAAAATGGCGAGTTTAAAGAGAAAATAATTACCCTAACCAACCCTGTTCATGGAGATCTACCATCCTGTACATTTAAATCCTAATTTGGCACACCAGACTCTTAATTAAATGCTCCAAAAAAATCTGTTGAATGAGGTGTGCTTTGTTAGGGTTAGCGTGAAAATCTGCAGCACGATTGATCTCCAGGTTACCATTTGACTGTCACAAGAGGTTTGCATACACTGTGACTCCTCGACAAGGAGCCTATTCTTTTGTCTACCACTTGAGTGTGCTGTTGGCTGGCCTTGGTTTTACATATAGTGTAGCTGTTCGTTACATATAAAACAGAGACATTCATTCATTATATTATAATAATAGGGGGAAACATGCTATCATTTCCCACATTTTGACGTGTCACATTACATTTCAAGTTTATGGTTTGTGAGCTATACAAATACAAATGAGCCAACAGCATATAGACTATTACTTTTAAGACAATTATCCTGCTTACTCGACACTTTGAAATGACTAGCCCGTTACTTTTACTTCTTCAGTCCAGGTAACTGGGCTATACTTTTAGAATTTAACTGAGTGCACTTGTAGATAACTTTAAATTAGACGATGGCATAATCAGTCGGTAACGGTAACCCGTATTATAGCCGGCCCTAATATCATCGTATGTAGGCTATTAACATTGGATCAATTGTATTTTAAAACATAAAAGGGGATTTGCGCAGGCCGAATGTAAATGTGGCTCTTGATCGGATTGCACCGATACTCACGAACGCATTTTGTAGGCATTTGCAAAAGTCCATCGTCTGCACATAGGCTGTTATGCCATGGAGTGGGGCTAGCGTTGATATAATAGTCCACGACCTCTCCATGCTTCACTAACTGGAACAATCAAAGTTCCGCACACGCCTCCTCGTCCTTTCAAGTGTTTCACCGACACCCCATACCCGGAAGGTGCTGGACTGCGAGTCCTGCTGGAAACATGGAAACTTGCCGTTAGCTGGCAGTGTCGCCGCAAGAGGACAGAAGGGAACTTTAAAGTTGTAGCTGAAACAAGTTAGCGTCTGATTGAGGTTTATCGGCTGATCCTCAAGGTTAAGGCTAGTAGGGAAACGTTTCCATCATCCGCAGTTACTTAGTTTTTTAAATTATACTCATTCGTGGACAACTTTAAGAACGCGTGAGGATCATAAAAATCGCTAGCAAGCGTGATTGAACATTGGACAGTGATGTGCGGAGTTGGTAGATACAGCTAGCTGTGGAGCTAGCTCATAACTGCAACGTTTTTAATGTAGAATAGGCTATACAGCAGTACGTGTTCTAGTTTTCAAAAGAAACGTTCTTAGCTAACTTTCTTAAGCCAGCTATAAGGGGCTAGATGGTGAGATGCAGGAATAGTTTCCTTGCTGTTTTCCTAACTTTGTCGATTTGGAAAGTGTTAATTACATTTGCGCATTGTTTTAAAGCGAAGTATAATGCCATAGCACATGATTTTCTTCGGTACCACATCTCTAGTAAAATAGACGCACACTCAGGTGAGTGGGTGCAGACTGCTCTTAACTGGTTGTTCAATTGATCGCTGTCTATAGGGTAGATAATGCGCGATTCAGCTTTGAATTTTAGTGTCCTTCATAAAATATGCACACTGATTGTGCTTCTGTGTTTTATTCACATTTCGGTTACGATATTTTATTATGTAAAATCTTTCGATTTACGTTCTTCGTTTGTCCAGAATCAGCAATCGCGTTCATTAAAGCAAAGTCAACTTAAGTTCAACACCGTATTTAGGGAAGCGAGAGATGACGCTCCAGAAAAAATTGTTGTTTTTACATCAAATGCTGGCAAGGACCCTAAAGAACTAGGAAAATGCCCCGACCCATCGCCACTTTTGTGTAAGTAGCCGACCGAAAGTTTGCACTGTTTTACAAATCTAAATTGTTAAAATAAGAATGCGAATGTCTTATTTGACAGTTTTTGAGTGCTCAGTCTTGAAGTAATGGCTCCACCACTGATGTTAGAGCTATTTCATTTTATAGCTGCCCCTTTGGTCTTTGTATGAGTTCATATAGGCCTGTAGCCTCCAGTCTCTGATTTATTCACACCCTTGGTAATCTAACTGTTAAGTATAACAGCATTGGAAAATGAATGCTGTCAACAGTGTAGACAGACAAGATACAGACTACAAGCAGTGACCTGTTATTTTTGAATGTCAGCCTTTTCACTGATTTTGGATTCCTTTATTTGTGGATTTTGATTGTGCATTTACAATGAAATGAAATATGTATTATCCATGCAATGTAGAAAATTGCCTTTGGCAATTTATCAATAGGAGCTGCTCTTTTACTGAAGCAATACAGGTAAAGCACCTGGCCCAGGTCAGCAGCCAGTCTGGAAATTGAACCTTTGAGTTGCAGGCTGAACTCCTTAACCACGTTGCCACCCCATGATACTTTTCTGCAACTAACTGGACGCTCCCCACAGTTAAAACTCTAAAGAGGAGAATGCAGTCTAGACCGCCTCTTTAGGTTGTACAGTGCCTATAACGCAATTCATGTTCTAACAAAATGAGGAAGGAGATAACTCTCCCTTCAGTTTAGAGAAAACACTTCACAGGAAGAGATAGCACTCTCTTTTTAAGAAGTAGCTAAGAACAGCGCTGTGTATTTTCCACTCTGCCTTTTTAAAGCCTGCGCTGGGGGTCAGGGTGGGGGTGGATTGTAATTTTAAAGGAAGTAAATGACAAAACAGAAAATGCGGCTAGTTTAGGGAACCTCCAGTTCCAGCTGAATAAAACAGATTGCTGATTGAAGGAAAGTTGCAAATGCAAACAAAGGTTTGGGGACTTCTCTTCCTGGCACTTCGGAGTGAGCAGCCCAATTTTCTCCTCCCCCCACAGTGGGCCCACTGAGGATTGAGTTCTCCACCCCAGTCAGCCTGGATGTGGTTAGGGCTGACAACCCCAACCTTCGGGACGGGGGCAGGTATTGGCCCAGCGACTGCCTGGCCCTCCGGAAGGTAGCCATCATTATTCCCTTCCGCAACCGGGACGAGCACCTCAAATTCTGGCTCTACTACCTCCACCCCATCCTGCAGCGTCAACAGCTGGACTACGGCGTCTACATTATCAACCAGGTGAGCCGCACGCCACCCGGGCCTCAGCCAATCGGGTGTCGGAACATGTTTTTGATTACGTGGTTGAGTTTTTAATTTCCCGTGGGACGGCTGCCTCTGCTCCCTCAGGCTTGACAATTGAGTGCTGTTGTGACCACGACTTGTTGTCTCTGCCGGGAACAGTGAATCCTGTAGCTCTGTTCTGGAGAATAGAAATCTCCTACACATTGTTTGCAGGCAGAGGTAATGTTTAACAAGAAGGCGCTGAAAGTGGTCAAACAGGCCTTTGTGTTTCTAGACTCACAAAATGGGGAACGTAGTTGTTGCTCTCACGCAGACGATCCATCATTTACTCAGTGAGATATGAGCGGTTCCACCAAAGATCAAAGGATCACAGGAGTTTTTTTTCCAGATTATTTACACAATCATGCATGCTACAAATGCCATTTCTTTGTGGTGTCCTTGGTTAAAACCAACCATTCTGTTGCTTTTGCGAGCCTGTACAGAACACTTTTTGGAATGGAGCACCCCTTTTAAGCCTGTCCAAAAATAGTGACCCCCCCCCCCCATCCCCTGTGACGATTTGGGCGCAGACGTACACATGCACTGACGGGGCTAACTGAGGTTCACACATTTGCACATGCTGAATGGGCTGTCGCCAGGGGCACACCTGGTCGTTTTACACGAGGTGAGATGTTGCTAAATAGGTTGTTGGGCTGACTACTGGATAAGGTTTTTATTCCTTTCTCCTGTTCAAGAACAATTTGCCCTTTGCAATCATTGATTTCATCAATGCAGTATCTGAAGCCTGTAAAAACACCTTGGTGCAGAGTGGAGTCTTACCTCTTAAGCCTGTCATGGCTAAACAACCTCCCACTCGTCTTTGATTAACAGCCAAGTGACTGAATAATCCACAACAATAAGCTAGCCATATACTGGCTAATTTTTCTCGGTTTTACTTTGCAGTCAGCATAGTTTAATTTCTTTGCGTTACTGAAACGGGTGCATTTGCACATATCTGCAGTTTGTTTGACCTCATTGATAAAGGGACTCTTTGATCTGTGTGACTACATGCAGTAAATGTCATGGTACAGGTTAATGACGCTGTTCTGCTCAGGTATTTCAGTGGCTCATGAAAAGAGACAGGTGTTCTGACATTTCTCCACTAAATGTCTGTTGTTCCTGGCACTCAAAACTAATGCGGTGGATAGCAGCGATGAAGTTAAGAGTGTATCCTTTTTAATGATTTACTGTTTTGGAGCGTTTCCTCTCGTTCAAATTCTCTTACCTGATGCAAAGAAAGAGAACGCGTAGAGCCACGAGAAACAACCAAGGCAAAGCTTTTGGTTGAACTGCCAATGGGTTAATCATACAATTAGCACGTTTCTGAATTAAGCAGAATGAAGGAGGTGTTGAGAACAATTATTTGTTTAAATGCCCGATTTAGGTCTCCTACTTCAGGCTTATGGGCCTCATACTGAGCACATGATCAGTAGACCTAATTTTCTAGCCATTATTGTTATATTTAATATCCCTCAGAATTCCTTCTAAAATAAAAATAAAACCATTCCTCAAAACCTGAGGTTGGTGTTAAAATGGCCCATTTATTATTAATGAGCCACGTGTCCATGGTTCTTATAACAGAGTAGAAGGTAACCTGTACTGTTAGGTGTTGGAAAGAGGCTGTTTTTAGGGACTGCTGATTCTACTAATTTTTAGGGACGGCTGATTTTTCCCACAAGGCATGTTCCACTACAACAATATAATCATGGGGTTCCTTAGTCTGGCAGCAGCATTCCACACAGCCTGGAGATGCTAATGTAGACAAGCGTGCGCTAGTGGCTGTTTTTCACAGAACGGAGGAAGTGCATGTGCGCGCTCGTGTGTGCGTTCGCATGCTCGTGTGCGTGCTCTTGCTCGTGTGTGTGTGAGCGTTTGCTCTTGTGTGCATGTTCCTGTGCTCGTGTGTGTGAGCGTGTGCTTGTGTGCGTGTGTGTGTGTGTGTGTGTGTGTGTGTGTGAGGGGCTATTGATACCTGCTGGCAAAAGGTTTTTTTAACCCATAGGAACTACATTGAATTATCAGAGGCTGTAAAGACCCTGATGTTTATGTCCATGCTGGAGTTTATTGACTTGTCCTGAACCCCTGACAAGTGTAATAATTTCCACTTGAAATTATATGCTGGCCGTGCGGATGTTAGTGCCATTTCAGGGTATTGTTAAAAATCATGGACATTAAAAAATCTGAATAAAAATTGTTGAAATTCTGTCATAGGTTTGGCTGTTTGGAGGTAGCCTTGTGGAAATGGAATGCCCTGAAAATATACTGTAATGTTTATTATAAAGATATTGTAAAACTTTGCAATATATGGGCAAATAAACAAATTATTGCAGTTTTAAGATATTGCAGTGTATATAATTTTAATAGTCTATCTAATCCATCCAATGTTGTATTATTAGCCTAAATTAAAAATAAAAAAAAATCATATTTATAAATAATATATATCTATTAGGCTACATGATGTTCCATTTCTGTAGGGGTGCACTTTTTAGGGCTTTGTATCAGCTGTACCTCACACCTGTTTCATTAAGGAGTCTTGAGGTAAGGAGATCTTGGCAGAAACAAACTAAGGACACTGTAATGTGTAAGTCTAGGTAATCTTCACAAATTTCTGATGTTAGTAACGGTCGGTGCATAATGTGCAAGAGGTTGGCAGCTGTTTTGGGATTGTATCTTATTGGAATCTTGGAATTGAATTAAAATGATTTATGTGAGTTTTTTTGGTTTGACTGGTTAATCCACTTGCTTCCTGGCAGCAGACTTTATTCAGTATTTTAAATCTGCCTTTTAATTCTGTGTTTATATTTTTACTCATGAATGCACCAAGACCTACGGAAGCCCTAAGAGGCCATACAATATTATTATTTTGGGTTCTGTTATTTCGAGATCACAACTTATTTATTGCTTATTTATCTTGTGATCACAAGATAACAATAGTTGTTTTCTCGTGATCACGACTTATTTATCTCGTGATCACATTGCCTCTACGGACTTCCATAAATTTGGAAGTTGTCAATTATTGATAAACATAATGCTATTTCTGCATGAGTCAATCCGTGGTCAAAGTAAAATTTAATGCGGTCATCCAACACAAGTAGCCTAGTAGCTATCAGTCAGTCCACAATGTACGGAAATCCGTAGAGGCAATGTGATCACAAGATAAATAAGTCGTGATCACAAGATTATGAAACCCAAAATAATAATATTGCATGACCTCTTAGGGCTTCCATAAAGACCTCCAAACTGCACTTTTTAGAAAAAACAATAGCTATACTGTAGTTATTTTATTCAGAAAAAAATTCGACCAGATGTTTTGCTGTGGTGGCCGGGAATATTTGACAGCACTGAGGTAATGCAAGCTTTCGTGACTTGTTTATACCTAATATTTAAATTCTACCCTGTTGGCATATTTTTGCCCATGATTATGTCCTATGAAATGGAATTGTGATGGTAGCTCATTTCTTCTCAAGAAAACATCGTAGCCCAAAATGACAAGAACAACATTGCTGAATCAACAAAACAATGAAAATGGTTAACATGGCTTGAAGGTGGTGAACGTGGCCACACTAGCTATGATTTGGCCTGATATGCTGGAAACATGAATGAGACACAGTATTGCTGAAACATCTGGAAGAGGTTTGCTAGCTTGACTATTTCAGTGACACGAGCAGAGTCTGAGAAATTGAAAACATGCCCATGCAAGCTACATGTCCTTATTCTGTCCAGTTAATGCATCGGGAACTTTAGCTAGACTGTTTAAATATGTGTGTGTGTGCGCGTGTGTGCGCGTGTGCGCACATGTGCACGTGTGTGTGAGAGAGCAGGGGGGGGGGGGTTCTTCCAAACTGACGATCTGAACACTGTTGGAATTTTTCATTTGTGCTGCATCTCGGGGGACTGTTTGTTTCTGTAAGTTTTATGAGGGAATGTTTTGCTCATTAAAAAAACAAAAGTGGAAGTGGTACAGCCCTTTCATGCTTCATGCCACAGCTGGTGAGATTCACATAAGTAAAACATCCAAATCATAATTCATAATAATAGCAATAATAATTAATTACAATAATAATGGGATGCATTTATATAGCACTTTTCATGATCTTGAAGCAGTTCATGATTGATGCAGGGCAGCCATTTTGCAAACCACATATTAGCCGAGGTGGAGGATGAGAGAGAATCGTCAGCTCCGGATTTCTCACTGTTTCAACCACCATTTAGTGCATGAGTCGTCGAAGCGACACGGCTGCCAGGGTCTGAGGCAGCTGTGTGTGCCCGCTCCATGTGGTTCTCATCCCCGAATCGCGCTGCCCAGTTAGCCATCGCGTCTCCATCAGAAACACTTCCCTCCTTACATAACTGTGACATCCTATGTAAACTGCAGACCGGGGTCAAAGCTGAAATGCGTTTCCTCGTGCTGCTTTGAAATGGCGGCGTGGTGGTGCATCTCTTTTGCGATGAACCTGTCTTAACGACTACTTGTATTTTTATTTATTTTTATTTTTCCATAGATTGCGTTGTTGCCGTTCTCGTTGTTAGTGTTAATCAGTTTAACCATCAGGGTCCAAGTTGAACTATGCGGTTGTTCCCTGTACTTGGACCGGTACTTCTCTCTAGGGGTTTCGTCATACTTGTTCCTGGTTATGGTTATACACTTTGTTGTACGTCGCTCTGGATAAGAGCGTCTGCCAAATGCCTGTAATGTAATGTAATGTACTGTAATGTAATGAACCTTCTGCTGTTTTTGGGAAAATGGTAAACCAAGGCTGGCTGCCCCAGTTTAGACGCGTAGTTGTTGCAAAGCACCCTGGGATGCGAGACTCGCACTCTGCCTCATCGCCTCTCGGGCCTCTGGAAGCTGAGCGCCGTTTGTCTGGGCTCAACTCCCTTTCTTGTCTTCATAAAATTCTCTGCTCGGTCTTTCTCTTTTCTCTCCTCTCCCCTGGCCTTCCCTCTGTCCTCTACCCTTTATTTTCCTCCCTTCCCTCAGTCTCTTTTCCTTCCTGTACCTGGTGCAGCCCCCCCTCCCCCCCTATGTGCTTGTCAGGCTTGACTTTATCTGATGGCTGAGCTGAAGCAGCAGCAGGAAGAGGGTGCCGGTGTTCTCTGGTGAGCTGTGTGGACCCCTCCATGTACCCCCTCCCCCCTCCCCCAGACTGCAGGGCTCTGCTGGTAAATGTGCAGCTCCTCCTCTCTGGGCCCTGAACAGGACGTGCTGAAGACAGATTGCCGAAACCCACAGTCTCTAAAAAGCCTACATTGAAGTAGAGACCCCTGTGTGTGTTTTTCTTTTTAGCTGCTGGTCATAACATTTCTTTTGTACTTTAAATTTATTTTATTGTTGTCCAAACCCTCCCGACAATCTCACACCCAGTTTCAGTACCAGCTTACGTAACAGGCTGCACGCTGCACTTAACTGTAGTAAAATGCGTCATAAGGGACTTTGAGATAGCACCAGTATGTTGAACATGCAGCCACAAAAGTGTTGCGGTTTCCTGGTCCTCGTTTATCTCCCCTCAGCAGCACGGTACACACTCCATAGGATTGTTAATATCTTTTATTAGCACACACTCTTATCAGGTTACAGCTCCTCCAGCATTTCCCTTTGGTGGTGAAATCACTGTTAAAATAAGTTCTACGGTGTCACGTTGGTCATGTTTTCCAAGAAGCTCTTTTTGCCTTTTGAAATCCAGCCTCCTTGGCGTGTGTGTGTGCGTGGGTGCGTGCGTGCATATGTACATGTGTATGCATTTGCCCTTCTGTACCTTGGACACAGTTGACTCTATTTCTGTCTCTAATGTTTTATATCTAGGGTTTTGAGCCTAGATATTTTCCGTTCAGTATTAACAGACTGAATTTCTTTTACTGTATATGACTAGTTATGAACTTCGTCTCCCCCATAATTTCAGAGAGCATTAACATACCTATAATCATGATAATTCTTAACTGATAAAATTTCATCATAAAACTAGTTGTAAGCATAATTAATAAGACCCATACTAATAAACTACATGTATAAATTAAGCTTCAAGTAATTGAATCACCAACTTTACACAAGGAAAATAGTCAGATTCCTATAGTACATTATAACAGGGTAGAATATATGTTATTTTTATATTTGAAACCATTCTTTTACCCATTTTAAATTGTTCTCACTGGTTGTTGTGGGCTACGCGAAGACTTGTGTAACTCTGAGGTCACATGACTCAGGCCTAGGCTAAATGTGAACAAGAAACCAGAGTGTTGGCTCACGTTGATCGCTCAACTGACAAGCTGTCAAAAGGCGAAGGGCAGACCCCCCCCCCCGCCCCATCACCTCTTCCCGAGCCACTTACCGTTACAGCAGGAAGCATAAACATGCTGTGCCTGGGACAGCTGGTTTCATGACCTGTTCCACGAGAACGAAAAAAAAGAATGTAAAGGAATGATTCCGTTTTGTCTCCGGACAGACGTGTATACACATATATTGTGCTCTGTGACGACTTTGAGCATACCAGACTGGTCTGGATCATTTCCTGATGAAGTCCTTACAGGAATGGAATATACTGAAAACTATGGTGAAATCAACACATTTAAGAAATATTTATGCTTTCCAGTATGTGTGTGCGTGTGTGTGTTTGTGTACTTTACAAAAATGCACTGCTATAAAATATGTACAGTGAGGAGGCAGGCGTAGATGTGTCATTTATTATCTGCAGAAGACTTCATGAACAGAACTACAGAGGCTACACTAGTGCAAATGCAAATGCAAATCACTAGTTAGCTGCAAAAGCAGGATGGCCAGGTTACAGTTTGCTAAGAAGTATGTAAGCGAGCCTGCAAAGTCTTGGAAAAGGGTCTTGTGGGCAGATGAGTCCAAGATTGTCTTGTATCAGAGTTATGGCAAGAGTAAAGTGTGGAGACCAAAAGGAACTGCCCAAGATCCGAAGCACCCCCCTCATCTGTGATGGTGGGGGTGTTATGGTTTGGGCATGTATGGCTGCTACAGGTACTGGCTCACTAGTCTTCATTGATGATGTAGCTGTTGATAGCAGTAGCAGCAGAATTAATTCTTAAGTGTACAGAAGCATCTTATCTCAAGTTCAAGTAAACACCTCCAAAATTGAAGCCAAAAAGTGGAAAATTCTTGAATTGGCAAATCAGTCACCGGTCTGAATCCAATTGAACATGTGTTTCATATGCTAAAGAGAAAACTTAAGGACATTAGCCCCTGAAACAAGAAGGACCTGAAGATGACTGCAGTACAGGTCTGGTAGTGCATCATCAGAGACGATACTCAGCACCTGGTGATGTTTATGGGTCAAGCACGCAGTCATTGCATGCAAAGGACATGAGACTGAGTACAAAATATGACTTAATTTTCCTAACATTAATATGTCCCAAACATCATGGGGCCCTGGAAGGGGGGGGGGGGGGGGTGCTATATATAAGCACTGTAATTTCTATTTGGTGAAACCGAAATGTATAAAAATACTCTTTCATAAAAGCGGAGATTCTGGGATTTAAAATGTGCATTGTTTGATTGCAAATCTACGCAGTTGTGGAGTACAGAGCCAAATTAAGGAAAAAAAATCAGTTTTCATCCTAAATGTTATGGAGCTCACTGTGTGTCACCCTATTACCAAAAAAATCCCCATATATAGCAGAATATTCCATTAATGCAAGGAGGACATCCAGGTCAAAAAACGAGCCTGCCAAAGGAACACGAAAGTAGTATCACTAAATGAACAGAGTCATTTTCTGTTTTCTGTCTATTTTTCGGATTTTATTCTCGACCGTGAGCGCAAGGATGAGCTGTTCCACATAACCTTCACCATTACCATGGAGGCCAGGCAGCTTGCACCCATAAATCTTACTGTTGGTGTTCTGAGGCGTGCAGTTCATTGTGTTTACTTCTTCCACACGGCCATCTTGCCTTTTTAAGAGCTCCAGGTGAAGCCAATGTGGAATCTGCAGGAGCTTGAAACAGTTTTGTGAAAGGGAGAGAGACACCATCAGGGACTGGAGAGTGAATTTATTATCCATCACCCCCCATTCCCCCCGTGCACGTACACGTGTGCGCAAAAGCACATGCTCTATCTCACATGTTGTCCACTTACAAGTGCCAGGTTTGGCACTTATGAGGCTGGATTTGGCCCTTGTGAGGCCAGATTTGGACCTTGTGAGGCCAGATTTGGACCTTGTGAGGCCAGATTTGTACCTTGTGAGGCCAGATTTGGCCCTTGTGAGGCTGGATTTGGCCATTGTGAGGCCGGATTTGGCCCTTGTGAGGCCAGATTTGGCCCTTGTGAGGCTGGATTTGGCCCTTGTGAGGCTGGATTTGGCCATTGTGAGGCTGGATTTGGCCATTGTGAGGCCGGATTTGGCCATTGTGAGGCCAGATTTGGCCCTTGTGAGGCCAGATTTGGCCCTTGTGAGGCTGGATTTGGCCCTTGTGATGCCAGATTTGGCCCTTGTGAAGCTGGTTTTGGCCCTCGTGAGGCTGGTTTTGGCCCTTGTGATGCCAGATTTGGCCCTTGTGAAGCTGGTTTTGGCCCTTGTGAAGCTGGTTTTGGCCCTCGTGAGGCTGGATTTGGCCCTTGTGAGGCTGGTTTTGGCCCTTGTGAGGTTGGTTTTGGCCATTGTGAGTCCGGTTTTGTGAGGTTGCAGGTTCTGAAGTTTATCCTTTCTTTCCTCATGCAGCACGGGGACGAGGTGTTCAACCGGGCCAAGCTGCTTAACGTGGGCTACATGGAGGCACTCAAGGACTACGACTATGACTGCTTCGTCTTCAGTGACGTTGACCTCATCCCCATGGACGACCGCAACATCTACTCATGCTTCAGCCAGCCAAGGCATCTGTCTGTTTCCATGGACAAGTTTCGCTTCAGGTACCTGCTCCGAATTTGGTCCCAGCTCTCAGATTGACCCCTGTTCACAATTTTAAAAATATATTTTATTTTATTGTATTTTTTTTTGGCCCTTGTCCCTGAGCTTGGCCCCTACTTCCAAGTTCCAAGGGGAATTGCCTCTGTGAAAGTCATTGTTTCTTGATAGGCTGACGACCTTGGAGTGGATGATCCCGCTTATTATAATTACCTTGTGAAAGAAATTAATTAATAATTTGACACAAAATATTGATTTCAAGTTCAAATAAATATAAATTAATGTGAAACAATTTTTTCATTTTCTTCGCATAGATAATATAAGCCTATTTGGGAGTATTGGCTAACGCGGGGTATTGGAGTAAGATACGAGACACTAGTTAACACTAGTAATGGACTCATCTTCACATTGTTGGCTTAACACTAACTGGGACAGCTATACACAGAACCACTGCATTGATAGCCGAAACACAACACTTTTTTTGCTCTGTCTCTGTAGCCTATTTCTGGCTCCCTGTCTCGCTCTTCACACTGTCCGTGGCATTGACATTCCTTTCTTCCCCGTTGGCATCTGATTCACCCTCACACCTCTTGTAGCATTGCTGACACTAGGTCAGGCTTCGCTTCTTCATTGTAAATCTTTGTATGACATTGTATATGGCTGGTTGTAGCTAATGCTTGCTAACTGGATATACTGTATAGCTAGCATTAGTCATACCGCAACAACTTTGCAAACTATACGTCAAATTGACCGCTGCGACACTTCTTTCTGCGGAGTGATATGAAGAGTTTTAAGTTAAAGCAGTCCGTTACCCGTAGCAGCGATCATTATACAGAAATATTTGACTGCAGAATGCCTGAAGTGACCAATCAGTATCAAATATTCAAAGCTGTGTAATAACACCAGCTAACTGGTTAGTTGTGTTGTTAAAGCAGTGGAAAGTCTTTCAAGGCTAGTTTCTCATAGTCTGTTTCTGAATTGGTAATCTGTTGCTGAATTTCTTCCATTTGGCAAGCTCTGTGTGTTTACACTGGTCATGTTGGTCTAACATGTTGGTCTACAATGGTTTGGGTTCCTGTTGTGCCACGTTGGCTGGTCTGGACCAGGTGAGTAGTTATTTCACTGTCGAAAGTTTTTCCATTCTGAAAATGACCTCACGTGCGTCATATGTGCACTAAAGTCGTCACGGAGATGAATGATCAATTTAGCAAGAAAACGTTTGCGCACTTTCTGGAACAAGGTGTGGTACAGAGCAAAGAGGAACTAGTCAGGTGCCATAATGGCAGGAACAGGAAGTGTACACACATTGTGCCCTTGTTTGAGGTGTGAGTCACGGTTGGGGGGCAATGATGTCATTACTCACTCTGTAAAAGCCCCAGGAAGCCCCATCCCTTGCTGAGAATGCCAGAGAGCTGGAGATTGTGTGTGCAGGTATCTGTCTGTGTCTGTGTTTGAATGTGCATATATCTGTCTGTGTGTTTGTATATGCGTATCTACACATGTGCCTATGCCTGATGGGGGTGAGAGCCTTTGATCCTTCATGTCTTGCTCCGCCTCTCTGCAGCACCTGTCCTAATCAATAGGGAGATGTGGGGGCGGGGTTAGTTTCTGTTCCCGGAATCCACTTCATACGCTTGCTGTCATGTTTAATTGGACACTGTACCGAGGAGGGTTGTAAAAGTGTGAATCACTGGCAGGAAACACTTGAGAACACTTAAGACTGGCCAAGCCCTGAGGTGATAAGCCTTAGTTAAATCACAGATCAGCAGTGGGTCAGCGTTTGGCCTGTAAGATGGAGGAAGCGTCGGATTCACTGCTGCCCACGCTTTCCATCCAATGGGAAGTGAGTGAGTCCCTGTCAGTCTCGACTTAACTTCCTGTCGCCCCAGTTTGGTGAGCCAGCGCTGTTCAAAACACCAAGCACAGCAGGACGTGGAGAGGTTGGGGGCAGGCAGATGTATGCACAATTCTTTTTTTTGCACTATGTCAACTTGCATAGTTAACTCACAGTTAACTTCACTGATGTTGCCCATAAACCCCCCCTCTTGCTGGGAAAGTTGTTTGGTCTGGCACTGTTGCCCATGTAACCTACATCAGTGGTTCTCAAACTCGGTCCTGGGGGACCCCTGTGTATGCTGGTTTTCATTTCAACCTCAACACCAATCCCAGAATTTTAACAAGCAGTTAATTTTTCTTAATTAGGTGCTTTTCATGTTTTAGAGCTGGGGTTCCAGAAAGGGCCAGTGTGGGTGCACACACCTGATTTTACTAATCAATCACTAGTCATTGCTAGGCACCTTTATTAGTAGAATCAGGATCAGGTGTGTGCGCCCACACTGGCCCTTTCTGGATAAGACTGGGGACCCCAGCTCTAAAACATGAAAAGGAACTAATTAAGAAAAATTAACAGCTTGTTAAAATTCTGGAATTGCTGTTGAGGTTGGAATGAAAACCAGCATACACAGGGGTCCCTCAGGACCGAGTTTGAGAACCACTGACCTACATGAATGCACTTATGTAATCTTTCATGGTAAGTCTCTCAGGATCTGCTAAATGACAGTAATCTGGTAGACGGGGCGATTCTGTGGATTCACAATTTGCATCCTCTCTGTCTCTTGAGGCCGGGTGGTCTGGTTGGTAATGGGACTCTGGTGCCATTTTACTGTACATAGTGCTGAAAATCCTGTGCCACCGTGCTGGTTTGCACATTTGGTGATGCCCCTTAATGCATTTTCAGAAGATACATCAGATTGGAGAGTTTTGGTATGGAGGAATCTTAAGAGCATAATGTCAGGAGGGTCTAATGCAGGGGTGTCCAATCTTATCCAAAAAATGTGGTGTGGGTGTAACTTTTTGCTTTAGCCCAGTACTAAGACACCAGATTCTACTTACCAAGGGTCTTGATTGAAGACCATGATTAGTTAGCCTAATTAGTTGAATCCGGTGTTCTAGTGCTGGGCCAAAACAAAAAAAACCCTTTCGGATAAAATTGTACACCCCTGGATTAAAGAATCTACGGTGAAAATCTGGTGACATTGGCACTGTCATAACCGGACTTCCCTGGTGCTCGTAATCCGTCTTGAGCATTCTGAGCACCAGCAGGAAATGGCCAGCCTAATGAGAAAGTACCAGCTTCCTGTTTCCTGAAAGAGAGTGTAGGGGGGCTCCAAAAGCCTTTGCCCTGCTCAGAAATCAACCCGTGTCCTGTGTGAGTCATGCTACGCGATGGAGACCTTCATCTCTGAAAGTGTTTTTTTTCCCCCTTGTAATTCTGCATGGTGACATCTGCATTTTTTTACTGACTCTAGCCCTGCTCTGTTTTCCTCCCACTTCAGACTGCCGTATAACCAGTACTTTGGAGGGGTGTCGTCCATGAGCAAGCAGCAGTTCCTCAGAATCAACGGCTTCCCCAACAACTACTGGGGCTGGGGTGGGGAGGACGACGACATTTACAACAGGTAACAGGCATACGCATGCACGTACACACTCGCAAGAACGTACTGTATATACACACACTCGCACACATACTTGTGTGTGCACATGCACCAATGCGGTTAATCTGGGAAAAATCAGGAAAATAACCTGTCACATACTGGGCAGCGAGGGGTGCTGTGTCTCTCTGGGAATTGGGTTTATATGTGTACATTGTGTTGTGATTTCAGAGTGTTTCCTGACACAGCCGGAAATACATCACTGTCTCAGAGATGAACTCTGCTCTCTCTCTCTCTTTACGTTTTGTCTGATGGCCAGCAAATCCGTTCTCTTGCTTGCTCGCTCACTCACTCACTCGCTCACTCTCTCTCATGCACACGTGCACAGACACACACACACACACAGATGAGCTGTGCCCTCTGTCTTTGAGTTCCATTTGACCGCCGGCAAATTTGTTCTTTCCATTTGCTTATGTTTGTACCATTCATGCCTGTTAATGTTTGTTTTTAGTTGAGTATTATCTGTAATGTTCCTGTAATTCAGTCTATAATGACAATTTTATTCCCGTGGGAAATGGCAATTTGTTAAACAACTTACCCATGTGAGAATGCTGAGCTCTGTTTGAGCAAGGGAGGAACTCGACATGGATCTGTCCTCTCCACTGTTTACCGAAACTGGCATCCTAAAAAACCGAACCCTGGGGGTCTGCCAGCCGCATTCAGCACTGGCGCGGCCCGGATTGGAAACCAGATCGCGGGGGCCGTCCATGCGCTGGAAAGGCGCATTAACAGGATGAGCCCAACAGCATGGCACGGGCTGCTAAACTGAACCCGTGACCAGGAAGGGCTAAAGCAGTCAGGTGCTGCTAGCAGCTGCATGGGTTTTTCCTACAAAGCCCCATTTGAAATATTTAGATACGGTTTTGCCTTGGCCTCTGTTTGTAATTTTGTTTTTCTTCCAAAATATTTAGGTAATAATTAGGAATTGTACTTCACTTTGTGGGGTACTGTTACTCTTGAAGGGTTATTGTTTCACTCCCATAGTGAATTTGTGGTAATAGGTTTAATAAGCAGCTTGTATGGCGCATTACAGTGGCGCTAATTTTATTGATTTCATTGGAATCTTTTTCTTTGCACGTTTAATGCACGCTTTGTAAGTCTTTGTAAGAGTGCTTGCTGAATGGCAAAGTCCTCCTCGTCTACATGAAATGGGTAGCTTTACTGTGGTAAAGGGAAGCACTGTACACATGTCAGTATGTGTTAGTGCATTGTAGTCTAAATGCAGACTCCAATAATTGGCACCAGAAGTTTTGGTTGCGGTGAATTACGGGCAGTTAGCCGGTTCATACATGCTGCAGGACAAAGATTCAGTTACTGCGTGTGTGTGTGCATGAGAGAGAGAGAGAGGGAGAGAGACATGTTACTGTAAGTTAGTGTGTGTGTGTGGTGTGTGTGCTTGTGTGCTTGCGTGCTTGTGTGTGTGTGTGTGTGCGCGTGTGGACGGACGTGTCTTTGCTGTAAGTTAGTGTGTGTGTGTGTGTGCTTGCGTGCTTGTGTGTGTGTGTGTGTGCGCGTGTGGACGGACGTGTCTTTGCTGTAAGTTTGGGTGGTGTGCGTGCGTGTGAAGTGCGGATGTGTTTTTGTTCTGAGTTCAGGTGTAAGCATCATTACCCTTGGGTAATTTTGGAGGAACCAGGAAGGGAACAGGAGGAAGTAATGAGGGGTAAATACAACACCCTTTCCCTGTGAAAACACTCTTTGTTATTATGGCCTGTCGGCTACAGGGAGTGCTGGACTCCTTTTGTCTCCCACCCCCTTGCCTAAGCTGTAAAGCTATCCTGAAAGCCGATCCTGGAAAGAAAATCTTTTTTTTTTTTGTTTCCTTATTTTTGTTTTGTTCTCCGTACGAGAGAGGGTTGTTCTGCTACCAGGTACTGCGGCCGCTTGAGCTTGGCGTCCCGAGTTATAGTTGTAACTCAGCAGCATTGTATATGAGGGGCGCTCTCCCTCAGTGCATCTCTGAGGTACAGATAACGCATCGATGATTGTGTAAGGATGAGAACAGCTGACTCCGGACCGGCGACGCATCTCAGGCCCGTATGCCCCTCTCCAGCATGGAGCGTGGAGTCGCATGTTCAGCCTGAGATTCTGTGCACACTCCAGATACTCGGCTCCTGTGTTCATCCTGCCCTCCTTGTCTCCATCTATAGGAGTTTCTCGTTGGTACCAGGAGGTTCTGGTGCCGTTTTAGTACACAGCATTGCTGCAGTTCAGTCATTTCTGGAAAGTTCTGGACTTGACCCTGACTTCGATTGCCACGGTGCTGTCCGTGGCCATTCCTCTAAATGAGTTTTCAGAACTTGTATGAACATCTGGGCCTCAGTGGACAGGGAGGCTCAACTTTTTCTCTTAAGAACGCAGAGCTGAGTATCTGGTTTGTCGGTTAGTATCTGTGGTGGAGGACTGACACGTGGCCCATGCTTTCTGTGCATTCAGGCCTGACGTGTGTCTGTGTGTCTGTGTTTTCTCACAGGTTGAGCTCCAAGGGGATGTCCATCTCGCGCCCGAGCGGTGCCGTCGGAAAGTGCCGGATGATCCGTCACGACCGGGACAAGCAGAACGAGCCGAACCCGCAGAGGTAGGGGGTCCCAGGCGTGTTTGGTCCCCATGGGGTCACGCAGCAGGCTGAGGCCCAGGGCTGCTATCAATTAAGAGATCCTGTCATTAGTGTGAGGGGGCCCCACGCTGCCCTGCGTAGAACGATTTAACTTTTCAACCTTAACGTCTGGGGAGTGGAGCTCAGTGGGCTCAGAATGGGTTCTTTTTTCCTTTTTTCTGATCTGTCTATCTCTCTCTCCCTTTTTTCCTCTCTCTTTCCCCCCCTTTCCTTCTCTATCTTTCTACCTCTTTCCCTCTCTCCCCCTTCCCCCTTTCTCACTCTTCCTCTCGCTCTTTTTCCGCCCCCCCTCCCCCCTTTCTCTATCAAAATTTTTTTTAACGGTTCCACAGATTTGACGACCTCCTGCACTGAGGGGGGCGCTGTTTTGAAAAGTCAGCCACCCTCCCCTCCCGTCTGTTGCAGGTTTGACAGGATCGCTCACACCAGAGAGACGATGAACCGGGACGGCATCAACTCGCTTACCTACGAAGTAATCCGGGTGGAGAAGGACAAGCTGTACACCAAAATCACGGTGGACGTGGGCAAGCCCTCCGCGTGACCCCACGCGCGCGCCGCGGACACTGCAACCCAACGTGCCTTTACACGCGCCGCACGCGAAAGCCGCGGAGGAACTGCCGACAAGCCAATAAAGAACCCTCACCCCATCTCGTTACCTTGTTTGCACAGCCGACAATGAATTGTACCAGGATTTGGGCCATTTGCTCTTTGTCCTCTGCTGGGGGAAGTAGCGCGGAGTTCAGTTTCACAAGGGGCCCAAGGACTCCCCGGCAGACCTGGTTATGCGGTTTACTCATGACTGAGAGTTCTCTGTGCCGTTCTGCAGTTCTTCTGAAGGGGATTTCCCCTTGCGTGATCCCTTGTCTCAGTGGGACTTCCTGGTGAAATAACCGCCAGCCAAAACGATTATGAAACTCAAAGGGTTTTTGTGTGTCAGTTGATGGTCAGTCTTGTATACGTGTGTCTCTCTCCGTTGCGCTACTTGACAAGTGTGACGATCTTCAGGTGGTTGTGTAAGAGGGGGAGTTGCATATTGTTTTTAGAGAAGCGCTGCTTTTGAGGAATGTGTGGGAGAGAGAAAGGAGGATGAGGTGGAGGAAAAAAACATTTTTACTGCACAGAGCTGGAACAGTGTGCATTAGGATGTGAGGGGATGGCACCGTTTTGCACAAAAGTACCAGCTGAATCGAAGCACTGTAGACGACCGAATCTCAACTTGAGAATGGGCAGATTATCGTTTTTTTTTCATCTTTCCGTATCATTTGTCAGTTTGAAGTGACTGGCTGATCTTAAGCCGAGAGGTCAGAATGCTAGAGTATGCTTTAAAACTGTATCTACCCCTGAGCCAAACCTTCTTGTTGCTTTCATTGGGAGGTCTTGTGAGACGGCACAGAGAAGTGTGTGTGTGTGTGTGTGTGTGTGTGTGTGTGTAAGTGTGTAGCTGGGACTGCAGCTCAGAGGGTCTCAGCCCTGCTCCATGGGGTCCATAAACCCAAAAATGCAACAAGCCAGGTTTCACCTTTGACCTTTGACCCGTGGAGTAATTTTAGGATGTGGGGTGGTCTGAGTCTTAAGAAGGGCTTCACTGAAGGGACCGAAGGATGAGTATGCACAGATAAATCTAACTCCTGATTTGCTTTGCTGATTGTTGAGCTAGTCACTTTTTTTAAATTTTGTTGTGCAGTTGTTTAGATTTGTGTTGTTTAGGTTTGAAGATGTAAAACTTTGCAGTGATTGGGCTAAACTGAAACACCATTTAAAAAAAATAATTTTTATACTAATTTTTCTCCTCCTCTTCCTCCTCCGCCTCCCTCCCGTACAGTTTTGGAGACAAGCATCATGAACTGGTTAAGGATTAAAAAATAAGCCATTGATGTCTCCGTTGCCAAAGGTCTGCTGCTCTATTGTTGACTGTCCTGTCCATTTCAGAATGCCTGGTATTTTTCCACTTACTTTCCTGCTTGGTTTAAAGAAACTTTGGCCTTCTTTGTTTTCTTTCTTTTCACTGCTCAAAAGTTAAAAGAAAGAAGATACATTTCATTACCTGAAGAACTCAGGAAATTTAAAAGGGATTTGGTATGTTCATGCTAATTCATGCATATAAAGTGTGTGAGCATATCGATTTGTGTGTCAAAAGCTGTTTAAAGGTTGATGTTGAAAGGAAAGCCAGCTCTGTGAGCCTCCTGGCGTGTTCTTAAGTGCTTCTCAACATGGTCGCAAAACGGTGTGCGAAGGACAACGTGCTGTACAGAATCTTTCGAGGAAACGTCCCATGGACGTTTTTTTCCCACCCAAAGTGAATCTGCATGCGCTTGTGTGAGCTGTCCTTCCATGAGTTGGCCCTTCTCCCCTAGCGTGTTCACAACTGTGTGTGTGTGTGTGTGTGTGTTTGCGTGTGTGTGTGTGTGTGTGTAAGAGGGACTCATAGCGGAAAACCTCTGACTGAAACATTTCCTGAAACCGTTCTTTGGGAAGGTGGCGGCCTTCAGAAGATGGTGGCCTTCAAAAAAATGTTTTTGCAATGTTTGGAAAAGAGCAATTTGTGCGTCCCTGAATATGTCCCCCCCTCCTATTAATGTTTTTGACATGGTCAGACAAGGGCTTCAGTTTGAAGCCAGCATATAGTTCATGTTTTAAGTAAACGGGGAGTGGCTTTGGTTGAATTGAAAAGGACTGATATTTTGAGCTTGAATCGGAAAAGGCCACCTCTTGCCACAGTGTCTTAACGTTCAGGAGGAGTTTGAGGGCTGGCTTTTCTTTTATAAGGGGTCAGTTACTCTACCTTCTACTTTGTGTCTGTTCTTTCTTCCTTTCCTGTCAGTGCTGTGCCAGGTTGTGTAACAACAGCATGGTAGCGTATTTCGGTGGGTTTTCATTGCAAATGACATGTTCCCTGTTTTTTTTTTTTGTTTTTTTGTTTTTTTTTTGTCATGGTGTGTGTTTTAATTCCAATGTTTGATATACTGTTATAAAATAAATAATTTTTTCATAAATTGCTTAAAATGGGATTTATTTCTGGTTATTTAAATATTTATTTTTATTTCTTTTTGTGAATCACGGGGACTAAGTAAGCCTCTTTCTCCTGATACTTAAGCTACAGTCCCTCTTTTGTGTGCCTTCTGAGAAAGGAATTTAACTAAAAGGAGAATGAAGAAATTAGCACATAACTCCACAGTAGGAAAGAGGCCGTTTACAGCCGAGATTGTGGGCCTGATAAGACATCCAGATGGGTTTTCGCGCAAAAACACCAGCACATACTGCCGGGGTTTTGGGCAAAAATGTACACCTGCCTTTTGTGGAACCCTACAGTCTGTCTGCCCTAACCCCCTCCCCCCCCTTCACGGTTAATGTTCAACATGTCTCCTGAACACTGTCACCTTCAGACTGCAGGCTGTTTGTAGAGGCCAGAGTGTATCCCGGGGCAACCGAACAGGACAAAGGGAGATAGTTGGGAGAGAGAGGAGCAAGCCAAACCTTTACTGACCAACAGAGAACAACTGTCTACAACCTTGTCTTGTAACTGAAAGTGTTTAGAGAGGAGAGAGTGAGGGGGCACAAACCACTGCTGACCAGGTGAGGGAAGGCACCTGCATTCTTGGGTCAAGTTCACGGTTGGAACATACCTGCTGCCACTTTCGTTTCAGGTAGTGTCTGTTAGTGTGTGACTCCTGCATGTACACAGTTCAGCTTGGTCTTTACCGGAAGCCTGAAGCCTGAATCCTTTGCCAGCTTAATTCAGGCTGAACCTTAAATGGAACCATGTGCTAAAAAGCGCAGGAAGGAGTCTGTTTGCTGTGGCCACGCGCTGTCCAATAAAGTAAATAACTGAGTCCGCCCTCGACCCTGCCGGTTTCTCCGTATTTCAGTACGTTTGTAGGGCACGGGCCTCGATGTGATCGATATGTTTGCGATGGCTCTTGCGCATGTTTTGTGAATTTTCCGCGAAGTGTACCGCCGCTGCTCGGATACACGGTGTAAAATATTAATGAGGCTTGTATGTCATGCCAGGCTGTGCTGTAAGCGATATTTAAATGGAGAGAGCAAGTACCTTTTGGATAACTGTGATTTTGGTTTAATCTCAGTAGACCTGTAGCTGCAACATTACCACAGATACTCTGGACTCCCCTGGTCTAAACTTTTCATAAAAGAGCCCGTGTTGGTTCAGGTCTTTTGTTTTAGCCCAGCACTAAGACACCTGATTCTACTTATCTAGGTATTGACTGAAGACCGTGATTAGATAAGTTGAATCAGGTGTCGTAGTGCTGGCCTAAAATGAAAACCTGCACCCACAACAGCCCTTGCTGGATAAGATTGAACGCCCCAGCTCTAAACTCACCAGAAGCTCAGCTCCTGTGTTAAACCTGCATTCCCTTTTTCTTAACTCCCCTGTTCTTAACAGTTTTCGGTGCTGTATTACAGAGCAGAATGCTTGTGTTTGCATATGTCCCCTTAATGATTTTTCAAAAGATGCAACTAATTGGAAGGTTTCCACTTCAACCGAAGGTAGATAGAAGTAGCAGTGTTATTAAGATCATTATATGTGATTGTGATTGTCTTCTTAACTGAACATTCTAATGCTGATGTGACAATCACAACAGGTAACTGAAAGCAATGGTGTTCTAGAACACTGGCTTAGAATTTTGAAAAAACATTCCACAAAACCTGATCTGTAGGGTCAATACAGAGCAGAGTATCTGGTGGGTCTACATAACCTGTGAGTTCTTGCAGTATTATTGCCGGTAAATCCCAATTAAGTATGTCAGTTAAATGCACCTTTTTCTGTGTAATGATCGCAGTCTGGGTTTGCAGAAGTGCACATTCCACATTCCACAGTTGTAGCCCTTTATCTAGAGGTCAGTCTGAGCTATGTGTGACTATAAAACATCTGATTTCAGGGTAAGGATCCACCCTGACAGGGAGGTGCACGTACTTCTGTCTACATCATCTGACATCAACACATTTTGACCAAATTTGTCTTCTTCATCTGGCGCAGTAAAGTCTGTTTGTTTTGGGAGAGAGTAAACACGGGGGGGTGGGTGGGGGGGGGGTTTGCCTCATCCCCATCCCCATCCCCATCCCCATCCCCATGCCCCATGTGCAGGCAGTGAGTCATTAGAGGAAGAAGCTAATCCAATATTTAGGAGCCCGAACCCAAATGTGCTCCAGCTGGCTTTCAGTAATGCTAGCATTTCCAAGCTGTGAGTCTGCCCTTACTCCATCACAGGAATTCCATCTCTTGTGATTGAAGAGCAAGATATGGGGCATATTCAAGTGCACCAAAACTGCAACGGTACATCCGTTAGCAGGGTGTTTGCAGGCATCACTCCTGACAGGGTGACTGTTAGCGACCTTTATGCTGTGGGCAGGTACACACCTTGATGCATTCCAATATGCTACACAGCCAACCTAGCGGAACCAATGTTCCTGACTCCCAGGATGCACCTTCAAAATGTCTCCCGAGGAGTGTTTCTGATCATAGCAATCCTCTCAGAATGAACTTCCTGTTCAGTAGGAGGAAGGTTCAAAATGACACACAAGTGTAATATGATGTTCTGCCCTTTGATTAGCACATAAGAAATCCCCTAATGGTTGGAGCTAGGGTAAGCTGTCAATAACTGATGTTTAGTTATTTGTCCTTGGCCAACCAAAATATTTTGCTCTCCAGCTGTGAAAGAGAATGATCGGTTAAAATCAGAGAGTCACTGATGGCATCCATCCATTTTTGGTTTCATGAACCCTTATTTTTCCAGTTGTTTTGATTACCCCCCCCCCCCCCCCCTTACTACTACTGTTAAAAACACCCTTTTGGGGGTGTGATTTGTTGTGATTTGTTTTTTGTTGATTGTTTTAATGCTCCTATGCTGTAACAGAGTGATGAGCTTGGCCTGGGACATGGGCTGTGGGATGTCTCGTCCTCTGGGCCTGGCTGGAGGGGGCACGGTTCAGGGTCTGCTGGACTCAGAGAGGAGACGTCGGGCCCTGGAGCTCAGCTTGGCCAAAGCCAACCGGGCCCTGCGGGACCAGAACCTTCGGATGATGCAGCCGCAGACTCCACACACCAGCCCAGAAGACTGGACCTCACAGCACCAGGTCGGAGTTAAAAATTGAGTAAAACAACAGACAACAAGCGCCCCCCTTGTATTATTATCCTGGCAACCCCCTCCCCCTCCACATCATCATAGCTTCATCAGCTGATTCTTCCTCTGTAGCCCATTTCTCAGGGAAACAGATTGAACGAATCGCTGCTAATGCACAGGTTATTTCGGTCTCCTCTACAGATGTGGGCCCTGAAAATCAGAGAGTTCAAAGGCACCAAGAGCAATGGTTTTTCATCAGGCGTCTGTAATGCCGTACTGTACGGCGACCTGTGTGAAAGGTGAGGAAAATGTTCATTCTCCAGGGATAGAAATCCGAGCGGTCTGCACTGTTGTGTGCATTGGCCTTGACCTCATTAGGAAGTCGACTAGTGGGGGAGGGGAGGAGGGAGGGGGAGCTGAGACTTCCTGTTTGGTAATGCTTTGCACATGACAGAGTCCCATTTTACTGCCAGTGAAAAACCAACAAAAAGCAGCAGTGTAACAGTACAGGATGTTCTCGACTGCTAATTTGAGTTCTGTTCATACTCATATTCTGTTTGTTATAGTGATAACGGTTATGATAATTAGTATTGCTATCAATATTACTAGTTAACTGCCAGTGCTTTCACTGTACATGTTAAAAATGAAGCACTGAAAAATCTGGCTAATTGATTAAAAGATGTTCTTTGATTGGTTTATCTTAATAGTCTCTACAGCAGGCAGTTACCCAATTATGCATTTATGAGCTTATACAATAACAGCGGATGGAAACTGGATTTGTGACGAGCCATGTGTCAAATGTGTTAAACCTCAGGTTCAACCCACTAGAGCAAAGATCTACAATAGACCCTGAACCGCTACACCTAGTCTGGAGACTAGGAGGAATGGGTGTTCCAGTTCTAGTGCAGTTATGAGGACCAGTGGATTACACTGTTAATGCAATGCAAGTGACCTGCTGGGTCTGTAAAATACCATTTCAGAATTGGGAGACTGCGGTCAGAGCTGGATGTCCTCAGTCAAAAAGTAGACCAGGTGTGCCAAACCGCTGGTGGGTGCCGACACTGGGGCGTACATTGGCCTGCCCCAGACCGTCTGCTTCCTGTCCCGGAAGGGCAACTTCCTGTTCCGGACTGGACACTTCCTGTAGGCCACCCTGGACCTAAGCTTCCCGCTGCTTCCCACATCGCTCTGGCCATGGATCGCAGCCAGCTTCAGAGAGTACACACCATCCTCCCTTTGTTTTGCATTTTAATTTGCATCCATCCATTCGTTAAGCTGTATCCACAGATGGACACAGTGTGGTTTTTGCATGAGTATTTGCATGTGATATTTTCCACCTCTAAACCACAGGTGCTGATACTTATTGATGTTATCCGAAGCTGCTAACAGAAAGTATGTACTACAAAACAAAAGGAAGTTTCTAGAGTTTAGTGTTGTGTGAGATACTCACATTACCATTTTTTCACAACTTACAACCTAAACGTTTACCTAAATGTGAGGTGGATGGACCTGGGTAAAATAATTATGGCAGGTACTATCACTACCAGTAAAATACCTGCTGAAAATTTCTCAAAGAAGCATCTGCTTTCACAATTCAGAACAAAATTATTTTTCTTAATCATATTTCACATTTTTGGTTTGTAAAGTGTTAACCCTCAAAATTCTCAGAGTGTTTTAAAAATTTTGTCATCATCTAAAGACTGAAAATACTTTATTGTAAACATGTATTAGGCCCAAGCCTAGGCTCCAGACATTTCACTGACCTGGAGAACAACCAGTGGCTGAGACACTGGAAACTACAGCAGGGTTTGGCTGTTGTAGAGCAGAATAATCTATTTTTCAGGGGAGCTCTGGCTAACGGTTTGTTACACACAGGAAGAAAAAAAAAAACACTATGCAATTAAACAGCAACCATAAATCAAAAGAGACTTAGTGAATTACTGATCAACAGTATCTTATCTATCACCGAATGATAGACTTTTATGGTTTCTAGCGTGATGGCAACATGAAGAACCAGGTATCTGTCCTTAACGTTTGTTAATTTTAGAAACTTATTGTGTATAGCTTTAAAATGTTTTTTTATTAATCTACGTAATTATATCAGTTATGGGCTTTTACCTGAAGTTTTCCCTGAGAATAATAAAGCTATTCTATCCTAACAAACTGACAAAGGATGACGTATTGAAGCTGAACTTCAATAAAAACTCTGAGAACGAGGGGTAACGTGCTCATGCTGGGTATCTCGTTTGCGTCTGCAGGAGAGAGGTGGCCTCGAGCGTCTGGTCCAGGATGCGTGGGCCCGTCTGGGGGTGCTGGAGAGGGACAGGGAGGTTCTGGAGTCCCAGGTGACGGGGCTCCACTCCGAGCTGTTCCAGACGCGCTCGCGGGAGCAGGAGCTCCAGAGGAACGGCATTTCGGCCCGGGCGGAGCTCACGGGCAGCCGGCAGGTAGGCCCTCACCTGCGGGAGAACCCACAAGGCGGGTTCCTTTAATGTTCTGGGAATATTCTCCATCAACCCTGGCTCCTCGCCTCCTCCCCAGCTCTCCTTAACCAGCAAACCATTCAGAGATTCTGGGTCCTTTATGCAACTTTAATAAATGGTGGAGTTGATTAGCGATAGGCTCTGTATTCAAAAAAGTACAAACTGAGCCTAACCAGGTGGGAGTTATCTGATGTAAATCATACAGTAAACTGGTTATGATTTGTCTGTCTTAATTAGTCACAGCTTTGTCAGAAACTATTTGTTTGTTTGTTGTGCCAACATAGGACCTACTCTCCATATACTGACCTTATCAAAAAAAAAAAAGCTAAAGCTAACCACTCTCCCATTACTAACTCCTCCCTCTTTGCCCCGCCCACCCCAGCTGAATGACAGCTTGCTGCAGGAGACGGTGGTGCTAAGGCAGAGGCTGGCGTCCTCCGAGGCGCGGGTGGCGCTGATGGAGAGCGAGAGGCGTGTCCTGGCTGCCCGGCTTGTTGCCCTGGAGACAGAGCGGGAGCAGCTGCTTTCCCAGAAGGCCCTGTTGGTGCGGAGGCTGTGGCGAGATCCCAGGGCCAGGCATGGCCCACCAGGAGTGCCTGGGTAATATTTTATCTCCCAGGGAGATGGAGCTGAGCGGGGTGGACTTTTCCTGGCACTGGTTAACCAGCAGCCCAACAGTTCTGTTTGGTGGGTTTTAATGGGTTCCATCCCTCTCCCCAACGTCTACCCCGCGGGAGCCAAGAACACAGTGAAAGCAGAATTATAAGTGTTTTATTACGACAGGCAGGGGGAGGGATGGTTTTGGAAGGCTTACCCAGGACATCTGTTTGGGCTTTAGGGGAGACCTGGAAACTGGTGTGGAAGGTAGTGGCAGAGAGGAGATGGTGGAGGTGGTGGAGGAGGAGAAGGGATGGGAGGTGACGAAGACCCGGGTAGTGAGTCCACAGCGCCCAGGCAACCAGGAAATCCCAGAATCCCTTTCACCTGTCCCAGCACGGCCACTTTCCTCAAAAGCGGAAACTGGAAATCAGGTGACTTTCATTCCGGCCTTGGCTTGTTGCCATGGAAATGCAAAGCTTCTTTGCAGAATCGTGGTAAAGGTCCCTGGACCAAAATATGAGAGCTTTAGATTCCTTCCCTGTGCACTGTCAATCACCCCAAACAAATGACCTAATGTCAGGTGGAAACAGAACAAGCTACAGCTAATGCTTCATTAGTTGTAGAAACTGATGTCTAATGATTAATAAGCCATTTTCAATGAGTGGTAGTGCCTGAACAGCAAATAAAACAATTAGTTTAGTAATTAGTAGATTAGTAACACTGAGAATATTAATAGACTAAGAATATTTTATTAATGATTTATTCATAACCCTACAATTTAATAATGTGCTGTTTATAGTTAATTTTCAAACCATTGGTTGAGAATGTAAATAAAGAGTAAGAGTGTTTTAATTATTAACTAACAAAAAATCATTTAATGTTAATAACAGTAGTAAAAGTGAATACTGTTTTGTTAATGGTTAATAGGATTTTTAAAATTATGTCAGACAGAGGATGTGTTGCAGCTCTCTGAAGACCCAGAGAAAGGTCTGGAGGACACAGACTTTCAGCCGCTCAAACTCCAAGTGTATGTATCATATCTCACACATGCCCCCCAGAGATTAACAATAAACATACATATATTAACATGTATTATATAAACAGTATAACAGATGACAGAGGCTGTTGGGAGACTCCTGTTAACACTATTCTAGTGCATAGATGAGCCTCAAAGCCTGGTATTGCTTCCGGAACATTCTGGTGCCAACTCTGTCTGGCAGCCACATAGGATGATTTGGATGGAGCGATTGAAAAAATCTAACTTAATGGAAGACAAGACCAGGACTGTGATTTTTCTACAGCCTGGTGTATATATGCAGGTTTTTTCTGACCAATTACTCTAACTCAATTTTCTAATAGGCTGTAAACCCTAACACTAGTTCTCTTGTACATTAGACTACTGTGAAACATCTGATATAGGGATTTTCAACTGTAATTTGTGAGCTTATCAGTAAATGGAGCTGAAGCATCAGATTGTGCAAATGACTGAGCTGCTTAAATCATCCAGAGCAGAAGTTTGTAGCAAAATCCAAAAACAGACACGGTCGTCCAAGGAATGCGGTTCTCTACTGCTGGTCCTGAGAGTGTTCAGACCGTGTGTTAAAACTGTGTTCTGGGTTCAAACACTCCAAAGGCCTGGATCTCTGCTACATGCATATTTCTTAGAACGTCATGTCAGATGTGATTCACACAAATTAACGTGACATTCTTTAAGAGAGGTAGGCATATACTGTGTGTGTTATCCAAAGTGTAAAGTATAATGCAGTTACATTTGGATACAGAGAAAAGTTTCCGCGCAGCGCGAAAGCTGGCATGCATGCCTTTCTGTGCGGTGTGACAGCTACTATACATGCCCTGCTGAAGTGCAGATCAATTTTTTAATCTGTCTGTGAACATGTGCTCTGCCAGTTGAGGGATGGGATAAAGCAAAGCTTTCTGTATAGCAGACAGTAAGGTGTTATTTCAGTTCTTTGGATAGATTGAAAAGCCAGTGAAGATGGAAATGTTGTGACAAAGCATTGACTACTCCCTTAAGTTTGAGTCAAACGAAGGGAGAGAGCTTCTGAAGTACCATTTGGTGAATTCCTCCATTTTTCCCTTTCCCTAAAGTCTGTGGCAGTCATTTACGTCTCAGTTAAGACCAGGGCGCAGATGCTGATCCCCTTCACAAAATATTTTCTTTGGCACGGCTGCTCACGGCTGACCGTCATGCTTTTTATTGCCCAGGTCCCCGGAGGTACATGAACGCGAGTCCATAGAATATGCTGACTGGGGAGAAGTGGGCGGAGCACCGAGGAACCAGAAAGACTTTCTTTCAGAAATGGTAAGTGGGATTGAGGGGAGGGGGGGTGGTCACTGAAGATTTGTTATGAGAATGGAGCATTCACATGAAATACCCATTCTGTCATATTCATATGTGTGTGTGTGTGGGGGGAGGGGTAAGGGTAGTTGTTTCAGAAGAAAAAAACCATAAGCCTTCTCATGTCATTCAGACAAATGTTCTGTAAACTTGCCCCTCTGTTGATTTTCATTCTCTGGTTGTGTAACACTCCAGTTATGCAACGCGGTCTGTGGCGCTTCGACGTCCTCGATTGAGCAACTTCTCTTCGCGTGCCGGCGAAATTCGAGCGGTACGCCTTGAGAAGTCTGACTCCTCCTGGTGCCTGGCTGTAATCGCTCTGAGAGAGTCGCAAAGTAAATAAAGGGGAAGAATGCGTCCCCGAGCCGTCGCCTCCGACCCGTTTGGGCAATATTTCTCCAGCTCCGACAGCGGCTCTTTATCACAGCCTCACACGGCGCCCTCAGCACTTAGCATTTACACTCTGGGAGCCCAGAGAAGAGGCTCTGCTTTCTTTCTTTCTTTTCATCCCTCTCTTGCCCTTCTCCATTCTTTTTACTCTTCCTCCCTCTCTCTTCATTCTCCATCCCTCTTTCTTTCTGTCTCTCCCTCCTTCCCTTTTTTTTCTCTCTCCCATATCTCTCACTCACTCACTCACTCACTCACTCTTTCTCTCCCTCTCAACCCTCTCCCACTTTCTCTCTTCCCTCCCCCTCTCTTCCCTCCTCTCTCCCTGCCCCGATCACTCTTCCTTCTACTTCCATTGCTATTTGTCCTTTCCTCTCTTTCTGTCCCTCCTTCCCTGAAAATGGTCTTGACGATAAACAACTTTAACAAAATTAAAACCACCCAATGTCAAAATGAACTCAAGGACCCCTACCCCCACCCCTCTGTCTCCCTCGTTCTTCTCCTCTCTCTCACTTTTTTAGTAGATGCCCTGGCAGCCAGACAAACAGCCGCTTGATCTAAGGGCAAAGGAAATCGGACGTAATTACGAAAAAGCGTGCAAACATCCTCTCCATTATGTCTCTATGGTAGTAATGGAAGGCAGGCTGCCTGGGTGGTGGTGGGGGCATGTTTATAGCCTGTTTTGATCATGCATGAGCAGAGAACAAGCCAGTATACTGCAGGCTGGCAGTGGAGCTGGCCCGGAGTGAGCATTGTGAGTTTTTTTTTCCCTTTCTCTATCAGGAACACATGCGGACGGGTGAAGCCATCGGGCCTGCTACGCATGTCTCAGGGTGAGTCTCGACACAAACCAACCGGCCGCGTGGAGGGAGCTGGGGGGAGGCGGCTTTCCATGTGAGAGAAATACTCCCCTTCTCCTCAACTCCCCTGTTGAACGTGGGAGTACCTCCCCAGAAACGCTCTGCATGGCTCTCACCTTGTCATGAACCGCAGACCTGGTCCTGGAGGGCTGCAGGGTCTACTGCTTTTCATTGTTATCCAGTATTACTGGAATTATTGCATCTAATTACCTGTTTAAATCGCCTCACCTGGTTTTGGAGATCTGGTTCCTTTCTGGCTGCTGATTTGAAGGTGAAAACAAACAAAAAAAACAGCAAATCATGCAGACAAGGAACTGGCAGCCACTTGCCCAGAGTATTGGCATGTTTTATAGGGATCGCGCTGCAAGGCAGGATGACTTTGCTAAGAGCATGCCAGCAGAACATTCTGTCCCTTTAACAGACCTGGCTGTTTAGTCATGTGGTGATGTCACAGCGTTGTTGAGTGCAAGTTGCCATGTCTGGCATGCAGAGCTCATTTCCTCTTCATCCCCACACACCCCCCCAAACCACAATATGCTACACCCATATCCGGGGCAATGCCCTTTTACGGTGCTCTCATTTGATAATATTATCCTTTCATGAGGTAAGACAGTAACTAATGCAGCTTGGATGCTATTAATTAGGTTTACAACCGCATTGCTGCTATTTACAACCGCACCACATGACCACCCCATGTGATCACAGCTGATTGTATCTCTTTCAGGACATCCCGAGAAGACCACGATGTTCCACAGGGGCGGAGCAGCTGGCTCCACGGGGTAAAGGAGTTATGGGAGAGAAGTAGGAGAGAGGAATCAGAGGGGATGGGGTGGGAGGGCACAGCGCCCCCTTGTCTTTGTGTCTGAGTGCCGTCGGCCCAAACCTTTGCTGCTGCTAAAGCTGCTTTTACTTACGAGGCTGGCCCCAGTTAACCACATGCAAGCGTACATGTACAGGCGAGCACATGTGCACAGCCACGCACACACGAGCGCGCACACACACATACACGTACGCACGCGCGCGCGCATGTACGCACGTGAACACGCACACACACACACACACCCGACTCTTTTTAAATTATTTATCTGGCTTATTCCTCCTCAAAGGAGATGGAAACTTGCACAGAATAAAATCATTGCACTTTTTTGTGGATCTTAATCAGTCACATGTGTACAGAGCTCATGAGTGATTCAGTTCCTGTTGGGATGGAAAAAATTTCAGATGCATGTATTTCAAAAATCTATTTGCATGTATGTATTTAATATGTAGTGTGGGGTGGTTGCTTACTTTGTGTGCTTGCTTTCTGCCAACTGCAAAGTAACCTAGGCCTCTACTTTTAATTGTAGTTTATTGAAACATTTTTGGGAGGAATTTCGTAGCAAAATGTGTGTTTTCGGTGATCCCTGTGACTAGCTCTGTCGCCTCTTCCAGTGATTAGTCATATTCTACCCCCGCATTCCTGTGTCACGCTATTTTGATATGAATGAACCAGGTCTTTGTGTTTACATTCCATTCATGAAATGGGACATTTGTTTGATGTCTTTAAGTTCATATTCCATTTGAATTTGTATATGTTCCTTTCTTTGTACGTGTGTGTTTGAAAATATCTCATAGAGGAGGGCGTGTCTCACACTGTCCTGGTGTCTGTCCACTGACCTCCCTGTTTCCATGTCTTTACAGGGTGAGGAGGAGACGGCAGCTTCCAAAAAGTGCAATCAGTGGGATCTATGGAAAGATGACCCGCTCTCAGCCAATCAGGTGAGCCTACTGTCACCCCAACGTTCTCCCCACAGGCCTCTGCAAACTTCCAACCAATCGGCAAGTCCACAGCCATCATGTGATTTGAAAGGTTAGTTCTGCCTCTCCGCCCCCAGCAATCTGCAGACAGACATCATCAATCTCTTTGCCAATCACAAAGCTTTCCACCATGTCCACCAAACTGGACCAGTATGGTGGAAACCTGCAGGTTCCAGACAGTGGGCTGACAGATTCGCCGGTGGAACTGGTGTCCTGGAGAACCATTCATTTAAAACCTGGTCCAATGTTCCCTGAAAATAATGAGTAATTTCCTTCTCTGAAAAGATTTAAAAACATGTTGTGGCTATATCTTGGCCTTTATTGACGCATGTCAGTGCATTGGCACATTTTTTTTTCACATATATTTTCCAGTTAGAAAACGACATACACTCAGGATTTCCACATGCTTGCATTGTGTGCTCATTCTTTTCTGGTGTGCATGGGATTATCCAATCAGGACTTTTGTCCTAGATTTTGGATTTTGGAAAAAATCAACATTCCGCAAAGTAGCATTCCAAGATTTCAGTTTTTTTTTTCTCGGTTGAAAAGTTGAAAAGTTATTACAAATGACGTGTAAAGAAACTGAGGCATATTGAACTTATGCCTGGTACTTTCCTTGCCTTCTCACTAACAATACCCAGATAATGTTCCCCCCACAGACTATCTGTTTCTCCTTCATTGACACCCATTCTTCTAGGATGTGTGTTTAAAGGCTTTCCAAAGGTGAATGGCACCAGAAGAACAGCAGAGAAATTTATCCGACAGTTACGGAACTCGCTGTGAACAAATATCTTCACTGGAAGGGGCGTTCCCTCTCTGAAATATCGGGAAGGGAAGGGGGGGCGGACTGTTGGGGAGGGTATCATTTCAGTTCATGTTGAGTTCAGCAAGAAGTACAAAAGATGATAACTTGCACTTTGATAACCCCACCCTGCCACCCCCAGCCCCCTCCATAGGATTAAAACTGCTTTGTTTGTGGACATAGCGGACACAAGAAACGGTTAGCACGCCAGTCAAGTCTGCGCACAGGAGGTTAAATTTGGACTAGGTTTTGACCCTCTGGGATACGCAGAAGGTCAAAAGGGCCTGAAACCCTGTTCGATTTACCTCTGTGCGCAAATAAATCCATAACCCACTTGGGAACACTGAGAGTGCAGTGTGTGGACTCACGCCCCCCTCCCCCCTTTGTTCCGCACCTACAACTTGAGGAACATAAGAGTGATTATTTATTGTTGTGCGCTGAAGGCATTCTGTGTTTCCTCCATGTGTAATGGCCACCTTTAGGAGTGAGGCATTCCAGGATATGTCATGCCGTAGTGTTGTTTGCCTTGTAGCCATAAACTAAAAATGGCTCCTTGTCTCGCCCGCGGTCATAAAAATGCTGCCGTTATCAACACCCTGCAGTAAAAAAGGAAGGAATGCGCAGGTAAGGTGACCTGCCGCTCTCACACCCCTTTTGAGCCTTGAGAAACTTTCCTTTTCACTGCATTAATCTAAGTGTTTGATTACGCTTCTGGAACAATGGCTCGCAAGTATAAAAACTGGAAGGACTGGCTTTACAAGAGTTAATAGCTAAAAGGCTGCTGCAGAGAGAGCTGGGGGCTGGCTATGCTGTTATACAGCTAGAGCTCTTAAAGAAACAAATCTGAACTGGAGTCCAGAAGTCCCCTGAGAGTCCCCAGTCCTCACAATGTAAAAAAGGAAAATGTTTGTATTTCCATATTTCATAAATGACATTTTGCTTTAAAATAAATCACACTTAAAAAAATATATATGTATAGATATTTGCTAGTATTATAGTCATTATAATTTAGCACATATTCATCTTATGCTAAATGCGTGTGTGATATGGATCCATGACAGTATATCCATCTTCATACATGCATCTATATTTTACTGTGTTAAATACCACTGGCCACTGCATTGCAGCCTGTTGGTGGCAACTGCGTAGAAGTGAAGTATTAACTTTTTTCTAGGATGGAGGTTGCCAGTCACAAGGGTGGTCAAGGAAGGGGCCTCGTGAGCCTTGGGAACCCCTGTTGTAAGCTTAGTGACCTTTGACATTCTTCCTCAGATCACTGCACTGGTCATTGAATTGCAGCAATTGAGGCGAGCCAGTGAGGCATCATGGGAGGTCTCTGACCTCGCCCATCCCGGTGACCCGCAGGCCAGGGATTGGCTGGAGAGAGTCGGGCTGCTGAAGGTGAGATTTGATGAAGTACAATGAAGTAATCACATTTCTTATGGTTGCAGGAATTTTAGGCAAACACTGGTAGGCAGGTTGTGCCAATATTTGTGCAAGGAAAAATAAGACAAAAAAAACCTTTCTGATTGGTGCAGAAGTGCTAGGTAAATATTTGTAAATATTTTCGTAGCACTGGGTTTAAGTGCAGGAATCACACTTTTTGCTTGTACAAATCTGGCCCAGAAGTTCAGTAGTACCGCCCGTTTTCTTTCTTCCCCTCAAATCTGGACCCGATTTACACCAGGGTCACAAAATCTCTGGTCAGTCAATACTTGAATGTGTCTAATATCCATGGTTTCTTTTGTGTAATTTATGACTGCTTTGTTTTATTATTTGTTATATTGCTGTTTAAAGTGGGTGTGCTTTTTTCTGTTCTACTTTAATTTTCTTGGTGTAATGAGGGACAGATGTTGGGAATTAACCTTTGGCTATAAACACACCATGCAGTGCATCTTAAACAGTTTTTAACATTGTAAAAATGTTTTTTGCCGTGCACCTAACGAATAAACAAACAAATAATATTAATAATTAATTATGAGATGGGAAAGGCAATCAGTGAAAGCAGTGTGTTATTTTCCCTGTAGGAGTGTGTGAGACAGATGAAGCAGTGTGTAATGTTCCCTGTAAGAGTGTGTGAGATAGATGAAGCAGTTTGTAATGTTCCCTGTAGGAGTGTGTGAGACGGATGAAGCAGTATATAATGTTCCCTGTAGGAGTGTGTGAGACAGATGAAGCAGTGTGTAATGTTCCCTGTAGGAGTGTGTTGGACAGATGAAGCAGTGTGTAATGTTCCCTGTAGAAGTGTGTGAGACAGATGAAGCAGTGTTTAATGTTCCCTGTAGGAGTGTGTGAGATAGATGAAGCTGTTTGTAATGTTCTCTGTAGGAGTGTGTGAGACAGATGAAGCAGTGTGTAATGTTCCCTGTAGGAGTGTGTGAGATAGATGAAGCAGTTTGTAATGTTCCCTGTAAGAGTGTGTGAGATAGATGAAGCAGTGTGTAATGTTCCCTGTAGGAGTGTGTGAGACAGATGAAGCAGTTTGTAATGTTCCCTGTAAGAGTGTGTGAGATAGATGAAGCAGTGTGTAATGTTCCCTGTAGGAGTGTGTGAGACAGATGAAGCAGTGTGTAATGTTCCCTGTAGGAGTGTGTGAGACAGATGAAGCAGTGTGTAATGTTCCCTGTAGGAGTGTGTGAGACAGATGAAGCAGTGTGTAATGTTCTCTGTAGGAGTGTGTGAGACAGATGAAGCAGTGTGTAATGTTCCCTGTAGGAGTGTGTGAGACAGATGAAGCAGTGTGTAATGTTCCCTGTAGGAGTGTGTGAGACAGATGAAGCAGTGTGTAATGTTCCCTGTAGGAGTGTGTGAGACAGATGAAGCAGTGTGTAATGTTCCCTGTAGGAGTGTGTGAGACAGATGAAGCAGTGTGTAATGTTCCCTGTAGGAGTGTGTGAGACAGATGAAGCAGTGTGTAATGTTCCCTGTAGGAGTGTGTGAGACAGATGAAGCAGTGTGTAATGTTCCCTGTAGGAGTGTGTGAGACAGATGAAGCAGTGTGTAATGTTCCCTGTAGGAGTGTGTGAGACAGATGAAGCAGTGTGTAATGTTCCCTGTAGGAGTGTGTGAGACAGATGAAGCAGTGTGTAATGTTCCCTGTAGGAGTGTGTGAGATAGATGAAGCAGTTTGTAATGTTCCCTGTAGGAGTGTGTGAGACAGATGGAAAGGAACGAGGAGAGGCTGGGGACCTTGTTCCAAGACCACAGGGAGGTGTGACATAAAGAGGCCCCACCTCCACTGGCCACCATGAGAGAGCAGCACCACCAAAAATACACACAAATGGCTATGTGAGGTCCCATCTTCATCATCATCACGGTCAAAGCAGCCACCGCATGTAGGCCAGGATCCAGTCAACATTTGTTCTTAAATCTGACTCACAACTATATTCAGCTAAAGCAGTTTGTATCACTGAGTAAACCATGTGATGTTACTGTTCTTTTCATTTTTGAGTTTTTGTCTGTTTGAATGTTTACAGAATGTTTGTATAATTATGAATTAAATGTGAACAAGACTCCATATACTCAAAAATATGAATAATCATTTCCTGAGCAAGAAAGAAAGATAATTCATTTATAAACACAAGGATTAGCACTTTCCCCATGTGTGCAGTTCAAAATGAACCGACCAAAGGGAACAATTGATGGCACTTATTTCTATGTGAACATGTGACAGGGGTGTACCCCAGCAAATGCACAACTAAATGAACTTAAAATCCACCAACCTCCCTGAAAAGAACACTGGCACATCTGTTTAGGGTATGGTACAAACTTTGCACAAATTACTTCTTACAGCCTTAAGATCCATTCAAAAGGACACTGCCTAGAGCTACAGCATAGCTTCATCCAATTTGTGGTTACAGGAGGACTGAAACATTGATTTTTTAAAAACCAGCTGACAGCTTATGCCCTCTGGGCAGCAACACTGGAGGGAAGGAATGAAGATCTTTCAGCGGTAAACTGCTACAAAAACACTGACAAAGTTTAAACAGCGTTCCCAGAACACAAAAGAAAAAAAAAAAACGACCAGACCATGCAACATGTGCACTAGACGGTTTTTCAAGTGAAAGGGCTCCGTGATCTCTGTGGAATTTTCCGTTGTCTTTGTGAAAAGAAAAAAAAAGCAACGTTTGTCAACGTCAGACATGGGGGGAAATGCAGTCTCCTATCCCTCATGACTAAGGACGTATGGCATGCTCCTTATGTTTCTTTCTCCTGGGCCCTGTTTCATAAAGCAAGATTACTGAGTCGGCTGGATAAAGAAGGCACTAAGTAAAAGCCGGAGCCCTCGCAGATCTGGAATATGGACTGAAGTAAAAGCTGTTCTGGATTTTGCTCAGTGCAGTTATCCAGCTAAGTCATTAATCCTGTTCCGTAAATCACACCCCCCCCCCCCCCAAACCTAAACGTAACCTTAACCATAACCATAACCTTAACAGGATAAAAAATGTCAATGGACTCTTCAATAATGTAAAGATAAAGGTGACAAGAAGGTGACCAGCCTGAAAGAAAAAAAGGGGAGGAACCAGCCAGCTCTGTACAAATTTGTAAAAAAAAATAGATTTACACTGGGTCTTTGTGAATTTTTAAAGCGCTTGGTTTGCATAAAGAAACACTGCTGTAGGGCAATACTGAAGACCTGCCTGGCATTCATTCTACCTCTGATAAACCATGGCATGCATAGCACCAACAGCAGGGGGTGCTATTCTGCATTTCAAAACAAAAAATTGATTAAAATCCTTTGCTTATGAAATTTCCTTACTTTTCTTCATGAGTGATCTGTTTTTTTCTTTTACAAGTAAGCCATGATCTGTTTTCTGTGTAGAGCACTGGAACCAAAACACCTATTTAAAGTGAGTACTCCGTGCTTCTGTATGTGATTGTAAAAGTTCAAACGATCGTTTTATTTGTAAAAAGAAAAATAACAAAATAAAGAAGCGCAAGAGCAGGCCCAGCACTAAAATGTGCTCGTTATGGTAAGAACAGAGTGTCCCTGGCCTCCAGTGTGAGGTCTTCACTTTCCACTTGATGAAAATGGTTGCACCGTCGTCAATGGCGACGGTTTCTAACGGGGCGAGGTGTGCGGTCGGAACACGGGGAGGGTGGCCGGCCGTGCAGGGTGTGAAGCACGGGTGTAGAGACGGTGATGGGCCCTCTTTCCCCTACTCAGCTCAGCTCAGCACCTGCCTCCTCTCTCCAGGATGAATCGGCATGCCCCAGCAGGGCTAGAACAGGCCCTCAGCGGGTCTCCTGAACAGCACTTGCCTCTGTCGCGTGGTCATGTTCTCACAGCTCTCCAGCAGGCTGGCCACGGTCACAGTCTGCAGCACTCCCTGAAAACTTGGTATTTCACCCAGGAGTGGTGCCTTACATCCTGCATCGCACATACCCCTTTTCCACCAAGGCATTTGGAGGGCCAATTCGGAGCCAGTGCCTAATCTCAAACCAGTTCTTCGCGTTTACGACAACAAAAGAACCGGCTCTCGGCCAGGAAAACTGGTTCCAAAGCGGCACCAACACTTGGCTGGTCTAGAACCAAGAACCGCTTACGTCAGGGGCTGGGGGCGGGATTATCGTGACCAACCAAGACCAACTAAAACTTTGTGACCACCAGGTAGAGTAAGAGCACCTATTATCGACCACCTTCCTTCGACAGACAAGAAAACGTAAACGGATTTGCAACTACATATGAAATAGGCAAAATATCTGTAACAACCTGTACCTAGTTATGTAGGAAGAAATGTCCTTGTTATCCTCCAGTGGTTATTTTTTCAGCACTTTCACAATTTTCTTCTGTGCCGGCAAATAAGTCAGAGGTGGTCCAGCGCTAGCTTTCGGTTGCTAAAGGGACGTGTATCGCCCACCCCATATAAATGTTGGTACAAGGCCTCACGCCTTCTCCTTGTACTGCTGGCACAGCTGCAACTGCGACTAGACTTCCCTGCAGATTTTCAAATGACTTTTACCTGACTGTTGATATATTCTCAAATTGACCATCATCAACGTTATACTGGAAAATATGTACAACTAAAACGTTAACCCAAAGAGCAAAGATTAACGTTACTGTGATCACACTGTGATTTTATTTTACAAAGCGTGCACTGCTACGTCCTGCAAAACCACGGCCATCCGGGTGAAGTTTTCAGGGAGTCCCCACGGTCTGCTGTGTGGGCCTTGACACACACTCGACTGTACATGCCCACCACCATCTCAGACAGGAATATCCTCCTCAACTCCTCCACCACCTCACTCTGAGAAGCCAGTATCCTGCAGGGTGCAGAGAATCAGGTTAATATACACACTATACGTATACACACACACACACACACACATACACTACAGTCTATACATACACACATACACTACAGTCCATACATTCACGCATGTGCAAACACACACTACAGCCTGCACATACACAAATTGCACACCACGTACATGATACATGCACACCCTACATAACATACGCACACGGACACACCACATACACGCTTGATACATATACATACAATACACACAATATATGCACCCCTACATACACATAACAAAAACAGAAAACACACAAATATGCTATATAGTGTAAACATCTATTCTACTTCTCTATTCTATAAAATCTACGTGAAGAAGCCACAGGGACACCATAAAAAGCAGGCAGACCTCTCAGATCACCCCCATTCCCCTGGGTTTTCCCACCTTGCCAATACTTTGGCTTTTAATGATGTCATTAGGTTTTCGTTTTATTATAGGAAACGACTGTAATTGTAAAGTCGTTTCAAAGTATCCCAGCGATTAAGTAGCCTAGTTATCGCACTAAGATGCGATCTTGAGACTGAAGACCAATGAACTGTCATTTAGCGTGGTCATCCATCGAATGTCACTTAGGAGAGCGAGGCTTGTTCACGTCAGGGGCGATTCCAGGATTTTTTAAATGACGTGGCACAGAGTGGACCAAGAACCAGTCAGGAAGGGGGCCATCAGAAAATTCTATCAGAAATAAACAGCGTTGAAAATTGGCTTAGAAGACATTGGGCACGATTTTCAGGCTCATTTGCAGTGCCGTGTGCCCTAATACAGGTGGTATAACATGAATCAGGCAGCGATTGAAAGCGCTCTGATCCAATGACGTTTGGGCATTGTAAAATTGACAGTACTCTAGCCCAATGGCATTTGGGGAGCACCCGGGAGGCCAATCATATTTCGGGGAGGGGGGTGGGTGCCACCCCGTTAGACACGCCCCTAGTCACGTGTCTCCAACATCCACCTTGAACACGTCCCCAGACCGCAGATTCGCCGATGACAACACCGATCACGCTATCGCCCTTGCCTGACACCGGCAATGGGATAAATTAAACTCACGTGGTCAGGTTAGTAACGTTGAGTCTGTATTTGGCAGATTTGTATCTTTATTACTTTATAGCCATCGTTTAAAGCTCTGTACATGCGCTACCCGTCTTTGTGTGTCAATGCAGTTTAGAGATTTTCACTCCAGCCCTAACAAAGCACATTCAACCTCATTCAACAGCTGGAGATCCCGTTGATCTGCTAATTTGATTCCTACAGAACAGTATATCATCAGGTACATGGCATCTTGTTGCGCAGGATGGTGCTTTTACACACAATAATTTCGGCGCAGTCCGGGTCCTCATATGTACTTTTCTGGATTACAGTCTGTTGTCAGTAAATTAAAATGAGAAGCCATCCCCAGGCAGTAACACATCTTCAACCTTCTCTAAAAGACCGCAACATTATCACTCTTTTCTGCGCCAGTTTTCAAACTATTGGCGGAAGAATTGCAAGGGAACACAGTAATCGAGTCAGTTTGACGCTGAAATGCAATCCCCAGTGCCCTCTACCGTTGGGTAGTATGAAAAATGTGACGCTTACTATTTTGCGTATCACATTCACCACGACTGACATTTAATCGTTCTAAAACAACCTGCATATTTAATATAGAGTGGTTGAAATATAGCAAATAGTTTGCAAGAATACGTTGCGCATTTTCACTGTTGTGTGTTATTTGTCACTGAGTGCATGTATAGTGTTTTGGCATTAGAAGTAGCTGAATTTGCATGCATCTGTGATGCCTTTTTTTGTAGATAGGTTATGTTCTTCTGTAAATGCTGGAGAGCATTCCTGACTGCACAAGCCCTTGTGCTTATCCTTTTAAGCTATAAAGATGGACAAATGAGGCTGACGTTGCATCTATGCAACTTTACAGAACACCTTTGTGAGATACTGCTACCACTACCACTAATAATAAATCTATTCATTGTCTTTAACAACAAGAGCTTGGGAACTGACTGTTAAGAGCAATATATGGGCAAAATGTGGAGTCAAAAAAAAAAAAAAAACATTGAGCTCTGTAGTGGCTCACCCACACTGTTAAACACGTGCTATGTGGCAACCGAATCTGAAGAGCAGATGCAGAAAAACCAGACACTGGCAAAAATAATAATAAAATAGGGTTGGGACAATGACATTATCACTTCTCATATAGAAACCAGAGAATGGCTCCACCAGTCTTAAAGTATGTTTTCTTTTCTTTATTATTATTATTTTTTAAAGAGGATAGCTGGCAGTCTGACTTCCTTGAGTATTTTTTTCCACTTTATTTAGACGGGGGAAATCAGAGAGGGGTACAAATAGAGATGGGATCACAGTGCAGACAGAAGGAATGAAACTCAGTTATGACACTTCCACAAAGAATAGATCTCAGGGCCTCAGACTGTTACAGTGGAAATGCCACATTGTTTGTAAATGGGTAGTTGTTCTAGATTTTATTCTTTGATGTAAACAGTGGCCGTACATGCTTTGCACAACTGGCTACAACCTTCAGCATTTGAAATTTAGTGGATACTGATTTCTTGTGAGGCAGTAAACTTATAAAGTTAAAAAAAAAACAACCTTTTACCACACTACTCAGTTTTACTTAAATCTATATGGATTTTGACATAAATATTACACATAAAAATATTACAAACAAATTATTCTGCATCAAAATATGTCTAACCTGTGGCACATTAAGTAATTCCATCACAGCAATCCGATCGGGCCTGAGAATTTGTTCAATCGGGTGGATCGATTCTACGGGTTATCTATGAGTCAACATTGTACCAATAACCAAAGGATGATTCGCTGCTTAATTAGAGGTCCGAGGTGAGACTGATTCATTAGATGACATCATCATTTCCAGAGTTACGAGCCATCTTGCCTCTTTAGCATGTTCCCTCCTTCACGATCAAGATGTCTGCTTTGGTTTCCCTGGTGGAAGAATGGATACAGTCAAATCCGAGAGGAAATTTCCCCACAATTTGCAATAACAAATGAACCAGTTGAGTAGGCTTTTTGGAATTTTTTTCTCAAAGTTCTAAGGCGGTGTTCTAGAATTCCATTGCTTTTAGTTACCAGTAATGATTGTTACATAAGTATCTGAATTTTCAGTTAAGAACATTCTAATTGCATATTTGGATTACATGAACTGCCACTTATGACTGTTGGCTTTATTTGCCAAAAAGCAAAATAAATGTAAACATTTTTTATCCATATTTCTTTCTCTAAATTTCTCCCTTCAATTGTAATTGTATTGCCATTAGCTGCATCAAGTCGCGGTCCATACATTAGAGTTGGGGCGATGAGTAGAGCTGAGGCCAAGTAATCAGTGTAGAAACTGATTGTGGTTACTACTGTACACACACTTTGATTAGGATCTGGAAGGTTAGCTAACATTAGCCAATGTTGATTAGTTATATACTTACAATCTCTGGACACACAGCGCACACTCGTTGGGGTAGGTGATCCCATCAGTGCCACACACAGGAGAGTAGTTTAGGGGACAAGCCTGAGTCTCGCTCATGCCTCCACACGATGGCTGAGAGAGAGAGAGAAAGAGAGGGGGACGGGGTGAGGAACAGGAGAGAAAAGCAGAAGAGGGAGTGCAGAGCAAAGATGGTAGGAAAGCAAGAATAAGAGGGAGAGGGTTTCCGTGCGTTACGTATATTTTATGTTCAATTTCACACCCTAAGCTTTCCAAAGCCCTGTAGAGTTTATTCATTCAGGTCATGGATCCCCAGGCTTGCACCTGGAGAGTCACAGTTATCTGCTGGTTTGTGTTTTTCACAATAAAAATCATCTACCATTTTAGGCCCAGGAAACCAGGTGCGGTACCTGTGTAATCAAGTGCTGTAAGAGATCGGTAAATTAGATGCTGAGTCTAACAAGAAAATTCCATACACCCCGTGGTTCTTTGTGACCTGGGTTAGAAACCTGCAATTTAGGGAAACCACCCAATTTCAGACAGACAACCGGTCTAGACAGCCACAACTTAGTTTAGATGAAAGACTCAGTCTTACCCTTCTATATTGCCCAGATTTGGCCCTTGCGTCTGAAAGGACAAGTTGGGGAGATTTAATACAAATACACTACTTCAAGATTACAAGATACACTACTTGACTATGTCAAGATTCTTTCCACAAACAGCCAACAGTGAAGGATGTTTCAGATACTTATACTAGTTTATGATTACCTGCCAGCTATGTCTGGTGGCATAATGTTGCTGCACAAGCCCATTTGAAGTTACTTCGTGTATTTTCTTGCTTTAGACCAGTAATATGAATGTCTGACCTGCCATTGTAAAGCTTGATGGTTGTCAAAAAAACATCCTTCATTGCAAATGAAAACTGTATGGACCAATCAAAACAAACTGTATGTGTACACTATAGTGCGTAACTCCACATCGTTTCTCTCAGTGAACAGTGCATAGCTACAGACATGTAGAGTCCTTTCTTACCTGTAGTGAAGAAGATAGCCACGAAAAGCAGCAGCGTTTTTGCAGCCATGTTACCAAATAAAATAAAATAAATTTAGAAAAATAATAACAGGCAATTACTTAGCCAGCTTCCTGTCCAATCTCACTGCTTCTGGCTGCTGGACTATTCAGGGATTCTCGGGCTCGAGCGGTTTTACATTCATGCGTTGGGAAAGCATCCAGCGCCCATCACGGCTGCTTTACGCGGCTCCACCTTTCACCTGCGTAAACACGCGGCGGTGCCAGTCCCCATTGACCTTTTTTTTCCAGTCTAGTAGCTTGATGGTAAACAGTGAGCTTACGGTGTTGTCACCGAGAGGCGTGTTTAGGGCAGAGAAAATAGCGGCGTTTTAACGGGAGCTTTGTCAGACGTCCCCCGGAGGCACGAGCCAGCGTCAACAATAGCAGAGTGCCGCCATTGTCCCGTTTCATTATGAAGGGATGAACATTCCAGCCGTCTGAATTTTGCTGAGCGTGATCTGAGCTCACCGCCCAATACGCTGCGATTCCATGTGATTCAAAGTCGCAAGATTTACTGCATAACACATACACAACACAGAGTGATGTGTACATGACCAAAAGTACATCACACCCATAGGTTCTTGTTGAACATCTCATTCCAAAACATTGGGCATTCCAATTCATCACAAAGGTGTTTGATGGGGTTGAGGTCAGGGCTCTGTACAGGCCAGTCAAGTTCTTCCCCACCAAGCTCAACAAACCATTTCTTTATGAACCTTACTTTGTGCACAGAGGTGTTGTAATGCTGAAACACAAAAGCGCCTTCCCTAACCTGTTGTCACAAAAGTGGAACCACACAACTCTCTAGAATGTCAATGTATGCTGTAGCATAAAGATTTACCTTTACTGGAAATAAGGGACCTTGTCCAAACCACGAAAAAACAAACAAAAAAAAAAACAGCCAGACCATTGTTCCTACTCCACCCAACTTTTATGGCACTTTTTACAGTCTCCTGGCAATTGCCAAACCAAGATTCCGGTCAGACTGTCTGATAGTGAAGCATGATTCATCACTCCAGTGAATATGTTTCCACTGCTCCAGAGTCCAATGGCGGTGTGCTTTACACTACTCCAACCGACGCTTGGCATTGCACATGGTGATCTTAGGCTTGTGTACAGCTGCTCAGCCATGGAAACCCATTTCAAGAAGCTCTGAACGAACAGTTCTTGTGCTGACGTTGGTTTCAAAGGTAGTTTGAAACTGTAGTGTCTGTTGCAACCGTCCAACAACTATTGTGAGTCCAACAACCAAGGCTGTTGTTGCTCCTAGACGTTTCAACTTCACAATAACAGCACTTACAGTTGACTGGGTCAGCCCTAGCAGGGCAGAAATTCGATGAACTGACTTGTTAGAAAGGTGGCCTCCTATGACAGTGCCACGTTGAAAGTCTCGGAGCTCTTCAGTATGACCCATTCTACTGCCAATGTTTGCCAATAGAGATGGAATGGCTGTATGCTAGCTTTTATGCACCTGTTAGCAATGGCGGTGGCTGAAGTAGCCAAACCCACTTATCAGAAGGGGTGTTTTGCCATGTAGTGTAGAATCAGGACCCTTTGTGTTTTGATAGCTACGCAAGTTCCAAACAGTGCACGAAACTGTATTGCGCGCCGGTGGTACCAGTGTTTGGAGTTAAGATGCCAGAGCACGCTGTATTAGACCGTTACGCATCATTCCGTTACATCATGAGAAGATTCCCTCCTGCAGTTTCAGCTCATTTTATGGGCTCAGATTGTATCAGCATGTTACCTGAAAAGATGAGCGCAATAAATCTGGGTAAGATAGAGATGTAGTGCACAGTAGTGCTGATTTAATCAACTGCACCATGTAGCCTTTTCAACAGTTTATGACAGCGGCACATTATCTTCAGCCTTTATGAGCTGTCAATCACTGATTAAAATTGGATTTTGAACTCAAGTTACAGTAAAGGGCAATGATTGGTTCAAACACATTGACAAGTGTGACAGGGGAGCTGTCACACTTGTCAATCCATTTTGGGTTCAGTGAAATCTCTCAACCATTAGTGCCAGTTAGGGCTACATCACCCTTTAAATCTATGCCAGGATTTTCAAATCTAGTCCTGGAGCGTCGCAGTGTCTTGTGGCTTCCTTGCGATCAGCAGCCAATTTAGGCCTTGGAAACACATCACGCCATCTCATTAGCCAATCATTGGTGTAAATTAAGCACTTAAAAACACAAACCCAGCACTGGACACTGTAGAATTTGAGAACTCTGATCTACACCAGACTTTTTGGTCAAACTTTACTGCATAAGCTTCAACGTCTGCCAAATTATAGATCCTGAACATCCGAGATTACTGTGTTTCCAAATGGAATTAATTTTAATCACAAATAAATATTTCTTGTAAAAATTTGTATTCAGACACAAACCTTTAATTTCAATGTTTTAGAAGTGTGCCACACGCTGACAAAAAAGAAAGAGGGAAAAAAATGTAATTCTTTTTTCAAGTAATTTTCCCTTATTGCTCACAGAGAACCAAAAAAAAACAAAAACAAAGAGTATTTCATTATTTGGGAAAGAAATTCATGTAAGAAAATAGGTCTGTAATATATATATATCTTAAATTGTAACTGCTTTGTTTTTCGCCCATGATGTTTTGCTCATATCGAAGACCGGGAGGCCCACCCGCGTGTCACTGTTCCATGCAGGCATCGTTCTGCAGGGTCTTCATGGCCAGCCCCCACAGCGTGACACTAGAGAAAAAGGGTCCGTCGTTGTTCCTGTAGGGGGCACTGTTGCTCCGGTGGCTCGGGGGGAGGCCACAGTGATTGTCCAGCGTGGACAGGGAGGGACGGACCATGGAAGGGGCGGGACCCTGGAGCGGCTCCTCCACTCCCGCGGGGGCGTTCTCTTCGGAGTAGGCGAAGGAGTCGTGCGGGGGGAGGTGGGGGGGTTTGGGGATCTTGAGGGAGTCTAGGGGCGAGCATTTTTCCTGCTGGGGGGACAGGTGGTGGTGGTGGTGGTGCTCCACGGAGCGGAGCTCGGAGAAGGACGTGGGGGAGGCGGGACTGAGGTGCATGCTGGGAGGAGGCTTGCCTGGGCCGGGTGGAGGGGGCAGGAGGGCGGAGTAGGGCTCAGGATCTGGGAGGGGCTTGCCGTGACTGGCAGGCTGAAGGAAGGGCGGTCCCTCGTCTGGCCCCTCCCCCACAGGGGCGTCGGCCTCGTTGCGGCAGTGCACGGAGCGATGGCGGCGCAGGACGGCGGACCGCGTGAAACACTTTCCACAGGCGTCGCAGCTGTACGGCCTCTCGCCCGTGTGCGTCCGCACGTGCCTCCGCAGGTCACCTGACCCCGCAAAACACTTCTCTGAGTGAGAGACACAGATACAAGCACATGCGCAGAAGATTAGCCCAGACAATAACTAATCGACACAAACACGTTAAAGATTCGTTTCATCAATGTTTTCACTTTCACTAAAACACTGGCAGTGTTTTATTTTCAGTTTTCAGGGCTAGCTAGGCGGGTTGTTGCAATTCGTCACTCACTCAGTTCTGGTAATTCAATGCATGAAACTCTCTCGGTAAATGGCAAAAACACTGTAGTGTCTCTCTCACTCACAACATCTGACAGCTGTACGGTCTCTCAAACTGATAGCAGTCCGAGTCTCCCGCTGACAGCCTTACGGTCTCTCAAACTGACAATCATACGACAGCTGTGCAGGCCCACACATAAGGGTGGGGCATGGGAAAGCTTTCAGGGGAGAGCTCAGCAATATTGGCAAGGTGTGGGTGTTGTTTTCCCTTAATTAAAGAGTGCCTGAGTCCTCAATTAAAAACCCTCCCAGACCCCCAGGTCCAAGATGCGTAGGGGCCCCTGGGATGATAGCCGCAGAAAATAAGGGGGAGGCACCCAAATAAAATTTTGCTTATGGACCCCAGGAGGTCAGGGGTGACCCTGGCTCTCTGAGTCTCTATTTCCATGACAACTATATAGTCTCTCTCACCACATCCCAAACAGCTGTATGGTCTATCACTCATCACATCTCAGACAGCTGTACGGTCTCTCACTCTCCCCATCTCAAACAGCTGTACGGTCTCTCACTCTCCCCATCTCAGACAGCTATATGGTCTCTCTCACTCACCACATCTCAGACAGCTGTATGGTCTCTCTCACTCACCACATCTCAGACAGCTGTATGGTTTCTCTCACTCACCACATCTCAGACAGCTGTATGGTCTCTTACTCTCCCCATCTCAGACAGCTGTATGGTCTCTTACTCTCCCCATCTCAGACAGCTGTACGGTCTCTCACTCACCACATGTCGGACAGCTGTATGGTCTCTCTCCCGAGTGGCGGACTCTGTGTTTTAACAGCTTCCTCTGCATGTTGAAAGACTTGCCGCACTGGTCACAGGTGAAAACTTTGTCTGTAGTGTGAGTCTTCTTGTGCTCCTTCAGGTTGCTGAAGTTGCTAAACCCTGAACAGAAATAACATGGTCACTGATGGAGCATGACTCTGTGTCCATTAAAATGGGCGGTATAGGAGATACATGCTGTACTACACGTTTAAACTTTGAACCATCATCATCCTGTAAAAAGCATAACAAACACTTTAAAACTGTTAAGTCAGGCTTATTGTAATTGGTGCAGCCATGGCTCTGTTGAACTCACAGATTTTCACATTTTTAATGTAATAATCTAATTTCCAAAATTTTGAACACAGTACAGATTACTCAGAGCTGTTTTGTCACATAGTTTAATTACAACAGTAATAACATAAAGAAGCTTCCAAACACGCACTCACCAAATTTGAAAACAGAGACATCTGATAGCAGTGAAGCTCTCAGGTTAAGGGTGAGGCGTTTTTCACCCTCAAACAGCTCTAAATTCAGGCGGTTATACGACATCAGTGACGCAACAGGTATGAGCATGTTTGTCTGTATGTTTGTCTGTGTGCATGTTCGCGTGCGTGTGTGTATGCATGTATCTGTGCGTGAGTGTGTGCAGTGGCATCACTAGGGTTGGTGACACCCGGGGGATGGGGGGGGGCTCAAGTCATTACATGTTATCCATTCAAATGACAAAGCGCTTCTGGTCACATTAATACTGCAAATTAAATCAACCGGCAGTAAACTGCTTCGGAAATTCAACTCGTCGCTACACAAAACAATGCACAAAAAAAAAAATTGGCAGTCATTTAGTTTCGGTGTCACCCCCCTCTGATGGTGTCACCCGGTACGGTCCGCACCCCTGAGTGTGTGTGTGTGTGTGTATGTGCCTGCCTACGTGTGTGTGTGCGTGTGGGTGCGTATGTGTGCTTCCTGTGACCGCGTTTACCTCTCCCACAGATGTCACACAGGTGTGGACGCTCTCCAGTGTGGATCACTATGTGCCGCTGAACATCCCCAGAGGCTGCAAAGCTGTGAGGGTAATGAGCGACAGCAGCCAGTGACGGCAGTGAGTGACAGGTAGACACACCCACATGGCCCTCTGCTAGTGAACACACACTCTTGTGTGCCACAGGATCACACACCGCACTCCTGACTGGGAAAACACACTCCTTTCAGGCATTCGGTGTCAAGATAGAGCACTCCTGTTTAAAAGTCCAAGACAACTCTCTCCTGTATGACATTCTATCAGACAGCGGGGACACTGATCACAAATTGAATTCACAGGAAGACACTCAAATCCAAAAACACACCCCAAAGAGTTACCTTTTGCCACAGATTTCGCAAATGTACGGTTTCTCCCCTGAATGTCGACGCAAATGCGTCTGCAGATTACCCGCCTGTCGAAGCACAGAAAAACATGCATCGGTCGGATCCATCAGCCGCTCATTCGCTATAATTCAATTCATTTCTCCACCATTCATGAAAATCCCACAGAACAGTTTCAGCAGTTCAGGGCGCTTACCTGTGAGAAGTTCTTCCCACAGATGTTACACTGGAAAGGTTTCTCACCTGTTGGAATAACAACAGCACTTCAACTGGTCAGAGAGAGTTACTACATTAAAAACTCAAGCTACTTTGCTACATAGTCATGAGTTACAAAGAGGATTTATTAATGAATGAACGTCTTCTCGAAAATGGTCCAGTTAAATTGCGACAAGGTCGACTCCGTACTGATGAGTGAATGAATGCTTGTAGGGCGCAGCACTTGGATTATTAATGACACACAACAGCTAACACAAGCAAGCACATGACCGGGTGAAGCAGCAGTGAAAATAACAACACGATGATTAGCAATGATTTGTGGTGCGAGTAACTGTACACTGATGCACGAGTGCCTCATTAGGTGAAGCAGTGGTGAGATTAATTACACAAAGAGGATGGACATCACTATTGTCCTGAGGTGTCTGGTACGGTTGACACACCAATGACTGAGGAAACCAGCCCACAAAACCTGCATACAATGGCTTGGCTGAATACTCAATTCTGATTGGCTGGGCATTATGCATTTTTTTTTCAGTATATGCCCGGGTATGAAGTAGCGCCTCCAGAAGTTCTATCACTATTCTATTAATGAACACTAACTCAATAAATAAACCGGAAATTTGTAAGAGCAAGCCAGCAAAGTTACAATATCGTCCTTGCGACAGTGTCAGCTTGATGTCCACGAATAACTGTAAAGTGTAGCTGGTCGAGTTATAACTTGACTATGTTATAATTTAGCCTCTGCTTTGAATTTAATTAAGTAGTTGGCTAACAAGCTATCCGTGATAACAACATGCTGCTAGAGCTATGTGGGGCAACATAGCTCAGGAGGTAAGAGCGGTTGTCTGGCAGTCGAAGGGTTGCCGGTTCGATCCCCGCCCTGGGCATGTCGAAGTGTCCCTGAGCAAGACACCTAACCCCTAACTACTCTGGTGAATGAGAGGCATCAATTGTAAAGTGCTAGCCTACATAAATGCAGTCCATTTACATAAAACCAAACCTAATTTTAATATTAGGTAACCTGGTTGAGGTACTACAAAGACGCATTCGTTGCTAAGTAGTATGAGATATTTTCTGGAATACTTAAGTACCGTTTCCATTGCAATGGACTCGCATATTTTGAAACACACGGTTTCATTATAATTGCCAGGGGTAGTAGCCTAATTTTGCCTTGGGCAAATTCCTTCAGCGCAGGACGTTCAACCTGGGTGATGCTCAGCCCCTCGGATATTACCCTGCTTATACAACGGCTTACCAACAGAAAGCATAATTATAATCATGCCTTTCCAAATATATATTTGCTTAATTCTGTTCATATCAGATGAAAAAATATCCTCTATTTTAATGCATTCTTCTTTTTTCCGAATGATAAATGAATAATAAGTGACACAAAGTTGTACAGGCATAGTCTTTATGCGAAAATAAAAAATACTGAGCAGGCACGTATCCGACGAATAATCGATCAGTCCATTACTTGTACCCGTTCCAGCGGTGACATCAACAACACACCGATAACCGAGGTGGCCAGTATCTGAGGTGTGCAGTGAGGGCGGCCCACTCACCGGTGTGCGAGCGCTTGTGGAGCTCCAAATTGCTGGGATGTTTGAACGTTTTTCCGCACATCTCGCAGCAGTGCTGCTTGTTCTGGCCGGGCTCCTCGGACCCGTTGCTGGCACTCTGCTCCGGATCCTCGGAGGGGGGCGGGGGCGGGGGCGGAGGAGAGGGAGGCTGCGACCTGGACACCAGCGGGGGCTCTGTGTCCCGATCCACAGCCGGGCTCCCTGTCGGCTTCTCCTCCTCCGGCTCTTTGGTGGGCTCCGCCCGGCCGCTCTCTTTCAGAAGAGGATCCGGCACCTCCCTCCGCTCCTCCAGCTCCTCCAGAGCCTTCTGGGACCGCAGGTAGTTATACTTCTTGAGGTATACAGTCTTTTTTGGGCGCATCTGCCTGTTAACGGGGGAGCCTTTGCCTCCGGAGTTGGGCGTGGCCGAAGGAGAGGTAGGACACGTGTCTGCGGGCTGAGAAGGGGGTGGGGGATTGTTTGGCAAACACGTGGGGATGTCCATGGGGGCGGGGACATTTGGTGGAGCAGCTGTGGGTAGGGGGTGCTCCTCAGCTGCCCCCAAAATGGGGTTGGGGGCGGGATTAGGGTTAGGGGTGGGGTTTGAGTTGGGGGCGTGGCCACTGTTCAGTGCAGAGCTCTGCCTCAGGCACTGCTTGCTGTAAAAGTTTCGCAGTTTGTGCCCCTGCATGAGCTGCTTCTCGGGCATGGCCAGCGCTCCACTGGGGGTCTCGAAAGAGTGGCTAGGGGGTAGCCCCACCCTCCGGGAGGGGTCCAGGTCCGAGGAGACGCACGTGGGCCTCTGGGCCTCTGACGAGGAAGGGCAGTGCAGGTCGATGTCAGGGGGCAATGTGGCACCCAGGAGGCAATCCGTGTCCGAGGGCAACACGCCAGAAAGAGGGAAGGCCGAAGAGGAGGTGGGGACGCAGCCGGAAGCTTCTGAGCGTGCCTTAAGGAAGTTGTTGCACATGCTCAGCACGTTAGGGACCTGCAGGCACTGGGCAATGTCCAATATCCCATGCACGTTATCCTGGTTCACGTCCAGATGAGACGTGTACATGTAATCCAGCATCTGGCCGATGCCCCCCACATCCTGGATGACCAGGTGAAAAACATCATTCTTCTGACTCGGCGAGTTCTGAAACAAGGACCTGAAACACAACAAGGCAAAATTTGAATTTCTAACTTGACAGCTGGAGCATTGGCGATATCTAAAATGTCTCTTGTATGAAATACCCAACGCATGCTTAAAGGGTTGGAGTTTTTTTTTCTCTGTTAATGCTTTCTACAGAAAGAAAAAGCTGAGTCCATTACAACGGTGCAACTCAGGCAGCTAGTTACCTGAAATAAGAACTGAACGCAGCCAGGACATTTTTATGGGCCTTGAAGCAGACACCCTTGACGACCAGCATGCAGTCGCACAGAAGACCCTGGATGCGCTGCTCCTGCAGCTGCTGCAGCAGGTAAGCGCTGTGGGTGGACAGGCTGTCCATGTTCTTCCTCCGTCCTCACCCGAGAACGCGGTGCGTGCACGTCATGACAACTGGCAAACAAACAAAGCGCAATGTATAAGAGTGTAGACATTGAGTTGAATAACCTTAATTGTGGATATTACCAATTTTATGGGGTGCAACGTTTCTAATTTGCTGTGTCTGTGTAAATCAATTTGCAATTCACCAACTAAACTGACTGTGACTTGCAAAGTGCATTGTTACCAGAAAATACAAGTATGCAAGAAAACTAATGATCACGTAACCAACATATGAGTAACCTAGCCAATGACCGAAATTAGCTGGACAGGTAGGTAATCCGTTTCAAATGTCAGGTAATTTAGCCAGTTAGCCGTTACTTAAGAAAGTAGCAAGCTAACAAACAGACGAATATTCTCGCACGGAATTTATCCCTAGAGCTAGCAACACATAGCACACAGAAATGAGGCTAGATTGACGCAGTCCAGTGAAAACTGAAAATTGAAATACGCGATCTATGTACCGCTCGTCTGTTTAGAGACCAGCCAAGACAAAATTGGGGCCGCGGTACAGCTAATCTGTGACACATACCATCTTTGCGCTAGATCTAAACCGAAAACCAAACCAGTTTGTTAGCAAATTATCGTTAGAATAAGCAGTGCAAAGTTTGATAATCGCACAAGTAAGAGAGCATAACCGTTATGTTTTAAAATTATCATATATATTTTAATACAATCGCTAAAATGCTTACAAAGAGAATAATATTTACCTAAAATAAATAGGAACTTCCTAACCTGTTTTGTTTGGATGATCAGTCACCAAGCCCCCTGAACCTGTTACATCACTTCCTTTTTAAATGGTGGATTTGTTTCTGACCTGTGGTGATGTGCTACTGAGACTATAGGCTCTCTGTATTCAAATTCTGTTTTCCTTTTCCATTGTAAAACTTAAAGTTCTGCAGTAGGGCTTCGAGACCCAACGCTTTTGATGATGCATAAACCTTTTGGGCAACTAGATTAATATAAGATGGCAAATGAAACGAAGTAACACGGGTCGGAACTATGTTCATCCAGTGTCGTGCTCGGCGGAATATAAACAAGGTAACACGTCTTCTGGGAACTTGAGGAAGGCAACGTGAACAGAGTTGTGGGTTCTCTCGTACAGTCACATTATTTTGGTGAGTAGCGTACAAAAATGCATTTTATTCTAAACCGGATGTTTCAGAGCATGTCTTCGCGCGATCATCTACACCGACTATTAAAGTTACTGGCCATACGAGTTTTTCTGTAACTAGTTACCCGGTGCTGTGGAAACCAGTGGTGTAATTTGTCTGTTCGGCGGCTTCTCTAGAATGTAACGCGTGGCTTCGCTACAAGATTAATTCCCATTGTTCTTGCAGCATGTCCCACCGTCTAGCATTGGAAGGAAAGGAAAAAGGACAACACGGACTAAAGGCGAAACAAACCTAATTGACATATTGGCTGGTCGCACACACGGGCAGCATGGTGTTTTTCACTTGCAATGCGTGCGGCGAGTCCCTGAAGAAAGCTCAGGTTGAGAAACACGTGAACATCTGCCGAGGCTGTCGAACTTTGTCTTGCATTGACTGCGGAAAAGACTTCTGGTAAGTTCAGTTTTGTTATTTCGTTTTCCGATTCTCTTCGTCGCTGGCCTTCTGTCATTACTTTAACCAGCTTGCTGTAATAAAGTGGTTGTTGGTTGAACCATCTGAACCCGTATTCCACAGTAACACGTTTATTGTCATGGCCTGTTTTTTCTCTTCCTTTTATAATAATTCCTTTTATAGAACCTTTGTTCAGTTTCCTGTTGGTAGCTCAAGTCTCCGAAAATGAGGTTTGACTGCTGTTCTATGATTTATTTAACAGGGGGGACGACTATAAAAACCACCTCAAGTGTATCAGCGAAGATCAGAAGTATGGAGGAAAGGGCTATGAAGCAAAGTCTAACAAAGGTGATGTCAAGCAGCAGCAGTGGATTCAGGTAAGTGCAGAGTGACTGGACATCTGTTTAACATAAATGTACATGTGGGGGATATTGTTAAGCAGAATTACCCTTGTGTCATTTTAAACCATCACAGCATATAATGGGATCTAAAGACTACTTAAACATAGTATGTGGTGCATTGTTCTTTACTGTTTGAGTACACAGTGCTCCCCATGTACTCGTAAGATCTTTGTGAATTGAACAGCTGACTGTATTTGCACAGAGAATTCACGAAGCCATGAACAAGCCAGGAATCAGCTCAAAGCTAAAAGATATACTGGGTCAAGTCAGCTCTTATGACAACGTTCCCAGGAAAAAGGCAAAATTTCAGGTAAGAGCACATCTTAAGATTTCTGCAGAATTCATAATTTTGTCAATGGGATTTTACTGCCACAAATAAAGTGGCTTTATTTTTTCCCACATTCTGTGTTGCCCAGAATTATCTGTTTCTTAACCAGACATGGTTTTTATTGTGTGTGTGCATGTGAATTGTGACAGAACTGGATGAAGAACAGTCTGAAGATACACAACACAGCCTTGCACGATCAGGTGTGGGACATCTTCTCTGAAGCCACCAGCAATGTGAGTTTGGTTGAGTCCTTCTTCCAATCACTAAGCCTCCCAACACTTGCCTAGTGCCTACTGTGCACAAAGTCATTGAAACCTCAACCCTCTGTTATCCCTGGCAGTCTATAACAAATCCTGATCAACCATAAAGCCCAGCTTGCCACACAAGAGCTGGCTGGTCTTATATGAGCTTATAGTGTTGAGGTGGGAATAAATGAGTCATTTTATATTGTGTGTTTTTGAAGAGTAGACTGCGTGGAAGGTACGTTGCAGAGGCCTTGTGTTGCAATTTGTGCCGATCCTTTCGTAAGTGATTGTCTCAGCCAGTTGAAGGCCCTTTGCTCTTGATAACTGAACAGCAGTGGTCAGAACCTTAGTGGCAGCACATATTGCATCTGGTCATGTGACTAACAAACATCGCTGTGATGTTCTTAGGCTTCTGCTGCCCCGAAACAGGGCGTTGTCGCACAGCACACGGAGAGTGCGGTGGAGCAGCCCGTATGCGCGCAGGTGGAGGAGAACGGAGGCCAGGAGGCCCCACCCAAGGAGAAGAAAAAGAACAAACGAGAGAGGAAAGAAGAACGGCAAAAAAAGGGCAAAAAGAAGAGAGGGGAAGAAAACGGGGTCACTGCAGAGCAGCAGCCGCAGGAGGGGGAGGGGCCAGACGCCACCGAGAAGCAGAGGAAGAAGAAGAGGAGGAGGGAAGAGGAGGAAACCCCCGTCAGGAACGGAGGAGGAGAAACTGAGAATGGACACACCCTGGAGGGAGAGACAGCTGCCAAGAAATCAAAGAAAAGCAAGAAAGGCCACCCGGAACGTAGGAACTTTACAGCTACATTTTTCCTTCATTAAATGTTTGTACATATTTATTGTGCTCACCTCTTGGTCAGGACTCACTTGTAAAAAAGATTCTAATTCTCAGTGGGACTTCCTGGTTGGTTAACAGTTAATGAATAAAATAAGGTGCTGCACTCTTATCCGGAAATGGAAGAGTCTTGTGAGGACCTGTGCTTATTGTTCCATTTTAATGGTGTGCGCACTTTCTGGTTTTTGTGTTCTCAGATAACGCACATGCTGTTGAAACTGAGCAGGAAACTGGAGGTGATGATGAGGGTGAATCTAACCCCAAAGGTATCCCTGAAAAAATTAACGGTGTGGTTTAGTTCTGCACAGCGTGTAATCTGAATGTTATTTTGCAACACATGGGGACATGTATCATCTGGTTTCAGGCTTCAAATGGTTTATCAGTGAAACAAATTCTTTATGGTGCAGTCACTTCGCTTCAGTCTATTCAAAGGACATTTTCAAAATTAATCTTTGCCTCAGAAGAACTTTTTATGTTTTTCCTGTGCTTTGAATGCATTACTGCATCAGTAGACCGTACCTATGTTGGCCACTGGGGGGCAATGCAGGCGCATGGCTCGAGCTTCTCAAAGTCCTGGATGTTATGTTATGTTATGTTATGTTATGCTTTGTTATGTTATGTTGTTATGCAATTTTATGATATGTTATGTAATGTTGTGGTTAACTTGTTCATACTCTGCATAGCGCGCATGTTCAGTATGTCAGTTTCTCATGAGGATTAACAGATGAACAGAAGAATGATTTAATTGGGTGTGGTTAGAATGAACTTGTCTTCCTCCGCAGGTAAATTTAACTGGAAAGGAACAATAAAAGCAGTCTTGAAAGAAGCGCCTGAGGAGGGATTGTCAGTTAAGAAACTGAGGAAGAAGGTCAGTGTATCTGTAGGTTACCCTGGTGATCCTGGAATCTTCTGTTCACTTCATCTCAGTGTTACTGTACAGTGTGCGGATGCGCCCCGCTGTCTGCTATTGGAATTGGACCAAGCCAGTGCGCATTATTTATTCATTCTTTGCACCCACTTTCATCGAAACCCCCCCCCCCCCTCCCCCGGCTGAATCTACCCTGCTATGATTGATCAGTCTGACACTAGCGCTAGCCTGAAAGTAGCACCAGTTTAGCCTAGACTGACTCTGTAGTAGTCTGTGGTAGGGGTACCCAACCACTTTTCAGCTTTGACTCTGATTCAGCGAGGGGACACGTTTTGTACGAAAGTGGGTCCAAAAATAAAACACAGCCGTGGCTGTCTGTGACTGGCAGCTGTGCGGCTGTGCGGTGGTGCTTATTATTGGCTGTGCAGAGTTGCTGATATCATTGCGCAGCAGTGTCCCCATCCGGCTGATTGGGTGTCTGCAGGATTGCTCCTCTGGCTCTGGTGAACGGCACAGTGAAGGGAGCCCATGGAGGGGTGGCATTGCCTTCAGAAAAGAGTGCTAATCTGCGTGCTTCCAAAATTGAAGGATGAGATTGTGGCAAATACTGTCTTAAACTGCGCTTCCAGATTGGTGGGAAAGGGGAAAAGGTGCTAGTGGTATGAACTGTCCTATTTTTGTGTGTTTTTAGGTTTTGTCGGCGTACTACGGCTTCAGCGGTGACGGAAATCACAAATCGGAGGAAGAGCTGCTTGCTCTGTTCAGCAAAAAAGTCAACAATAACCCCAAATTTCGAGTATTGAAAGAAAAGGTCCGACTCATAAAATAATCCCCGTTAATACCGCACAGAGCCCCACATTTTACAATCTCCACGGTAACCAGTTTTTTGGTATGTATGTGATTTCCTCAGAAATGCCGTCAAATTTTTTTTTTCTGTTTTAATAAATATTTAAAAAAAAGAAAATTTCAGTTGTTTCCATTGTACATACATTATGGCACTGTTGTAAAGATGGACTAAGGCCTGTATTAAAGCCATATTAGCCCTTAACTCTTACAATTAAATGATTTTTTCCCCCTTCCCAAATACAGTTCAGTGACTTCAGTGTCATAGTAGTCACGAGTGGGGGTTGTGGTGTGCTTTGAGCAGCTGATGGGTTTGAGGGTGTAGGGGTTAGATGTAGTGTGGGCCAGGCTAGTAAACCCAACCTGCTGTCAGTGTGACTTTGTTCACCCTTATTTTCCCTTATTCCAATGCCCCCCAGCCCTGGTAGAAGAGGGCTATAGGGAGTGCTGATGATCATTGTTAATTGGTACATAATTGATCAAATAATGCAGTTGATTACAGTTAAGTCACCTCCTCTGGCTTCTTCTCATCTGGCCCAAACTGGTTGTTGTTTTTAAGGAGGAAAAAAACAGCGGACACAACCAGTAGAGAGGACCCCTGCTTGGTACCAAAAACCCTTGAGCACGTTCTTTTTGCTGCGAGAGTCATACGTGTATTTCCTGTATGTACCTGTAGGGGGAGCTCTTACCCATGGGTGCTGAACACCTGAGGGTTTTTAATTCTGAAGAGCTGGTAAAATTTTCCATTTGGCACACTGATGGGGTTATTTAGGTTAAAGGCGTAATATTTCTGCAGAGGTGGTAGTCGTGGGTAAAGTATCGAGAAGGTGTGTTTTACAAGTTCACTCTAGTCTCCCTGTCCCTTTGGCGTGGTTTGGATGCCATGGTGAGTTGGCAGGGTGTTTTTATTTTTTATTTTTACGGCAACTGGAACCAAAACCACTCCTGTTCCTAGAATGCACGTGTGAAAACTCAGTGCTTGGATAGGCTGCTGTATGGCGGTTTTGTATTAGAAAGTAAGGAAGTATTTAAGTTATAACCTTTTACTTAATACGTACTCCTCAGCTGGTCCTCCGCTCACCTTTTGGCATTGTGTATGTGGTGTGCCACTGCTGAACATTTTGGGAATAGCACAGTGGAAGTGTACGTGTCGTAATTTACCAGTTGAGTGTAATTTGTGGAAGAATAATGAATGGAATCAGCCTGCTGCTGATGTTTCTGACCTCTGTGTCCGTGTTTCTGTGCGAGACTAGAGTGCTGCTCGGAACACTGGCTGTCGATCTTTACCTGGCCAGGTGGGGACTGTCACCTGGCTGTCCAATACTGTGTGTTCAGAGCCAGCTGCACAGGAAGCATTGAGGTGGAATCCCTGTCTGCCCCATTGACAGTGAAAATGCCCTGTCCCCATGGGGACAGGGGTTAGAAACGAGCCTTGGCTAACGATGGCTACCTTGGCTACTTTCGATACAGGACGTTTCCCGTTTATAACTTTTAATACTTAAATCGCTCTGTCCCTAAAAATAACTATGGGTATGTCGTCCCTTCCTGATGAGAGGACAAGCCACATTTTAATTGATATTCGGAAAAAGACAGAAGTGAAACAGCCAGCTGTCCACTGTTATTAATGCCTGATTACCTTTTGCTTTTCAGTGGGACACTGAAATGCCTGTGCTCCCTATCAGCTTTCAAAAAGATAGATAAACCACCTAACATAGCAGTTTTCTGGAAATTTCCACTCAGTTAAACTGAATTGTAGATTGTGACATACTCAGAGCTCCGTGGATAATAGATGCTGTATCAACCCGAGTCACTTTGTAAGGGCATTTTGAGATATAAAACTTGGCTGAAATTAAAAAAGAAATGTGCTTGTGTAATCTGTAGTGAAAAAAGAAAAACAGGAGAAAAAGCAGCTGCCTCATGTTCAATATCCTAAATAATAAATGCTGTATTTTTGTTCAGTTGAGGATGAAAGAAATTTAAAGCAGTGTCAGCAGTTTAAGATTGTGTTTTGTTTCAGAAGTGCACGCACATGCATTATTTAGTTGACAACCAGAGTTCTGTTTAAAACTGAATTCAGAGATTGTGCTCGAATTCCCAGTATGCTTATGGTATACATTATTTTTTTTTGATTGCCCACAGCACTGATATTTATTTAGTTTTTATATTTCATAGGAACACCTGCCACTAAAGATGTCTCTTCAGTTTATTGCATTCCTGAGTCTCACATGATGTATGTTGAGCCTCTATTGTGTGTGTGTGTGTGTGTGTGTGTCAGGAAAATGAACATGAGTGACACAGGTCTGCGAGCTGTACTCTGAAATGATTATATGAATTTTAGGAGATTAATACATTTAGTCCCTTTTTTACGTTAATTTCTGTATTCACAGGTTTTGAAAGAGATAAGGCAACCAATAAATGTCCATAAGGATGAATTGTTTTAAAGAGTGCGGGGTGAGGATAAGGGTGGTGGAGCGGAGAGGTGAATTTGACTCTTGCATGGCCCGGGTTAATGTGCATTCCTCTGCACCCAGGCTTGAGTTCATTTGGCTGGCTGCACAGAAGACCCATACAGGCAAGTCACCAGTGTTGGGTCCCGGTCGAATTGTAATGCTGTCTGACTCCCTGGTAGAATAAGCAGCCTGTTGCCCACACACACACACACTCACAGAGAATGGTGAAGAAAATATCCGCTTCTTTATGAAGTTCTGTTAATCCTCTGAGTCATTGAGGTGCTTACCTGTAATAATATATCGCATACTGCAGGTATTAGAGAGCTTGTTTCTCATGTTTGGAAGTATTAAACTGCGGTTTTTTGGTGAGAAAGAGACATTAACTCCTGTTATTAATTTTAGCAGGACTTCAGAAGGGATTAAACGGAACCTTTAACCAATACTTTGTTTTACACTCTTGGTTTTACAGTCTGACAAGTTTGCTGAAACTGAAAAGGCATGCTTCACTTCATAAGATCTCTGTTTTTCATTAAAAAAGGTGTAACTTTAGACTTAACTGTGTTTGTGATATTTCAGACTACATTCATTCAGCACTGAAACAGTCTTTAACAAGGTTGTTCTCAACATTATTATTCTTCACAGCGTCTCTAAACAGCTTAGCGGCCGTGTAACCAGGATGAAGAGTGTTGACCATAAAAAGCGTCAGAGTGTGTTCTCTGGATGGACCTATCCGAACCTAAGCGTTCTCGTGGCTTGAATGCTCATTGGCAACAAAGCTGCCTAGCAGGGAGGAACAGCACAGAGGTCAGAGTTTCTGTGTAACAGTGGTAACCAACCCTATTTCTGGGATCTACCATCCTGTAGGCTTTCATTCTAGCCCTAACAAAGCACACCTCATTCAACAGAGATCTTGTTGAGCTGCTAATTAGTAGAGTCAAATGTGCCAAATTATGGTTGAAATGAAAACCTGCAGGGGTGTATATCTACAGGAACAGGGTTGATTACCATTCCCGTATAAGGTAAAATTGAACTTTTGTGACCCCCTCCCATAACTCCTTGAATGTTCATACCTGGTTCCTCAGAAGCAGAGTGATCTGTTTCTGTTATCTGCCTGATTTTGTGAATGCTGTGAAGATTGCTATTTCTCACAGAAGGCTTGTTTTTGTTTTACTCTGGATGTGGAAGCATTGCGCCTTTTTAAAAAGCTGGTTTAATAGCAATGAGCAATACTGTCCATCTTCATGGAGGTTAAAATGTTTGTGTGTGTGTGTGTAATAATTCTGGTTACAAATAAACTGGCGCAATTTCGACAGAAAAACACAGTGAGAGAGTCTGTGTACACTGTACCTGTGTGTGTAATCATGGTGTTATTTGTGTGGTATATGCTACTTACATTCCCACCACACAAAGCTCAATCTGAACTGGCTAGAAACACATTTACTCTCTGTGATCAGTTTTGCTGGTCAGTGACGTTTGCCGTCCAAAGACTTTGGACATCAGACTTTTACATGGCCGCTCAGCTCGAATCAAACCTACAGATCTGTGAAGCGTACAAGTGGACTAACAGTTGTCGATACAGCGTCAACAGCGTCAATCAACAGGTTGCTGGGAAACACAGAGGGATACCCTTACCCCCCTCTAAGCCATGTAGCCCCCCTGGCTTGACGCAGCCAGATCCTTGGTCTGCAGTCATTGGGGGCTAGGATTGCAGGGCACCATAGCATAGAGGGAACGTGTATGTAAAAGTATACGTTTTACAGATAAGGTCTTGGTTCTGAGCTGAGGAGACGCTATTGTTTCTGGAAACCGGTGGACGTGTACAAGGCTGGTGCCACTATTGTGGTGAATTGCCTATTCTATTCTTCAGTGAGGTTTCAGATTTCCTTTGAACTCTGTTTTCTCCATTGGTTTTAATCACTAAATAACAATTCATTAAAAAAGGAAAAAAAAATATACCCAGTTTAACAGGAATTTTTCAAAGCCCAGCTCCATGCGTCTCCGCTATGGTGCAGCAGCAGTAGAAGTGGGGGAATTTGGGGCACTTTCTCGGGAGATTGCAGGTTTAATCCCATTGCTCCATTGGAAGTGCTGTCGCCTTTAGTGCACTTGGTGTATGCTTTGTGTCTGCAGCAAAAGTCTAATGCAGTTTGAGCTTAAAACTCCCACTTCTAACTTGGATTGTTGAATTGCATATAATGCAGTTACCTGGAAGGAAAAATCACGGTAAAGTTATTGGTAAGAGGCATTGTTCATTTTTTGAGGTATAGAGGTTGGGCCGTCATTGGGGCGTGGGGTATTCATTGCAAGTAACATTGAAATTGACTCGAACAATAAAGTGCAGCAATGAATTGGAACAAAAAGGAAATCAAACATTCTGGAGGTCACCTTGTTTTCACAGTCCCTTACAAAAGTGCTAAGCTGCAACCCAGCTCATGGGACAAAACAGGCAAGTAACTCAAGCAGAAGTCTTTCATTCATTTTCAGGTCACTGGAGATTCAGTTTTCAGGAAGTTGTTCATTCTCTCTTGCACCACAAAGAGAGAGGGAAGTAAGGCATACAAGCTTGCATGCCATCAGAGTCCGGTATCAACACAGCAACGTCAGGGGATGATGATTATTATTGTTATTATTCTCCATTATTATTATTATTATTATTATTATGATGATGATTATTATTATTATTACTGGCGGCACGGTGGTGCAGTGGGTAGCTCTGACACTTCATAGCAAGAAGGTCCTGGTTTCGAATCCCGGCCTGGGCCTTTCTGTGTGGACTTTGCATTTTCTCCTCATGTTCGCATGGGTTTCCTCCCACAGTCCAAAGACATGCAGATAAGCTAATTGGAGACTCTAAATTGCTCATAGGTATGAGTGTATGAGAGTGAATGGTGTGTGTGCCCTGTGATAGACTGGCAACCTGTCCAGGGTGTATTCTTACCTCTTGCCCAATGTATTCTGGAATAGGCTCCAGCATCCCCCGTGAGATGATGGAGGGATGGATTATTATTATTGTTATAATAACAGTGACAATTGCCATTGTCACTGTTGAGCCAAAACTGTATTGTGCTAAAATCTGTTTCATAATGAAATCATGGAAATAAATGCATGATTTCAACAACTGTAATGAATTAAGATTGGGCTGAATAGAAACCAACATACATAGGGGTACTCCAGGATCGTGATTCATTTTTCCCGCCATAGGGAAGGGCACCCAAACACAAAAAAGGAGGCTCATCACCACCAAACCTGTTGATTTTTACTGTGCTACGGTACTTGGCTTTGAAAAGCGTGGCCACATTAGATTCTACTCGGTCCCTCATTTGTTTTAATACCTTGCATTGCAGTTTTTTTCTCTTTGCCTTTCACCGTATCGTTTTCTACTAAAAGTCCTCTTGCGTTTGCGCTGGAAACCCTGATCCTCTTAGAGTCTGCTTCTGAAATGTTCCTGGCATGACGCCCTCCAGTGTATTTTTTTCTTATATCTATTGTGTCTCCTGTCTGCCAGATTTTTGGCCCACGGCTTTGAGAAACACTAGCCTAAGCAAGGATTTTTTACCTCTGCTTTTTCTCTTTTCAAACATGTCACGTCCTAAAACAGGATTAGTGTCTTGTCTGGTTTTATTAAGCATTTCCTGGAACCTGCAGCTGTGAAACATTGTAATGAAAGCTTCTTGCTGCCATACCAGACTTTTGCCCTTTTTTGTGCTTCAGGATCTATTTCCTGTTTCGACTGATATTTAAACCTGAAAAGGGTAAACTTATATGAAGATTAATTCACTTACTGACCTTTCAAACTTGATATGACGACAATCCAAAGTATTGAGCAGTGTTTATAACACAGCCTCCATGCTGTCTCTTTTACAGAGTTATTCAACATGTGGCCCAGGAGTAAAATGTGGCTCCATACAGATGTACTCCCTGTCCTAAAAACTGAGCATCAGAAATGATGCCTGCAGAGTATCTGCATCTGAGCTGGGGTCAATTCCATTTCAGTTCAGCCATTTCAGGAGATCAGCTGAATTGCAATTGATTTGTTTGAAAAATCCAGCCCTTTATTCAGTCCTTGAATTGAAATCCACATAATTTTCTGTACTGACTAAACTGAAACGGAATTGGCCCTGACCCTTGCCAGTATATGGACCAAAAAATGCAGAAATTAAAATAAATAAAAAAATAAATGCAAGAAAAATATAAAAATAAATTAATGTACACATAAATTAATTAATTAGTAGATAAAATCAGCATTTATTTCCATATTTATTTCTTGATCCATTCATTTCTGTATATATTTATTTCCATATTTATTTATTTCTTGATTCATTTTTTTCTGTATATATTTCTTTCCGTATTTATTTATTTCTTGATTCATTTATTTCTGTATTATTTCCGTAAAAAATATTTGTCTATGAGCAGGATTGAGATGTCTTTTAAGTCATTATTCCCTCTAAAATTAATATCTATCCATCCAGGTCACTATTTTGCACTTTAGTGCTTTGGTTCATCCTATGGTCTACTCTAAATAAAATCGGGAACGTGCCTGTTGTGACTATAGCCGGTGCTCTTCAAACTGATTCACTTGCAAGCTAGCAAACGACTTTGTATTTTCACCTTTTTCACATTCCCTTCTAAATAACACTGTTAGCGCAACGTGTCACAGTATCTTGTTGTTCCAGACAGCCCAGTGTAAGGGCTGTTTTAGCTGATTAAGGACATATAAATTATCCTTGGTCCATATCTTAATTAAAACTGAGTGGATCAAAACCATGCAAATGTGGAGCAATGGATAAGGACCTGGTCTTGTCACCTAAAGATCACAGTTCGATTCCCGGATAGGACACTGCCGTTGTACCGCTGAGCAAGGTACTTAACCTGCATTGCTTTAGTATAAATCCAGCTGTATAATTGGATATAATGTAAATGCTATGCGAAAAGTTGTGTAAATCGCTCTGGGTGACGGCGTCTGCTAAAGGCCTGTAATGTAAACTGTTCCTTTAACAGTTGCTTTAGAAATTGAGACGTTACATAACCAGACAACCCCTCCTTAAAATATCGGAAGTAAATTTCGCCTACAAACAATATGGCGGATATTCTAGCAGACAGTGAGGTTCAGACTCTTCGTAATCGTTTTAAAAAAGATTCAGAATTTCTTTTGCGCGGGGTTTCAGATGATGACAGTCTCGAAAAGAGTAAGTTTGCAGCCACTACAGTGAGTGATAACGTTAATCTGTACATGCTTATGATATGGACATGTAGCAACCCATACATGCTAGCTAGCCACGTTAATTGTCGAATAAGTTTGGTATCAGTTAGATAAGCAGAGGAGCTTGTGATCAAGCAAACTTTCTTTGAAAATATAGTATCCTTTTTACACAGCATAAGAAATTATCGCAGGTGGCTTGCGTGGTGTAGCCACCACTGTCTAAAGTTGTTCACCGTATTGCACAGAAATTAGCCGTGGTATATTTATGTTTGATTTAGCTAGCTAGACATTTTATTATCCAAAGCGATTTATAACTTTGCAGATTTCATTTTTTATTCTTATTTGGTCCAATTACGTTTGCTGTCTGATATTAGAGTAATATTAGATCTTCTCTACTGCTTTGTATAGTCTGTTTCTCGACTGTGGCTAAGTCGTTACAGAGCAAATCACTCAGGCCGCTAGTTACCCTGATAATAAAGGAATGGCCATTGATTTTTACCTCCCTGTTAACTGGCTAAGAGATTAGTTGCCGTACCTGTCCTGCTAACACATTTGCTAGTTAGCTAAGTGTAGGTAACGTTCACACGCAAGGGGCATGTTTACCATCCCAGATTATTTGCAGACTCGCTCTTTCGATCTAAAACTCAGTAATGCTAATTCCTAACAATATTTTATGACTACTTTGTAAATCATGAGTTGCAGCCTACGTTCCCATGAACAACACCGACACAGCTAACTTAACTAGTTTTCAAAGACACGGAAGTTAAGATGGCTACCATTTTAGATGGAGACACCGCCTGCAAAAAATGCATCATCAGTGTGTCATGCCGTAGGCTATATTCATTTTCGAAACTTGATTCTTGTTGTTTGGACACGTTCCAGAAATTATCTTCGCTTGCTTTCAACCATAATAAACGGGCAATGTGGTATCATAAAGGATCTCTGTATTAATTTACAGTGCTCAATTGTCTTATCACGAGGGAAGATCTTGGAAATCAGCCACTGGTTCTTGATTGTTCCAATTTGTATGTACCTCAATTCTACTGAGTCAGTTGCAATATGATAGTTGCACCTTTCAAACCATTTTCTGGCCTGAATAGCACTAAATTAATACTGGTTGTGAAATTATAAACGAAATCACAAAGGCTGGGGAATTATTTATGAAATAGCCTACCAATGGGGGGACATGTTGAAATACAAGACAAATTAACAATCCAAGATGTTTTTTTTAATAGACATGATGTCACCCATTACAATGGCTGCCTGTCAACTTATAACGTTTTATCCACCGCTAAATTATAGTGTTTGTTAGCTTTCCAAGAGGAAAAAAAGGTAGGCTAGCGCTCTGAGGCAGATCCATTTCAGCCCAGTAAACTTTTGGGCCCAGTTGTCCACTGAAGCTGAACAGCAGAGATTGAGTAATGGATCATCATATTCGGCAACTTAAGTGGCTCCTTTTTTATTTTTATTTATCCATCCATCCATCCATCCATCCATCCATCCATCCATCATCCATCCATCCATCCATCCATCCATCCATCCATCCATCCATCCATCCATCCATCCATCCATCCATCCATCCATCCATCCATCCATCCATCCATCCATCCCTTGCCCGTTAGCATGTCATCACATCAAATCTTACTTTCACTACATTGGGTGACCGTGATATTCTCTCACTGTTTACCAAGACAGGGGTACTCCTTTCCATGGACTGAGCCAGTTCCTCTTTCACTGAGCCCTCATCAGGGTGCTGCCCTACCATTTTTTCCGCGAAACACATGTGCAGGGCTTTACGCTAACATTTCTTTGAAAGGAGCACACATGCTCCTACATTGAACAATTTAGGAGCACATCCAGGCATCCAAATTAGTAGATGTGCTCCTGCATTATTTTTCCAGTGAGCACACATCAGGAGAAAAAGCTCCTAGAATGGATGCGTTGTAGAACTCTGCTCTTCATTTCCAGTTCATTCTGGATTATTCTGCCAGTCTGATTAAATGCATTCTTCCCCGAGGTGTCAGTTCTCCAACTGCATAGTCAGACAGTCAATTTAGTCATATGTACTTTGTAGCTAGGTTGTGAGGGTATGAAATCCTTAGTGCTGAGCTACGCAATACCTTTTAAAAGCACTGATTGGTTGCTCAGAACAATTTGATGATGTAACGAGTCAGGACGTGCGTCAAACTACCCTGGTTTAACCTGCTGCCCAACCTTCCCTCAAGTTTATTGATCACATTGCGTGGCTACCACGCATCCCTCCTTCCTGTTGCGAAGCCACATTATACATGGATCAAGAGAGAATGTTAAAACCCAGAGTCTATTGTGTAAGTGCAAAAGCATTTTGTGGTTATACCCTGGGACTTGTGTATAGAATTCTTGGAAAAGGAAAAACTGCAATAGTTTCTATCTCCAGGCTTAGATATTTTGGGTGTCACATATCACGCATTTGAGCGTCACATATCACAATATCGCAAACCAGTCCTGTGTGATCCGGAGCTTCTATCCGACCACACCCTGTAGCGCCCAGGTGCGGTTAAATTACCCAATCATAGATGGATAGAAGCCTTTATTTAACCAGAAAGAGGCCGGTTTAGAGCAAAGCTCTCTTTACTGTGGCATCCTGAGAATACAATGTAACAATACACAAAGAATACCCCAGAAATAAAGCGAACAAGAAGTGCATAGACAAAAAACATATACATAACACAAAAATAACAAATACATTATGAAAGGAGTGTACACATTTCCTGGGGAAAAAAAAGGAAAGATGGCCGTTAGCTTAGCTTTGTTAATTTACTGTGGAGCTCTGGAACCATATGTCGGCCATTGCTAATTTAAGGAAACTGCTTTCTTTCCTTTCTAAAGCTTGAGGTGTTCTTTCCCTCTAGGTCCGGAGGAAAGAGAGGCGAAGCCCCTCCCTCGAATTAACCGCCACTCTGTTTTTTGGATCGCGGCTGCCGTCGGGCTGACGTACTACCTCGATTTTTTCGCCGTTATAATGGTGGACGACAGCATCAAAGGGTGAGGGAACGGTGCTACTGAGGAATGCTTGTCCTGCTCACGTTGAAAGCGGAATGTCTCGGGGAACATGTCTTCAGGGTGACGCCGCGTTTAATGCGATGTGTGCTTCAGGTTTGCCAAGCTTCCCTCCTGCACGGCTGCAGTGTGTCTGAGCCTTTGTGCTTCTCCTGCAGTCAGCTGCCAGTTTGAGCCTTGGAAACACTGTGGGCTCAAGCCAAGCTTAGAGTGGCAGTTCACCAAAAATCCGGATGTTTTTCTTTTGTGGTTACTACGCTTCCCACACAGAGTTTTTGGCGCGTTAGCTTTGTGCATGAAGGTCCACCAACGCCCAGCATCTTTAACGTTAATAATGATCCCTTAAGTGCTGGCACACAAAACGGCCAATACAGCCCTCCAGGACTGGAGCGTGACAGCACTAATCTAATCTGTGACTGGCTGTGGGGAGCCCCTGTACTACACAGTGTAATGGACTGTTGCCTGAAAATGGAGGCAGAACATTTTAAATAAGCATACTGCTGACACACAATGGACTGAAGCCTTCAGCCTGTTTCGTGACTACCTATTACCCGAGATCAGTAGATTTTAGCAGGCAAAGATTGTCAAATACGGCAATTGCATTCAAAAATACTTCTTTCCCATTTGCTAGTTTTTACTAGACAAAGATTTACAGTGTCAAAAATATGCATTTAGGTAATGAAGCAAAATGAAACATTCTGTGTATTTGCAGTAAGTTTAACACGTGTTATTGTGTGGTTGTTTTGCAGTTGGTGGTTCAATGTTGGTATGGCGTTACTGGGCGTTAGCGTGGCGTTAGCATTGTTCTGTATCCTGTACCTGGATTGGTTCAAAGGCATTCAGCAGTATGACCAGGAGTATCCGGCGCTCGCTCCCGTCACCACGGCTGTCTTCATCGCTGCGTCCTGCAGGTGGGGTTATCCTGTTACCTCTCATTATCTGGGAGAGACTCACTCGGGTGGGGCTCCTTAACCTAGAATCTCTCAACTTGTGTTCCAGCCCTCAAATTGCTGGCACTCTAATAACAGTGTGATTATTACATAAAAAATAAAATAAATATATATAAATAATGCTTTATGTGTGTGTATAGACAGTTGTCAGTGTTATGATATATAAGTAATCTTTATTGGCATTTCAATGTACATATATGGGTGAAAGTCCATTGGGTTAATATAATATTTGTACTGAAATCTTTTTTTTTTTTGTTTGTTTCCCCAGTTTTAATATAGCACTGTGGCCAGTGTGGTCAATATTTACTCCCATAATCCTTTTCACCCAGTTCATGGGGGTGCTAATGCTCATTTCCATGTTGGGCTGATGCAGCCTTGAGGTAAGCCCCACCCCTTCCACAACCTCCCCCCGGTCATGAGGAATCCCCCAAGTTTCATATGAGAAAGGTGGACACACCAAGTACATTACCTTTTTTATCTTCAGTAAATACCTACACACTTTTTTTACTTGTATTATTTAAAAATGATCTATGAATAAAAATATAAATGGAGTAACATTTAGCTGTTTAAGTAATGAAAACAAACAGTTCTTTTTTTTAAAGCCATAACTGTTATTATAGGCAAGTTTTAATCAGATCAGAAAGGAAATATACATTTTTGTTTTTCTGTTTTCTCCATTACAGATGCCTCTGCTCATGGTAAACCTTGATTTGGACACTTAAAAATGCCACTGATTGTTGAAGTGAAAGCCATTCTTTACTTCCAGCATTTATACCGTATCTAATATTGTTAATAATACTAAATGCCAAGCCTTTGTATTTTTTTATTGTTGAGTATGAAAAGGTATTTATCTGTGTTCAGTTTCCATAACTACCAAATGTATTTATGATAACTCGGTGTAATTAAAACAACCACTGTATAGGGTGTCCTTTTTTAGTACTTTCTTATTTTAAAAAAATCATTTTCAAAGCTGGTTTTCACTGTTTTGAGTGTATGATTTGAAATAATTTACTTTGTTTCCTTGTCCAACATTTCAAAATAACTTTAGAACTATTTTCCTGTTTTTTTTAACCTTATCTTTAACCTATACAGTAGCCGACTTGTTAACCTTGCCTGTAACTTATTGGCACAGATTTGCACCAGTTTTGAGGACACTGTTTTGGGAAGGTGTGTGCGTAGTCTTGAGAAATCCTAGTCAATGGTGTTATGAAACACTCCAGGTGTGTTAAAGCAATGGTATTTCCACACAATAGCCAATCATGCACTGTGGTTAGCATAGAGGATAAAACACAAAATAACACAGGAAATTGTATAGAAGTTATCTTTATTGAGGACCTGTATGCATAAAATCTTAGTGCTGGCAATAACACTTTTGTGTTGAAATGTTTGAGGTGTAGTCTGGTTTCCTCCTAAAAGGCTATTGAAGTTATTCACAAATGACTTTTAGGATGTCAATGTTGACTTAAGAGACTTGTACACATGGGAGTGCAGTGGGGCTCTTGCTGGAATGCATAACATGTCAGGTTTTTACTGGGAAGTTACAGGTGCAGTAGGGTGCCGATGTAAGTGTATTGCATATTTAATAGGGGATATTTTGGAACTACCCTGTATTGTTTGACAATCAGGGTGGGGGGCAACCATTCAGAAATGACAACTGGGGCATCTTAAACAAATAATTTTCCCACCAAAGTACTGTACAATTAACAATTAGTATCCTGTACACCATTAACAATTAGTACCCTGCACACTTGTTCATTTCTGAAGCCAGCTGTGCAATTTAGAGCATGTGTCATTGCCCAAATGTCAAATGTAGAAGAAATGTAGAATTAATAAAAGTGGTTAAAGTTATCTAGAGGGTCAGCGCAAGTCCCATGCTAATGTTCTCTCTATGGTTAATAGTGACTTATATTGAGGGGATTTTGAACACACACACACACACACACACACACACACACACACACACACCCTATTCTGAAGTGAAAATGTTCAGACTGTTCTGTTGAATAATATTTCAGTCTATGAATTTGCAATAGCTGCTAAATCCCTCTGACTCATCGCCTCTTGCAGGTAAGAATTGCCTCTGAATTGCGTGTGCATGCCACGCCAATGGGTTAAAAGTAGCCACTGACACCCTGCACAGATGCTGAGTCAGTGGACTGATGTTTGAATTCACTTAATGGGGCAGGTAATTGGTCAAATTTGCACAGAACACCTGTATGACAGTTTGATTTTGCTGACCACAAATGAATCGGATAAATGTAAAAACAAATAGTAAAAAAAAAAAAAAAAAGACTAAAATTCAATTGAAATGGTACTTGGGGATGTCCTGTGATCTAAACATGTTAGCATGACCTCGCATACACCCTAAATATTTGTCGTTTTTTCACTGAGCATTTAACAGTTGTTAAGAGGTGTATTCTAGTTTACATACAGTATTTGCAGCCTCAGCAGCATATGTTAATCTAGGCTGTGACTTGGGAACATCAGAGACCACATCAGTGATTTTCTGTGGAGCTTTTCTCTGAAGACAGGAACAAACAAACACAATCCATGTGAACTTTCAAACCTGTTGTGTCCTCAATGCTTGCTTTTTAAAGCTCGCTGCATTACAGTTATGCAAGTGTTTTTGAGCCTTAGCTTTGACAAATATTAAAACGTAGGCGTGATGGGAATTTTCGTAATTTACCTGCAACGCCCAGGTGCGGGGCTAAGACGCCATCAGTAAGCCAGGCTTAGGCTATTCAGTAGCCAAAACTCCCACAGCGCTTTTCACAATCTCAAAGATCTCTTAAGCCGTGTTTCCACCAAAAGTACCCAGAACTTTTAGTCCCAGGAACTACTTTTCAAGGAACTAAAAGGTTCTTTCAGCCCACTGTTGTCTGCGTTTCCACCGTGGTCTAAAGTCCCGTGAAGGTTAGGCAAATTAGCCCACTGACGTATGAAAAAGCGACGTTGTCGTCGGTCCATCTGTCCTATGATTTCTTCTGTAACCCCATACTACCACCGAAGTAGCCTACATTATTTTCTAATAACCGGGACAGCCCGGAGGGGTTTATTCCACTTATATACAACGGGTTACCAACAATGACTATATATGGTTACTTTTGTATTTATTGATTTTTATCGATTTAATCACCTGAAATTGAAATATTCTTCCGCAGCCGTTTGGGCATATTTTACCGTTGTCAAGCAAAACTGTCGTTGGTAGTTGAACTTGGACCGTTGTTATGCAACAAATAGGATATAACAGGCCAAATAGTCAGATTGTAACTATTTTATATATCCTCTCAAACACATTCATTATGTTTTTATGCGAACATTCACTTTCATGTCTTGGCATCCGAGGCGACAGAATGCATTCACATTCCACAGAAAACTGGCAACTACAGCAGAAAACATGCACACGTTGTAAACAATTTGCTGTTGAATTGATTACTTTCTCATCGTCAATTCCATATAGGCTAATCGCAAAATGACAAGAATAGAACGAAAACTCGGACTTGCTTGAAAATTTAAATTAGCAGTGGTACAGCCACCGTTTGCTTTCCTTCGAAGTTACTGCTACCCGAGCAGCGAAGTGTGCCCTCCAGATGCAAACCATGCACCATAAATTAGTCCATAGTCTTCCTGGTCTTTTTGTGGAATTGAAGAATGGCAGAGTAAAATTACGGCAGTCTGAAAAAGCAAAAGGGACGATTACTAGAATTAACCTGTTATTATACCCTGACAAAAAGTGCGGAAGGTGATTTCCAGTTTGCTTTTACTGTATCACCAATGTAAATTACGCAGAACCACCGCATACCTCACATAACTGTATCAAACGTTTTGAGTCAATTACAACGGGCTAACAAAGAAAATCTGGAAGAAAATATTCAGCAACCGAATTAAACTGTTTGAATGTTTTGGTACGTAATATGCTGTCCCAGCACGAATACTTAGCATTTTATAAAACGAACACTAAAGCAAGAAAAGAACAGAGGAGCACACGTTATAATTCCAAGACGTTGGCAGGCTATAACCAAAAGTAGGCTACTGTGCCGCATAACATACAAGTTTGATTTCAAGTTATGATGAAAATAAATCGGTTTGCGGCTGCAGATTTTTTTAAATGGCGGTTGAAATAAAACACTGCAAGTAGTTGACCAATCAAAAATTTTCAGCGCTTGCGCCCCACTCCAAAGGTTCCGGTACTTTTGGAAAGTACTACCCCCCGAGCAGGAACTTTTTTGTGGGTAAAATAAAGTCCCCGGAACTTAATTTAGACCCTAGTTCCTTCCTCAAAAGGTTCCTAGTTCCGGGGTAAAGTTCCTGCGGTGGAAATGTGGCTTTAGTGATAGGGAAGCTCATCTCAGTCAACCACTAAAGGCTTATTAGATACTGTGTATCTCTGGTGTGGTCTCCAAAAAACAAAAATCTTACCTAAATCCCTCCGTGTCAAGAACAGATCAGTTGTCTTTATATATTGCTTTTGGAAAGTCTTGAGCCCCAGGCCTCATGAAACTAACATGTCCTTCTGATCTGCCTCTGAGATTTTTCTCTGAAGGAGGTCCGATTCTTTCTCAGTTTATTCCAGCCAAAAAGAATTAGAAACTACAAAGAATCAGGCCCCAGTATTAAGGAATAATGAGCTATAGTGTCCACAACTGCTTTTGCTTTCAGAGTGCTCCATTCTCACTGTAAGGGGAAACTAATCTGAGGTCAGGCTTTTTAATTTGAGATGGCTGGCATCTTACTTTCTGTCCCAGCCCTCTCTGGTTTCTCTACACATATGGACAAGCTATTCTTAACCCTTTTAAGAGTAGTATTTTGGAATGTTTTTTGTTTCAAAATTATATGTCCATATTCTAGAACTGTCTAGTTTTCAGTTACCAGGAGTGATTGTTACATCTGCATTAGAATGTTCAGTTTAGAACACTCCAATCACATATTTGTGATCTTACACCTCAAAGGGTTAAATAGCCGTCACTGTCTTTTCGTAAGGAATCTGGCATCTCTCTGTCACTTCGAACATACCTGCACTTTTAAAAACCCCTACATCCCCCCCAACCAACGCTAGGGTCTGGTGTAGCTTTCAAAAATGTCAACTTCTGATGTAAAGCCCTTACACAAACTCAAGTTATTGTACCTATTTGTGTATTAGCAGAGGGAGCATATTACTGGGCAGCTCTCCCACCTTGGCAACTGGCACTGGGCAGTTCTGCTCTAATTCACAAATCAGCTCTGGGTTCCTATGCCAGGGTTTGTGCCATCTTCCAGCGTATCTGGTTTAGCATTGCAGAGCTTAATGTACAATTCCCTGCCGATCGACATTGACAGCAGAGGGGTCAGAAGCTAACACAGCCTGTGTAGCTGAACCAGCTGAATGATATGCCTTTATGCCCCAGCCTCTAGAGGGCCTGCCAGACTTCTCAGCTGTTTCCTTTGCCAAAAGGAGAAGAAGAAGAGAAGCTGAATTCATTCCAAACTTCTGGCACCCAGGGAAATAAGACACTTTGCCAAATCTTAAAATTGTTGAATAAACTCAAGGACAGGAGCCTTAGGAGATATTTATTAAATCAGGCTAGTGATTGAAGCAGTATGGAGTGCATCAAAGGAGCTTGCCTCCGAAATGTGTCCACCTCTGACTTTTACCTTTATTTAAATATCTCCTCAGAAGAGTACTGTTTTTAAGTTTGTTCAACAGTTTTATGTTCACTTTCATGGACTAAGCACCTTCTTTGTATCTTATAATAATTGTAATTCCATTGAACAAGTGCCAACACCACATTTTTTTGATGGTTTTTGGATGTAACTTCTTAAATCTTTACATTTTAATGTCTGCTTCTAGTTAAAGAACTCGGTCCCTCCATAATCAGTTTTAGTTCATCATTCCCTGATCATTTGACAAGGTGAGAATGTAGAACTATATGTTTTGTGGATTACCAGAAAATTTGTGATCCTTTAGGCTGACCAGTCTGTTCGCATTGCTTACACTTCAATTATATGAATACAAGCTAACATGTTTGCTACAGTTCACATAATCCTCTTTTGGAAAATGTTCTTGGTTGATTTTTTCCATTCGCTAAACAGATCCTATGTTAACATACTTAAAAGTGATTGGAGAGAGGGGTTCCATGAACCCTGGAATGAGCAACAATGAGCTGTCAGTGACTTGTCTGAACCAATCAAAAGGTTTTTTTTTTCCCCACAACAGAGCACAGTGGTTGGCTCAAATCAGGGAGTCAGATACCAAAGGAAGTACGGTCAAGTATGGTGTTGTAGATAAGGAATTAGGTTGGGAATTCAGAAGCTACACGTTTAAACTTGAGCATAAAAGATGCTCTGAATTATTACTGCTTGACTTCCAAACCACTAACTATATAATTTGATTTGAAAATATACATTGCACTGCAAAATCTTTGAACTGTGATTAAGTTAAACTGACACAAAATTTTAGTTGAGTTATGTAGGAAATCAATCCTTCAAATGGATTCCTCTTTTTGCAAAAATGTAAAAGTTGTCTTAAAATATGGCCGGGTTGCTCAACAACAGACACGTTCCTTTTTTGGATAACATCAGACGTCAGTTAGACTTCATTGTCCTGGTGATGAATGCGGTTTATAGGCTGCAACGTGAACTACCGTTGTGTGTTCAGAAAGGTGACTGGTGGTGACTGTCAGTAACGAGCTCCGTCGGTAGAAGTGCAGAGGGATGCGTCCCGTTTTATAGATACAACCGATAACAAAACCGATTCAATTTACTGCCTAGATTTATCAAAAGCAAATATTTTTTCTTGTGTGTGAGGGAAGCGAGGAGAGCGCGCGCGGACGCGTACAGGCGTGCGTATACACTTCGGTCAGTCTTGGACACAGAATTTAACGACCAAATCTGTTTATGTGCTATATATACTTTTCAGATTAAATTAATGTTTGTCTTTATTATTTCGTCAATTTTAGTTAAACTAAAGGTCATATTAGGCTGGGCCCGTCGACAATTGAAATTCTATCTAGTCTACTTAATCTCGGTGACTCAGCGAGGAGGTATAAAAGAGGTGGTGTGAGGTCATTCTAGTTCATAGTTACCGGATTACAGCAGGATAAAAGCCTGAAAGTTTTTAATTGTGCTCTGAAAAGAAAATGATTTATGTTTTCTAGTACTACTGTCAACGGGTGCATCTAAAACATGAAGGTGATGGTGCGTGTTTCTTTCTTTGCGCCTCATTCATGCTGCAATGTCTAATGTATTTAGAATTTCATGAGTGTTGTATCACAAATCAGAGTGTACTGACGCCGATTCGTTTTCTTTCAAGGATTTGGATAATACTGATCTCAGTGCCATGGTAGACCACGGCGGCTTGGATATCATGCGCTTGAACAAGCACCGCCACAGCTCATCTTCCTCCTCCACTCCAGAGAAAGGAAAGACAAGTTTTAACAGGTTAAAAGTTGGTCTGACGGAGGACTACCCGAAGAAAAATGCAGAGATTCTCAGCGCTCAGTATGGGACCAATTTACTCCTGTTCGGTGCGGCGCTAATACTCGCCGTATCTTCCGGCAGTCAAGTCGTCAGGGAAGAGCATCTGTTGTCGTTCATCACGACCATCATGATTGTGCAGCTCCTGTGGATGCTGTGGTACAGCGTGAGGAGGGACAGGCGGAAAAGAAGGCTGTCTGAAAAAGATGCACATGGTGCCACGAGATGGCTAAGAGGTACAAGTCCCTCTGCAGTGCGTTCCGAAACGCAGAGAAATGCCCTTAAGTACCACCGGTGAAGCCGAGCTACCTAGAAACGTTGAAGCATGTCGCATGTCTTGCAATCCTATGAGTCAGTCAGGAACCTTCACTTATTTTTAGCTATTTTTGTGTGCACCATCAAATTAACACGGACGACTTTTATTCTGTGATTCCCACCTTCAAAGCAATGCAAAGAAACAGTCCATTGTGATTAGGGTATTTTACATATTTATGCATGCACATGCTTTATTTTAGGGACACGTGTTATTTGCCGAATGTTCGATACAAAAATACTCGTGATTGCTCATTTTGTTTGTTATTGCTGTATTTGACTGTTATGCAATGCTCAAAGAAAGTCATACTGGGGTGGATGTAAGTGTTACTAAGTATCTTAACCCACCCCAATGTGAAAAGACTAAATTCGATGCACTTCACTGAAATTGCTTTATCTTATAGGTGGGATAACGGTTCTAGCTCTGCTTTCCTTGATCATGGATGCTTTTCTTATTGGTCGATACGTGGGTTATAAAGCATGTGCGTCGGCAGCACAGGCGGTTTATCCCGTCGTCCATACAGTCCACACAATATCACAGGTAAGGACAAATTTGCGTGCACTTGTCATAGGCTACCTGCTTTCCAGCGGAAAGCCTACGGTTTTATGGTTTAGACCAGGTGTACTTTAAAAAAGTAGTAGGGTGGTCTCGATAGTGAATAATACCTTCTTTGTTTCGTGGGCAATATCTTGAGCTTAGGAATGGACAGCATAATCATTCCCATTGTTCCTTGTGTTTGAAATGTTTGAAACTCAGTTTGGACGGAAATCACTTTCAATGGGCTGCATATACAGCTTTATCAGCTATAGTTATATTACAGATATACTGACACTTTATCGATCGTTTGGTTTCAGTATCCTACTCATTCACGTTGCATGGATAATTCTGAAATGTTTTTGTACGCCAGTTTGGTGTAATAAAGTTACATACTATCGTTTTAGGTGTATTTTCTTTGGTTTCACATCAAAGACGTGGTCAAGACTTTTGAGACGATTGAGAGGTATTCATTTTATAACGCAAATTTAAACATGTGAAAACACGCTGTATTAGATGCAATTTTTCAGTTATACAATGTTTATAACTAAAGTAACGATTATTGCATGTATACTGTTCAAAATGTCAATGTATTAATTTTGAAAAGCCAATACAGTGTTTCAAAGTCTCAAACATTTAAAAGTAGCTTTCACGTCCATACTGTTTATTTCGAATAATTATCATGCATACTCGTGTCATTTAAAGTGATTTACTGGTCTTTCTCAGAATCACATTGTTTGTGCGTTATTGAAACTGTTTCCCTCAGGTTTGGGGTGATCCACGCAGTCTTTACCAATCTGCTTCTGTGGGCTACTGGCATTATGTCCGAATCTGAGCATTTCATGAACGCCTACAGAGAAAGGCATGGGACTCTGAACCACACAGGAGGTAAAGTGTGCGACTGAGCATCACTTGTAATGAAGTAAAAGGACAATGGCTCTCTTGAAGACATGCTTTATTGAATCATGTGGGGGTGGGGGTGGGGGGTTGGTGGCGGGGTCTCGACAGTTCTTGTTTGTGTGGAACAGTTCTCTTGGGTTTCATGCGACACACAGTTGCTCGCCTTTTCTTTCAACCTCAAATGGATTTATCTGAGGAGATTTGTGGCGAGAGATCCCTAGGGTGCTGCAATTACAGTAACTGATACAGCCAGCATGCACGGTTCTATCATTTCCTCATATCCGGCTGTGGGCCTGGCTGCTCTGTTCTTTTAATTAAAGAGAGCAGGTGTAGGGGGCCGAGACAGGCTATAGAGGGCACTGTTTCAACGCAGTGTTGACTGGAAAGAATGCCTTCCCAGGGGTTCTACATTTGAAATTGTTTGTTGTGCGTGGATTTTGTTTAAATAGCGTTGAACGCATGCTATCGCATGCGTCGTTCCTGCTTCCCACTGATGAAAAAAGCATGTACAGTATGTGACCGTAGGGGTGTTTATCGAGTGTTAGTTCTTTGTTGAGACAGTGGTGATAGAATTATTTTTTCATATGCTGTGTAGAACCATCTCTAACAAGTAATACATAATTTAATAACATGGATGTACCCGCAGTGCATTCCACATAGCGTGTGTAAAACATTTCATATGAGACTGATTGGGATACTGGTTATCAGTGTTTTAAGCTGAATTGCTTGCTGGCCTTTCTAGACAGCTTATTTTGAATCACAAGTAACTGAGGTATTGAGGCCTGAGGTAGTACAAGGGTTAGGGGGCTGGGCTTGTAACTGAAAGGTTATGTTTTCCAGCTGGGGTGATGCTATTGTCCCTTTGAGCCAAGTATTTAACATGGACTGCTCCAGTAACATATCCAGAAGCATAAATAGGTTGTATGTTAACAAACAACACCTGTGTAAGTGACCCTCCATAAGACTGTCTGCTCGATGCCGAAATTTAATGACCATGAATTGTAAGAGGATCTGCCTAGCTCTAAACGTGGTCATTACTGCTCATTTCAAAGAGGCCAGAGCAGGAGTCTTACCCTGAGAATAATAGGCAATTGACTGAAAACGGAGTGTCAGATTTCAGGTTGTTGATGGTCACCATTTATTGAGCTGGTTGGTCATATAATTATTAAGGATTATTATGAACACTCAAATGACTGGATACAAACTTACAAAATATAAACAAAGCTACATTAGCTGGGTATGAGGTAACTATCCATCTAGTTATGTTTTTACTATACATTAGAATGTCATGAATGCTTACAGTAACAATTAAAAATAATATAATACATATAATATAATTAAATAATGTATAACTAAATTACTTGATTTAAGTCATGCTTTTTAAAATTTCTATGGCAGATATAGCCAGAAATCTATTGTAAACAAGCTAGTCAGAATTTCAGAAGCCTGTCTTACAATTCTAATGACTCATCAATGTTGAAAAGGTATACTTAAGCTGCAAGAGAACCTAAGAATGGTCATGGACTAATCATGGCAAATATAGCAGATGTTCTTATCCACAGTAACTTACAGTGCTTGGTTTGGAGGGTAAGTCCTTCTGTGTTGTTCAAAGTGTGATGCATTTAATATTTCTGTAAAGGTCTTTCACATAGACACCGTTACACATACATTTTAAAAAGAAAGAATGAAACAGCAGTTTGTTATTTGTTAACGGTTAATTCCTGGCTCCTGATATTAAAATTCACAGTGTTAATTTAACACTAACAGAGTTAATTTGAGTCCAGGAAGGATCAAACATAAGCTATCAGAGTAAAATCAACTCTATCACAGTTGAATTAATGCTGGAAATGTTACTGTGCTCTTTTCTCAGTGGAACACATTTTAGAGTGCAATTGCACCACCAGTGCCTGCTCCATGTTTGCTAATAGCCTATACTATCTACACCCCTTCAACATTGAGTTCCACATCCTGGTCTCCGCCATGCTCTTTGTCATGTGGAAGAACATTGGCCGCACCATTGAGCCCCGGCACAACAAGAAGAGGTCGGTGACCAACAACGCAGGGTTGGTTTTGGGCCCCATCCTGGGTCTGGTGGCGCTGACCGGCACCATCACGGTCCTGGTGGTCTACACCGTCAAGCTCAGGGAAACACCAGTAAGCCAGGGTGGGTCCGAAAACACCATGTTCTACTGCCACGGGATTGTCATGCTGGCCTGCATGTGCACGGCGGGAACCCTCGGCTTGGTCCTTTACAGGATGGACAATCGGCCCCTGGACGCCTCCAAGATCCCGTCGCGGAAGCTGGACACGGAGCTGCTGTTTGGCGCGTCCATGGGCTCCTGGCTCATGTCCTGGTGCAGCATGGTTGCCGTGGTCGCCCGGGGAGCCCCCGGCTACAGCTGGACCGGCTTCCTGTACTCTCTCCTCCTCATCCTGGAGAAGTACATACAGAACCTCTTCATCATAGAGTCGCTGTACCGCAAGCACGAGGTGGAGCCTCTCTCCGCCCCGGAGGTCTTCGCTGTCCCCACGCCTACCCACGACCTCCCCTGTAACGGCATCGTCAACCGGGCCTACGAGAACCAGGATGGCGCCTGCGAGAATGGTCGGGTGCAAGGCTGTCCTCCTGAACACCCAGCTTTCCCGCTCTCTGTTCCGGTGACATTGAGCAGGAAGAGGCAGATTCTGAAGAACATCGCCATCTTCCTCTTCTTGTGCAACATCTCTGTAAGCTCTTTATGTAATAAATACTTCATTGGTCATGCCAGCTACATATACCCTCTGGCTTAATTGAAAAGCAATATTATACCATAATATAACAAGATTCTTTTGTTATGAGCACATCATGTGATTTTGATATGACAATTGAGATTACAGATGCAATCAGCTTTTTAAATTCAAAAGGGTCCCACTGAATAATTTCAGATCTTTTGATAAAATGTTACATAAGGGAATTGGAGAAACACAAAACACATTTAATTTTTAAAAATGTCATTTATTTAATGAAAAAAGTTATCAAACACCCATGTGAAAAAGTAATTGCCCCCTTGCCCTTAAGTGCTCAGTCACCAATTAACCAAATTTCATTGATAATTAGATTCAGCTGACTGAACACATTCAGGCTTGACTGCAGCCACCTCTGTTGAATCTAAACCTCACGCATATTGAACCTTACCGTCTGAGTGACGTATTTGCCACAAAGTTTCTACAAGCACTGTATGCCATGATCAAAGGAAATACTTGGAACGATAAGAAAAAGAATTGGTGAATATGTCTGGGAAAGGCTTGCAAAGCCATTTCTAAGGTTCTGGGAATCCACCAAACCACAGTGACAGCCATTATCTCCAAATGCAGAGCACTTGGAACAGTGATGAATCTTCCCAGGAGTGGCCAGCCTGCCAAAGTGTCTCCAAGGGTGTAGCGGAAACTTATCTGGGAAGTCACAAAAGAACCCAGAAGAACATTTAAAGAACTACAGGCCTCTTCAGCCTCAGCTAAGGCCAGTGTTCATGACTCCACAATAAGAAAGAGAATGGGCAAAATGGGATTCATGGGAAACCACTGCTAACCAAGAAAAACATCTCATGTTTGGAAAAAAGCATGTGGCTAATACTCAAGACTTTTGAGATAATATTCTGTGGACAGATGGGTCAAAAGTGGAACTTGCAGGACGGGGGTCCCATTATGTCTAGCATAAAGCAAATGCAGCATTTCATAGTGAGAACATCATATCAACAGTCAAACATGGTGGTGGTAGTGTGATGGTGTGGGGATGATTTGCCAAGATTGAAGAAACCATGAATTCTGTTCTGTACCAGAAAATTCTTAAGGAGAATGTCTGGTCGTTGGTCTGTGAACTAAAGGTGAAGTGCAATTGGGTTATGCAGCAAGAAAATGAATTGAAACACAGAAGCAAGTCCACATCTGAATGGCTGAAAAGAAATGTTTTGACCTAGTCCTGACTTGAACCCAACACAGATACTGTGGCTAGACCTGAACAAGCTGTACATGCTTAAAAACTTACCAATTTGAGTTAAAGCAGTTCTACAAAGAAGAGTGTGCTAAAGAGTGATGTGAAAGACAAGGACTGATATCAAATTATAGGAAGTGTTTGGTTGCAGTTATTGCTGCTAAAGGTGGCACGACCAGTTATTAAGTATAATGTGGGCAATTACTTTTTCACATGGGTTATATGGGTGTTTGATAACTTTTTCATTAAATAGATGAAACAATAATTTAAAAAATGTTTTGTGTTTACTCGGGTTCCCTTTGTCTAATATTCAATTTTGTCCAAAGGTCTGAAACCATTCAGTGTGACAAATATGCAATAATAGAGGAAATCAGGAAAGGTGCAAATACTTTTTCACGGCACTGTACGATCAAAAAGAGAAAAGAATAATTCTTTATTAGGACCATACGTTTTTCAGGAAGAATTTTCAACTTTTGTGCTTGATTATTATTTTTTGTTGTGCATCTCTTTCTCTGTTTACTGAAGCTGTGGCTGCTGCCGGCGTTTGGCTGTCGGCCCCAGTACGACAACGGCTCGGAACAAGAGACCTTTGGATCTGCCATTTGGACCATGGTGCTGAACTTTGCCATGCCCCTCAACCTCTTCTACCGCATGCACTCAGTGGCCTCCCTCTTCGAAGTGTTCCAGAAAGTGTGACTGAAAAGCAACAGCTAAGAAGAAATAAACAAATAAACTCTTGCACATGGACTGTAACCAGGTTTCACAAAGTCCAGTCATGACGGTGATCATTAATCCAGAATGAGGTGGGTTTAGTGGTGTTTTTTATGGTCAATAAAAACACAAGGCGGTAGACGGTGTTGTATTACTTGAATTCATCACTCTCTTTTTTTATTATCACTCATAATTGTAGGTTCTTTAGGATTTCTAAATGGCTGTATCCTTTCATAAAAAGGAATATACCGTGTTGCACAAATGCATTGATTATTTAATGTAGTATCTCAAATCTTTCAAGTGCTGAATTTTGACAATTAGATTTGTATGGTTAAAACCATAAACATTATAATTTTATACCTATATTTTGTTTATGTATACATATGTTATGGATTATGTTCTCAGAAACATGTTACTCAACACATTGCATATCCATATGGTACACTGGGTCTGCAGCTTTGTGATGTAATTGTACTTTTCCTCGAATTAACAGTTTTCTTAGCATTTATTTCCTGATATCAGTTCTCCGTTATTAATTCTGCCATTATTTATCCCCAGAAGCATCCGTTTTTATGACTAAGGAGCAAATTACATTTCATGTTCTCAAAATAATAATGATCAATTTTATAAGGTGCCTTTGTCTGACGTTAAAATTTTGCTTCCTCCTGGGACTTCTGCACCTTTCAGAAATGAGGCCTTGGCCTCTCTGTGTCTGTTTATGGACACCATGACTGACTGAACAGAGTTTTTCCAGGAAATGATGTTCTCCTCTTTGCCTGCACTGAGGTCAGCTTGTCTGCCTCTGCTGCGGTTTTAACCTGACACTAATGGAATGTATCGCTATATGCTGTAAATATTTAACCTTTTTGCAAAGTATAACGATAAATATATTTCACTACAATATTTAAAACATATATATTACATTATCTGAAAGCACCAATAATTTCTATATTTGCTCATATATTCATTGTGAAGCATTGCAATATTGTTTGTTTTCTTGATATATTATATTTAAAAATGGCCAGTATATTCTGTTTTCATAAGGTTATGCAGCTGGTCTGGGTTTACAATCAATTAGAGCCCCTATCTTGTAAGAATGGTCACTGACACTGGAACAGAAAGTTCTAGAAGCAGGAAGGGCATGTCAATGTGCCAATCTGGAGTTGGCATCAGGGAAGTTCATATTTGCACAACTCAATGGCCAGGTTTCTGTGGCAAGTCCTCTCACTGGGAAACATCACGCAGGGGGCATTTCCTGAAACACCAGTCTTTTTAACAAATGTTTGACTTGATACTATTGTGGAAACCGCATTGACCATTGACTGTAAAATGCATACAGTGGTTTTAGTAGTTTAATAATTAAATATATTGTAATGAATGATTTATAGGTTTAAATATGCAAATATATCCAGTAATGTATGTATTTTTATCCCAAGCCTTCAACATGGTGCTAATAGAGCTTGTACATGTCAGAGTGCCATTGATTCCTCTCAAAAATTAAATTAGTGATGCTCCTTTGTTCATGACTAGTTATTCATGGGCCTATTTTTGAGTTCTCAGCTTGTGGTGGGTTCATTTGTGAGCCAACTCTCACACAGTAAAATGTTCTGTGATAAATCCGCTCTTACAGAGTACATGTGGTCCCTGTTGCCCTCATATGTTCTCTGTTAGATCTGAATAAATGCTGGACATTTTACTGTGCCCTGCTCACAGTTTCTATTGGTTGTTGTGTGTGCCCAATCAAAATGCAGGGAAAGTTTGCAGAGGGTAAACATGTTGACTCCGTACAACCTCATGAATCAGGTGGAGATTTGATCAGGCTGCCCCACGGGAGGTGCCTCACTTGACCCAGGCAACCCCCCTCTGTAGCGGATTTCCTACGCTTATCTTTATACGCACCTACAAATGTAATTAATACAATGCTTTTTTCCCTGTCTTCCTCTCCTGCTTCCATTCACAGCTGCAACCTGATCTTGGGATTTTCTCTAACCCCATCTCCACCTCCACCCCCTTCCTTCCTTCACTCTGAATGCTGTTTCTACCCCTCCGACCCCCCGAAAAACAACACCAGGGAACTATGTCACATGTCATGTGAAATGGTGGCTAGGTTTTCTTCAGAGAGGCCGGTTAAATTATTTGTTTTGCCTTGTCGTTGTTCCCAATTCAATATCTGAATGGGTTTCTGTTAAAAATCTCTCAAAACTGCAAATTCAATGCTGATTCACCAGTTTGTAGACACACAGCTTTCCGCTGAATTTGAATAAGGGAATTGACTATATTAAACTGGGCCATCTCTTAAAGACCCTGACCAATAAAAATAAAAATAATTGTTGTTTTAAAGTTATATTTGAAATAATGAGCCAAAGACAACAAGCACTATGATATTTAAGCCTGTTTTATTGAGTTGACATTTTAATTGGTTTCATACAGAAAGCAACAAAGATCTCATACGTCCAACTACAGGAGTTGTTATTGGTAATTTTCGAGACCATATTTTTTACACGATTAACAAGACAATTATTAATAGGCTGTTTAGTGGGCTGCCAATCCGAAGTGAACGTGAAATTAAAAGACACACCATGTCAGATGTCTAGAGTTGTATTTAGAAATGAGCTTGTTACATCAAAAGGACATCTTCCCATTTTTAAATTTAAGAAAAGTTGGAAAAATCTTTATCTTTTGGCTTAACAAACACTTTAAACACAAGAGGAAAAAGTTGTAATTTATACAGGTTGATTGCACAGGGTCTTTAAAACAATGAATCGTTGGTTAAAGATGTGTTATCATATGTTGCTGTGAAACGTCTTGTCTTACCACTATGCAAGAATGCCTCTCTTGTGAATCAGGCCATTTCAGGGCAGTCTGGCTCACCAGCTTTGACACTTTTTTGAACTAATGACAGAATGCGCAGGAGGCATGTCAGTTTACATTTTCCTCTTCCGCATTATAAAAACACAGAAATCTTGCCTCCTGGCAACCATCATATTACATTTGAAAGCTGCGACTTGAAATGCCTAATTCTCACTATACTACAAGATATCTATGATCCAGAAGGCTATGTTCACAAAATATAAATGTAAATGTAAAATAAAATAATAATAATAATAAAAAAATGATCGAGTACTCACATGCAGGGGAAAATCCTCCCTAAAAAGTGAAGATAAGACTTTATTCTATTTTTTAAATTGCCCAGCTTAAAGATGAGAACAATTTCTCTGTACCTGGTGGCATCTCATGCTGTGTAGACAACTGTGCCATGTATTCTACTTTTTAATAAACTGAAATGATGGTAAACTGTAAGGTGTGACCGTCGTGTTTCACTCTTGTAAAAGGCAGCAGTGAAGTATAATGGTTATGGACCTAAAGGTTGCAGGCATGATTGCCCGGTAGGACATTGCCGTTGTACTCTTGAGCGAGGTACTTAACCTGCATTGCTTCAGTAGCTGTATAAATGGATATGTAAAAATGCAATTAAGTTGTATTAGCTGCTCTGGATAAGAGTGTCTGCTAAAGGTAAGTAATGAAATGCATTGCAAAACAGCAAAAAATTGCATAGGAATATAAAAAAAACCCTCCTCATGAACAGAAACTATGCAAACAATAAAAACATACATTTTTGAATGCACATGTTCACATGCATACATTTAGGAAAAAGGGCCCATCTACATCAGTTAGGCTCCATCAGTTAGCCTTGCTTATTACATGCTGTTATCTTGACTGATGACCAAATAAAACCTTTTTTTTTAAAATATAGGCTGTAATTTAATACATTTCGGTTACCTGTTGAGTTAAATTATTATGTTTCCACAGATTACTGTAAATTATTCATATCTGGCCTCCTGATGAGTTGATTAAATATTTCCACAAATAATGTCATAGACCTAATTATGATTGATTGAGCAGCATATTTTTCATTTGCTTAAAATTACTTGCCTTTCAAAATACACCAATGGAATTTCAATGATAAATCTGTTGAAGGCTTTTTAATGACTGCTTCTTGGAAGAATACTGTCAATATCTTGAAGGGAACAAAGAGTGTAATGAGAGTATACTGCATCAGCCCTCTATAGGAAAAACCGAACTACAGCAGCACAATGCCAACACAGAACTGACATAGTCAGGCAGGTGCCGTTAATATCATAAATACCATGTTAATAAACTCCAGTGGCACATTGGCATGCCAAAGAATATTGCCAGATGCCTGAAATAATACCCCTAAAAACTTTTTAAAACCCCCATCTTCAATTGCCTCTCAAATAAATTTCTCACAATTCGTCCCCTACACTTATAAAAATCCCTCATCTGTCTGTAACTCCCATACATTTTACTGTAAAACTTCCCTGATTATTTTTTTGTTGTTGAAAATTTCATATATTTAGGTATAAATCCCTTTGTCTGGCAACTACACAAAGAACAGCAGCTTGTGTGAATCACTGATGAAGTCATTTACTCAAACACAACACAGGTTTGTAGCCCAAAACTTATCCTGTTTTATTGCCTTGCCTGAGACAAGGATGACTGCCCCCTGCTGTTTGCAGAGAAGGTGAGTCTGTGTGTTTTGTGAAGCTGAGACTGTCTGTCAGTTTTGCCTGAGGCACCATGTCTACTTATGTAGCCAAGGGCAGAGAACATATGTATTAATTTACATTTACATTGGCAGATGCTCTTAATCAGAACAACCTACAAAAGTGCTTTGAATTTCCTTAGAAGACAGCATATTTACTTAGAAAGCACAACACAAATCTCAAGAGTGAATCATGAATCATGAATACTATACAAACAAGTTTAACAGTTTTTAAGGGTTAGAGAGGGAACTAGTTCGGTAACTATCCAAACTGCCAACTCAATGCCGATTCTCCAGTTTGCAGACCCATAGCTTTTTGTAGTTGAATTTGAATAAGGAAATTTACTATGTTAAACTGAACCACCTCTCAAAGACCCTGTTTAATCAACAAAATAAATAAATAAATTATTATTATTAATAATAATAATAATAATAATAATAATAATAATAATAATAATAATAATAATAATAATAATAATATATATTTTAGTTTATCTTGTGGCTTAACAAACACTAACACTTTAAACACAAAAGTTGGATTTTTTTACAGGTTGATTGCACAGCATCTTTAAAACTGAATCATGATGTGTCTGCAGATGTTTCTGTGAAATGCCTCTTCTTACCACTGTGCAAGAACGCCAATGCAAAACAAAATGTCTTGTGCATCAAACCATTTCAGGGCAGTTTGGCTCACCAGCTTTGACACTTTCTAAACTAATGACAGAATTAGGAGGCATGTCAGTTTCCTATTGCATTATAAAACACAGAAATCTTGCCTTCTGGCAACCATCATATTAGTACAGACAAGTTTATCAGTTTGTAAGGGTTAGAGAGGGAACTTATTCGGTAGGCATTTTTAATTTTATTGACTATGTGCAAGATATGTACATTCTTAGCACTGATTCGCTATTTCAAATGCCAGAGTGAAAATATTGGGATAGTTCGTTGATCCAACAATTACGTGGGTGTTATCTCCATGTGCAGATTCACTTTCATTAGATTACATTACATTTTATTTTATTTGGAATTTTATCCAAAGCAACGTACAATAAGTGCATACTGAAGGTCGTTGGAACAACTACAGAACACAGGTCAAATATGAAGATGAAGATGAAGATCCAAGTGCAACATGAAAGTGCTAGAACTAGATCAAGAAACGAGTGATACACGAGAGGGATACTAGGTTGGGGTAAACCCTGTAGAGGAATGACGTTGGAGTTAGTGAAGGTACAGTCTGAAGAGACGTGTCTTCAGACCACGGTAGAAAATCAGCAGTGAGCGAGTGATTCGTAACGGAATAGGGAGTTTGTTCCACTATTGGGGAGCTAGGATGAATAAGCTCCGTGGTCGGGACGAACGAGAACCATTCACACGGATGGCAGGGAGGGCAAGGCACCCAGCTGCAGCAGATCGCAGTGGTCGACTGGTGTGTAGGGTTTAATTATGTCCTGTCGACAGGACGGGGCTGTCGTGTTGGCTGTCATTGTTCAGCACCATGGATAGTTCCCTTAAGGGAACCCGGCAAAGGAGCGCATTGATTTGGAAAGTTTACACATTTTATCTGAAATTTCATTTGATATAGAATTTCATTTACTTTCATTCAATTTCAACTTTCATTTAATATTTAATTTCATTTTTTTTGGCACGCATACGTGAAGACACCCAGCTCGATCCCAGTTCTCAACACAGAGCATGAAAATACAAATACCGGTCGTTTTCCCCAACTTGAGTATTTGTATTTTCACGCTCTGTGTTGGGAACTCTGGTTGAGAAGTCTGTTTAAAGTCTGATTTTAAACATTCACAGATCTCACAATAGCTCGTAAATGGCATTAGAGATTGAGCCCATTAACCTTGAAGTAAAGCCACGATCTGTATGGTAGGGTGGATCCACACCAACAACATTCACTCTCCTACTGTAGAGCAGGCCTTATGTAATTATAGTTGGTAATGCTAACGTATCAGCGGTAACACGATTAAAGGGTATAGTTTTCAGCATAAGGCAATATTCGGGGAAAACTTAGCTATTGATCCTCATTTGAGCCACTCAGTCTGCAGCTCATTAATCCTTTGCAAAAGCTGCGCAAAGCTTGGCGCCGAACGTGAGGCTCGAGTGGAAGCTCAGGTAAAGTCTCAGGCAGGTGTTACTACCCGAGTAAACGTATAGCAAACGAAAAAGGTTTCAAAAGAGACCCCTACAAAAGTAGAAGTGTAGCAGTTTTGAGCCAGGAATTCTAACATGTAATATACAGAACGCAGTAGTTTTGACGGAAGAGTTTGTACATTCCAACTGAAATCTGATTTGATACATAATTTCATTTACTTAATTGCATTTTGATTCAGTTAAATGAATCGAACTGTTAGCACTTATGTGTTTTGTGTAATTCAAGTTTTGGAAAAGGACAGGCAGCTGTATTTTCACCTGTTTTCACCATCTGTTTATTCAAGGTGAGCTGCAAATCTCGGAAGACCCTGGAACACAAAGACCCATTGTGCAGGTCAACAATCAAAGCCGGATTCATTTTTAAAAGGATTAGCACATAACGACAATAAGAGAAGCTCCAGTTATAGGGTTCAGTCTAGACCACATTTCAAATTTCCAAGAAAGATAGAATAAGTAGGCAAGCCAGTTTCTTTGACAATAGACAAAGGAGGTGGGAAGGAAAAGCTATCAGTCACTGAATGAGGAAGAAATTCCAACATACTATTGCAACACTTGAACAATTTATAGGTTATTCATAAAGGTTATACTTATAGGTTAATAAGTACTAAAAAACATATTTACATTAATTAAATAATTAAATGAAACTTTCCCTTATCAAATAAAATTTCAGATAGAACATACAAACTCTTCACTCAGAACTGCTACATTCTGTATGGCTGTTACATGTTACAATTCCTCCCTCAAAACTGTTACAACTATAATTTTTTGACAGTCTCATGTTGGGACACTGTGTATTAATAATGGGATTAATGGAGGTAAATAATGGGCTTAATAGAGCCTAAGAGCTGTAAAGAACACAACAAGTTAGAGGAAATAATATTAACAGCTTTAAGATATATTTCACTGTGCACAGGAGATAATCCTATAAATATGTAAAAGGAGCATAAGGAAATACCTTGCCTCTGTGCCAAGTTGTGAAGTAACTGGGGTCCCACGGTGTTGGGACCTGGCTTTGAACCATGCCACACAGAGGTGGCTGTTTGCAGGAATGGTTAAAGACAGAAGAGGACAGAGTCGAGCAACTTAGATGAAGTCAGTAGGAAAGACAAGGGTGTGGACGGCGTAGTCTGTTGCACTGAAGATAAGATCATCAGGAACAAAAAAAGTGCGTAAAGGGATAACTATTGTGCAAGAAGTCAGCACCTGTGGAGAGTAGCCTACAAAGGAAGGAAGGAATGGGAAGAGACAAAGAGGGACACCGTGCGTCTGGCAGCAGGCTATAAATGCTGAACGCCAATTGTGAAACCATAGTAGCTCGCAGAGGGCCACTTTGGAAACCTTAACCACAAAGCAACCGAGGAGGGTGAAAACTTGTATCAACTGATGAGTCGGTGAGAGATAAATAATGGTGTGGTTGAGGGACATCATGGAAATGAGATTGATATGATCTATTTCGGCATTTAGATAGTTCATGATGCCATAAAGCAATTGTGTGAGCGGAGAAGATATAAAAGACTGAGAGGTGATGTGATGGTGTTTTCAATTTTTGGTATCTAACTTTTGGTATCCAGAATTTTTGTGGAACCAAGACCAACTTCAGCCAGCCATCAACACTTTGCTTCAGTGAGACCATAGGAGGGTGAGAAACAAACGAACAAAAATTTTTTTTATAAGCTCATGTTTATATTTGCTTTGAGATCGTAGGTTTCATAGGGCTTAGCTAAGATTAACCTATTGGGTAAGTGGCGCATATAACCTGTTTAAACTATAAGCCGTGTTTTACCTACCTAGCTGTGAAGGCGCGACTATTGTACTGAGAATTTACTCATACCTCTAATGAATGATTCTGACTTTAAATACTAATAGATCTTAAAATAACTCACAATATCCAATAGAAATTGAAGCTAACTAGGTTGGACCTACACCAACAACATCTACTTCCCAAAATATAGATCAGGCGTTAAATCGGGCCAAACGTAATTATAGTTGGCTACGAGCGGTTTATCTAGCGTAATTCAAGAAGGCGGGTCTTCATCAAAAAACACTATTCGAAGAAAATTTTATTTACCTAGGCTATTTAACTCACTTTGAGGCATTGAATCTGCGCCTCATTAATCCTTTCAAAAAACAGACCCACAATCTATATTTCCCCCAGTGCACCATTTCCAAATTTGTTCTCATTGTAATTGACACGCTTTCCACAGATTACTGATACTGGGTGCAAACAACTAATTAATTAACAGCTAATTAACAGATAATTATATGGATATTTATTGGATAATTCAGCAAAATGGTTTCTCTTTTTGTCTAGACTTCATACATTTTCAAACATACATTTTTAGAGGAAACAATGGTGAAATATTTGAAACATTCAACTGGCTCATTACCATATCTAGCTTTTATTACACATAATGTATGACACGGGATCTTGGGGGAAAACTCTGGTAAGATTCCAATTTGATTACGAGATAACGTTGTGGTCAAAGGATTCCTCAGACAGACTAATGACATTTTATTCTTTCAAACAAGTTCTGGCAGTCATAGAAGAACGCTTCAAGCATACAACTTTTCTGACAAATCCCCCTGAGGATATGCCTACGTGTCAAACGATCCAAATCTCTTAGACCCACATTTAAGAGCGTAACAAATAACTTATTTATTTTACTTATCATTATTTTAAACATCAGTATCAAAGACCATATAGCGTTTTCTGTTTTCTGTAGCCTAATCTCGTTTCTGTATTGTTGTGGAAAAATAACGCTTAAAGAATGCAGAGTTTGGGAAGTGTTTATGCATAAATATTACATGAAATTACATAGGCCTATATGTCTGCTGAGTTGTTGTCAATCAAGTCCCTCCCAAATCAACACTCATCACATAATTGGACATAAGCAGACAAATTGTTTCGCAAATTGTTTTACAAGTAGCCTAAGGTTAAACTACAAGATATCACGTCGTAAACGTAGCCTACGCTGCATAGAGCATGACGAGTTCAACGGTTTATGCGGTTTGTCTTTAGTAGGCTACGGTATGCATGAAGGCGTGGCAAATTTAACACATGGATGAGTCTGAAATAAAGGTCAAAGTGGCTTATTGGCCGGGTGATAGGCGGATGTGATTTACACGGTATGTTACGCACTGCTTGAGTTAACAATTTGTCAAGTTTATTTATCTGGGCGTGTAGCCTACATGCTTCTGGAACCTAAAACCAGTTTAACGACTCTATGAAGTGATTCACTTTCCAAGAAATGTAAAATAAAGGAATTGCTGGCATCGTAAATCCGTAGTTCTCACCGACACCTTGATGTGGTTCTGTGGTTGTGCACGGTCTACTTAAATTCTATATAAGATAGTCAATTTATTGTCGACGAGTCAGCGTGGAGATAAAGACGAAGCGGGACTGAAGTTAGTTAAATAGTGCTTTTTATACTGTCGGGTGTTTTTATTTCCATTCTTAATTTGCACTGAAGAGACTCACTTTTATTTTCTCCTAGCGAAAGTGACTGGATTGACCAAACATGAAGGTTCGTTCAACTTTTAACTTTGTTTCTTTAATGGGATGCTGGAATTACAATAATAATAATAATAATAATAATAATAATAATAATAATTAGCTATTTTACACTTCACAAATGCATTTAATTTAATATATATACTGTCCATTGTTCATTTCAATATATAGGACTCTTTGAAGGATTTAAATATCACGGATCTGGCGTCCGTGGCAGAGAACGACAACTTGGTTATCATGTGCATAAACAAGCAACGCCACAGTTCTTCGCCCTCCTCCACCGAGGAGAACGAAAGCGACAGATTTAACAAGCGGAGAGTTAAACTGATCGCGCAGGATTTCCCGAGAAAGAGCGGGGAGATTCTCAGTGGTCAGTACGGGATTAATTTGCTCCTGTTCGGAGGTGCGTTGATGCTGGGCGTCTGGTACCACGGTCCCTCAGTCAAGGAATGGCACTTGCAGTCATTTATCGCGACACTTATGATTATTCAACTACTGTGGATGCTATGGTATGTCGTTCGAAAGGACCGACAGAAAAATTCCCTTCCAGAAAAGGATTCGCACGCCGGAACGCGCTGGCTAAGAGGTAGGCCTACACTTAACTTTATTATCAATTATTCTTTTCAGAGGCTAAACAAAATTAAGTTAAAGAAATGGACTGTAATTAAATTCTTAGTTCTGAAAAAAATCCAGTTTTGTTCTTTTGATGATTTTTCAATAGATTGATTTCTGTTCAATTTTTGAAGTTGCTGAAATGAAATGGAATTAACTCAAACTATGTACGCGTTGCATCCGTAAACTTCGAGACATGCACAAGCAATTTCAGCAGGGTTCATTATCTATGGGTTAATTGCCGAGCAAGCTTTTTGATCACGCAGACGTGTGAGCACTTTTCCTACTTTTAATCTATAGTATAGCCTTTTGTCCAGTACTTAATACGCCGACTGGCGAACCTCACCTTCACGCCAACATAATGAAACGGCAAAGAAGGGACACATACGCATGTTGTAGGCTACGCACTTTTTGTGGGCTTTTGCAATAAACTATAGGTTACGTTGTTCAGCTCGACCTTAAAGACTATGTAAAATAGAGTTTAATTAAGAGTTATTCTGTTGTAAATTAGCTGCAAAAATATGTAAGTCATTGCGCTTCATAACAATAGTAACACTGAGTTTGGTTTGAATATATTTCAGAATGTCATCCCCTACACGTTAAACAGGTTAAACTGAGGAAGAAAATTTTTGCATAAAATGTTACATTTCTCTTCACTGTTTGCGTGAAAACACATACATTGATGTCATTTTTCTCACAGGTGGGCTGACAATTCTTGCTGTGCTTTCCCTGATCATGGATGCTTTTCGCATTGCTGTTTACGTGGGTTATAAAGAATGCCTATCGCCCACATCGGTAGTTTATCCTGTCCTCCACGTACTTCACACAGTATCACAGGTAATAACTTTTTTCTCTGTTCCTCAACATTCACTGTTAAAGTTGCATGGCAGTCTTACAAAACCCGTTTTGTTGCATTCCGAGTCACTTGCCAGTTGACCAGTGGAAACTTTAATATTGCAATGTATCGGTTGGTAATTTTATACCAGTAGGCTACAGATGCCTTCCTTCCTGTCAGTATTGGACCTTGGCACAGTTTTTGTTGTTTTGACTGTACTCCCGCACATTTGGAATGAATTTGGAATGAACAAGGAATATGAGGTTAAAGTGCAGTGTGTCAGCTTTATTATTACTGTATTGCTCTCAGACTGTCAGTTTAATATTATTTAGTTTTTCTGATGACAGGATGAGACAAGCTACACACTGAATGAATGTCTGTTTGTGCATGTGTGTTTTACATAACAAAATGTATCATGTTTCAGGTGTATTTCCTTTGGTTTCACATCAAGGACGTGATTAAGACTTTTCAGACCTTTGAAAGGTATAATCATTTTTATAGTATATTTTGGTAACGTCTACAACGTATTTAATATTGACCATACTAAGCCTTTACTAAAGAGCTGACTCAGCTATTTATCTAAAGATTCCAGTGGCAGATTGTAAATTAATCTTGTTTATTTGAAAATGCTTATTTGTGCGAGTGCCATTAATAGATGTGTTTTTATGTATGCCGTGGGTGTCCAATCTTATTTGAAAAGGGCTGGACTCTGTTTCACAAAGCAAGATTACGGGGTTAGCTGGATAACTGTGCTGAGTTTAAAAAAAAAAAAAAAAAGCTCCTTTTACTTCAGTCTATGTTCCAGATTTGGGAGGGTTCTGGGTTTTAGCCAGCTAATTCAGTAATCCTGCTTTGTGAAACAGTAGACCGATTAATTGATAGAGCTAATGCAGTTTACCGTTTTCCATTATATAGTCAAATGCAGATGTATTGGGACAGTGATACAATTTTTGTATTGCTCTGTACTCCAGCATATTGGATTTGGAAAAAAAATAATATGGGGTTAAAGTGCAAATGGTCAGCTTTAATTTGTGAGTATTTGCATACACATCGGTTGATCTGTGTAGGAATTACAGCTGTACACATTCTTCCATTTTAGGGGAGCAAAAGTAATCGGACACATTAACAATCTGAAATAAAGTAACAATATTTAGTTCTTGGTTGCAAATTCTTTGCATTTGACTTCCTATCGTCTGTGACCCGTAGACATCAACAGACACTGAGCATGCTCCCTGGTCATGGTCTGCCAGGCCTGCACTGAAGCCATCTTGATTCCCTGTTTGTTTTTGGGGCGTTTTGCCTTCAGTCTTTAGAAAGTGAAATGCATTCAGGACGGGTGATTGACTCGACCAGTCAAGAACATTACACTTTTTGGCCGCGAAAATGTCCTTGGTTGTTTAGCGGTATGTTTGGGGTCATTGTCCTGCTACAAGGTGAAATGACATCCAATGCATTTTGAGGCATTTGTTTGGATCTGAGTAGATGTTTCTGTACACTTCAGAATTGATCCTGCTGCTACCATCACCAGTGACATCATCAATTAAGACGGTTCCACTGGTAGTCATATATGCCCAAGCCATAACACTATCTCCACCTTGTTTCATCGATGAAGGGGGTGCTTTGGGTCATGAGCAGTTTTTCTCCACACTTCTCCTCTTTTCATCACTTTGATACAGGTTAATACTTGTCTCATCTGTTTGAGACTTTGTCCCAGAATGCTAAAATTTTTAAAATGTACTTTATCAAATTCTAACCTGGTCATTCTGTTCTTGAGTCTTACCAGTGGTTTGCATCTTGTGGTAAACCCTCTGTAGTTATGCTCTTATGGTCTTCTATTTATGGTAGTCTTGACAGGAGAGTGTTCTTGATTTGTTGGTCAGTTGAAAAGGGGGTTCACAATTGAAAGTATTCTTCAGTCATCTGCTACAGTGGTCTTCCATAGTCTACCAGGTCATTTGCTATTGCTGAGCTCACCAGTGCATCCTGTATGGACAGTGTCTTTCAATACAATGTATCAAGCAATAGATTTTGACACGGCAAATGTTTTGTTTGTTTCTGATCAGTTTATTCTGATTTTATCAGCCTCATGATGGCCTTCTTTACTGGAAGTGACACTTATTTGGTCCTCATGTTGAGAGACAACAGCAACAGATGCCAAATGCAAATTCCACACCTAGAAGCAACTCTACACCTTTTAGCTTTCTTGTGCATGAACTAATGATGCAATGTCATGTAGCTGGCCGAGAAACGGCTGCACAGCCATTTGTTTCATTACTTTTGTTCCCCTAAAATTGGGGACTAGGTATAAAAACGGCTGTGATTCCTACTCGGATTACACAAATATGGATGTACACAGCACAGCAAGTTGTACCACTATCTCAGTTAATTGCAATTAATATGGCAAAGAAGGAGTTAGGCTTAGATGTATTGGGTCAAGTAAACGTATTGTGGCAAGAAGGTTATTCCCAGCACAAAATTGCAAAGAAGCTTAAGACCAGTGTTCAGTACATACTCAGAAGGGTCCTGCTGATGGGCAGTCAATTTTTAACATGACTGCTCATCAGCAGGACCCTTCTGAGTGTGTACTGAACACTTTCCCCTGGAAATCTTAAGCTTCTTTGCAATTTCTCACTGGGAATAACCTTACTACAATATATTTACTTGGCCCTGCACATTTAAGCGTAACTCCTTTGCCATATTTCTTGAAACTTTAGTGCCTAATTTACTTGCACTGCTGGCCAATGATACCAAGCTTCCGCTGGTTTTAAAAATGTAAAGTAGATAAGATTTCAGTCAATTTAACTTAAAAAAAAAAAATAAAATAAAATACTTTGCCTGTACTGTATGTTACATGATTAATGTATTGTCATGATGTGATCTACTGGCCTCACACATTTTACTTGTTTAGATTCGGAGTGATACATGCCGTCTTTACGAACTTGCTTCTATGGTGCTATGGGGCGATGTCCGAGTCCCAGCACTTTCTGGAAGCCCATGAAAAACGCTTGGCTGCACTGGGTTTTATCAACTATACAGGAGGTGAGGCATTCCACACAGCGTTTCTCGTAGCGAAAGGCCAAATGTAGTGGCTCACTGGAAGGTTTGCTTTATTGGATGCTAGGGTAGGGTAGGTGGAAAGTGGAGTCATAAGCGTAATTGTCCATGCATTTCTCTTGGGTTTCTCATCAACACACATTCTTCAGCTTCAATTGGATTTATCTGAGCAGATTTTGTGGCCAGATATTTTTGTGCTGTTGAAATTACAGTAACCAAGAATGACCAGCCAGTAAGGTTCTATATTTTTCTTCCTACTTCCTACTTCAGCAAACTTGAGCACAACAGAACCTTGCATTCCAGAAGTTTGAATTTTCTCTTCAAGTATCCTTGGGATCAGAGCTGGCTGCTGACATAAACGCTCCTCGGAGTTGTTTAAGGCCACAACCATCTGTAGACCGCATAGTTCAGGTTTAAAAAAAAATAAATAAAAAAAATTATTTTATTTTTGAAAGCCATTTTAATTGTGCAGTATTGACAGGGTGAGGGTGGTTTTTTTTGACACTACTGTTCTTGCAGCAGTTTTGCTGTCTGCAATCGCTGCCAACAACCCCATGAGCCCACAGTGTTTATGAAGGTTATATAACTTGGTGGTATCACTCAGAACCTCATAGTGTCTTACATTTCCTTATAAAGGCATACCGCACTGATGTACCATATGCCCTTCTCTCTTTCCTAGGACACGACAAGCTGCATTGTGAGTGTACCATCAGTGCTTGCTCCATGTTCTCAAATAGCCTGTACTACCTGTTCCCCTTCAACATTGAGTACCACATCTTTGTCTCCGCCATGCTGTTCGTCATGTGGAAGAACATCGGCCGCACCATCGAGCCCCAGCACAAGAGGGTGAGGCACAGGCCAAAGTTCACAGGGCTGGTTTTGGGCCCCGTCCTGGGCCTGGTGGCCCTAGCCGCCTCCATCACCGTCCTGGTGATATACCTCATCCAGGTGGAGGAATCACTGGAGACCCACAGGGCAGCCATTTCCATGTTCTACTGCCACGGGATCACCATGCTGGCCTGCATGTGCACGGCGGGAATCATCGGCTTGGTCCTTTACAGGATAGACAATCGGCCCCTGGACGCCTCCAAGAACCCGTCGCGGAAGTTGGACACTGAGCTGCTGTTTGGCGCGTCCATGGGCACCTGGCTAATGTCCTGGTGCAGCATAATTGCCGCAGTAGCTGCCCATAATAACCCAAGGTACCGCTGGATCATCCTGGCCTACTCTCTCCTGCTTATCCTGGAGAAGTACGTCCAGAACCTTTTCATCATCGAGTCGCTGTACCGCCAGCGGGAGGCCATTGAGGAGGCAGAGGATGAGGACGAGGAGGAGGAGGCACCTTCCGGAATATTCTCTGTGTCCTCCCAGGTTCCGCCCCGCAGTGGCATCATCAACAAGGGCTTTGTGAACCAGGAGAATGTGTACAACTCCTTGGACCGCAATCAGATGAAGAATGGGACTATGGTCCACTCCATCCAGGATCAGGAGCACCACCAAGTGCCTGCACTACATGTAATTCGAAGTAGGGTAGGAACGCAAGACAGGACGAGGCTAATTCTGAGGAACATCGCCATATTCTTGTTCCTGTGCAACTGTTCGGTAAGACTGGCTTAATTCCTTTTTTTAAGGCTTATGCTTGGACTTGTCAATAAACATTTGGATTTAGAATTAACTTATTTTTCACTTTTGTGAAAATTTGCTTTTAGCTTAACAACAAAGAAAAACATTTCTCTTCTCTGTTGTACCGCTTGAATAATTTTTGGTTGTTCTTTTGTCTTTGATTCAGCCATTCTAGCATTGTATGAATTCTCTCTGATTGGTGTTAGTGTTGGGAAGTTAGATTCTTTAAAATGAATTGGTACATTCGAGTCAGTACATCAACATGATGTATAAATATAATATTTACTTTTTAGTTCCCTCCTCCCTCCGGCTCTAGCTCAAATTATACACTTACAGCTCCTGGCAGAATGTTGGTGCTCACACCAACGCAGCATAACACTTCAGAGAGACTGTATTTCTTTTCTCCCGCTTAGATATGTCTACCAGTGAGGTTAACAGCTCCAGTAAGCGAAATGACGTCTTTCCCACACATAGTCAACTCTCACATGGCGTGAATTCACCCTTAGTTCAATAACTGTCTAAACAGAAGCTACTGCTAAGTGCAGTTTACGAGTATACCGCTTTAACATTTTTAGCAATTGTAACAACATTGATTCTACATTATCAGTCTTAATCTTGCTGGGCTGCCTAGGACTCTGGGAAAGTGGGCGGCGCTAACTGGTAGCTACAGTATGAAACTTGAACGAAAGGCTCTCGGTGGCGATGACTGATGAGGTCCTGGCTGTGTATGGTTGCATAAAAAGTTAGACAGCAGGTCTTCATAAATGCCAATTTGTAAATTACTCAGTATGTAAAATAAATAGACTATGTAGCCTACATTTGTTTGTGTAACCAACCAAAGTCCCAGAGGAGTTTTGTAATTAAATTTTGTTTATTTTCCTATTCATGTGTTTATTTTAATTATTCTCTATTCATATTATTATTACTTTTCTTTACTGTAACTTCTCATTTGTTGATCTTGGAATACGCTACCTTTATTAGATTTTCAAGTCTGATTTGATCCATATTTTATATTCATATAATTCTGTTTGTCTTGATTTTTTGTTGTTGACAGAAAGACTTGCAGTTAAGTCATCATCATTTAATTGCTTAATATAAATTGCGAATAATTTTATTGCTACGATCTGTTCATATTATATGATTAAGGACAACGCTGTTTCTAAGGACAAGCAAAATAATATAGCCTGCATTGTAAACATCCCTGTGACATGTCTTTTGTAATTTTAACAAATTGAATGAAACATGAAAGACCAGCCTGACAGGCTTCCGCTCCAGGGCAGTACACAAGCGAATACTAAAAAAATTCTGATTGCAAGTTTTATTGCAATTTAACCCAACTTGGTCATGCAAGCTAATTCTTGAACTGGTTCAGTGAGAAACTTCCCGGATATAAGTCACCTACTGTGCACTTCTACATAGCATACACCGTTGTTAGGCGTTTCACGGAAGTTTGCGCAACATTTAGTCTGCGCAACATTTAGTCTGCATATAAAAATGAAAGGTGTGTTGGGGTGACGCAAGTTACAAAATCATTTGCAGCCGACAAAGGATTTATTATAACAATATGACATATAGACGATTTTATTAAAAAAGCACAATATTTAGAAGTGTGGGGCAATCTCTAATGAAGTCAGTACGTTTCATTCAACAAAAACATTTGTTCAAAAAGACACACGACTAGTTTGTGTATGTATATCTACTCATTGGACATTTCTTCTCTTTCTCTTTTTACTGAAGCTGTGGCTGCTGCCGGCGTTTGGCTGTCGGCCCCAGTACGACAACGGGATGGAGCAAGAGATCTTTGGATTTACCATTTGGACCATGGTGCTGAACTTTGCCATGCCCCTCAACCTTTTCTACCGCATGCACTGTGTGGCTTCTCTCTTTGAAGTATTCCAGCATGCGTAAGCTAAGTCTGCTCACAAAATGCACAAAAAAAACACGTACCACTCTACCACTGCCGGGTTTTAAATGGGAATATCTCCTCATTGTGACAGGTAGTTCTGAATATGGTGGGTTTACTGGTGGTGAAGTTCATATTTTTGTTTTCAAAAAATGAAATGTAAAATATTATTGGGCATCATTGTTAGAAGTGTGTTACAGATGACTGCTGGTTTGCCCATCCCAATCAACCACCATTCTTGTATGCGGATGGATATCATAGTCTGCTGTCCAAGTTGGGCCCTGCCAGTACAGGCTGTGACCTCTACCGACAGGGACCTGCAATTGGCCTGAAGGGAGGGATCACAGTTGGGTGGAACTATGTGACCCATTACTGTAACCCAACTTTTGGTCAGTCAGGCACCTGCAGTTTTCCTGAACAAGGTGCACATTGGTGTTCTCCTCTAACCCAGCCAGTGTCTGTGCCTAGCTGGTGGTCAGTGCAGTGTCTACTATTCACCAGTGTGATGAAATGTATTTTAGAGGAGAGTATGCATGTGTTTGTCTACACCAGTGGTTCCCAAACTCGGTCCTGGGCCCCCCACTGTGTATACTGGTTTTCGTTCCAACCACCTTCACTATCCCATAATTTTAACAAGCTGCTCATTTTTCTTAATTAGGTACTTTTCATGTTTAGAAGGATTATATACCCTCTTAATCCATACTATATCTGAAATAGCTTTGCATTCCATGAAGAATAAAATTCCCATGTTGATATGGTACTCAATTTTGCATATTGTACTACATTGCAAACAATTACATAAAGAGAGGTAGCTTTTTTATCAAATGAAAGGGGTAAATCAATAGTTTCCTTTAACTTATCAACACAGTGCAGGTTTGACTCATTTTTTGATTTGTCTTTGGTTAGTTTTAGTGGCCAGGTGTTCTCACACTCACCATTTTTGTTCACTGTATTGATTCACCTCAGTCTTTTATTTAAAGTTTACCTCCGTTTACACAGTCGTTTGCAATATAACACAATAAGCACAATATGAACATGGCTTTAGAAGGTAAATAATCCCACTAAACGTGACATGCATGTAATTAAGAGGAAAATAAAAGCTTGTTACATTTCTGGGATTGCGACTGGATGGAACGAAACCAGCATAGACAAGGGGCCCCTGGGATCGGGAATCCCTAGTCAATGCTCTTCCGATTAGACAGGAGGGTTCGGCGACAAACACAGACACACAAATTGAAAATTGGAAGGAAAAATATGGGTAATATTTATATTTCAAATTAAACTAAATGGTGTGGTATATATATTTGGATTTCTTTTCACTTTTTATAAAAAAAATTTAACAGTAGGGTTTTTTTAGGGTTTTGTGGCATCCTCTTGTTATGCTAAGCATCGTGTTCTACACAAGGATCACAAAGAAGCTTCATTAACACTACGCAATGATTTTTTTTAAATCCAAAAGTGATAATTTTACGCTTGCTGATTATTACTATTTGTAATTTTAAAGACTTAAACATTATTTAATTCCTTTATATCTTTTATGTACTGTATATTTTAATGATCAGCTCTCCTGCACGGAGATGTTTTATGAGCACTGGACCCAAAATACTTAATTTTAGTAAATTCACCCAGTTATATATGAAGAACTGTGCAATGCAGGGAAAGGTCAGCATTGAATTTTCATATACAAGTCTAGGGAAAAAAAATATTGAAATAAAATGCATATTAACTACAGTAAATCTGTGGCAGTGAAAAAACATCACCAGCAATCATCATCAGCAGCAATGCACTGTACTATAAAAATAAACCAAGGGAAACATTATGACAGTTCTTTGCCATGCCAGGGTGGGAGAGACCCAGAACATTTCTAAATGTTTTACATTCTTGTCTTCTGGAAACATGTAGTTTGCCAGTACTTATCAGAAAGCCCTCGGATATTTGAAACGAGGCTTGGGGGAAGATGCTGGGGAAGATGCCGTTTTAACAGTAGGTAAAACTATGTGTCTAGATTAGTTGAATGGCCTGTTCCCATCAAACATTCTAATGCAAATTACACTTCATTATTTTTATGTAAATTGATTGGGTTGCGAGTTGCATACCCACTGGTCTAATGCCTGTGAATGAATGCACTTGGGCCAAATCTGTAAAAGGGGTGGCAGTGTGGTGTAATGGTTAGAGAACTGGATCTGTAACTTGCAGGTTACAGGTTTGACTCCCAGGTTGGGGCACTTTTGGTCCCTTGAGAAAGATGTTTAACCTGAATTGCTACAGTACAATCCATCTAAACTTGTAAAAATGTCATATGAAAATGTAAAACTCTGCAAGTCGCTCTGGATAAGAGTGCAATATAATGTAAAATGTAATGAGTTTGGGTGGATGGGTGGATGTGTGTATGTATGGGATTGTCTGTAAGTGCAAATCATTTGCACTTAATATCTGTAATTAATTTTCTCTCAGGCAACATTAACTATTTCACATAAAGTTTATTTTGAATGTTATCACTTTCCCAAGAGAATATTGTGACCAATAAAACCTCTGTAAGAAAAAAAAAAACGAGTGTGGATTCTTTACATTCACCACTAGGTGGTGACAGGGTTTTATATTTCTAGCCAAAGTGTGACTGGTATCAGACTGTATGGCTATTTAAGCTATGCATAATAATAATTAAAAAATTATATATATATATATATATATATATATATAAACACGTAACACGCATTGCCGTAAAACATGGGCAGTGTTCTGGGAGTTACCGGTTTGGATATTATACTTCATAAAAAGCTTATATCAGATGTATTTGTTATGATTTATCAAATAGAAATGTCAGTTCTTTAAGGCAACACGTTTTTTTCAGGACTGGGCTGTTCATAAGTTCACTGTATAGGAGAAGGGGTGCGGGACTCTCTATGTGTTGTATTATATATTTGTCTATGTATGTGTGTTGGAATCAGGTCCACATGCACAAATGTGCTGCAGGTTAGTGCACATAATATGTTTTGCAGACAAACTGATTAGTTGATTGATTTGAAAGGTCTTCGGTGAGGCTAGCTGTGGGCTTATTTAATGTTAGCTGCGACTAAGAGGCATTTCCTTCCCAAGCAGGTTTGTAAAATGCTTTAGATTACATCCAGAAGGCTATTGAGGCAATTGCTTACTTTTATTTCTAAATTACCCAAACAAAATTCAAGTAATATTTGAAGTTCCTACAACTTTAGTTATTTGTTTTAAAATAAATGATCTGATTTTTAAAGTCTTTTGTTGTCCAAAACATTTCAAGTTTCATGACAGGGCAATATTGATTCTTGGTACTACAGAAAATGAATTGATCTACTGCCATGATGGAATGGACACATTTTTGGACTATATATACCATTTTGGTTTAACGCTGGACATTTTACTGTGCTCCCTTCTCATTGTGCTGTAGTTCTAAGCACACTGTTGTGGAAGTTCACAAGACCTATGAGTTTTCAATCAGCATGATGTCTGTGGTGGTTTTCCCATGATCTGGTTGCTACAAATATCATGAATAGCAGAAGTGAAAACACTTGTGTTGAAGTGTTAATTCATCTCTTAACAGAAATTTCCACAAGCCCAAAATTTTACTCTCATCAGTGTAAAATGTACTCTATCGGAACTGATTTAAAATGGAACATTTTGCTGTGAGGCATTCTTCATCTTTAATATAATAGGAATTTCATTAATAATTTGATAAACTGTGTGTCTTAATCCTTGTGAAATGTATAGACCTATATTTCTTCATCTTTTTTCCATTCTAGGCCCTTGTTTGTAACTTTATTTCTGGCAGTAATATTGAAGCAATCACACACAAAGTAGAGTTTTCTGTGGCAGGTCATAAGGATAGTTTATGGAAGCGATCAAACATTGTCTAATTTAAAACTCGAAGAAGATTTTTCAAAGTATGTCTTCCTTTTTTTGGTCTTAAAATGGTAGGTCTTGGGTAGAATAACAGAGTTGCAATTTACCCTGAACTAGTATTCATATCGCAAAATGTTAAATACATGTTGTTCATCATACGCTTTGAAAGAAAGGTCACTTTGTGACTCACCTCAGTCACCGTGGCTCGCCGCCTGTTGCCATAGCTTCACTTACATTTTTGAATACACCCCATACATTTCAAAAGACTGAAACGACACAAGATGTAAACAGCGCCTTTGCCCATATCTGAATAACTTATGAATTCCCAGGGAGTTGTACTGAAACCTCACCCACCTGTTTACCGAAAACCTAAACGCGCAATAGTTGGCGTTGCTATTGTTGCAGACGGGAACCCTGCGCGCGTGCCCACCGGCTTTGGCGCACTTGCTATCTGTTAGAGATATTCTGACAGGCACAACAGTAGGGAGATAGGGGCTCACAGCTATCAAACTGGAAAGGACAATCATACAACGTACTTCCTGACCTACAGTCCAACTGTTCACCGCATTTCTTTCAAACACCCCCCCCCCCATATATCACTCACTCCCATTCTCTCTCTCTCTCTCACACACACACACACACACACACACACACACGCGCACACACACACACACCAAATGTTCTCCGTCGTTGCCATCTCGCGAGCGGATCTGAAACCTGGATAGTAGCACGTCCGCGGTTCTGATGACACAACGAGACGCAGTGCGCATATATGTCCTGTAGACTCAAATGACAAATGTTTCCATCACTTTCGCCGATATGTCTAATCTATTCCTTGTGCATTTATTGTAGACTTCTATCTGTAGAGCACCGGGATGCATTGGTTCGACATTCTGAATCTTCTTTGCTTTAAAATTAAAACACAGAGAAAGAGAAAAGTAACTTGAGTACTTTCGGAATACCGGTATATTTGGGGAATTTTTGTAAAACGGGGCAAAACAAACATAATGATCCGGAGGAGGATGTCTTGTCGAGAAGTCATGTAAAGTGATGACACGTCTAACAATTTCGCTGGAGAAATTCTGTTCAGCACCACGGACAGCTCTAAATAGTATCGCTGATAAAACGAAAGCTGATCTGTTCCTGTGATAAGTCTGTCTTGGCAAAATGGTATAATTCTCGAAATCTCTAACGAAAGCAGTCCAAGTCTGACATCTAGATAATTTAAATGGTGATTGCGCACATTTTTAAAGATAAGTATTACCCTAGTGTTATGCAAAACTGAGGGGGGGTGGGGAGTGTAAAATATGAATCTTTTTCTCACTGTGAAAATGTTATTTTCATGTATAGCGAATGACTTCATTTACACGCTCAGTAACGTCATCTTAGTTAATTAGATTGTTAATTTAAAAAGGTATGCATAACATAGCCCACTCCGTATCCGTGCCCTTGATACTAGATGGTCGTTTGTATCTAACCTGAATTAATGCTACACATTTATTTGCATTTAGTGGTTCATGCTATGTTGACTTGAGAATGTTCATCACAGAAAAACGCAGACGCGAGGAGGGGGGGCGGTTGTGAAAGTGAAGGAACCCCCCTTCTAGATGCGCTCGTGGCCTCAAAATAGCTCAGTCAGTTTCAGTGCCTTTGCAGCACGCTGGAAAGGCAGGTCACACAGAATAGGTAGCACCACGCGCGCACTCTGTGGCAAGGATGCAGTTTCATTCATTCAGCCCTGCAAACTGCCCGCGGTGGCTCTGTCTGAACCGGGCAGATCCTTTGCAAATCGGAAGGCTCTAATTGAACCGAAGCCCCTTTTTAATGTCACGATGTCACAGGAGGAAAACTGCCAATTATTTGTCGCTGTTTCTTTCAACGCACGCGGATCTATACCTTCCTTTTTCACCTGAGAAAGCACATGGGGTCTCCAGCAAAATACTTGTCTGTGCACGAAACTCAGTCCGTTCCGTTTTTTATCGGAGAGATAATGTGGAACACGTCCGAATCGGCGGAAAAAACAGACGGCAAAAAAGAATTGATAGTTCGGACGGTGACTGGTTGCTTGCTTTCTCTTCTCATCTTATGGACTCTGTTGGGGAACATTCTGGTATGCTCTGCGGTCCTCAAGTTCAGGCACTTGCGAACTAAAGTGACAAACATTTTCATTGTGTCTCTGGCTGTTTCTGACCTGTTTGTTGCTGTGCTAGTCATGCCCTGGAAAGCAGTGGCCGAGGTTGCGGGATATTGGCCATTCGGACCCTTCTGTAACATCTGGGTGGCTTTCGACATTATGTGCTCCACGGCGTCCATCCTCAATCTCTGCATCATAAGCGTGGATAGGTACTGGGCCATATCTAGTCCGTTCCGATATGAAAGAAAAATGACTCAAAGAGTGGCCTTTGTAATGATCAGTGTGACATGGACGTTGTCTGTACTCATTTCGTTCATACCAGTGCAGCTGAACTGGCATAAAGCCAGCGACGAGGAGGTCTGGATAAATGGCACCTCTTTTGGGGAAAAATCTGAAAACTGCGACTCTAGTCTCAACAGAGAATACGCCATATCATCATCTTTGATAAGTTTTTATATCCCCGTAGCAATTATGATTGTGACCTACACAAGAATATATAGGATTGCTCAAATCCAGATACGGAGGATATCTTCTTTAGAGCGCGCGGCAGAACACGCGCAAAGTTGCAGGACGAACAGACTCGAGTGCCAACACCACAATACCTTGAAAACGTCCATTAAAAGGGAAACCAAAGTCTTTAAAACTTTGTCTGTGATTATGGGCGTTTTCGTCTGCTGCTGGTTGCCCTTCTTCATTCTAAATTGCATAGTCCCATTTTGTGACAGACCACCGACAGACCACACAGCCGGACTTCCTTGTGTGAGTGACACAACTTTTGACGTGTTCGTTTGGTTTGGATGGACAAATTCCTCTCTGAATCCAATTATATATGCATTCAATGCCGACTTTAGAAAAGCCTTTGCCAGTCTTCTAGGGTGTCGTAATTTCTGCTCGAGGACACCAGTTGAAACTGTAAACATCAGCAACGAGCTTGTCTCTTATAACCAAGACACACTGTTTCATAAAGAAATCGTTACCGCGTATGTGAACATGATTCCAAACGTGGTGGACTGCATCGATGACAACGAGGACACCTTCGATAGAATATCACAGTTTTCTCATAACAATGAAATTGCAACTGACTCAGTCTGTGACTTGGACGATTGTGAGGCAGATATTTGCTTGGATAGACTTGCGCCGTTCACCCCTAATGGTTTACACTAGCTCACTTATTTGTCTAAAAATCAATACATAAAATGATGTATTGCTCTAATAAGATATTTAAACTGTGTTGTTATTACATACTTACAGTGACGTTGTAATATTTTGTAACAGTAGACATTGACTTTATGTGTATTTATCTGTTGAAATGGTATGGTCATATGCTTTAAAAAAACGTGTTGCTTAAGCGCTAACCCCTCCACTGATTTACATTATACAGTTCATATCCAACGGCATGGGGACACAGTACATCATTTAAGTACAATCGTTTGTATGATTGTATTTTGAACGTCAGTGGCTGAAATGGACGTGATGAGTGACATTTCAGACAGAAAGTTAGTTGTTTTTGTTCAATAGTGTCAACGACCGACGGCGGCAGCAAGACTTGTTTTAGGTTCGCAAAATAGGGAAAGCCGTATGTAAACCAATTATGGTTATTTACGGAATTTCAAAAGCCTTATTTACTCCGAACATGTGCAATATATTATTTATCGCGGAGGTGTGAAAACATTTGAAATATGCGTTTGAGAGCACCAGGCGTGCACATAGCTGCGTCCTCGTTCTCTCTTCCTGCCCTCTATTACTTACCAAGCATCCCAACAAGTTTAATTTATGCACACGCACGTGCACAGTCCGTTGTATGAAGTCGCTCCCTGCCTCGACACGCACAACAGGGGAAGAATTTGAAATACGTGGTATGATGCCTAATCAAATTATCCAGTGATGTCTGAGGCTTTTGCACAACATAACCATGAAGCATAGATCCAGTGTAAAAAATATTAATATGATGTTGACTAAGATTATAATTGATAGTGGTTTGAAACGCGATTCCATTCATTATCAATTTAAAAAAAAAAGATAATAACAGATACTAATACATTGTATTTGTAGGGCATTTTTCATTGCGTGGGAATCTCAGATACAATGGGCAATGGGAAATGTTCCTTGTACATTGGTAAACGGGGAAAAAAGAATTCATTGATTAATTTATTTATTTATATAAATTCATCCATTAAAATAAATGCTCAACCTGCGCGCGTGCGCAGTCTTTTGGTTTTAATACCACTGGGAACGTGAGGCGTTCAGTGTGTAATGCATCTGTAGACGTCATGGTGTTTTCGCAGTTGTAAGCTGAGTTGGTTGTTGTTGCAGAGTTATTTGTTGGTTACGCACAGACCAAGGAGCCTTAAGACAAAGTCTCTCAATCGGACAGGGTCTCAGTTGAAGGCTGACAATGATGCATTATCGATTGGAATATATTTTTAAAGGTTTCTTGATCACCCTGAGGCATATTGAATCTGCAGTAATCTTACCCATATAGTTGGAATTGTTTATGAATGGGTGCATCCTCTTATCCTATAACATTCCCCAGAAAAAAAGGGCTTTTGCTGGAGAGCGTACGTGGGGGGCCACTTCATCCCTCAGCTAAATTAATATTTCAACTCTGAGGCTTTTTCTTTCGAGGGTACAAATGGCAAGAAAGAGCTGTATCACTGTCAGAAATGAAAATTACACACTAATAAATACATAAAATTATGCGAGAGAATTATAAGGTTTCTGGTAAATAAAGAAAAATGAGGAGGAGGATGAAGGTGCCCCCAAACTGTTCTGCTGGATGTACATTTGACTGATATATTTCCATCAAAATGTAGAGATGACACAGTATGAATGTAAACTGTTCTTCAAATTGTGAAGTACAAATAACATTTGAAAAGAAATAAAATTCAGTTGACAGAAAAAAACAATGCCTCCCTCCCCCTGGTGTTATATAGGTCTTTATTGTTGGGTAAAAGCCTTTGGTCGTTTATTTAAAATTTGTATAAGTTTTTTGTTGCTGACAGATGATACAACTAGATGCCAATCATTCATTTCAAAGATTCCTGAGACAATCAATACTAGACCAGATTTTTCTCAAATCTGATAAGGAATAGAGCTACAATGAGCTGTCAATCTTTAACTCATTTTTACCAAAGATGTTCTCCCTAATTTGAAGCGCAATGATTTGTTGAATTCTTGAGTAGTTGATGTGGGTTTCAAGAAATCTAAGGGGATTACTCCTTTCTCTCATCCTCGCTCTCTCTCCTTCCCTATGTATCTTGCTCTCTGTTTTCTGAATGCCACCCCCCTCCCCCTCCAAAAAAAAAACCAAAAAAAACAAGTGAGATTTCAAAAATATGCAGTCAGAATTAAAAACTCAAATGGTGCAGGGAAAAAGTCAACCAATGGGAAGATATCTTGGAATGAACAGATGAACAAATATTTAACTGATGCATAATGCCAAAAAAAGATTTTTAAAAATGAAACCAAAAGGAATACATATTATTAATAGACACTCAGCCTCTCAGTCTCTGCTTTTTCTTTCTCCTTCATTCAATGCCCTCTATTACTTAACTCTGCCCTCTAGTTTTCTACCATCATCTTCCTCCCTTTTTCTTCTCTCTCTGCATGCCTTTTCCCCTACTCCCCCAGTACCATGATATTTTTTTTCTCTTACCCCCCTCTTCCTACACCTCTTTTTCCCCTTAGCTCTCTAAACTGATATTCACCCTCTTTCATTTTCTTCCCACCCATACATCTTACCCTTGCTATCGTTCCTCCTCTTCCACCCTTATTTTTCCCCGTGTGTTTTTGCTTCTCTGTTCATTTTTTACTCATAATCTTTTCATTACTTTCACTCCTGGTTTTTTCCTCTTCCCTAGAGGAAGATAGATGTGACATAACTTTTCTGGTATACCTTTTTATCAAAACCTTCATAATCTTTGTTTCTTCTTTTGGGCAGTCATTCTATGGGCTGGACAATGCTGAGAGAGAGAGAGAGACAGAGAGAGGCCATGCATGTCAATCAGGAAACAACTCTGTAAATACTTCCAGCAAAGGTCCTCACAACCCATATTAAAAAACCCCATCACTTACTCATCTTCAAAAACGATAGGAAACGTGCAAATATCGCAAATATAGCAAAGTGTCTTGAGTAAACATTTGTAAACCTGCCAAAAAACCTGTAGCAAAGCAGGATCCGGGTAACGTTAGTCTATCGACTGACAGATGCTTCTAAGGCCAATCAAACTGTTTATAAAAAGTTCTGTAATTTCTATATGGTGGCACCAAAATGTATAAAAAATGCCCTTGAAAACTGAGAATGTGCACTTTAACCACACATGAATTGTTGGATTACATATCTAAAATTGTGGAGTACAGAGCCAAATAAATAAAATATATAAGAGGATGAGTGTTTACTTTGTGTCAGAGCTCTCCTTTAAAGTTTTGATTGAATTTCTGTCTCAGTGGTAATTCTTAAATCCTATTCTCATTATAGAAGGCTGCTTCTTTTGCCAATACTATTGAATGATTCCCACAGAATAGCTAAGTCCTCTTCATCTTCTAAACCACAGACTCTACAACTACACTGTTTTATAAATTTTTCTTGAATAGTTTTTTGGCGTGTGGAAAGATGGGAAGGGGGGTGATTAACACACTTCTAAATATATAGGTACCCGTTTTTTTCCTGCATCTTTCATTTTGCATGCACACCCACACACACGCACACACAGTACGGTAAACAACTTTAGTGACTACTTGAAATAAGTGCGGACAAACTCAGGCCTGACACGAGGAGCTGAGTAGCCCAAACCAAAATGACCCAGGAGACCATTAGATACAACCCCCTGTAGACCAACGCATACGAAGTCACGCACAAGTCCTCAGAGGCTTTCGCTCCGTCCTTATTATTTATTTACCGCGCTCGCCTCATTTCCATGGGGGGAGAGACGGAGCGCAGAGCTTAATCTCCCAAAAATGGGACACTGCATCGGCAGAGTCCAAAACTGTGGCCAGCGGCATAATACCCCCGGTTCTGCCCTACGAAACTCCAACAGTCCTCAGTATGACAGATAATCTGTCAACAATTCTGAATAATAAATACACTTTCCAGTCCTGCATGAAATAGAATCATGTTCTCTTTTTTGGTGAATAATCATTTTTATTATTATTGTTTTGTTTTTAAACCGAGCCCCCCCCCCCCCCCCCCAGCCAGGAGGAGAGAAGAAACATTGCGTACGATTCTGCATTCCCATGATTGTACATAAGCTGTCATCTGCCACCATATTCCCCCCTGACTTCCTGTTACAGGAAACAAGATGATGGTGTCATGCAGTTGTTTTCTCCAAGATAATAAATCACATTAAATCAAGTTAAAAAACAAGGTAATGCATTTTTTGGGAGTAGTAATGAGTATCTGTCAACATTTTACATTTCAAAATATGGTTTTGGTGCACTGTCTTGAGTGATTTTGTTCTAGAGGTTTTATATAAATAATTCTCAAGTGAATAATTCATATTGGTTTGTCATGAATACATAACAAGACGGTCTGCATTTGCTCGGCTGGGTTTCACTATATTTTAAAGAACTGTTAATTAACCATTGATGTCACCCACAGCAGCAGGAATGGGGTCCAGAATTTCCCAATAGCCTTTTAAAGGACTAACATAGAATCAAATAGGACTCTTTTAAAAAGGAATCTTACTAATTTCTATGTTGGTATTGAAATAAAATCGTACTTTACAAAGATCAGAAGACTGGTCTGGTCTAATACTAGTATGACTTCTTCAGGCAACACACAACCAGAAGCAGTATGTCTCTTGCACTCAGAGCCTGTCACATTGGGAGCACTTAAATTTCTAAACTGCCATTCAATACTTGCTTTTAAATATGAATGATGTAATCTTCTATATATATATATAAGCAGAAACAGACAAATAAAAATATAGCAATCAGGCACCAATTTGGTGTTTAATCCCAATTTTAGCATGAAAAGTAATCATTAAATACATGATTTTATATTCTGGTTTCTTGCTCCGAATTGATGTCAGATTCTAATATTGACCGATTTATGATGCGGTCTCTTCCCTACCAAAGTGGGAAGCCAACAACAAGTGGAAATATTATCTATTTACTATATACTCCCTATGAATTTATTAACTACTTAGAGTTCATGTTTTAAGTTGAGAGCAACCAAATTGGTAAATGATCTCTGTGTGTACAAACTGGCCTTCAATATAAAGTCCAGACCATGTTTCCAGGTGACAAGTCCCCTGGTAAAGTGACTCCATGTTCAGGTAATGTAACTCCACAGGTAATGCATATCTAGCAGTATGAAGCAGGCCTACTCGAGGCCTTTGTGTGGGTGTCAGATGTGAGCTGCAATTGTGTCTGAGTTCAGTCTCTGCCTTGAAGAAAAGGCAGCATCTCGCACCACACCAAGCACGCAGGGGACCAAACCTGGGCCCACTCGGCATCCAGTCATTGCACACATGCATTAGTGTTCTAATATTTCATTCGTAGCACTACACAGTAAAATGTTCTATGTTAAATATACTCTAATGTGGTTCAATTTACTCTGTCAGAGCAGTATCAAAATTAAGTTCATGCTACTTTTCATACTAATGTTAATCACTGCAAAAAACTGACATGAAACTGTAATGAATAATAAGATATAATAATCAGAGCCAGAGCCTTTGGTATAATTTTATTCATGATACACATGCTCCCTGTGTCTATCCCCACCTCTTTTCTTCATCTCTGACTAAATCAGGGATAATATTTATCCTGTCTTTGTACACCAGTGAAATTTAAACTGCAATCATGTAGTGTACACAATGCATGCATGAATCATGTCAATTGAACAGGAAACGTCTGAGTGTCTGCAAACGCAAAGCAAAGCTTCAGAGTGCCGTGACTCATTTTTATCAACTGATTCAAATATTGTGGATCCAAAGGAAGGTCACAAACCCACATTATACCTCAGAGGTAGAAAAGGACAGATTCCTTTCCTCATCTCTGCAGGCTAACTGTAGGGAGACAAACAACTGCCGTGAGAGGTCTGTGCACTGATTTAGGCCAATCAATACCCATGAACAGCCTGCGGTAAGTGGTGAGTACTTGTATTTTAGCCTCCAATCGCCTGCTGAACAACAGCCAGATATTTCAATGCTAAACGGCTCTGTAACCAGGCTAGTGAAGGCAACACATGGCAGGTAGTTGTTACTACACTTTCTGGCCTGGGGACTGTGAGCCTGCATATTGCCATTAACCTTAGCATTACATAAAGATGGCAACTGAATCAGAATAGTATTTGCATCAACAAAAAAAGGGAGATGGAGAGAGAAAAAATAAAGGAAGAGAGAAGAAAATAAAGAAAAAAGAAATAGAGAAAGAAACAGCTTGTGTGAAGGTAAAAAAAAACAAGTCACATTCTCAACTGCTGAGTTGGTCAATAGTTTTTATTGTGCTCAATATAGCTCCAGAGCTGTCTGTACCTTGCAACCGCAAGCATCTCCACAACAGGCGATTGATTGGTCACAGGCAAGAGGGCAGCGGTCACGTTGATTGATGGGATTCCATCGTAACCTTTAGGGTATTAGAAAAGCGGGACATCAGATCTTTATTATTAACATGATAAACACACACACACAAAGAAAAGAAAAAAGAAAACGGCAAGTTTCTCACGGTAAGGGTCATGTGATTGATAACCTCTTAACGTGTTACCACGTGGCATAATACATTACATGGCTATCCTCAGGCATTTGAAAATGAAATGCATGCTGTCTGACCCTGGCGTGTTTTAATAAATGTCATTGTATTTGTTGAAAAATGGCAGTGGCAATCAATGGGAAGTTCGGTGGGTTGAATTTCAAAATGCTAAGGGGGGAGTGCTCATTTTTCCACAGTACACAGCCTGTAAAAAGTGGTATCTGTCCTACCCAGCTCTAGGGGGTTAAATAAAACTTATTCATGTGAACTGAAGACTTCCCAGTTTGGAATCAATTTTGCTTAAATTGGAGGTACAAACGTACTGGTTCAGCCTTTAAAATTTGATCAAGACCCTTCAGTTATACACAGTTAAATCATAGCCATGGTTCCTTTTTGCTCTCACAGAGGACATTCATTCAACAACTTCACTAGACTAATGCAGAACATTTCATTGCATATCTATCTGATGCAAAATTTAACAACCTTTTTGATTTAAATACAATGGTAAAACAAAATGAAACAACTTGAGACTGTCATATCAGAACATTAAACTTCTTCAGTTGTGCATGGAATAGGTCCATGAATGGAAAAAAAACTTAATGCAAGCAAAAGCACTATCCAGTCATTAGAAGAAGCCTTTATTCATTATTTATCTGGTGCTGTATTACAACAAAGCGTATTTTACCAATAAAATGGCTCAGTTGTTTCAATCAAAAGAGTCCAGGGGTTTCATTATTGTAATACGCAGCTGGTTAATCCGGGGGGTGTTTTTATTGAACAGCACTTTCTTTTAAGACGGCTTCATGGTTATAAATGAAACGAGGGGATAATCCTCTGATGAATGTCAGATAATCTCTTTAGGTCTCTGTACGAGGGAGAAGCTAACTTTTTAAAAAGCAATATTAATCCCAGATTTTCTCTCTTCTCTTGATTTTGGATGGCAAATTGTGTTTGTAGGCTCAACTTTTCCTCGTCGTTAGCTGCAATGTCCTCAGCCTACTTGTGAGAGAGCAGACGAGCGCACGCTCTGTCCTCAAAATGGCCTCTGGAGCCACGACTTCTCACTCCCCAGTCCAGTAGCAGACATCTGCAGCAGGCCTACACCTCATGAGTAGGCCTTGTATTTTTGAAAATAATGAAAACCCCAAACAAAACCCTTTTCTCCATAATATAATGTAAATGACTAACCCTTGCCAAACTCCTAAACTTAATTGTAACCCTAAACCTTATTTCTAGCCCAAGGAGTCATGCTTAATATGTGATTTTTCTATTAAACTTGATGAAAACCAATTTAAGTGACTTCTGAGTAAACATATGTGAGCTGGTTCTGGTTTTGAGGTTTCCCGCTATGCACTATATATTGGAAGAAAAATAAATGTTGTTTTACAAAAAAGGAAAGCCAGGTTTAATCCATTTATCACTTGCAGCTTTTTTACATTTTGTATTTTTTAAAGTAGACAAAGAGTGAACAAAAAGTAAAGTAAAGCAGGGATCGCTCAGAGGACATGTTTTTGTAGAGACCGCAAAGCTGTTTCAGCCTGAGAATGAGTGACAACTGCCTTTAGCATGCTGTTGTCAGGGGTACATGCGCCACACGCCTCCTAGAACCACAAATCCCGCCTGTAGGGGGATTTCCCTTTATCTGGCCTTTTCTCCACAAATAACTGGCAACCACTGGCGCTGATTCCCACCTAGAGGAGGGGGATTATGCTAAAGAAAGAGGGAAGAGTCCACGTTGTGCCTTTATGAGCCTGTCCCGATATGGTGCCTTGTGAAAAAGCACACAGGCCCTGTATTACTCTTCAGGCCCCGAATAAGAACCACTTAGGCTGTCTGCACAATTCCGGATTCCTCTCTCCATTCATCACTCTTTCTCTCATCTCCCTTGTTATTGCTAACCTTCATTTTTGTTATGAAAGTTGTTCATTGTAATTTTCATATAACTCTCTCCCTTTCTCTGTCTGTCTTCCTCTGCCATTCTGACTGTCCTACTCTCTGTGATTTTGTTACTTGCTACTACTCTATCCCTTCCCCCCCCCCTCTCTCTCTCTCTCTCTCTCTCCCTCCCTCCCTCCCTCTCTCCCTCCCTCCACTTGAGCATTCACCTGCTTTAGCGGTCTACCTGCATGTGAATGCCTTCATAATGTCTCTTATTCATGAGAGCGTGTAACCTAGGTCCTCCACGCATTGCCTGAAAGCTCTAATTATACCTCACCTGCACCATGACCCAGGCATGTGTATGCTGGGGTCAAAACACCCCAGAGAACACCTCTCGTCACCCTCATTCCCCCCCTGCACGGCCTTAGATCTCAGCACGGCTTGAGCAGATCCATTTCACGCCTGTGAAAACGAATGGCAAAATATATTGTGGTTTTATTTGGCTTCTGGGCCCTCTGTGGGTGTATAAAGATAACCTTCTTCCATTAAAAGGTACCCTTACTTTGAAAAAAGACACACTCAGTCGCATGAATGGGCATGGGCTTGTTCTCAAAGACCTGGGAGTGTGATGAAATAAGAGTAATGAATTTTATTTCTACAAAGTTGAGGGTACTAAGGTACTTTAACAGGGATTAGTTTTTGACTTGACAGCACAAAACAGTTTATGGCCAATTACTTTTTATCGTGAATTAGGAAAAGGAAGTTTTCAGGGACCGGGATTGAGGGAATGCTTGGGGATATAGATTGATTCAGGAAATAAGTTGAAGCATGTCTTGGGAAAATGATTTGGGAATGGGGTTAGGGAATGGTTTCGGTATGGGGTACTATCCTTTCCTTATTTTATCCTATCCTCTCATTGCTGATTCCCCTGCTGTCATTTAACTGGACTGCTGCCATTACTGTGTGACCAGTTTTCAGGTTTTTTTTTCCCATCCTTGAAAAAAAAGATGATATAAAAATAATAATCATAAAAATAAATGAATACACAACAAGATACAGATTTACAAAATAAAAATGGAAATGGCTTCCAATTTGGCAGACATCTGTTGTTCCGCTCACTCTAGTTCATAAGAATACAACTACCCAGCAATTACTGGGAGTACCTTTGGCAGCAGCTACTGCTGTGGGACTTGGTTCAGTCCTCCAGTTTTGACCAATAGAGAGGGTGTCATTTTTAGCCCACTCCTTCTGGCATAGTTGCTCCAGTTGTGAAAATATCCTGGGGGATCATGAATAGACTGCAGTCTTCAAGTCTTGCCATAAATCTTCTGTTGGATTGGAGTCAAGACTTTGACTGGGCCACTCAAGGACATACTTTCCCTTCACTATAGACCACTTCTGTCTGCCTTTGCCATGAGTCAACACCCATTATTTCATTCATTATTTTACCCAGTTTCCTGATTCTTAGCTGTCACAAGTGATTTTTTCTTGTGGACTCACTGGCGTCATCACCATCAATTACCCCCCCCCCCCCAACACATTCTGCCCTTCTTCCTAGTTTCACTTTATGAGAACCACCTACACTAGCACAGCTGACAGATTGCCATGTCCTTGAATTCACTCCAGAATTCAATCTTTGAATTTAGAGGAAAGTTTATTCTTCATTTCTTTGTTTGATTCATTCACAAACACAATTTAGGATGGAAAAATTCTTTCATTAAACTATTGCCCCTGGTACAGAAATTACTTCATTATTCATACAAAACGTTTCTCATCAAAATTTTAAAAATCAAACCCCCCCCCTTCCTCAGCTACACACAACATCCCTCCAACAGCCCAGATGTGACTAAAAGCCTCCACGTTATTATTATTATATTATTATTATATTAACTAGCCTGCAGTATTCATGCTCACCTCGAGCAGCTACTAGCCCTGTTACCACCTGCACTGGGTTTATAGACCCAACCCCCTTAAATCCTGTTCTTCTGGGTGATCCAGATAGCAAGCTTAGCCATTCCAGACATGAAATTGAGCAATATGTGTACATTTTCTTACCAGCAAAATATCTAGGAACAAAAAGAAATCTAGAAATCTAAGGAAAAAACACTATCCAAGTCCCAAAAACCGTAACTTTAACAAATCTTTAACTTTAACTTTTACAAATCTTTAAATAAATCTACCAACTTAGAACAAAAAATGAATATGCAAGCATTTCTACTTGTGAACAGAAAAGATAGCCCTCCCCAGTTCTTGGATCCGGGAGCACTATGTGTCTGTAACCCCATGAAATATCCTCCACTGGAGGTCAGCTGTCTGTTTTTCAATAGCCAGCTTGTTTAAGGACCACCAGCAGCCTTTCAGGGAAATATCTTGGCCAGAAACCATGGTCAACCTCAACGCTTTCATTCCAGTCAAAGAGCATAATTGTGACAACTTAACACATTTTAATATGCCACATTCTTTCTTTGAACATCTGCAGCAGTTTTAAAAGAAATGAAAAGCGAGTCCTCCCCCAACAGCAGGAGTGACGGTCAGAAATGGGAAATTATACTCACATTCATCAGCCCACTGGTCAGACAGTGTTTGGTTTTCAGCAAATGCTCTGAGGGGCTCAGACACAGAGGCACAAACCAATTCTTAACAGCAGTCTGGAGAATCAGATATTGGCCATACACCTCAGGACATCCACAGAACACTTTACAATGAATGCCTATCATTCACACACACCAATGGCAAAAGGCCATGCAAGGTGCCAACCAGCTCATCAGGAGCGACTGGGGTTAAGTGTCTTGCACAAGGACACTTAAACATACCCAGAAGGCCAAGTGTCCCCACGAAACACTGTCAGCTTCCCATAGACCGGAGCTTCGACTGGATGGGGAACTTGTTAAAAAACAGTCGTCCCTAAAAGATCCACATTCCTGGTGGCTCATTAGCATCCCTGAAGGCTTGAAGGACCTGCCATGCCTGAAGGGCTGAGGTGTAGAATGGTGTGAGCCCTGTGATATCTCTTATCTAGATTTAGTAGGAACAGCTGATTCGCTGTATCCCAGATGACCAGCCTTGTGTAATATCACATAAGCTGTGATATTGAAGTCGTCCACAATCAACCGTTGTATGTCCTCTATTAAGCCCCTGGGTGAGGGTAACATGATTAGCCTGTGCCAGAGTGTTGAAGTGACAAGGTTATTAGTAACCAGAACCTTTCATCTACACAAACACTGGGGTAGCAACCATTACCACTTATATAACTTAGCACACACCTTCTCTACTACATCCTCCTAATTCTTTTTCTGATATTCATCTGTGTCTAAGTGCACTCCCAAAACCTTCATCCCATAGCTTCATCAGTGTAAAGCACCAGTTAGACTGGGGATTGCCTCCCCCCTCCAGTGCCCCTCCTGTAGGGTCTTCCCCAAGTTTACTTTAGCCGATGAGGGCCTCTCATACAGACTAAGACAACTGACAACTGATTGTATATCCTCCATGTTCTTAATGAAATTTTTTACATTATCTGCATAAGCTGACGCAACAATAGGAGGACTCTGGAATAGCCCTGGAAGAGAGAACCCAGTAAGACTGTTTCTGAGCTTACATAAAAGTGTCACTATGGCATTGCTATATAGTTGCCCTGAGATGGGGCATCCTTGTGTAATCCCCCTACTAACAGTAATGGGTGGACTTAACCTGCCTCCCAGCTTAACCATGGAGGTTGCTTCACTGTAAATTAAACCCACTCACACTATGAACTCTTCCTCAAAACCAAAGGCACTTACTGTGGAAAATAAAAAAGAAAGAAAGTAAACAAACAAACGAATAAATAAATAAATAAGACCTCTGTAATATGTCAGTCATATCGTTTACATATTTTGTCACACGCTGTATGCTGAGGTTTGAGACGTGTCTTCAGTAATTGCTCTCTCTCTTACCATTCGCCCACTTGGGGCTGGGAGGCTGCTAGTGTGCGAACTATCACTCTCATCTCACACGCAGACCTGCGACCGTTTTTCGCCGCTGAATCCGCAGTGGTAGCCCACACCACCTGCTCGCTCAGCCGCTCCGTTCACGCGGGCCACCTCATCTGAGAATGAAAGGAGGACAAGAAGCATATTCCACCGTGCAATGACAGCTGGTCTGCACTATGCTCAGAGTGGTATTCTGGGATGTTTGCCTGAAACAGCTTGGGTGCTTGTGGCTTTGTTGATTGTGACTTGCTGCAGAACCTCTACTTGGTCTTCAAGATAAACTTGTTATATCGCTAGGAGCTGCATTTACTCGACAGTCAAGTTAAGCCACTTTAAATGCATACAAAGATAGAGACAATGCCATTAATCCTTCAGCCTTAAAAACTACTGGTTGACTGGATTTATTAAAGGTTGCCATAGCAACAATTTTGAATACTAATATCAGCTTTTGTAGGTTTATCTGTTTCCAGGAGGTTGAGAAATTTCTAAACATGTTAAACATATTGTCCTTTTTGAAGTTTGAAGTTCTGAAGCTCAGATGTAATGTAAAGCATGAAAGCTTTGCATGCTTTAAATTATATTATAAGCATTCAAACGCACACGACATGACAGTGTCATTACTATGACACAATACCTGTCATTAAATGTCATGTCCTTTCATAACTATGACATACCATTGATATGGCAGAATCTGTAGTTGTAGACACAACTGACATAACCTGCATAGAACACTGATGCTGACAGGGGTGTCATACCACCGATTCACCATCTTATTTCAAAATGTCAACTATAGTGATACTTCATGCAAAAACACCTTGTCATGAATTTATATTCTTTCCTGTGTAGGTTGGGAGCAGTTCATCTTGACAGATAATGCATCAATGCTCATTTTTATAAAATATGAGTTAATTACATAAAAGTAATCCTTAAGTGATTCTTCATACATGTGCTAATCATTATTCAAAAAATTGTCAAAATAGGCAATAACAGAAAGTTCTATCTGCACATCCCTGTCTGCACATGGTGTAACAAGGCTCTATCAGCAGTCCAATCAGAAACATAAATACTGAAATAAGTAGCCAATCAGATAATGTTTCATTCCTGCATAGATTTGCCAGACACTTATATGTGACTCATTCTATTATAAGAAATTATACAGCTCACGTTAGCTAGCTGTCAGGGCAGTTTCACAGTCACATTTATAGTCCAGAGAACAATTTTTAAGATTGAGTCATCCTTTCTGGGAAAAATGCTTGGTTTAAAATTAGTGTGAAACAACTGGGATTGCTCACCAAAGGGTGAAAACTCTAATTAGCTAGCTAGCTACTTTGCTACCTATTGTTTACCAGATACGTCAGTCTTCGTGCTGAGAATATAGCTTGCAGTTTGTTCATTAAGTACTCTCACATGAAGAAACTTGACTCTGAAATGTGTCGGTTTTTAATTAAACATCCTAAAGAGTGCCATCCTTAACCTTTATTTTATCTGGCTTACATGAGCTAGTATGTTCTGTTGCAAACAAGTTAGAAAATCTGTGACAATATTGTCGATGCCTAGCTATTTTTTTTCCTTTTTCCTGTTTCTCTAAGATTAAACAAAGCTTTGCCATTTAACATGAAATACTGTAATTTCTGCATTATGTTCTTATCCTCCATTCAGCAATGTTTCATATTATGTCATGGTACATACATCAGTCATTCAACAATGAACACTAAATAATAAATGATTGTGCACTGAAAACTCAATATTGAAATCTAAGTACATAATTAACCATATTATTGACCTTGATCTATTACAGTGATGACTACAATGAGCAGGAAGAGTCCCTTGAAAGAAAACACAGTCTCCTCTGCAGCCACAGGTTATGCAGCAGCCAGAGCCCCTCCAGAGCACAGAAAAGCAGTCTGAGGCTGCAAAGAGGGGGTGCTTGTTAAATAGAACACCTACATGACAATGGTGGCACTTAGAAACTCCATATTTGGCAGAGTTGTCATGTATCATCTAGTAATAAAGCTAGAATACAGAGTTTGTTGTTTCTACTCATAATTTGGTTGCAGGAGCACTGAATGTATGAGTTGAGCAATCACCATCATCCTAGCCACTAAGGGGATTTCCTGAAGGGGTTAAAGGCATACTATGCAGGATTTCTTAGCCTGTGTTTACAATCAAATAAGTCTCCTCCTCCATCTTCAACCTCTCCCACTCACATCAACTAAGTTACCCCACCTCACATAGCTAGCTGGATAGCTTGAGGTAATGTTAGTACCGTGAAATGAGCAACCGTGAGTGACAGTAAGAAGGCAGATTCGATTGTAGCTTAATTAATTCTATCATGTTGAACATAATAGTGGTTTTATCTTTTGAACTTTTGGTTCAGTGTTGGGATCAATTGGAAAGCAATTCCAAGGTTAACTCTAGTCTGTAAACGAGCCCTGTCTAGTTGTCTTTTTGCTTCGCTGTATCTGGACTTCTTCACTAGCTAGCTCTGCAGCCACACCTACCTGTCCCCACACAGTGCCACACCCAGGAACGTCCTGTTAGATAACAAATACAGGTAGATTGCCTGTGCATCATAGATATGCTTTATCATGGATTATCACTAATATCTATAATTTATTTTTGCATGAATGTTTTACACTCCTTTTCACAACTTAAAAATTCTTGTTAACGGCTGTGAAATTGATTATTTTGGATGACTCTGAAACTGACTTGCACTTACTCCTTACACCCCTCAATAGTGTCAACATCTGGCAGTTTCTAATCCAAGTTCAATCACTGATGTCTTGAGTCTTTGGCCTTGATATCGATTTCCTTTTTTGTCCTACAGCTCTAAGTGTAAGATATGGAGGTGCAGTACCTTGGAGACACTTCTGACAATTGCTTGGCTGGCTGGGAGTAGAAATAGAGAGGTTTGTAAGTAAAGAACATCATTGGGCTCTGTTGACATGTTACAGTGGATTCCAGAAAGGGAGGACCATGCAGCTAGTACGGAAAAACAGAACCAAATATCAATAAGGAAAATAACATTTTGTTTGTGCACCATATATTCTTCATCTAATAAGGATGCTTGCTTGTACACACAGGGACAAGTTATTGAAATTATTTAGGAAACATTGGGTAGCATTGCGTTGGAATCAAGCTTGTTTAATTTGCACGAGCTAAGATAGCTAATATTGTTTCTTGCAACGTGGTATAATTTTAATATTAATGCTTTTAATGGTAGGCTTAGATTCTGCAGGTTTGAATGAATAATGTTGAAAATGTTGAAAAAGTGTTTTTCTTTTCATTGACATCACCTCAATCCCTCTCTGAGCCATAAGCAATCAATCCACTCATTGTAGCTAGGCTGGGGGAAGTCAATGCATTATGGGTGTAGTGTAATGGGCAAGGAACTGGACTTGTAACCGAAAGGTCACAGGTTTTATTCCTAGGTACAACACTGCCGTTGTACCGTTCAGCAAAGTATTTAACCTGTCTTGCTCTATATATAGTATATAGTATGCTATATAAATGGATGCAATGTAAATTAGTGTCTTCTAAATGCCTGTAATGTAATTCATTATTTTCAATGAAAACAAGCATTTCTTTATGTACAAAAATAAAATTTCAAGTGCCCTTTTTCCTTACTTACTACTTACAAGCCTGGCTTACAGTAGCCTGGCAGCTGGGGTGCAGGCCAGAGCTTCCAGAAAGGTAAAACCAAGTGATTTGATTGTTTCTAAGTAAATTTAGTGTGTGATAAGTAACCATTATAAATGCATTTTGTACAAAAAGCTCTGCATGTAGTGTATGTCCTATATGTTTACTGAGACATGTTTACTGAGGGAGATTCCTGTAGGATCAGGGGATTTGGTAATTTTGGTATAAATGTGCTCTTTATTTCTAGCTTTGAACCATGTCTTTACTGTATATAGTTTCGGAGATAAATGGGTTAATGGGGTTAAACACAAACCATGCTGACAAGGTAGACTTTCGAAGAAAACACTATCATAAAAAAGACTAACGTCATTGAAAGTTACTGCGAAGGCGTTTTGCAACATTCTCTCTTCAGAGAAGTAATTAACAGGAGAGAATGGGATGGGCAGGGCTAGCATGTGACTGTCATATGGGAGATGTCGTTCAGACACACCCGTGTGTGAGCGAAAGCTGTTATGAACATACACCACCTGCGTTCGCACGTATGCTGTGTGAACCGTGCATCACCCTGTGTGATTGTCACTTTGAATTAGTTAAGCCTCATACCCAACACATGCATGCACATGCTCACTCGCACACGTGCACACGCACACACACACACATGCATCACACACACACACATGCACATGCACACACAAATACACACACATGCATTCACAGACAGATGGTTTTACACACAGACACTCACATAATTCTAGTATGAATTTTCCTTTGGCGAAAGAAAAAAGATAAGTTTGTGTGGTGTGCGGGCAAGACAACTTTTAGAGGTTTTAGAGGTTAGATTAGCTCAAAAATACTTAATCAATTGTCTGGACAGAGGACCTTCCCTATAAGACCTCAATTATAGTTTTCCCCCCAATCAATTAAACGATCCTATCACTTAGGTAAACTATGCTGCCAGACTACCTCCTCCTGGAATTTTGGGTTTGTAAAGAGGCAGTATCATCAACTGCTCACTATCTTTCAACCCAAGTAACTGTCTGCGCAGTCTTTCTCTCCTGGTAACTCTGTCTGCGCAGTCTTTCTCCCCTCGTGACTGTCTGCGCAGTCCTTCTCTCCTGGTAACTCTGTCTGCGCAGTCTTTCTCCCCTCGTGAATGTCTACGCAGTCCTTCTCTCCTGGTAACTCTGTCTTTGCAGTCTTTCTACCAGAGTAACTGTCTTTGCAGTCTTCCTTCCCTAGCAACTCTGTGCAGTTTTTCTCCCCTATTATACAACGGCTTGGCTGAATACTCGATTCTGATTGGTCCAAAGGGTGTGCATTATCTCTCAGTAAAGGGACAACTCAGGCCTTTTAACAGTTCTAAAATCAATGCGCTACAAAATCCAGCATTCTAAAGCAGTTAAAACAGAAACATTATTCTTTCGGTTTTCAATTGTTGTTACGTCCCCTCCCCTTTTCAGAGTCCAATTTCGCAAGTGAGGGCAACGTTGAATCATGGTTCTGGTTAATGGCTTCACTTAGGAATGTCAACAATCAGGCAAAATATGGAATCGTCCCTTATTTTGACAGTAGAATAGGCATTCCGTATTTAAGTCATGGCTACAGGACACATTTTCATCCGTATCTTAGTAAAGGATTGTAGTAGGCTAACCACTGATATGAATACAATTCAATACTTAGCTAGCCTAACAAGCATGCTGTGAGACCATTCTGACCTAAAACCCAGAATTTTAATATTGGCTAGGCGACAAATGACGGCAAAACTATCATAAAGCTAATTGGCATTCAAACCCGGTTTCAGAGTGTCTTGGAAAAATGCAATTTATAAAACGGATAGTTCCGGTCCTTGATTCTGATTGGCAGAGCCGCGTTCGAAGCCGTTGTAAAATACTCTATGAACACACACCTGTGACCGCATTACAATTTCAGTATTACTGCGCCAATTAGTCACCCATACAATGTGGTCCCTTCACTGTTTTCATGTCTGTGTGTTGCTTGGCAACCATTCTGCTAAATGTCGCTGAAGAACTACATTGCTTGGCGGAAGAATGATTATTTGTTATCAATAAATTATTGCATTTTTTGTTGCTGTGTGTTTACTTTATGAAACTGTGCCATGTATATGTAGTAATCATTTTATAAAAGCAATAAACCATGCAAGGCCGTGGTTTACAGTGATTTTACAACAGCTAAGGGGGTTTTATGCACTCTGCTCCGCGTCGTGCCTAACAACGCCCCTTGTTGTAAAATCACGGTAAACCACGGCCTCTTGTGGCTTATTACTTTAGTCTACACTGCGAGACCGCAACATTTTAAAAAGCAAGACAGAGCTAAGGAGATGAATTTGACTGAGTTATGGTTTTATGCAGTTTTCTTAAATAATGTAATGACAAAAAATGACCAAAACTGGTGCTAATTGTATGGCATAAAACGAGAAGGAACTATTTTTCTCAATGGAATCGTTGTTTTCATTAAATTAGCGACAGAAGGTTTTTGTCATGGTTCTGGGGTGTAGTGGCCTTGTGCTGCCACTAGAAGGCACCTGGCCTTTGAGAAATTCTTAATTTGTTCCAGGTGTCTGATTTCCCAATTATTTTCACCTGGGGAGGTGCCTTTATAAGCACTGACAGAACAGCCATCTGCGCTTCTGTGTAAAATCCTGTTAACACAAAGCCGGTACGGTAGAGGTATAGGTGCTTGGTGGACGGTGTACTGAACTGTGTTGTGGTTGGTTCTGTGTCCTCTTAAGGCGAGTCAGTCTCTTAGCACAGTGTGCGCATTCTGACACCTTAAGAGCATTTATACTTTTATTTTGAGCTCGTGTGAGCCGGTGGGTATCGGGACGTTGTCCCGGGTAATGTATTTTGTTTGTGTTTTTCTGAGCTGCGTCTCAGGGTTTTCTTTTCGCTGAGTAAGTTTTGCTACTCAGTTGTCTTTTCATTTGAGACCAGTTTTGGGTTTGGTACCAGAGCTTCGCCTCTGTACCACTGGTCCTTTTCTTTTTTCGCCCTGGTTTTCACGGGTCGCTTTTGGTTTCGCGAGCCAGTTTTACGGCTGGACAAGGGGGTCCTTCGGAGTGGTTTTTTACTCCGTGTTTTTTTGTTGTTGTTTAGGATCCTTTGTGTGCGGGAGTTGCTCTCCCAAGGATCGTATTGGTTTTGTGTTTTACTTTCGGGTGTTCCCCTTCCTTTGTCCTTCGGGACTTTGTGGCTAACGCTTCCGGTAGCGTTAGCTTTTCGTTCCCCTATATTTGTCGCTTCTGGTTCTCCAACACCCCCACACCGTTATAGGTTTTTGCTTAACAACGGTGCAAAAAGAACTACCAACCAGAGTTTTTGCATGACAACGGTCCAAATAGAACTACCAACCAGAGTTTTGCTTGACAACGGTAAAATAATATGCCCAAACGGCCGCGGAAAAATTTCAGCCGATTAAGTTGATAAATCAATTAATATTAAAGTAACCATATATAGGTATTGTTGATAACCCATTATATAAGTGGAATAAACCGTGACGTGCCGTCCTGTTATTGGAAAATAATGTACTTCGGGGCTGGTTAAGCGACCCTCGGCTTCGCCTCGGGCGCATCACCACCCCGTCGTACATAACGGGACAGCACGTCATGGTTTATTCCTTACGTACCTGTCTGTGCAGTCTTTCTCCCCTAGTAACTGTCTGTGCAGTCTTTCTCCCCTAGTAACTGTCTGTGCAGTCTTTCTCCCAGAGTAACTCTGTCTTTGCTGCCTTCCTCCCAGAGTAACTCTGTCTGTGCAGTCTTTCTCCCAGAGTAACTCTGTCTTTGCAGCCTTTCTCCCAGAGTAACTCTGTCTTTGCAGCCTTTCTCCCAGAGTAACTCTGTCTTTGCAGCCTTTCTCCCAGAGTAACTCTGTCTTTGCAGCCTTTCTCCCAGAGTAACTCTGTCTTTGTAGTCTTCCTCCCAAAGCAACTCTGTGCAGTCTTTCTCCCAGAGTAGCTCTGTCTGTGCAGTCTTTCTCCCAGAGTAACTCTGTCTGTGCAGTCTTTCTCCCTGAGTACTGCTGTCTGAGCTGTTTTTTCCCCTAGTAAGCCTCCACAATATTTCAACTCCAGTCACTCTCACTAAACGCTCTCGTTTTTCAAAAATCTGCCTGTTTGGCTCTATCACTGTCGCCACATTCTTTCGGCCCCTCTTTCATTCTAATGGCACAATCTCATTGGCTGTATTTGTTGTCTTCGGTAACAGACCCTGACCTCTGGACTTGAGGATAAGGAGCTGGTACTTGAGTACATTCATCACTTTTTTACTCCCTCAAGCAGCCTCACCTGGTTATAGAGGTACCGCCAATATGTGTCAGTGAACAATAAGAACTGTCATAAAGTCCATGCCCAGTGAGCAAAAGCAGGAATCTATACATTTAGAGGGGTGCGAATCTAGGGTTGAAAGATGTTTTGACGTAAGCAGACTAGGTTAACCCCAGTATAGGTCAGGTTTTAACCTGGATGTAGCCTGGCTACATCCCATTATCCTAAAAAAACTGGAAAGCTTTCACTTTTCAGTCACATGTAGCAGGGTTTTCACCTGAATGCCTAGACGGAGTTCACTCTTCACTGGCTTTATCTACATAACAATTTTCAGTGGGTTGTCAGTCAGTGACAGCTAAGCATGTCAGAGAACAGTTGAGCTCTCACATCTTCCGAGTTGTAATTAAATGAAGGAGTTAAATGTTGCGTGACAACAAGCCAAAATAAACAAATTTAATTTGGGAAGAATAACTCCCAAGAGATTACATAACCAAAACATGCAAAAAAGACCATTAAAAAATATTGTATCATTTTTTCCTTCATGAAAAGTTTGCAGAGTTCAACGATCACCAAGATTAATTAAAAGTTTTCTTTGCAATAAAAGCAGCACTTGTTGTATTGGGGGCATTGGGGGTGATGCAGTGGATAGCACTGCCGCCTCACATCAAGAAAGTCCTGTGAAAGATTGGCGACCTGTCCATGGTGTATTCCGGAATCTTGCCCAATGCATGTTGGGATAGGCTCCATCCACTCCCTGGGACCTTGACCAGGAATAAGCAGGTTAAATAATAGATGTGTGGATGGACTTGCTTGCATTTAAGAGTTAAGAATATGTTTCCATGAATCTTGTATACAGAGTCTTATATACAGTAAAATCTCCAGTGTTAATTCAGAGTTGATTTAACACTGAATGTTTTACCGTGAAAATGGCTTTTTGTATACGTTTGAGAGTTGTCAGCTTTTAATGCTTTTTAGTAGGTAGGAGTATGAGAAGGCATCAAAGTAACTCAAAAACAAAAGGTCCATCACAAAAGTGAGGCCTTAGAACCACAGAAGAAGACAGACAGAACTGTTAACTGTCAATCACAGCCTCCACCTTGCCACTCCCATCAGGACAGTGAATTGGACACTTTTCATTGTTTATTGATCGACTGTTGTTTTGATTACACAAATTAGACGCCATGTCATGAAGCTGATTGATGGTTCCGTGAAGCAAAAGGTTTTTAAAAAATCAATAGTGGCCAAATATATAAAAGATGGTACTTCATATATAAAAGATACGTAAATGATAGGCCATCATGGTCCAGACTTTACATTTTTAAGACATCAAACATTATCAGTGTTAAAAAGTCATTCTACTCTGAAAAAATTCAGATTCCAAAAATTGCCAAAAAGAATTCCTCCGCTTGGTCAGAACACCAGAGCACAGTTAGACTAGGCAATTACCAGGGATTCAGCCGGGCACTTTCCAATCAATGAAAAAAGAATGAATCACTCATTTGCAAATCCCATTCCCACAATAAATTAGTCATTGTCAGTTTGCACAGTTGATGAGATAAAGCTTTTAAATGTATTCTTTAGCAAATGAATAGCAAAATCCTGCTGGAACATTAAATAATTATGTGTATACATAAAGGAAAGCGTATTGTATCAGTGAAGGGAATTCCACAATTTAATTGAGAAAATAATTAAGATCACTCAGACAATCAATCTTACATTTTTTCTGTATGAATTATTATTTTTTTTTACATTAAAATTGAATGTAATGTCAGAAACATATAACCTTTAAAGTACACATAACATTATGGTCATGCTATCAGTATTTTGTTTTTGATTTACATGAAATGAGAATGTGACTTGAATATAAGCATTCAGATTTTTCCTACATAGCTTAGCTAGTGAGACAACTTGCATGCTTCATGAGTTTTATGAAATTAATGTGATTAAATCTGAAAAATGCAGACATACTGAATTCCCTTAAGTAGCATGTCACAACCAGCATGGAATTATGAAAAACTGGGCACATTTGAAACAGGACAAGGTTAACTGGTATAATCCACATTTACATGGCCAGGTGAATGAAACAGGTTTGATATACACTGATATACTAGGATTACCTTCTCACCAAATATAGCAGACTGACAGTACCTTCGTCTGCAGTACAAATTACATTTTTATTCCCCAGAAACCAAAATCACACAGTTCTCTCTCCAAGACTGAGCATAACATAAGCAAGATGATGACGATGATGATGAAGATAATTATTCAGTCCATCAAATGGCATGAATGAATAAATAGGATGAATAGAAGAGGTTTGAGAAATAGACATAGCTAAAATGTTCAGCACTCTGACCCATGTGATATTGCATGCTAGAACCCCTCACTTAACCTACATGTAAAATATATTTTATTAGATTTAATTTAATAATTATGTTTAAAATTAAAATGATCAATTCAATCGCCAAATTCTTTGATAGGTCAGTCTACAGAAAACTGGTGGAATCAACCAACAAGTCAAAACAAGCTGTATATCAGGTTTTCAGATTAAATAATTGAATTCAATAAGAAGCAGTCAATTATATTAATGTATTGAAAACATACATTCTTTATTGAATGCAGGCACACTACTTCTAAATTACACAACAGAAGACAAACATCAAAACATTAAACAACTAATCTAGAAATACCAGAAAATAGAGAGAGAGAGATGGATAAGAGAGAGAGAGAGAGAGAGAGAGAGAGAGAGAGAAACGGATCGGCCAGACCTTGCCAAAGTATCACCCACTTCCAGTATAAGCGCCACAAGGAAACCAGCTAAAAACACATAACCTAGGAACCACCACCAGAATAAAAAGAGGACAACTCTTCTTCTTCCAGGCTCTGAAACCAAATGCAAGACAGACAACTTTCTCCTGTGGCCATCTTAAATACCTTACCCACATGGCTTGAGGATGTTTTCTCTGATTGGGTGATGCCAGTTAAGGATTAGAAGAGAAAGGAAGTGGGGTCAGACAAATGTATGGCAAGGACTAGCCTACCTAAAGATTGCATTCAAACTAAAAGTAATGGGAAATGTTAGGCATGCAGGGTCTCTAACCCCCGATATGGTGTCCTGTGTCATATGGTTTGTCTCTTCTGAGGAGGTGAGACCCATAGATTTTCAGCCTAGATTAGGGTATCAGTGGAATTTAAAATTGCCCCAATCACATTTGCTTTGATGCTTGCATTCGTATTCACTGTTTCCCTCTCTAAGGCCAAAATCTAAACACTACATTTCCTACAATTTATGGGTGTTCAGATTTTCATAAAGATGTACTATGAAAGGTAGGCTTACCTGGGAGAACTGAAAATAAATTATATAACCCTTGCTTTGAATTCAAAGTAACTTTTCCTGAAAAATAATTTGCACAAATGGGGGCAATACTAGGGTTTGAGGCCTTGCCTGGAACATTGTAGGGGGGTCTGAGCGCATGCTTCCCCATGTGAAGAAATTTAAAATTTTACAAGTAAATGCATCAATCTGGCACACTTTGATCATTGATTAAATGAAAACATATAAACAATGAAAGCTTACATGAAATAAGATTTTTGTATGGTAAATGAGGAAAATAATAATTTCTGAGGCAAGAGCCAAAAAAGGTCCATTAAATTGTGATACATGACCACCTCCCATGCAAGACATTGCCAGCCTTTTAATAAGCAAGACAGTGCCTGCTATGGGACATGTAAGACAAATCTTCTGTGTATTACCAAATGGACTACAGTATCCCAACCAACATCTGAAAAAATTGACTCACAGCTGTTTAATGAGCCACATGGCATACTAATACACCATCAAGTCTTATACTCTCAATCACATACGGTACAATGCCTATAGAGAGTTTCAAAAAATTCACCTTTGGCAGCTTATAGCCTGATATCAATATCATTAAATTAGTATGTTTGTCAGTCATCTGCTGATCCTACTCTGCATTTTGAAAGTGAAAGAAAGCATCATAAATGAAATAAATCATAAATAAAAACTGACATGTCTTGATTGCACAAGTGTAGGGGAAAACATCTCTACAAATTGTAGAACAGTGGGGATAAATAATTGAAACCTGTCTGTGTTAACAATCCTCACAAGTGGGCACCATGGAATGCACTAGATATAAATATATTGCCTTGCGTGATGATCAAATGGTGCAAAAGTATAATCAGTCTCTGTGATAATGATGCATGCGCGTATTACCACGAGCACGCCTTTATGTGCTGAAGTGCATATGATCCTGGGCGTGCCGTTATGCATCAAACCCGCCACTTATGCATTTTTCACTCCTGGACAATTTCCCACCATAAACATAAATTTCGAGGAACTCTCATATTTCCCTGTACATCTTTTCTCTCATGACTGTTGTATGGATTTGTGAATTAATACGTGCACAATTAACTCACATGGCATGGAACAGATGAGAGAATTGTGTAAACGCTGTTTAAATGTGAACTGCTTTCCGTTCATTACTCACGCTCAAATCTGGTTGTCGATTCAACACATCTGGCTTCCCACTCGCAAATGGCGCACCAGGGCATGCGCACCTATTGTGCTTAGCGGGGGGAGTGTAAACTTTGCTGGTATAAATAATTGACCTGTGGGAATTTTAATGCGGCATGTCCCTCCACAATAGCAGGAGGCTGAAGAGTTTAAAAGCCAATCAGTCCGGGACTGCTGGGGGGATAGGTCCACATAACTGCTGTGCATTATTGTTGCATGTGTTGCAATGAGTGCAACTTCGGATTAGACTAAGACAAGTCTGAACACTTGTAAATATTTATTATTCATAACTTTTTTGTTTAGTTTTTGCCGGTCTTTATTTTACTGTAGATATGTAATCACTGTAAAAATTGAAAGCAATATCAGTTCTGCTGAATTCCTGCCTCTTGAGCCTTCCTACAACCTCCCTTGACCGTGAGACACGGTTACCCTGCGACATTTGGTGGCAGCGGATGGGCTTCAGTGCCATTAGGAGGCACCAGGGAGTGCAGTTGATGCCCAGCAGAGATGAAAGGCTGCGGACGAGGGCAGCTGAAACCAGCACCAGTACCTGACGCGGATGGCAATGGCACCCTGTCTGATGACAACCCTGTTCATGATGAGGGTGGAGCCATGGGACCAGACCCCACAGTGCCAAGGGTGAATGCCGAGGTCGCGGACCTCAAAGCTATGTTCAGGGCCAAGCTCTCCAGCCTCAGTCAGGACTCTTGTGCACAACAGTCAGCACCCCCGGGCCACACCTTGATGACAGCGCCAATGGGAGAGCTGCGACAGTCATGGTCCCCGGGTCACACCGTGATGACAACAGACCAGTGGCAAGCGCCATTTTTCACGAGTTGGACGAGCCCCAAGATGCAGCCACTCTGTTACGATGACGATATTGAACACTACCTAGTGACATTTGAGCGCATTGCAGCTGTGTGCAGATGGCCAAAAGAGAAGTGAGCTATACGCTTAGTGCCACTTCTCATAGGAAAGGCTCGGGCAGCTTATTATGCCATGGGCATGGAGGACGCCCTCAGTTATGACCAGGTGAAAGAAGCAATCCTGGCAACGCTTGAAATCGATGCATAAACCTTTCATTCAGGATGGGGAGACCCCCAAAGAGCAGCGGTCCCATCTGAAGGACCTTTATGAAAAGTGAATCAAGCCCAAGCATCACACTAAGGAAGAGATCAGGGAGATGATCGTCCTGGAGCAGTTCCTGAAGGTGCTCAACCCAGATCTGCAGACCTGCATTAAGGACCACACTTCCGGCAACATCAAAGGAGGCAACAGACCTGGAGGAGACTTTCATCGCTTCACGACGAACCACTATGGGGTACCAGTTTGGCAGGACACCGGGTTCCAGTTCTATTGCCAGCTCCAGTTCTCCAGCTAACTGTACGTCTAGTGGTAGTGATGGTTGTGGTTTTAAGGGCCCCAGTACAACTAACAACCCCAGATTTCCAAACACTAGCTTAAAATTAATCTGTCTCTAGTAATATATTCAGAATTGAGCCAAATATGAAAATCGTTAGTTATTTCCCCGCTCTCTCCTAATGATGTTTGATTCTGTTGAAGACGGCCAGTTATTTCAAAGCAGTCAATGCCTTTAGTTAAGCAGTTTCATTTGTTTAAATGCTCAAATATATGTTCTTGTGACTCTAGCATTTGACTGTGTTAATGTGATCTAAATCAACACTGAACTCATGCCAATGCATTTTCTGATTGCCAGGAAATTACGAAAATAAATAATAGTCAAATCATTGTATTGAATTGCCAAATGGGTTCAGCAAGTGAGGGTTGTTTACTGATCCCTGGTTGTTTACTACGATTGGGAAACTCTTCTCTGACTCTGCCATGTCAGCCAATCCCAGGCCTCTAACTCATTTTCCACCCCAAACTGGAAGACACCGTCACTTACTTGCAAGATCCTCTCAATTCCAGAGGAGTGCATACTACCGAGTGTGTCCTCTGGAACATGTGCAATTGATCTGAAACAACCCTTGTGGTGTCAGAGGTGGTTTCTGTGACCGCAGGTGGTTCTTGTAACCTCAAGGCCACAGAAGCTTGCAGCCATTGTCTGCAAACACAAATGTGCACGTCTCCGCCTCATGATAAACCTCTGAGGCGACACCAGGAAAGTGGATCCGTTGAACGATCAGGAAAAGCAGGAAGGTTGCGGTCTTTCCATGTCTTGCATCAAGACATTTATAGGCCTTGAAACCTTAGAGGAATGCCCTTGCTCTCTTACCCTTGTGTAAAACCACTTACCGAAGCAGTTAACCCGCTCTGCCTGTTCTGGACCCCATAGAAGGCAATGTACTGTCTCCACTGAAAAGTGCACTAAATAACACAGGACAGGTCTAATAAATATCATGGCAGGGAGAAGATATCCCTGGTGTGGCCTGACAGTGGTTCATATCTGCACTGGAGCAAACTTCCACTGCCACTTCAGTCGCTTACACAACGGCTGAGATAGGGGGCGCTGTTCACACGGGTAAATTGGACTCTAACTGCACTCCAATTTATAGACTCTGAGGTCACACGAAAACAACATAAAACATCAAATTCTACTCAGCTGGCTGGTCCTATTTAGTTCTTGTTCACACCAGGTGTGAACTTGGTGTAATGCTACAGATATCTTAGGAACAATTTGCTGGCAAGATAACATTCTTTTTAATGTTCATATTCTTCCATGTTTAATGCTCTGCTAATTTTTTCTTCTTGTGTTCTTTGTCATTTTATTGTTATTATTATTATTATTACTATTATTATTGAAAACCATACTATCTTCTGAATCATAATTCTTCCATGATGGATTTCGGTAGACCCTTATGAACTTAAACATTTGACTTTTGTCACATTTATGCATTCTCCATAAAGATGTTGAGGGCCCCTATTCATACAGTGGTCAGTAAATGTTGCAATATAAATTATTTACAATTAATAATGAGGCTAAGAAAAACAGTCAGAGACATACGCCAAACCCTAGGCTTCCCAAAATCAACAGTTTGGAAAGCAGCATTAAGAAGAAAGAGAGCACTGATGATCACTCAGTAATCACAAAGGACCTGGTGGCCACAGAAGACCTCTACAGTTGAAGAATTCTCACCATAATGACGAAAACCCCCTAACACTCTTTAGGAGGCAGGCATGGAAGTGTCAGTGGTTTCACGAACAGAACTACAGAGACTGCACTGCAAGATGCAAGCCACTTGTTAGCCACAGAAGCAGGATGGCCAGGTTACAGTTTGTGAGGAAGTAGCCTGCAGAGTTCTGGAAAAAGGTTTTATGGACAGAGAGAGACCAAGATTGACTGGTATGAATGTGATGGCAAGAGCCAAGTGTGGATGGATCCAAATAACCCCCTCCCCCCATGGTGGTGGGGGTGTTATGGTTTGGGCATAAATGGCTGCCAAAGGTACTGGCTCACTTGTCTTCATTAATGATATAACCACCGATAGCAGCAAAATGAATTCTGAAGGGTACAGAAGCGTCTGCTCAAGCAAATGCCTCCAAACTCATTGGATCGTGCGTCATCCTACAGCAAGACAATGATCTCAAAAACACTGCTAAAGAGAAACAAAGGGAATTTTCAAAACCAAAACTGGAAAATTCTCGACTGGCAGTTCATCACATCTGAATCCAACTGAATGTGCATTTCATAGGCTGAAGAAAAAACGTAAGGCAACTAACTCCCAAAACAAGCAGGTGCTGCAGCACAGGCCTGGCAGAGCATCAACACAGAAGATACTCAGCATCTGGTGATGTCTATGGGTCACAGACTCCAGGCATTCGTTGCGAAGGATACACAACAGAATACTAAACATGACTACTTCCACTGACATATATTTCCCTAACATTTATTGCAAGAAATAACAACTGATTAAAATTACGTAGTTGTTATACTTTGAATAGAATGCAAACTAAACATTTTTATACCCATAAATAAGTGAACAAATGAAAATAACATGTCTCTGCTTAGTAAGGGTTTAACAATATTCAAGGGAGTAACCAGATTTTTCTTCAAAAGATATGGGGCGAGTAACTGAATAAATAACAGTCAAACTGTTTGTAGAGAAGAGTACCTTTTCACCTCATTTGCCCTCAATCATTTCAAATACTAAAAGACTATAAAATCATCATAATCTGATATTTTTCCATTTGCAAAAGAACTTACTTTTATTTAATCTGCTTCGCTGTATGTTCATCTCTTGATTATATCTATGTTGTACCATAAGTACCATAGTCCATGGAGATAGATAACAAAGCGGGGCATTCTGGGTAAAGAGAAGTCATCTTTAATATTTCAGATTTCTCTGTTTTTACAGAGTTGACCTTTAAAGGAACATACATTTTTCATGGTTCTTGTGGGGGGGGGGGATTTGACACTACACAAAGTCAGAGAAATGGGATTGCTCATGAAAATGAAAATGAAAAAAAAAAAATCCACTTGCAAAGATACTCCCCTGACAGTCATGTGTGGAGGACTGAGATTTTGGCTTTGGCATGGTGTGGATGGAAATTTTTTAAAATACACTGGAGGAAATTAGAAGCCATTATTTCATGGCATTTAGAAGCCAGAATTCAATGTGTGTCTTAAGGAAAGCTCCATGCTTTAGGTTAGCTTGGTTAACTATGTCGTGTTATGTTAGTTTGGCTATCTTTATACTTACATATTGTAAATGTGCTTTTTTGTGCCTTTTGCTGATATCACACTCTTGTATTACTGAGACTAACACTGATGCTCTGCATTACTGTAAGTCTCTCTAGATAAGAGGGTCTGCTATGTCATTATAATGTAACATAATGCTCTACTTAGATTTTATAAATGAGAACAGTCAGTTATCACTTCAGATATTTCTGGCTATTATTCACAGCTATTTTTCTGTTGTTGATGCTCTGAAAGGGTACAATTATCCAAAAGTATATTGGATTGGCACAATCACAAACTAACAACAAACAACAGGGGGACATGCCAACAAGCTCTGAAAACAAGTGACTCCATTAGAAAGAATCCACAAAGAACTCAACATGAGTCTAAACCTCTTGACCACAGACTTGAAAGAATATTGGGACAACTACTCCCAGTCGGTGAGATAAGGTGAGGCTTTTCCAGTACTGAAATTCTATGCTCTAGTGGTATATACTCCTGCTAAGTTGTTTGCAATTGCACCACAAGTCAAATATCAACCAACAATCAGCCAGTAATTTTTAAAAAATCGCTCAATGTTAATAACTCAGGTGTCTAGTACAGAAAATTCAGCTGGCTGGTTCTACTGCAACCGTCTGGCCGATGTCAAGAGTTCACCTGATGCAGAATCTAGCTGGTTTTACAAACAACCAAGACCAGATGGGGCATTCTGGCTCAAGCAGGTGGTATAGGTATGCATCGCATAAGCCTTCATCAAGTTATGTTTACAGCAATCCATTCCCATTGGGCAGTTCCCCCATTTCAGAACATCAGCAATTACACATGCCATGAAGCTGAGGCAGGGTCAGGAAATGAAATCCCACATTTCTCTGATGTAAAAAGCCTACTTAATAAAATAATGCAATACACACTTCTCTGATCTTAATGGCAGTCAACTAACATAATAAAATACACACCTCTCTGATGTTAAAAGCAAACAAGTACGATAAATAAAACCCACACTTATTGGATGTTAAAAGGAAACAAATGCTGCTGTGCGGCTCTGTTTTCATGCAGTCCGTGCCAGGTTTGTGGTTACACCTGAAGATATTTAAAATTGCTGAGCCACTGCGTCTAAAAATTCATCTCACAAGGGGACTGGGACTGAGGAACAAGCAGTAGGCGTGACAAACATCTGTGAACAAATCAATTTACAATGAATTAATTTTTTGACAGTGGAAATTGTTTTACACACGCATCAACTGTTATTGTGCAGTCCTCGCATTTTATTAAAGAAAAACACAGAGTCAACATAAGCTCGGTGACATTCTCGGAAAAGGGAACACTGAAGACTGCTGCTAACAGGAACTGTGAGCCAACAGAAGAGCAACCGAGGCTTCTGGTTGATCTGTTTCTTGTTTGAACTTGGATTAAAATTTCAATTAAATCTGTATCTTAATGAAAATATGTTGCAATTGCAGATTGAAATCTGTTTGATAATATGAACATTCTTCTCTTCAGTTATTTACAATTAAAGTGTCTGATTAGCTCCAGTTGATCAAATACATTAGATATTCATGGGTGAAAGCACGCACATACACACACGCTTGTAGTGTGTTGGAACCTTTTCAGCCTCAGAAACAGAGTTCTCAGTAAATTATGATGTGAGAGGTAGGGAACCTTACCTTTAGGTCTTGTGGAGTGTGGGTGGTGAGAAATTAGCTATGAAGCAGACTGGTTTAGAAAAAAACAAGGCTTCTTTGATCTATTACCATACTTTAAATAAGGATTTGTCTCAGGAGGCTGAAAAATGTCAATACAAAGTATTTAAGCTCATTACAAAGCAAAAAAAAATTATAAATAAAAAATAAACAAGGCCTTGTTTCCCCCTGTCACCTGTCATTCTCTTTTCCAATAATATTTCTAGAGTCCTCCTGGAAAAACACTTTCCTTTCTCAGTCTGCTCAAAATCCGTCCAATTCATGCCAGCTCGACTGTCTCCCAGGCTTTGTAGTTCAAAACTGGGTGACCATGATGGCCTGTAGTCCCTGCTACTGGGTTGGAATGCCCCCCCCCCCCCCATCTATGGGTACATTCCAATCGCTTATTTTGTACCTTCTTGCTTCCTTTCCTTGAGTCCTTTCCTAGCTCCTATCTCCACCCATTGGAGGACTCAAGGAACGGAAGCGAGGGCGGAGGAATCAAGGAAACGTGTATCAGGCAAATGGAATGTCCTTGCTCTTCCAAGTGTCAGTTTGAAGCCACATCAATTACAGGTGTGGCAGATGGGGAGAGGTGGAATCACCAATCATTTATTTGTCACACATTCTAAAAAAAATACTTACGCAAAGGATGCACTTGTGTAACCTTGCTCAAGCATTCTTTGAGAGCCTCCTAGCTCCTTCCTCCTTGTAGGAGACCTTGCCGAAACAAATCATTTTAAACGGAGGATAAACTATGGAGGATAATAAGTTCATAAAAGGGTACTAACGTCATAAGGTCTGAGATCTATAGAATAATTGGTGTATTTTCAGTGTATTTTTTATTGCCTTATAAAAGAAAAAGAAGATCTGGAAAAAAGTTGTGTAATTTTAACTAAGAAATATATCCTTGAGCACGATAACTTATTTACATGGGGGCGTGCATTTAAAAAATCTTGCTTGCTGTATTTCTAAGCTGCAGCCAATCTGGAAATAGGTTCTCTGTTTATAGCGAACCTAAACACGAAAACAACTTATCAGGTTGAAAAACCTTGGACCTTATGATGTTAGTACTCTCTTTTGTCGACCCCGTTATCCTCCATAGTTAGTCTGTGTTTTAAAACAATTAATTTCGGCGAGGTCGCAAAAATGAATGGGATGAATGGGAACGGGAGAACCGAGAGAGACTGTGCTGCTGTTAGCAGAAAACAGGGACATCACACAGCATTCACGCTACGCAAATATGATGAGGTAAGCTCCACAAAATGACTTGTGTTGTAACAAAGTGAAATATCCCTTTAAAGGGTTAGAATGTCTTTAAAGATGGTGGACCTCCATTGATTTCTTGGTCAGGCAAGGACAGAAGAGACAAGGACGAATAAAATAAACAATTGGAATGAGCCCTATGACTCTGCCTCAGGTGACATCAATTATTATTAGAGGAAAAAGAGCAGGTCAAATAAGTCTTCATTTATCATATTCTATATTACAATCTAAGTTTATGATATCAACAAGCTATTTGTTAACATCTGCACTTAACTTAAGTCAAATTATATGGAAGCAAAACAAAATATACATACCCAGTAAGTCCTCATTTTTGTGTTGTGAATGCTGAATTAACTGGGAAAATTCTGACAAAATAATAATAATAAACATATAAACACCTAGATGTTCATCTCCCACAAGGCTTTCTGTGATATGTATGTATTTCTCACCTTACAGTCTATCCACATAAGAACTGAACTCCATTATGCTTTTGAAGGGGTCACTGGTTGGACAAGGTACACCACCGGTCAAAAGTTTTAGTAAACTGTGTAACTGCTTTAGGTATGCACCAGTGTACACTACCTATTGAACAGGGAGCACCATACATCTCCCCTACTAAGCAGGCAAAATACCAAAAACCTCCCAACACTTAAATGCAAGTTGAAACAACAGGTGGAAGCTGGGGTGGTGGAGGGTGAGTATAATTCTGTGAGCTGCAGCAAGCGTAGCATGCAAAGAGTGCACTGGAGTGGCCTGACCATCAGTTTAAAACAAAGCGCTCCATTAGTGATGTGTGTATATTATTGGTTGAGTATGAGAACATGTAGCGATGTGTGTATTTAATTGGTTGCATATGAGGACGTGGTTGCTGAGGCCAACCAATGGTCAGCAGCTGGAGCAGGAGTTTCCCAAACGAACTTGCTCTGCACATTGCATGAACATATGCTCAGCAGCTATTACTGCAAAAAGGGCAATTTTGATTAATCTTTCTTTTTTTAGTTTCTGATTGCTTGAAAATGATAAGTGTGCTAAACCATTTCACCAGTAGTGTATATTCAATTACACATACTGTCTATACTTTGTGCTTTTTGGAAAAGTGTTCAACAATGCTGAGTACTGGTGTTATTTTTGTAAATACAATTCTTCTGGCAGAAAGTGACTGCCACTGGCTGTTTTTTTCAAACTCAATATTGATGATAAAGTTTCAATCTATCCCTGTGCTTGTATCAGCTTGAAACAGAAAGTTGGGTCATAGGTTGGACCACAGCAGAGAAAGACCAGAGGATCTCCTTACTAACTAGATAGTCAATCCATATCGTTTATTGAACGTCTATTTATGGGTAGTCAACAAGCAGTGTAATGAATGACAATATTGGTGGCAATGGATAGCTTGTCCTTGGACATGCTTCTTCTGTGTACATTCACAGTCCGTAACATAGCACCAGAAGCTCCGGTTACAAACTGGAGCCAGAGAGTAAGGCAGTACAGAGGACAGAAGGAACACAACAATTGATTGACTTGTTATTGTAAACAAGACCAGATAAAAGCCTAGTATATGGCTGGACCTCTCCAGCTGACCAATGGTGTAACTTCATAACTCAGCCGATCAATGGTGTAACTTCATCACTCACTCAGTCAGTCACAGACATTCACGTTTGTAGGGCTGGCCAACAACAGTTGCAGTCCAACCAAAAATCAGTGGTAAGCTGAGGTCCAAAGTCCCCAAGCAATTAGACTGAAATGGAATGAGGCAGTACAATAGGCAAGAGGTGATACGTTAGATGAGATTAAAACACATAGCCTATAATGCAAGGCGAATGTTAGTGAATGAGAATTGCTACTATTATACTCACTGTTTATAACCTGCAAAAAAACCCTGTTGCTGTTGGGATGCTCCTCTAAGACTAACAGATTGACAGAATGGCATTTGTCATGGTCCTGTTTTCCTGTCTGTGTTTCCCTTGTTGGGCCGCCAGATGGCGGCACTTCTGTTTTGTGTCCTGCTCCCCCCCTGTTAATTGTATGATTGTTTTCAATTGTCTCGTTATTCCATCATTGTTCCCACCAGTGTCTTGTTATCCCCTCCTTCTGGTTTGATTGTTTTTTGAGTTCACCTGTGTCTTGTTACCCCCTGTCTATTTAAGTTCTTTGTCCCCTTGACTCAGGTGCTGGTTCCTTGTGTTTTGTTCCTGACTTGTGTTTGTTTCCTACCCGTGTTTGCTTCCGACTTGTGCTTGTTCCTGACCTGTATGTATCTTCTGGTGTTTCTTTTATGTGTTTGCCTGTGTGTTCCACCTGCCTGTACCCTGCCTGCCTGCCTGTGTTCTGTTCTGGTTTTTTTGTTCTTAAGAATGTTTTGAGTTTGTTGTTTTGCCCTTTGTGGCCTTGCCTGTTCCCTGTTTGTGTTTGCCTTTTTTGTTGTTGTAGTAAAGTCCTTGTTCGTATCTATCCTTTTGAGTTTCGTGTTTTTTTCCCCCCTCTGCTTTTGGGTCCGTACCCCCCACGAGCCCTGACAGGCATTACATGTGACAAATTCTTAAAACATGGGGGGTGGGGAAACTCAAGTGGACATACTAGTGAAATAGATTGATTTTGCCTCAAATTGTGTCCCCTGTTGTGAGTGGAGCCCCCTTGCCCCCCCTACCTCCCCGTCCCCCATCCAGCCATCCTTTCTACCCCTCCCAGGGGTCCGAGTGGATGGCACTGAGGCACCAGGTAACAGAAAGGTGCGCTGATTAAAAGCATATCAGGCTGGACTGTCTCAAGAGGGCGGGAAAGCCGAAGGTCACCTTTCCAACGGCAGCTCCTTCACGAAGAGTCCAATTGATTCAGCTGATTAAATTCCTTTTGCTTTCACTTCCAGGGCTGGAATACTGATACTCCTGCTTCCGATGAGCTCTGCAGTCCCCAATGCAGCCTGCTGGAAGAGCAAAACTGCCCCTCCTCCTCCACAACCAATTAAACATGTAATTTCATAATTGCTCAGTGAGGTGCCAAACATGAAAAAGGGGAAAAATTAAAGGGGCGGTGTCAAATGGTGGTTGTGCGAGAGAAGACAAACACAGAGCCTCATGTGGAGTTCAGCAGCAGGGGACTGTGCCATCCTTTCTCCTTGTGCTCTCCGGAGTAAAAAACATCAATTAAAAAAACATGAAAAGCCAGTGTTCTTATGGTTATTGTGATAAAAATATTATCCTGTCATGTTAGGATATGTGGTTCTGCGCACCTTTTCCTTCACTGTTTTTTGGCACTCTGCAGTAGTGTGATAAACTCCAACACAAACCTGTTTGTTTTCATTTGATTGCAAGGCTAAGGGAAACCAAAGAACCCAATTTGCAACTTGTGCATGTAAATGCTGCTTTGACACTATCAAAGTCTCCAGTTCTGGCAACATTGCAGTGCCCTCAGGGTAGCTACTCTCTCAGCAGATGTTGACAGGATTGCTTATCGAGATTGGATGCACAGCTGCCAATGCCAGTATCAGCAATCTTTTAATAAGAACGCAATGCAAAGAAAAGCATAATTTCATGTTCAGTGGTCATTACGGGAGTGCTGCGTTCATACTAAATGCTACAGCGTTCTTTTCCCTTGTCAAATGCTAGCAACGTTTTCCGTTGTTTTGAAATTTACACAATGTCACAAGCTAAGCAGTCACTCAAAGTAATGAAAATGTGTAAGAACAGGAGGGAAACTGAAGGCTTAAATTGAAGGATAAAGGGTCACAGTGGTTAGATGAATGCCCTCTCATGTTTTCTGAACGGGGCTCATTATTTTCAGTGCCCATACAGTAATGCCCATTGTAATCACAGTGAAGGAAACAATATATCTCTGCTGACATGAAAATGGAATGGTTGTACACCCCCTCAGATAGGTCAATACCCTTTTAAAATGTGAAACACCATGCCCATTAAAAACACCATGCCCATTTTATACGTTATGCTCATTTTAAATGCACACCCATTTTAAACGTCATGCCTGGGAGGTGTGGAAAACGCATCATGAAGACATAACCCTTTAAAGAGTAATTACACTCTAGATCACTTTTTTTTTTGCTTTAAACTTGTTCGTATGCCTACTTTATAATAAAACATCAATGCTACAAATGCAATCAATGTTGTTCTTTCAACATTTCTGAAATATCATTTGGCAGAAAAAACTGGTTGAAAAGCATCTTGGTACTGCCCTCTAACATTTGAAATTTTCTTTCTGCAGTCTACACTGGCCCCACCAAACTATGATGTTAGAGTACCTTTTTGAAGGTAGTACTATGTCATATAAATGTAATTCTAAATATATAGTGGAAAAATTGTTGCAGCCCACAAATGCTTCTGTATACTTTGATATGATGGGATGCTGCCAGCATCTGATTGGTCAGACCAGTGGTAACCAATACCATTCCTGGAGATCCACCGTTCTGTATGTTTTCACTCCAACCCCAACAAAGCACACCTCATTCAACAGCTACAGGTCTTGTGGAGCTGCTAATTAGTACAGTCAAGTGTGGCAAATTAGGATTGAAATGAAAACCGACAGGATGGTAGATTTCCAGGAACATGGTTGGTTACCACTAGGTTAGACGCACTGGAGTCCTTGGTTACAGCCCAACATTTTAAAACTGGAGCAGCATGGCAGCCTCTTCATCTACCACTGAAACATTCAACTAAAACACGTTTCTGCAAACGGTTGAGGTGAGAAATAAGCAATGTAATTGCTGAATCTTGATCTGCAACTTCTAGTTTGAGTTTGATTTGAGTTTCACAAGCTAGCCTCAGCTGCACTGTATGAATGCATTTGCATAGAGAATACTTTATGCAAACCAGATGACACACCTACTCCAGCCACCCCTTTTTTTCAAAACTGTGGGTTGGCCAGAGGCAGGCTGGAATTAATCTTTTAGATCACAAATATGTGATGAGAATATTCTTAACTGAACATTCTAATGCTGATGTAACAATCACTACAGGTAACTGAAAGCAATGGAGTTCTAGAACACTGACTTAAAAAAAATCCCAAAAACCCACTCTTCAAATGCAACATCTACAATGCCATCACTCAATCAGTACAGTACAACTCCATAATCCCCCATTCCCAACCCTTCAAAGGGAATCCCACTTCACCAGGCCCTCACTTTCTGTCTGGTTAGCAATGAGTGTTGATTCAACTCAGAGTTTCCATGACTCCAGCACAAATAACATATACATTGTAATTCATAACCACCATGAAGTGATTTGAGTATGGTATACTCAAAAAACTGCCACTGACAGGACAGTTTGAATCTGACAAGTTCCATTTACTCAAATATAATCCATTTATTCAAAAGCTTAATTTAAGTAATGACTGTTCGACTCATAAAAGTACTGCCCATATTTACAAGGGATGGGTATTTGGATGATTTTTTCAATGCTCGATTTCCACAGGGAGAATTTTGACAGAGTATTCGAGGGCTTGTTTGCTCCCAGGGGGATTCTGTGATTATTGATATTTTTTTGCAGTTCTGTTGCATTCCCTGCACTGTAAAACCCAACTGCCAATCTCACAGAATCAAAAGTCAGAATATTTTATTTGAAAAGAGTTGTTTTTACCCAGTCTTCAATAGATGTTTCCACAACTGAATTTAAATAGACATGACCTGTTGAACTGCATTAATTGTCAACACAATCTAATTGTGTTGCAGCAACTTAATTCAAATTGTGAGTTGGACCATGTTTTAAATCTATCAATTCAATTGAATTGCCTTACAGCAACTAAATCATGTAGCCTAATTTTTTTAAAAGGATCAACTATTTTAGAGGAACTTAATTCAAATATCAAATTGGAATGTTTTTTTTTTAGAATGTGTTGCAGCATCCTCTCGCTGAACACATGAACATTGCCTTTGGAAAAGCCATGGTTCAGAAAAATGGTGTGGTGTGTAATTAATTGCTTAAAGCACTGTCAAAAAGTGCAGGTGAATTGCCAAGCACCTAAACTGAAAGTTCCACACAGTCAGTCACTGTCACCCATATAATGTTCCCTAGTAAGGTGGATAGGCCAAACCTTGCATTACATTCTTATGAATTTCGAAAGTGAATGTTTATTATTATTATATACTAGGCTGTCTTTTGCAGAGCAACATAGTGTTAGTCAATGTAATATATATTTTTTTGTGAACTTAATGAAGCACCTTATATTTTTTTGTGGAACTGAACCAGAACTTACAGCTCACCCCACAATTTTTATGCCAGCTATTTCACAAGGCGGCTGCAGGAGATCGAACTGCGATCCACCTCCCTGTGAAAGGTACTATTATTATTTTTTTAAATTGTTTAGCTAATAATTTTAGCTAAGTTTGAAAATCTTGATGACAATGTTGGACAGTTAGCAATAGAACTCAAACTTGTAACAGTCAAGTGATGGTTAATGGTGGTTTGCTAGCTTAATAACCTTGTAGGAAAAAGTTGTAGGAGCTTAGCTTCTGCCACCCTGTCACAGCCATTGCTTTATATCTAGCAATGCAAAAGTGCTAAACTGTATACATTCATCAGACTGTCAAAATTCACAAAAGGATTACCGTTATCCCTAACCATTTCTTAAAGGGTTACTTTGCATTTTTGCATGCAGGTCCGCTGCGTTACTCATCACAAATTATGTGATAAACTTTGCCCCCCAAAATATCTCGCTCTGCCTCCCAATCACACCAGTTTATATCTGGGACTGCCTACGATGTAGGCGTGTAGCATGTATGTATGTGTGCATACTTCTCATTGTCTACATTTATATGCACTGCATATCAGTTTCTCATTAACATTAACATCAAACACATTATAAAAAGAAATGATATAGAAGAAAAAACCTTTTTCATGTACAAAAATGCCAAGTTACTCACTCATACAACACACTATAAGTTACAATAAACAATAATGACTATCTTAGCTAACACAAATGAAACATGCTGTATTACAAAGCAATGCTGCTACCCAGTGCTTCCTAAATTCTTTCAGGTAACTTGGCCCTGTGTTTTTTTCTCGTGTTTTAATTCGGCATTAAAACACAATTTTTTAAAAACGAAGCTGAAATCGATCAGATTTATGGCTTCTAAATATGACATCATCTCACAAACTAATAGCTCATGGTTAGTCTACCTTTTACGGTTATTAATATATAATGTCAGACAAATCAAATTCCCTATGGAAAATATGAATGGTATTTCTAGTGAATCCTAATTAGTATTTATAGGCTATTTTTAGCTTCATGCTAATTTGACTGATGTAGCTATTGGTAAATGGACTGCATTTATAAAGCGCTTTTATCCAAAGCGCTTTACAATTGATGCCTCTTATTCGCCAGAGCAGTTAGGGGTTAGGTGTCTTGCTCAAGGACACTTCGACACACCCAGGGCGGGGTTTGAACCGGCAACCCTCCGACTGCCAGACAACCGCTCTTACCTCCTGAGCTATGTCGCCCCATGGGGCTATTACTACCACGTCCAGCTACAGAGAAAAAAAAAATCGCTCTTTCTCACATGTAATGTTCTATAAAAATGGCAAAAGAAAATAAAATGATTAGCAAAATATTTTAGGTACAGTGCAATTCGGTACCACCACTAGGGGGCCCAAGTGAACGAGTTAATGCAAGTAATCAGTGATCTAACTGATGAGTGCTGTGTGGTATGTCTTGTCTTTTATACAGATATCAATCCCAGAGGCAATGGAAGAGTGCTCAGGTCAACCTCTGAAATTAAGAGTCCTCATGGATAACAAGGATATACAAAGAATCACCTTGCCCTCTGTTATGTCCCCGAGAAAATCCAGGGGATGAGGGGAGTAACAATAAAAATTAACCCAGGGAAAAAGAGTCACGGAAAACGGAAGTGTACGACCAGATTGAGAATTTATTTACAATTTAAATAAATGCTTACAAAAGACCACAAAACAACAACTGAAATCTACTTTACTCTACTAAGTAAATGAAATAAATCCGGTCTAGTTTGGATGCTAATAGACACCCTCCCTCCAATAGGGAGCTCGACCCCGGTACACCACAACTCGAGTATAGATAGGTTCTACAACCAACACGCAGGCTGAAAGCTGCCAAATGGGCCACTGGCCCCGCGTGCACATTTCCCCAGGTCTTTAACCACCAGGCCCTGATGAGTGAGCGAACACCGGTGTGCTTAATAACTTGCTGTAGCTGTAAGGAGGGGGAAAGGGCGGCACCTGGAGAGAGACACAGGAGGAAACAGAAAAGCACAACACTACAGCCGTAACACCCTCATGTCCTGATACAGTCGAGGAATTGATTTCTCCACTGAAAGTTCAGATAAAGCTTCTATTTGACTTCTGTCTCCATTTTGAAGACCCCGATTTCAATCACCAGCTATGCAACCTCACTTCTATTGAAGATTTGCCAGATAAAGCAACTGTGAAAATTGTGAAACCTCTGGAATCTGACCTCAGCTGTACAGGACGAAGCTCTGCAGCAGCATCAGATACAGATCTGCTTGACGTGTCCTCCCCAGAGTGCCTGAGCAGATGGCCAGACGTGGTTGTCACCCCAGCTTTTTCACATGAAGCGATATTTGCACAAAGAGAGGGACACACTGCATTTATTATGCATGGGGAATCTCTGAAATTGTCAAGAGACCAGAAACATGACATACTGGAGAAAAGACCTTAAGCCATCTATGGATTCAAAGCCTACCCCAGTGACAAGGAACTTTCCATGGCAATGCGGGCCCTTGAAGATCAACATTGGTGTTTAAGAGAGACTGAGTCTGCTACAGGGTTCGATGGCTCTTCAGGAAGAAACGAGACAAGACCGGAAGTGTTAGAAAACAATTATCCAGTATCCTGACCACTTATGATCAAGAGGTTGGTATAGTTCGCTGGATGCTTATCCTGTAAATGAACATTCATAACTTTTATATTTCTACATAAATTTCTTTATAGATGTGCCTCAGAAGGCCTATAAATGAAAAGAGGGGTGACGTGAGGTTTTGTGTCTCTAATTCCTTATAATGTTGTCGAACAGTAGTTGTTGATTGGTGCCAACAGACATGGTCTGATACTTGTAAAATGACGCTACTTTACTTGATGGGCATTTCAAATCATCTAAATCTGAGACAATATGTCCAGAAGTGTGTTGAAATGACAGACTTACCCTGGTGAAGTTTTAATGGCCTGGATCGGGGACACCCATTTGCATCGCAGCGTCCTCCTGAGAGGCCTTCCAGTCTACCTTTGTTATGCGACCACTGGTGTTTTTAAAACTTGCAAGGTAGTGTTCTATATCTATTTTTTCTTTAATTTCATGACTTCTGTTAAAATGTCCGCAATCTGTTTCTGAGAATGCAACTAAAAAAAAGCGTGTCTATTTTATGTATTCATTTATTTTATTACTTAAGGAGGAAGACTGAGACAGCCCTCACGTCTAGACTGCTCCAGTTGCTATCCTCTCAGTAGCAAACTGAGATGTGGCAGAATGTGTGCATCTCAGACCACAGCATGTGTTCCTTATCCTGGAAGATAAAATGGTTCTTTCAGACCTCAAATCTTGGCCAGAAGCTTTGTCACTTTGTTTTGGTTCATTGTATCCTCTGCACCTAAGCCACCCAAAAGGGATGCTGAACACATTTGAATTTATTCAGAAGGTGTTTTTGAAGCTAGTGAAGATGATGTAAGACTGAAGCCCAAATTGCAAGCCTAAAAATGAATTGTCTTAATTTGTTGGGGAGTCTGGGTTGTCATGTCATGTTAAGTTAAGAATATTGTGTGTGTGTTTTTTTTTCTTTTTTTTGCATGTTTTGATGGCAGTGCAGGTGGAACATTTAAAGCATACAAACCTACTTTGATTTATGTTTTTTTAGGGCTTTCAAAAGATTAAACAAATTAAGAGTTAATTGCAGGAAGTGGACAGCTTGATTCACTACTCAAATTGCAGATGGTTGAAATAATTCTAGCCATAAATTTTCTTTTCAGCACTGACATGCTGCCTGGAAATATTTCTTGTGTTTTACAACCCGGCTCATTAACGACTTAAAAAAAAATATTAACGGTGTTATGCGTTTTGGGAAGGGAGTCGGTGTTGTTGTCATTTTCACGTGAATGTACAGAATATTTTTTATTGCAGTGTGTGTGCGCGTGTGCACATATACACACGTATGTATGTACATATATAATATGGCACGTTTGCCTGTTTTGCTGAAATTAACAGTGTGAAGCATTTTATTTTAATCACAGAAGTTTATGTGTTTGACAGATCTATGATGTCTTTAATCTCTATGAAAATGATCTGCCTGTAAAACTCTTCTGAGTTTGATGTGAAAATATTAAAGATTGGCTAGCATTCTGTAAATAAAATTCAATCAAAGAAACCTTGAACCTGATTTTTTGCATGATATGCAGCATTATTCCTGTATGAGGCTATAATTGAATTGCTATGTGGTAAATTGTGATTTGTTAGTGTAAAGGTTAATTTGAACTCATGTTAGTGATTTTTGAATTGCTTTAAAGGGATACTATGTAGGATTTGTAGACTCTGTGTTTGTAAACCTCACTCGCACCTCCGTGGAGGACACACCCTTGAGCGCTACAGGCAAAATATCAAGCAAAGAGGTGAGGTGGTCAGAGACTAGCATTTTTAGCAACATGAATGAGTCCATATAGATGGTAACTAATTATGCAGTGTTATAATGATCTTTACACTGAGTGCACCCCTTAACGTGTGGGAACACCGTACGGTAACTATTCTGTAGTGCTGCTGCAGCTATTTTGTGTTTTTCCATGTTTGGTATTTAGCTATACTAGGCCCAGTTTCATGAAGCAGGATTACTGAGTTAGTTGGATAACTGCACTGAGTAAACCTTGGAACCCCCCCAAATCGGGAACATGGGTTTCAAAAAAAGCTGGTCTAGGTTTTCCAGTCAGTTATCCAGCTTCCTGAAATACCCCCCTGGACATTTAATTATATTTGGGATGTACACACAGAATAGCGTGTGGAATAAGTAACATTTGTGGGCCATAGGTCTATCATTGCTAACTAATATACTTGTAAAGTGAATGCCTTTTTCATGAAGTGGCCTTTTCAAAGTTGTTAGCAACTTTGTTTGCTTTGTTAGTGAAGTTGGCTACACATAACGTTAGCTAGATAGCGTGCATGCTGTATCAAATTAATTTCTGCTGATTTATATAAATGCAAGTGAATTACCAAGCTATCTAAGTAGCAACTATAAACAGTAACAGCAGTTCCCATAGAGGGGGAAGACATCTTGATAGAAGAACAGAATGTGATGCAAAAGCTACCCAACCTCGGGCATCTACTTGCGTAAGTTAACTAGCTAAAAGTAATGTTACTTACAGGTGCAACAGACAACTGGCAAAGTCCGCGTCATCCTCTTGGCGAACTTCACCTGACGGCACCGAAGAAAAGTGATTCCAAGGTTGACTCTAGTTTTTGAATGAGCCCTGGCTTCTTAGCATCTCATAGCATCTGCCATTGCAGCAAACTAGCAACCAACACTGGAATCTGATCCCAAACCACAGGCTCTGTAGCCACGCCCACCCCACCCCACACACATTTTAGAATAACAAATACAAATACGGGTGCACAAAAGGTGCTAAAGTGTGTAAAATAGATATGCCTTAGCATAGTTATGATATGATGTATGCCTTTAAAAGTAGATCTTAAATTTTGATTTGCTGTAATTTAGTAATTTCAAGGCAATTGTTTTCCTATAACTATCTGAGTTTTAATTTTTCTTTGAGTTTTTTCAACTCACTCTGACTACGTTTTATTTGAGTCAAGAAATGTTTTAAAAATTGTGTTGAATACACATCAACTGTTTGTGTTCCAGCAATGGTTCATTTGAGTATACTAACACTAAAGTATTAAGTAAATACAGTTAACAAAACCCATAGTTGGATGTATCAAGACACTTTCAAAGGACTTGCGAGCGACATTGCTCAGCCTTTCTTAAAATTAATGTTCTCTTGATGCATTAGTCCCAAGCAAAATTAAATAGATTCTCAAGACATTGTCAACATTCTGTAGAACGTGCTGTGACGTTTATTTTCCTTATGAGCTGTAAAATGAAGGCTACTATTGTAACCGCAGTCATATGAACTAATAGGATCACTCCATTACAATATGCTTCGACCCAGCAGGATACACACCAAGCTAGGATTTCTCGATTAGTCCCTTGTACGGGTAGTGCTACCGCTGCGGCCAGCCTCCTTAAATAGCTGTGGTAGCACAACTGCTTCCTCAAGTCCTTTCGAGGCACCTTAGATCACCAGAAAAATTGGAGATTCACATACCTGTGGCTATGATAGTAACCACTATGATAGTAACCATTGTTATGTTTCAGTATATTTGATCACTCCATTATGGTATCACAACACTAGATCACATGCCTATATCACAATCAGTGATATAGGCATGAGCCAGTTGAGAAAACCCTATGCCATAGGGAGAGTATAGGGTTTACTTCTGGGTGGTAACTGCTGGTATGATTCCTCCGTTCTCTGAGTAGTGGGAGCAACCCCCAGCACAGCTGAGTCCACTTCATTGGCAGGTGCAATGTTAAAATGATCATGGTATAGGCAGGGATGGTATAGATGCAAGATGATGCCCAACTGTCACAGCACAAATGTTAGTGAGGGTGACACTTCTAATCATTTCCCAAGATTCCAACACCTCTTGTAGAATGTGCTATTACAGCAGATGGCAATAGGTACTCTCATAGCTGATCTGTATTCTGTAACAATGGTGTCCACAATCCAATCTGAGAGCCTTTGTTTGGACAACTGTTGACAAAAAACCCCTCCCCATTGCTAACAAAAATCAGATCAGTCTTACGGACTGCTTATGTGCTGGTGACATAAGTGCTTAATGCTCTGACTGGGCACAGAACATTAGGAGAGCCACCTGCTGGGGGGTCAGGACTTAATAGCCAGTAAACATTCAACTTTCATAGGAAGGTGTTTGAGTGACACTGAACGCAAACGATCAAAGGGGGGTCTAGAATGAATTACTAGAACAATATGAAGATCCCAGCTGGGAGCTGAGGTAGCTTTTGCTAGACAAAAAATCTCACACCCTTCATGAACTTGGAGATCAGTGGGTGATGACCTAATAGTCCCTTTGCACCCTCGTCATGGCATACTAAGATGGTGGCCAAGTATACATTCACTGTGGAAGCTGCCAGACCCCTATGACGAAAAAGCTGCAAGAACTGCAAGACCATCTGTGTTACACAGGAATCAGGATGGTGTTGTGGTCTCTACACTAAGAGCAAAAAATGTGCCCTTGCATCTAATAGTACATATTCGTGGAGGGAGCTCTGGCATTGCAATGTCCTAACCACATCCTCTAAGTCCTAAGCTGTTCCACCTGCATCTCTCAAAGGTCAGGCCCATAGCTGGACGTTGAGGTAGGTCTGGGTGCCAGAGAGCCCCTTGAGCCTGAGAGAGTAGGCCCGGCCGCACTGGGAGTCCCATGGAGTCCCAAAAGGAGGGACAGTAGAATAATTAAATTGGGGCTATCTAGATTAAATGGTGGATCCTCGTGTGAGCCCATTATTCCTTTATTTTAAAAATGACAAGAACTGTAGTTCACAGAAGTCTGCCTCTAATCAGTAGCTGAATGAAAACAGACTGTTTACTGTGCAAAATATCTGAATGGATCAGCATTATGTAAAACCTATGTTTTCCGTAATACAATATAATCACGTTTGTATTGTTGGAAAGCCGATGTCATGGGGAACAAGTTGGGATCTCAGCTACAAAGGTTAACCCAGTGTGATATGCTTACAGATTATGGTGCAAGCAGGATTCATTGTTGTACTGTTTTGTCATGATTGTGTCTTTATTCGATGACTTTGGTTTTTCCTTGTGTATAAGGAGAGAACTGCAATGGTTCTGGAGACTTGTCAACACTGTCTCCTACGCATCATGTGTATACCACTCACATTTTGCACCATTGTATATTATCTTTTACTGTACTACTGTACTACTATTACTGTACAATAAATGGCATTCATTTAAACCTGGCATTCCTCATTGATTCTTAGCACGGCACACCTAGCAGTTTAAGGTCCTAACATACACATAGAACTCAGGATACCTGCACTCCATAGTCACTTGCTTATACACCAGTGTCGTAACATGTTACACAGTTGTATTTATGCAGGCTACACAAGCCGAAGACATGGCTGCATCTACCAAGTTAGATAGCAACAGCAGTCTCCTCCATCTATGCATAGCTGTTGGCACACAGGAAAGGTTAAAACACTATTTTGGAATCAGATAATCAAGATAACATTAAATTAATACCATTCCATTTGCCCCAGGTAAGTCTACACGTCTTTCTTCCCTACTCAGACACTTCTGCTGTTGGTTTGTTGAGGGGTTTCTTATAGTTGGTGACCTTGACATGTTGTTTGGTGTATCTGAGGGGTTACTTACAGAACAAGAAAGAGAAATAATAACAGGTATTTGTTGAAATTTAACAAGATTCAAGATCAAAGATCTAAAATTTCCCAGTATTACAAAGGAATTAAGTTTCAATATTTTTTGCAATTCATTCCAGGTATGACAGGCACAGAATTTAAAAGCAGTTTTTCCAAGTTCCATGGTAACTCAATGTACATGGAGCATTAGGCAGTAATGAGAACATGTGTTGTGATTTCCAGCAATCCAAACCTAGAGTGATGACAGATAAAATGGTGATTTACAAAAAACAGCTTTATAAATAAAGAGAAACCTGTGCTGATCTCTCCCTGTGGAAAGAGAGGGCCAACATACTTTTATAAGTAAGATGCAGTGATGTGTACCATAATTGTCACCAGTTATAAATCTGGGAGCTGTATACATACATTAGCAGCTCTTGGGTCATTTTGTGCATGTGCCAAGATTGTAAACCCCCCTGGTGATTGATGCAGGCCACCAGGTGTTGCCTGATCGCACCATTACATTTACATTCCATTACATTTATTTGACAGATGCTTTTATCCAAAGCGACGTACAAAAGTGCATTTTGTGGTCATGGACAACTACAAAACACAGGTTCAATAAGACACAATACTTATTTTGTACAGCTATTTCTAGCTAAGAACACAGTTTAGTTCACACAGTGAACACTATTCTGACCTAACCTCTGCCAAGCCAACTAGGCAGAAGAACACTGTGGTGTGGGGATGGCTGGTTCAAGCAGCCACACCTGCCCTGGGTCAAGCTAATTAGACCTGGCCAATTGGATAATTGGTTAAGAATGAGATAATTGGCCAGGCTAATTGGACCCAGGAACAGGAGTGGCTGCACCTGTGCGTAGTGAGGTAACTGCGCACAGGTTAAATCTGCCATCCCCACTCACACGGGGAGCTCTCTGTCATGACAGGGTTTAAGATCTGCTCATTTGGCTGTACCACCTTGCCAAACCCTCGTAAAATAAATCTGGACTGTTGGAACATCATCTCCCTGTGTCTCTGTGCTGGAGGGCCCCAAGGAAAGCCACTTCGGTGGCCTGTGGCAGGCGTGTTTGCCACAAACACGCTACAATATTAGGACAAATACAAAAAGGTCTGGGATGGGGGAACATGTAACGATGGGGGGGGGGGGGGGGGGGGGGGGGGGGTTTAAAATTAAATATACAGAGTGGTGGTAGTTAGTCCAGGTATAGTCTGAAGTGATGAGTCTTCAGACCATGGCAGAAGATGGGTAGTGAGGGAGAGGTTCGAAGAGGGACAGGGAGTTCGTGGTTGGAGCCGACCTGACCAGGCAGACAACAAATTACCGGGCTGCCATCAAACCCAAACAGCGGCTTGCTTGTTACACTCAGGTAATTATAATTATTTCACTATTATTGGACATGCATTAGCAAAGACCTCTATATATATAGCCTCTATATATACTGTAGGCCTATTTATAAAGACACATTAAAAAAACATCTCTTTGCTCAAACATTAGCTAAGTTACTTAACTGGGATGAAAGACGACATGCTTTAAGAAGGTGGGGGACAACTGGGCCCATGACGGTGAAAAAAAACATATATAGGCCTATATATAAAGACACAGTAAAAAACAGCTAGACATGTCATGCATCACAAAATATATATAATATATGTAAACTTATATATAAATATATATAAACTTACCATCTGAACCAACAGCTGAGGCAACTGCATCCCATGCTTTTTCCTTTTTTCTATTATCTTTATAATACGTATTCTGTGGGTCATAGAGCTCTTTGTGATTTTCTATCTCCACAATGCGTTTGGTGTGATCCATAGTTGATCAGCGGTCCCAAAAGTGAAGAGTTGTAACCAGAAAGCAGTCACGTGATTTTTGTTTACCCTCGTTCAGAGCAAGAGAGGGAGAGAGAGAGCGCACTGGAAAACTACTGCCTTTCACCAAATGTTCTGGTAACTTATTGACATAATATAATTATAGCCTACATTGGGCTTCTGCTATGACTATATAGTACACATGTAGCCTCCACTTTCTCCTTTAATAACATGCAATTGCTAAAATGGTTAAAAAAATGATATTTATATATTTTTTTCATGTCTGTGACATGATATAGCCTAGACATTGAAACTATAGTGAAAGGTGTCAGTTATGTTATGTTGCTGGTATGATGTCAATATGACTATCAACAGATCTTTTCACGGTCTATTTTTTCTGAGAACCGTGCGCCTCATGCGTGAAAAATAGGCTCCACGCCGAAACTCTAGATGACGCGCCGCTGCAGCGCTCTGTGACCGTCACGCACGGGTGACGTAAGTGGTGTGGCTGGAAATATGGAAGTGTGCCACTTTGATCTTAGAAAAAACAAATCTCTCCTTGCACTGTGAGGATAGCCTAACATTTTTGCACATTAAATTGTACTGTGTTGATGTCACATTGCTGTGCAGGTTTCTTGGAGCGGATATTTTTTATATCATGTATTTTGCTTTTATAGTACTTTCATGTTGCACTTGTGCCTTCCTCTTGATGCAGTAGTTCTTTTGTCATTTCTTGTAATCATGCCTCACTTCTAGTTTAAGACTTAGCCATAGCTTTACTATGTGAACTTGACTTGATATTCATAGCTATGGATAGCTGCTACTTTGTAAGAATTGTGTTTTATCTGACCCGTGTTTATATTTGTTCCAGCGACTTTTGGTAAGCAGTGATTGTACGTCGCTTTGGATAAAAGCATCTGCCAAATAAAATGTAATACAGTTTCCCTCCACTGGCTACCTGTAGCACCTGGGTTTCATCCAATTACAGTCTTTTCTCCCCGGCTCATAGTCCACACAATCTTTGCGTTTGCGTCTGGGTGGGGGTTCTTGGGGAAAAAAAACAAAGTGTTTCATTTCAAAGCTCCTGAAAAAAGAATAAAAGGAACCAAGGGTATTTCTGACTTCTGCTCGGTGCTGATGCAAATGAGATACAGATGAGATGTAAATTTGTTGTGCAAGATGGCAGTGAGCAAATATGTTCACTTTTTTTGAATGGATCAGTGGGAGAGTATGAAAACCTAGTGAAAACCACAGCTGGTGCTAAACAGCCTGAATGCTAATCTCTGCTATTGTGCGCACTGGTATGTAGCCCTAAATATCATAACCAAAATTATCATCTCTCTCTCTCTCATCTCAATCTTTAACATTTAGTCCAACCTTAATAAATACTTTATTAATCAATGTATTCTTAAGTAGGACCCTGTGGTTGCCACACTGAGATGCTTCCATATCAGATCAGATGCAATATAAGCTGTTTAAATATTGCACTGTTGTTACAGATGCAGCATAACAGGAAATATTTCATTCTTATGCGCTCAAAGCATTTACATAAACATTTTAATAGATGTGAATGCTTTTGTTATTCATTTATAATATGCACACAAAGACAGACAATCTATCTGCTTTGATTCTCATAACAGCAGAGAGCTAGAAGGTGGAGCTCTGTTCGGTTTTGCAGTCCTGAACTCGATACAAATTATTTCTATCAGCAGGAGGTTGGATTGAGTGAGTGTGTGGTTGACAAGAAAATTAAACACTTCATTCATGAGGCCTTATCTCACATTTACAAACATGCTTTTTCAATACTAAGGTACACAGTCAATATAATTGAATAGGGTTTTATGCTAATGTGGGTGTTGTTAATTTGTTTTGTATTCTGAGTGGTAAATATTAAATGGAGTGGAGTGCCGATCAGATTACTGTAATTCTAAATCTGGCCTCAGTGTAAACTACAGATCAGAAAGATACAGTATATCAAGCTTCACTCAAAACAGTGAAGAGAACACTCAGTCCTACATTTTTTAAAACAAAATATTGAAATACAGTAAATAATGGAAGGCCTTGAATTTCTTCTGTCAATATGTCTTGGCCTGCAATAGAAGGGCTCTGTTCATGATAAATTGGCATGAATTATGATATACTGTTACATTTTGTAATTGGCAGGTTATTGTTTATAGCTTTGTTTCATACATTGTCGTCAAAAGGACTTTATCTAATTAACTATCAGTCGGAACAATCCAGCACCAATGGGCACTGTCTGGCTCATTGATTGGGTGAGACTGGTTATACATAGAATCCTTCGCTGGGACTAAGCTGAAGAAAGGTTGGGTATTGTATTTCTTTTTCCTTTTATTTTTTACCAAATTATTAACAGCAGCATATTTTGAAGCCTCATATTTCATGGGGAAATGCATAGTTTTAGAGACAGCAGAGTTATTAAAAAATTGATGGCCCCAAGTGCCTAGCAATGAGCTCCATCGTTAGTGTGCAGAGCTGAATGAGATTTCCACAATGCAAGATTTTCGGATTTGCACTGAGAATGCATCAGGTGAGCAGGCCCTTCTATCTGGAACATGTCCCAAATCCATGTCCTGAGCTCGGACGTGATCTCTCTCACTGCACAGTAATGGGCTTTTTGGTGCAGATAGATGGTGTGGGGGAGCGAGAGGAGGGAAAGTGGGTAGTATTAATGATTTCCTTGACGGCTGTATTGCCTGTCACCCTTAATGAAATGGGACGACAGTGTTTTTATTTTAGCTTAATGGTGACGGATGAGTCAGATGGGTTGGGGTGGGTGAGGCGTCACAAACTTTGGTTGTTGTCTCTTGGGGAGTCCCAGTTCGATACATCACCAGGGATACATTAATCGTTGTTCTGACCTCACCTGCCATGATGGTACAGTGAGGAAAGCGTTTTTTTTCCTTCCCTAAAAAGTAATGAAGTGGTAGCCCTGCGCTGACAGTTCATAGCGCAGAGACTGATTTATGGTGACATGGGGAGCAGGCGTCACCGCTGCTTATCCCTAACACGGAGTGATGGACAACCGTAGACAGACAGACATCCAGGCAGGCAAACACACAGACAGTATAAGGACAAGCAAACACACTAAACACATGGACATTATGAGGGCAAGCAGACAGACATCCAGTCAGGCAAAAGGACCAAACTAGCTAGATGTACAAATAAATGCAAACACACAAACAGGTATGACTGTACACCAGCACATATCAAAAGGAAATAAAAACAGAAGGCCTCATCTACAGCAGAGCACAGTCAAAAAAAAAAAAAAACTCTCTTCTACATCTCCTGTAAATCAAAGGCTTCTAATCATAAGGCACTGCAGGGTTTTTTTTTAAAGTCAAAACTTTAATCTAGCTTAAAAAAAAATTAGGAGAGGGGGAAAATCCAGGTTCAGAAAGTAAAAGTTCTCCCCATCATTTTGTTCTAACCTCTGGGATTTACTGATGAGCATGATTCTACAGCCAGGAGGTAGAACTAATTAGTGAAATTACCTGGCTGCATTCGTGAGTAGAAGAACCACATGGCAGGACTTTTACTTTCTGACCTCTGGACTTTCCACCTCTGCAAATTAACTGCATACAGTTTTCGACAAACAACATTTTCTGCAGATTATTCAGACGGGAATGTTCACTTGCCTCCTTGAAGAAAATGTTTATTTTCAAACATTGACAAACATTGACACAAAGCTCCTAAAAGTTCAGTTTAATTTTCAGTGCAAATAGACTCGTGTAATGAAGGTACATGAATAAGAAATATCCTTGTTGTTATGCTGTTTAACATGCGTAACAGACGTGCACACTTACATGTTTCAGGTTTATTTGGGGGGTAAAATCTCTCTCTCTCTTTCATCATCACAACGATCCATGCACATCACTAAAGATATCCATATAAAGTTTGGGAAATTTACAATAGCTGCCAAAAACAAATCAACAAAAGCATCTTCAAAGTCATCTTTTAAAAAATCTATTAATATCTTAAGACTGATGACAGCAGTGAGCCCAGCTGCGTTTGAAAGAGTTTCACTGCGTCATGCTACTGTACCTGCGGGCTTCTGAGTTCCGGTCTGAAAACAGCACTGGGGTGTTGCTAATTGGGGAGCTCTCCGCTTGTCTCAGACACCGTGGCCTGCAGAGGGTTGGGTCCCGCCGCGGGAGGGGGGTGGGGGGGTGGGGGTCATGTCATTGTCACACGCTGATATGATGACTGACAGCGCGTCTTGCCGCGCTCCCGTTCCCTACTTGCGTGTGGCACCAGGTTTCTCGCCTCAGACTTCAGACGATAATGTCACTTCTTTTTTTTCCCTTTAAATTTCCCAGGGTTCCCCTGACCGTCTGACAGACTCAAAATAAAAGCAGGCTTCATTTTTAGCTGAGCGGCTGATTTAATCTCATCTGTCACGCCGCTGCTAAGGCAGGCTGAAGTATTTTCTAACATATAGCTTATGATGTCATGCTTTTATGTTGTCTAAAATCTCAGATTTAGACAGCATACTTCTTTTTGGTTTGTGTTATTTTGTTTCAGCTTGTTCGGACTTGTCCATGCCACATGGCTCAGGCTGGCATGGAAAGGCCCCAAGTCCAGTCAAGTTTATTGTAAAGCACATTTAAAATGACTACCGTCATCCATAGTGCTGGGCAATTAGTAGATACATGAGTGTGCAAAACAGAGGATAGAATTCAGAATTAAGAAACAAGAATGACATGGCCCTCTCAGGGAAAATTCTGCGGTCACCAAAGGAGCAGCTCGTGATTCAGTGCTGTGGATGAGCCTGTGACCTTCTGGTACTCAAAGCTGTGAAACTGCACACATTGGGCCTCATTCACGAAACATACCACAGACATACCATCAGATTTCATCATTAACTCTGCTTACTAATGAGCATTCATTCTTTGGCACAATCAGAATCTATGTCTCACAAATCCCGTGTTAGGTTTTTGTAGGAACATTTATCAAGAACAAACATAAGGATAATTTAAGAAAAGTTTTGGGGAAGAGGCCCAATGAGGACACAGAAAGCATTTCCTATAGGTTGAGCATGTTTCTATTACGTTGCTCGATTGCGTTCTATAATGGTTCTTTGGAGGTTTTGTAAGATTACAATTTTACAATTTTGTCTTTAGCAGGCAATCTAATGCAGAGCAGCTTATTAAGCAGCACAGCATCAGGAGTGAACATTCAATACTGGCAGGGTCAATGATTAAAATTCAAATGACATGAAAACAGTAGGTGAATTTACAGTAAGGAATAGACAATAGACAATAGACCTACTTTTCTGAATTTGTGTTGTTGTGCAGTCACATTACGTATGGTGTCTGATTTCAGGACATTTGAAAATGACCCAACCATAGAACAGCTGGATAGCTGCAAGAAATCTGAACTTTTGCTGGTTTCAGAATATTATAAGATCAAAGCAGTCCAGTCTGACACTAAAAAGGAAAGACTTTTCACCTCCTTCACCACTCTTTAAAAGTGCAGCCACTCGGTTCACAACTCTGCTTTAAGGCAATTTAATAATCTACCCAATGTCAGTGGGTTATTAAATTGCCTCTCCTGTCGCCCTTCTCCGCTCCCCACCTTTCAGCTATGACCCCCGACAGCGACTGTGACCGTGCTGCCGAGGACACCCTTACCCGCCCCCCTCTCCCCCTAAATTGCTATAATGCTATAAGGGGCGCCAACCGCTGTGCGTTGCGGGGATGCTCTAATGTGGCACGTATTAGTGCCAATGGGCACAAGCACACATTTTTATGCAAATGTCTTGCTTTCATCACTTCTCAAGATTGGGAGGCGGTCTCTCTTCTGCCCTAAAAGACCTTCCCCTGGCACATGGCTGACTGACATGTCCCAGCATACCGTTCCAAAGTGTGCCTTTCTAATGACCCCTGTCCTGCAGGTTTGCTGCTAAAACAGTCACTTCACAAAACTTTGCTGAAACAAACCAGAAATATTTGATGACTGTCCTGGACACAAAGTATGGGGCATTAATCAAACTGTTACTGCCCCTGTGGGAGAAGAGATACGTCCCCCCGACGCACGCACAGACACACACACCCACGCACAAACACACACACACACACACACATGCACGCACATGTGCACGTGCACACACGCACGCATATGCACACACACGCATACACACACACACACAGCCTGCCCTCTGTTATCTAATACGAAGTCTAAATTTGAAATATCTCCACATATAATAAGCCCCTCAGAGCTTGAATTAATTAAGGTTCACTTTTCCCTTAGCTTAGTTTCCATTGCCTCCGGAAGAATTTTGGTATTGAGCGAGAATAATGTACTCCTCTGTTTGAGCCAATCAAATACATTTTTGAATGTAGAAGGGCATCCCTTATCAAGGTCATAGACTGCTTATATTTGATTAGAAGATTTTTTACAAAACCTTTATGACCAAAAAAAAAGAACTCATCTGGAAATTTTTCTGCATTTAATTTCTCCATGTGGGCATGGTGTTGAATTTCCAAACAGCTTAGTCAATCCTTGGGCGCTTATGTACTCTCAGGGAGTTTTCTAGAATTACAGTGAGACATGCTGAGTTTGATTTCTCGCTTGGTTTGTGATTTCCCAACTGAAACTCTTCTGCACATCGTTTTACCCAGCTATTTCAGTTTCTACACACCTGTCAAGCCTTTAATTGAGTACTTTGCTTTTCACTCAAGAAATAAATGGAATCAGAGAATGGGAGAGTGAATTTACAATTTCAGAATTGGTGTTCCATTGATTGCCAATACAAAAAAGAACATTTAAAGGGCACAGAAAAATTCAAAAAATCATGTGGCCAATATTACTCACATTATTACTGATGTTGCTGTTAGTCCTACCACTACTACTTATCCAGGAACAATTACAGTACAAGGTCATAATGGAAGATGCTCTGTACTGTGAATGTACGTCACCAAAACACAAAGGCAGTAGTTGAATGTAACAGCCAGTGAATAATGATCAAGCTGAAAGGCTGATCTATAAGGTCAACATCATTATTGCTTCTCTGAAGTCTAGACTGCGCTATCATACTGTATCAAGCCGAGAGTGCAGGCCTTGCAGTGTAAATTAGGTCATAAATAACAGGATTAGTCCCATGAGGCCAAGGATTTTAAAAAATAGATTGCTTTTCCCGTTTTCTTTTTGCATGTTGCTTGTATCTCTGTGTATCAGGAACTGTCAATCCTAATTCTGGAGGGCCACTGTGTCTGCTGGTTTTTGTTTTCACCATAAAATCAACACACAATTTATTCCCTAGAAAGTGGGTGAGGTGAGCTATGTAATCTGACCTCACCCAATGAAAGGATTGAAATGTATTGTTTTCGCAGTACTTCATGTGAGCTATGCGTTGGAGGAGGACAGGATTCTGACTCCAGTTCCATATTCTGAGGAGTGACACAAACTCCGGTTCCATGCATTGAGGAGAAACAGACTCCAGTTCTATGTTTGAGGAGTGACACAATCTCCAATTTAATGTTTTAAGGTGGATTGGGTGGCAAACTCCAATTTCATGTCTTGCGGAGGGACAGACAGAGTCCAGTTCCAGGTTTTGAGGAGAAGACAGATTCCAATTATACATTTTTAGGAGAAAGACACAAACTCCACATCCATATTTTAGTCATTATACCAATTCCCTGTGTGTATCACGGTCCTGGTAAATGCGCTATCCTCTGTCAGTCTGGGGAGGGTGTAGACTACCACATGCCTCCTCCGATACACTGGGAGACTGTAACGCGTGCTATCTCCCCCAGATCCCCTCCCTGCTGAACAGGTGCACCGACCAACCAGTAGGAGTCGCTAATGCAACGATCAGGACTCATACCCTCACCGGCTTCCCACCCACGAACACTGCCAATTGTGTTCGTAGGAACGTCTGACCAAGCTGGAAGTACCGCTGCCGGGGATTGAACCCGGGTCTCTGCGGTGGTAGGCAAGTGCTTATACCTCTTATATTTTGAAGAAGAGAGACACAATCTTTAATGTTTTGTGGTGGACAGGGCGACAAACTCCAGTTCCATGTTTTGCAGAGGAGAGAGACACAGATTCCACATTCACTTTGAGGCTCTGAGAGCCTCTTCTCCTGAGGACTCTCCAGGATTCTTAAATGGGCTGGTGGGATGACTCAGTATTCAGTGATTACCACAAGTGTGGAGATGAGAGGCCAGAACAGCTGCTACAAAGGATGACTGAGAATAGAAAGATAATAGATAAAAGGAATAGACAGACTCGGTGCCTCGATACCAAGTGTCGTACAGGAACTGCTGTTTATTTTACATGTGATTGGAAAGCCGATTGGCTTAAAACAGAGTATGAACTGATCCCCTCATTAAAAGGAAAATGCATATGTTTGCATGTGTTTGTGTGTACTGTGTGCGCGTGCATCTATGTGTATCAGGGCATGTGTGTGAATCCACATTTATACATGTGTGCATGTGCCCGCATGTATTTGTATATCCCTTATTATGTATACATGCATGTGTTAGTGTGTTTGTGCTCATGTTTACATACAGTGAGCTCAATAATGTTTGGGAAAAAGCCATATTTTTCTTGATTTGGCTTGTAATCCACAATTAGATGGCAGATTCTCAGATTTTATTGGCGTGTATTATACAGTTTGACTTCAACATGGCTCTCTTTCTTCTTAACAACGTTCCAAAACTGATTTTAGTAAGCCTAAGGTTTAGTCTATATCAGACTTTTTTTCTTATTTCTCACCCTCATACTGGCTTCCTTATCTTTCATTGGCACAACTCTGGCCCTCATTTTGACAAACACCAAAGGCAATCAAAGGCTTGAATCAAGACTAGATAATGAAAGCACTGTTATATTATATCTACACTAAGGAAGCAAGTGAATGCACCTCACTAATTAGGAAGAACTATGAAGCCATTTGTCCCAAACATTTTGGAGAATAATTTTTATTGATAATATATCAAAGTGCTGTATTTTCTTCATGGTGAAACCAAAATGTATAAATTTAATAAAAGCTGAGAATTTGCACTTGATTAAGAATCTAAAATTGTGGGGTACAGAGCCAAATCAAGAAAAAAAGTATTTGTCCCAAACATTATGGAGCTAATTATGGAGCGTGTGTGCATGTATTTGTTAGGCAATGATAGGTTTGCACATCATCTCCTCTCTTCCTGAGGATGACTGTGATCTGGGGAATGAAGAAGAGTGGTGTCTGGGGAGTGAGGAAGAGTGTGATCTGGGACTAAAAAAAAGCGTGGTCATGAGGAATGGTGGGGTCTGGGGAATGAGGAGGAGTGTGGTCTGAGGAAGAGTGTGGTGCCTGGGAAGTGAAGAAGAGTGTGGTCTGGGGACTGAAGAAGAGTGGAGACTGAAGAAGAGTGGGATCTGGGGACCGAGAAAGAGTGCGCTCATATGGCGCATGTGTGCATGTATTCGTTAGGCAATGATAGGTTTGCACATCACCTCCTCTCCTCCTGAGGATGACTGTGATCTGGGGAATGAAGAAGAGTGGTGTCTGGGGAGTGAGGAAGAGTGGGATCTGGGGACTGAGAAAGAGTGCGTTCATTAGGAAGAGTGGGATCTGGGGACCGAGAAAGAGTGCGTCATAGGAGAAATGTGTGGGTCTGGGTTGAGGATATGTGGTTGCACATGAGTCTTTTTCTGAGGAGATGTGTCTGGGGACAGAGAGAGTGTGGTCTGGGGACTGAGGAAGAGTGTGGTCTGGGACTGGGAGAGTGGTGGGTCTCAGGATTGAGGAAGATGTGGTCTGAGGAAGAGTGAGGTCTGGGATTGAAGAAGAGTGGGTCTGGGGTCTGAGGAGTGATAGAAGATGGGATCTGCTTTGAGAAAGAAGGGCCCAAGGCAGAAGTCATTTTTTCAAGAATGAAAAGTTTGCACATACTCACCCTCCACCTCCTCCGTGTTGATCTGGAAAAAGAAGAGGGTGTCTGGGGAGTGAGGAAGAGTGGGATCTGGGGACTGAGAAAGAGTGCGTTCATTAGGAAGAGTGGGATCTGGGGACCGAGAAAGAGTGCGCTCATATGGAGCATGTGTGCATGTATTCGTTAGGCAATGATAGGTTTGCACATCACCTCCTCTCCTCCTGAGGATGACTGTGATCTGGGGAATGAAGAAGAGTGGTGTCTGGGGAGTGAGGAAGAGTGGGATCTGGGGACTGAGAAAGAGTGCGTTCATGAGAAATGGTGGGGTCTGGGGGCTGAGGATGAGTGTGGTCTGCGGACTGAGGAAGAGTGGTGTCTGAGGAAGAGTGTGGGGTCTGGGGACAGAGGAGTGTGGTCTGGGGACCGAGGAAGAGTGTGGTCTGGGGACTGGGGAGTGTGTGGTCTCAGGATTGAGGAAGAATGTGGTCTGAGGAAGAGTGAGGTCTGGGGATTGAGAAAGAGTGGGGTCTGGGGTCTGAGGAGTATAGCAGATTGCAGGCTTCCCCTGCTATTTTTGAAACAGGAAAGGCAGAGACAGGAAGTCATTTTTTCAAGAACATAAGTGGCACACTATACATACAGCCCCCCCCCACCTCCTCCTGTTCCCGCTCCCCCAAGAGGGGGCGTCCTAGCCACTTCAGTCACTGGCCTCCTGCTGATCCCTCTGTACCTGACCACAGCCCCCCTGTCCCGGTCAGAGAATTGTGCCGCTCCGGTGCCACAGTCACACCATCTGTCCCTCCACAGTCCAATCCTAGCCCCGGAGTGATCATCAGAGGGGGCAAGAGAGAAGCCTCAATTCCATTATTAGCACTTTAATCGCCTCAAATGTCTCTCCCATCATCCCTTCGTCTTTCTCATTTTTACCCCCAATAAATTCAGTTTCATGACAATGTGCTGGATTTGAAAGCACTTGCAGTTATAAATAAATAAATAAATAAATAACACGCCGACAAGCCGACTTTCTGTGATCCTCAGGTTTTTGTTTTTGCCTCCCTTCTGTTTCTCTAGCATATTCACTGGTAGTGTTATTATTAGAAAGACGGAGACACACGCACACACATATACACACATTAGCTATAAACCGCTACTGCATAGTAGGATCAGAAATCTGGTTTGCAGTGGCATGTCCAGACAAATTTTTTAGGGAGGGAGCAAACTGGGCACAGAATTACACAGGGGGCACATCTATGAATTAACAAATTCCTCCCCCCCCCTGCCTTGGTATGACGTGAGCACCAAGGGGACACCCCCCCTTCCTGTCGGGTTGATAGCTCCCAACCTTGTTTGCTGTTGTGATTATGCTTCCAGCATGTTGTCTGGTTTATACAATTCTAAATCTAAATCACAATTCTAAATCTAGCAGCCCTGTAAATGCACATTTTACAATTTCTTTTATTACAGCTAAAATGACCTTACTAATAAAACCAATTGAAAGATGAAATTCCACACATAGTACTGTAGGTCTCTTATATGGAAACATTCTGTGCCGAGTCTGTTCAGTCATCTGTACCAGATAGATTAGGCAAGGCAGATAGATTAGGCAAGTCTACCTTGTGAAGCAATACGGGATAAATATATGAACATTATGTAAGTTTGTCAGTGGACACCTGAACATCACACGCATATGCGCTTGTTAAACATTCCAAAACCAAACTGCCTCTTCACTTCTGGGAAAGCTTTTCAGTAGATTTTGGAACATGGCTGGTATTCTGAGATTCACATCCATTCAGCCAAAAGAGCATTAGTGAGGTTGGGCAATAAGGCCTGGCTTCAGTCGGCATGCCAATTCATCCTAAAGGTTTTCGATGGGGTTGAGGTCAGGGCTCTGTGCAGACCAGTCAAGTTCCACACCAAACTCGGCACTGTCATGCTGAAACAGGAAAGGGCCTTCCCCAAATTTGCCACAAAGTGGGAAGCACTCAATTCTGAAGAATGTCATTGAATGCTGTAGCATTAAGATTTCCCTGAACTGGAATTAAAGGGCTAGCCCAAATTATGAAAAAACATCCCCAGACCATTATTCCTCCTCTACCAAACTTAACAGTTGGCACCATTCATTGCAGTCCTGGCATTCGCCGAACCCAGATTTGTCCTTCAGACTGCCAGCTTGTGAAGCGTGATTCATCACTCCAGAGAACGCATTTACACTGCGCCAATCGACCACTTTACACCACTCTAATCAACGCTTGGCATTGTGCATGGCGATCTTAGGCTTGCGCGCGGCTTCTCTGCCATGGAAATCCATTTTGTGAAGTTCCCAACAAACTGTTCTTGTGCTGATGCTGCTTCCAGAGGCAGACTGGAACTCAGTAACGAGTGTTGCAACCGAGGACTGACAATTTTTAATTATGCACTTCAGCACTCAGCAGTCCTGTTCTGTGAGTTTGTGTGGTCTACCGCTTTGCAGCTGAGCTGTTATTGCTCCTAGACTTTTACCCTTCACAATAACAGCACTTACAGTTGACTGGGGCAGGTCTATCAGGGCAGAAATCTATCCGACTTGTTGGAAAAGTGGCAATGTATAACAGTGCCATGTTGAATGTCACTGAGCTCTACACTATGACCCATTCTACTGCCAATGTTTGCCTATGGAAATTGCATGGCTGTATGCTTTACTTTATGCACCTGTTAACAATGGGTGTGGTAGAAGTAGCCAAACCCTCTAATTAGAAGGGGTGTCCGCTTACTTTTGGCTACGTAGTGGCTGGTCAGGTAGACAAGAGTCTTAACCCTCAGAGCAAAGTTTTTAAGTTTTGGTGAGTTTTTATGCTCACAAAGTCAGTGATGTGACGAGACCCCACGTGTGATACCCGTAACAAGGGTTGTTGGATTATTTTGGGCACAGAAACATTTGATTGGCTTGTGGTATTGAGTCAGTCAATAAAACATGGATAGATAGACCACTGTAATATTTAAGCCTATTAAATTGGGCTCTCCATTCCTCCTAAAAAGGGGTGTTCCTTGCCCACATTATGCCTTGGTTGACCAGAAAAGTTAATGGTGAATGTGACTGAGGGGTAGGCCCGTGGTCATGAAGCCATAGGCCACAAACGTTCCTGCGTATAGTTATACATCATTACATCGTTGGGGAGTGGAAGTTTTAAGAGAATTTGACAATGATTCTGGCTTTCAATGAACTGCTTGTACTTTCAGATGTAGGAAGCTGTTTTAAGTGTGGGAGTTTGCTCCACTGCAGTCTATTATTGTCTGATAAGTGTACAAGAGACCATCAGAGCTTGGGCAGTATTAGTGCTCGAGCAAAACCTCGCTTTGTGATTATCTCTAAGGCCTCATTCTTGTGATCCTGTCAGGGGTGGGGAGAGAGGGAGGTGTGTGTGTGTGTGTGTGTGTGTGAGTGTGAGAGAGAGATAGAGAGCGAGAGAGAAAAGAGAGAGACAGAGAGTTAGAGAGAGAGCTTGCTGCAGTCAGCAAGATCTAAACCTTACCCACTGGAGCGCTCTCTATGACTATAAATGCCTGCTGCTTTGACCTTAGGAGTGAACCTTGCAGGGGCAATAAATGGAAACAGAATAACAAAACTTTTGGAAAATGAAGATGTTTTTCAAGCAGTATTTTTAGGGGCAGGATTATCCACTGTAAATTCTGACTGTATCCATTTCAGTTCAAATAAATATCTGAAGTATAATCAGCTATATCAACTTTCAACTAAAATCAGTCCATGTGATGTTCTTTCTCATTACACATCAATGCAGTAGGGAAGTTTTCCTCTACTTGATTATCTTATTGAGGGGTAGCACTGCAAGTCTATTAGGGTTGAGGTCATTTCCATTTTAATTCAGTCGATATATAAAATGAATAAATTAAATTAATTGGTTGAAAACTCCCCATAGAACAAAATAAGCATTTTTAAATTTGTGCATTGAATTTCAATCAATTTTCTGAACAGACTGAATTTAAATAGAACTGACCGTGGCCCTGAAGTTCAGCTAACTATCTTCTACACTGTCTCCCTGACAACCATTATCATTACATTTTGAAAACCACATGTCCACTGTGCTGAACAGCAATATAATACAAAACATACAGTGCCATGAAAAAGTATTTGCCCCCTTCCTAATTTCCTCTATTACTGCATATTTGTCTCACTGAATGGTTTCAGATCTTTAGCTAAAACATAGTATTAGACAAAGGGAAACTGAGTAAATATAAAACACATTTTAAAATTATAATCACTTGTTGCACCACCTTAAGCAACAATAACTGAAACCAAACGCTTCTGAAAATTTGATATCAGTCTGTCACATTGCTGTGGAGGAATTTTAATCCACTCTTCTTTGCAGATCTGCTTTAATTATACCAAATTGTTAGGTTTACGAGCATGAACTGCTTGTTTCAGGACCTGCCACAGCATCTCTAAATATAATTTAAAAAACAAACAAAAAAATAAGTAAATACATATAATAATTAAAAAATGTGTTTTGTGTTTACTCAGACTTTCTTTGTCTAATATTTTTTTTTGGCTAAATATCTGAAACCATTCAGTGTGACAAATGTTTAATAATAGGAGTAATCAGGAATGGGACAAATACTTTTTCATGGCACTGTAACAATCTTTGAGCTTAACAAAATTGCAAATATTCCACATATCTAGGATGAGTTTTGGATTTTATAAAAGAGGACAGGGGCAGACAGGCATTATTAACATAATACTGGGCTATTTTAGTTGTTCATATAGGGTCTATGGAACAAGCAAAACTTAACTAGGCATATTTATGAATGTAGAAATCCAGCCTGGGTGGATATTTTCAGTCCCAAAAAGAGGAAATATCTGGGAAAAAGAGGATGTCTGGTCAGACTAATAATCACAAAACATACAGTATAAATGAATAGCAAACCAGTGCTTGCTAACTGGAATTGCATAATACATTCTTTATAAAATATATTCTATACGTCATATTTACAAGCTGTTTTACGTTATATCCATAGTCGAACATCATTGGAAATAATGTATTTTTTCTCATCAATGCAGCATATATGTGACGGGTGCTGGAGAAAAGGTCCGCAAGTCGCAAATCTTGAAATCGCGCTAGGAGGCAAAAAAGGTTTTTTTAATTTTCTTTTACTGTTTTACTTTTTTTCATATTACGAAAGTTAAAGTGTTGAAGAAGTCACTCAATAGAATAAACAACATTTTTAGGGTCACTAAATACTTATAATTTGTCAGCAAAGTCGGCTTGTTTTAGTGATTCTTACAGCCGGGTTTTGGAGGCGTGATGGGGGTGCAGTTCAATTAGCATGTTTGATTTCGTTGGCTATTGTCACTTTGTTTTGGTCAAGCCACCGACCATAAATAAAGCCGTGTGGTAGTAGCCTATCTTTGTTTACCGTGTGAGGTTGCTAAAATGGCGGACGCTCAATCAGTAGGCGAGAGTATAAGCTTTCTAACGATGTATAACATGTCTAATTTTGCTTTTGGAATAGCGTTTTATAGGTTAGCGTAACCGAACATTTTCTTACCATGGGATTCGCTCTATATGGTAGCATTAAAAGACGTTGCACCTAACAAAACGTTGTCAACGATTTTTCGTAATTATTTGGAAAATACCATTATTATTGAGGACTTCTGGGCATAGCTAAGCCATATGTTTGCTGATAGACCTATCTGACATCGTTTTCTGGAGCAAAACAGAAGTGGATATAACTGTCATTGATTTACATTCATTTACATTCATTTAAGACATTTTTCTAGTCTCTGTGGTGTTCACACCTGGAGTTATAAAGCTTTAAACAGGGTAACCCCTAAATGGGCAAGGATTTACAGGTACTCTAGTGGGGGAGTGGTTGGGGTGGAGTTAACTAGCTATTGTTCCCACCCATTATCTCCCTGTGAGAAGTGTGAAAAGTTCAAGATCTTGCAAGGGGATTTTCTCTGCTACTTGATTTTAGGAGTACCAACATTCAAATAAGCATATCTTCTTCAACTATTTTCAGATTTCAATGTATGACACATCATTTGAAAGCTTATAATCTGCACTTTCGTAATCTGTACAAAATTTAAAAATGACCTTGCCCTACTTGCGGACCAAAACACCAGAACCTGTCACATATTTCACATAGGCAAAAATTATGCTCATTATATTCAATGATCCAACATATCAATTCTTCACTATGCCCTGGAGATTTGAAACTTTACTTGGAATGAATTAAAGAGAAGGACAGTGATATATCGATTTCATCATTGTATTCAAAAAAGGAGAAGTCAGACCTAATGCAATTCATTTTTAAATATGTACAGTACTGTGCAAAAGTCTTAGGCACCTGTAAAAAAAAAATGCTGTACAGCTAAGATGCTTTCAAAAATAATGAAATGAAAGATTATAAATATCGAAAAAAATAATAATATAAAGAGCAGTAAACAGTTAAAAACTTAATAAAATCAATGTTTGGTGTGACCACCCTTCGCCTTTAAAACTACATCAATTCTCTTAAGTACACTGCCCTGCAGTTTTATAAGAAAATCGGCTGGTAGGTTGTTCCAAGCATTTTGGAGAACCTGCCAGTTCTTCTACAGATTTTGGCTGTTTTGCTTGCTTCTGGCTCTCCAGGTAATCCCAGAGACCCTTGATCAAGTTTTTATCTGAAAAGTAGTCTGTTACTTAAAATATTACTTTATTTAACAAAATACAAAAATGTATCTGTAAAATTTCATTTTTTGGAAAATTCATGTTTGGAAATCTCAAATTTGCTCTTTTCTAGTGACACACTAATGCAGAAAACAAAAAAAATAAACATCTAAGACCAAATATATACTATATATTATATTTAAAAATCTAGGGTGCCTAAGACTTTTGCACAGTACTGTATACAAAAAAGACATTTGCAATATTATGACTAAGAACACTGATGGCTTTCCCTCTTATCAGTCTTTTAGAATGAGCTCTCAATTTCTATGATGCTTCTCACTGTTCCATTTGAGGTTTCCTTGGTTTGTGGTGTGATGGAGAGTGCCATCTCGATCTCCTTGTCAGGAGTGGAGTCTGAGACTTTGTTGATCTTGGCAAAGCTCTGGCTGATTTCCATGAAGGTCTTGTTCTTGGTCTCGGGCAGAATGAAGTACAGGAACACTGCCCCCAGCACACAGACCACCAGGAACACCAGGAAAGCAAAGGTCTGCAGGGCCTCCTGCAAAAACAACAGAACACAGAGAACCCATGAAACTCATGGAACCCAGAACCTTCTCAGCATTCACACAGCCCAAGAATGCCTCAGGTGTTCAGCTTACAAAACACTCATTAGACAGCTAAGGTTTTTAAAAACATTTAACATTTGATAATTGAATTTAGTTGCTAACGGGTTTGTCGCTAATGGTGATTGCCATGACCACAGGCTGGGCCTTATTGATGAAGGTTCAAACAGTTCTGATGTTGAATATGATTGGGAGTCTTCAGTGGCAGTACAAAATTGGCTTAATCTAATTTAATGCATCTCAGCCAATCATCATTAGTCCTTCTGTACGGAAAAATATGTCTTGCTGTGTGTAAAATAATTAGTTACAGAGGTAAGTTACATTACATTAAAACCAGTTTCAGTGATTGTTCATGAGAAGACAGCTTCAGTTGCAGTTATCGCCAGCAAGAGATATGCTTTTATCGGAACTGTGCAAGCACCCCTGTAGTACTGCGTGTAGCCTGCACTGTAAAAAACAGCTTATTGTTGAATGTAGCATTAAAACACATTTAGCTTGTGACTGATCTGTACTGTAGCTAAAACTAGTCTAGTACTCCACCACCCCCATTTCCCCCCCTCCCCCTAGTTTGGTTCCTGACTGCAGTGGTGCAGGTTTTGGCACACCCTCGAGCTCTGCTGCCCACTGCCCCATGGAGATTCCTGCATCCATTTCTCACTACTGGGCAAAACACTCCGCCCTTCTGATTCAAGCAATGACTCACTAAATGAATTACCCTTTAAAAAAAGCTCTGCAGTCCCCTTGTAAAGGTGATATGGGGAGGCTCGTTAGAGGCACTTTTGTGGCAGCTCAGCGGTTACTCCTCTCGTTAGGGCACGGCTCAGAGCCGACTGTGTGAACATGACCTCAGGCTAGTCAGAGTGGAGCAGGAGCCAAGAGGTATGGCAGGACACTACACACACAGAGACACACAAATATATACACACACGCAGACACACGCAGACACAAATATATACACACACGCAGACACAAATATATACACACACGAACACACACGCAGACACAAATATATACACACACGAACACACACGCAGACACAAATATATACACACACGCAGACACAAATATATACACACAGGGACACACGCAGACACAAATATATACACACATGCACACACACACGCAGACACAAATATATACACACACGCACACACACACATACGCAGGTGCGCATGCGCACACACACACATATGCAGGTGCGCATGCGCACACACACACACACATATGCAGGTGCGCATGCGCGCACACACACATGTAAGGCCTGTTTAACATTTTTACCAACATCTAAAGATTTAAAGATAAGTAATAAAAATAAATCTAGAAAAATCTAGCTCGCAGCCCCCATTGCCTCACCACCGCTATGTGCAAGCCACACCCCATCAGATAATGCCCCCATCCCCCAAGTCCCCAGGCCCCTACCCCAGAAAGCAGTGACCTCTCCCATGACATGTGGAGGATGATGGATGTTTTTAAACTTCAGTCCACCTGCGTGTGAGCATGGTAGACTCGCCCAGAATGCAAAGCGTGACCGCTTTGTCACCGAGCTGTCGCATATGTCACGACGGCCACAAGAGGAATAAGCCCTTTTTTGCTTTTCAATCAAGGTTCATTTTCTGGTTAATTTTTTAAAACCTGACCCCTGTCACTTATGCTGATCACTCCAGGAGTGAACAAAAAGTGGGTAAAATTGTCAGAACCACAATCTGTGGAAAAAGAACCATCAGAACTCTCAATGTCGCCAGAAGCAGTGTTCGCTCACAAGAGGGCAAAGCATGAAATAGTTGCACAAGTCACTCAATGACATTTAGAGAAAACAGTGTTCCGTATACACATTTTAATGCCTTACCCCCATGAGTATACTACATTTAAAAAATGACAGGAACAGACATCACAGAAAAAAAGGTAATTTTTTAATCTATTGAAAAAAAATCTTTGAAAGCTGACCTTAAACTGTCAATTAAGAAGCTTAGTGATGGATTATATGAGGACCCAGATTACTGTTAGGAGGCTGAGAACCTGAACTGATCTCTCCCACAATGTGACTGATGGAGCCATAATCTGCTGCTGGGGAGAGACACTATCTCAAACGCATCTGTAACGTCACAGGCCACACGAGCCCCCACACTACTAACACCCCAAATCTCAACTAGCCTCTGTTCCAGTGTTCTACACAGCTTGCTGAGTCCTCATTATGTAGCTAAAACAGTATCTTTGCCTTTTGTCCATTTTGTAAAGTAACAACCAAGCCTGGTTCAGCTTTAAAGCAAATATATTTATATATTAATAAATAAATAAATAAATAAATAAATAAATACACAATTCTTGTCGCAGCTCCAATTTTGAAAACTGCCTTCCTAATTATTTTTTTATTGTAAACAGAGAAAGCTGAGTCATATGCATTGCATATCCTTTCATGTCGCTGGCTTTTTTCTCTTGCTTGCAATGAAAAAGAAAAAAGGGAAGTGGTTTTGTTTTTATCATCTTTTTAAAATTATTTTTGGCCCCACAGACCTGCTCAGCACCGAGAGACCTCGGCAAGGTAACCCCACTGCAACATTCTGCATCCAGAAGGACACGGGGAAAAATAAATGCACACAGCAGCAATATGGAATTGGGGTTTGATGCCAAAAATCCCTGAACCGAGTGAGTGAGTGTCCTGGTAGAACCACTACAGTAAGGGTCCCTAGAGGGGACATTAAGCATAGGGGTGAGGGAGAGTCAGTTCTGAAACCTGCCTTCTGTCTGCAGGTGCACTGCCTCTGATCATGTGACTCGGCAGGGACTGTGGCTCTGATCATGTGACTCTGCTAGTACACTAACTGCAATCATGTGACCCTGCTGGTACACTAACTGCAATCATGTAACTCTGATGGTACACTAACTGCAATCATGTGACTCTGTAGGGACACTGTCTCTGCAGGCACAGGGAGTGCATCCCATTAGTTTTCACTTCTAACCTCCTTTCCACTCCCACACTACCACTTGTCTCTTACCTGGAGGTATGTGGAGGAAAGGAGGAGAGGAGATGAGTGGAGATAAGGAGAGATCGAGAGGTTAAGAAAATTGGAACAGCTTATCTACTTCTCTGTCATCAAAGCCAATGTTGACTATTGATGAAATAGCCCTATCATAAGCATTATTTTTTTTGCTGAGCCCACAAACAGTGCCATCATAGCAAATTACAGATCTTATATGTGGTCAGACCATTTAAAGCTACAAAACAGCTTGTGAGTTTCAAGTACAAGTAGTTGCATGTACAGTAGACTGTACAAACATGAGCATGACATTGCAGCTCTCCTGGAGACACTAATTAATATGTTATTAGCAACATTAGATCATAGTATCTCATAGTGTATAACCATAACAATTTGTAATTGTAATTCCAGAATCCCAATATAAGCAATATGTCTTAACATACAGAGCACTAATTCACCACATATAGGCCAACAATTGTTATACTGTGACAGCCTATATTCTATTGCCAGTTCATTGCATCTCACAGAGGCTTATTCAGCATTTCCATAGATTAGTGAAACAGATATTGTTTCATATTATCTGCATTGTTGTTGACTCATGTTCAGAGTTCACATTGAAAAACATTTATTTATTATATTCTTTTAGTTGGTTGAATAAATTCATTCATACATATTCACATATTTGAAATAATGGCAGCTGCCAAGTTTATTTATGTTCAGAGTTATGTTTGTTCAACCAACAATGCACAAGAAAATACATAAACCTGCTTCCCTGTCTTAGATTGCTGAATTTGTCTGTAGGATATGAGACATAAGAAGTCATACAAGTTTGGTGAAATATCTTGCACAATTAGGAAAATTCAAGTTCTCTGCCATATCCTCTTTCTAAAATTTAGATAATGATCTTTCAATCTCTGTGGGTGTGAGCACAATGGTGTCACCCAGCAATGTGAAAACTTCATTCATTGACTCTGATCATGTTGCAGCAAGTGTACTTCATGTGACTCTGCAGGTACACAGACTCTGATCATGTGACTCTGCAGGTACATTCATCTTGATCATGTAACTTTGTCGTTAGCTGTAAAAACCTGCAGCCACAGGCAAGTCAGTGTTAATTCAGCTCTAACAGAGTATGTGTGAGTCCAAACGGGATCAAATATACTCTATTATAGAAATGTACAATGTCTGCATAAACTCAAATCTGGAGAGACTGCCACAACCACCATGGCACAATCCATATTAACCACTGCACCAAAGCTGCAGAGATAATGCCATGTGTACAGAATGCAGTGTACCACATTACGCAGGGTACTACATGGCTCAGATACACACACGCAGCCAATTAGATGCAAGAGTGCACTTGTGATTGCAATGAGATCCCTTTCCAATCACAAAGCACAGAATGAGGTCCACATTAAGAACATTAAGACAATCCACAAGAGTAATATAAACACAAGATCTAGAACTATAATACAGCAGCTGATTACCATCTGATGCAAACAGAGTGCAAAGCACTGATCTATTGCACTAATCTATAAACATTTAACTCTGGTCAGAGACATTTGAATGCATATACAGATATTTGTAAAGCATGTTTGCCACATTTTTATCTGTTTCAAAAATGGACCACACTGAAAATAAATTGAAATAAAATATATGCAGCACTTCACAATATACAGCAAACTTACTAATTATTGCAATATACCTGAAACACCTGCCTCTTCATCAACATGACCTGTTCCCAAAAATAGTCCTGAAGGATCTGTCTGTTACCTGAGCTTTAATGTTTCTAATCAATTAAGTGATTTTAGGTCATTTTGTTAAAAAAGGCTAAAAATGTACCACGGCGACTGTTTCTATGCTGCCCACGTATAATTCAAAACATGAATGCAACTCTACAATATTAATTCCCTTAGTCCAGTATAAACCTTGAATGACTCGCGCATGAAACAGAAAACCGCTCCGCTGAACTTCTCGATGTATTAAGACTGCCAGAGAACAGAAGGAGACCCAAACAATTCTGTGAAGCAGGAAAAGCACAAAATGTGTGTTGCCACTGTGAAGTAAATAATATCAAATTAAAAATATCTCCACAAAGGGCTCTGTGAGATTAAGGCAATCCTTCAACTGGCTTACACTGATGCCCTCCCCCAACCCCCCAACCCCCCAACCCCCCAACCCCTCCCCTCCGCCATCCCTGTCATTATGGGGCTTATCACTTGGGAAGAAATAAAGTCTTTGGTCTCTTCTGTGGTGAGAAAAACATGAATTTGTCCCTCGTTCTCATCCTACAAAGACAGCAAAGACAGAGACAATCTACAGTTTAATCAGCAGAGAGGCAGAATGCCTTTAGGTCTTTCAGTTATAATAATAATAATAATAATTATAAACTTAAATTTTACCTTCAGCTAATTCTAGCTTCGCAGCACACGTGTTGCCTCCTTTGAAAAAAAAAACATCAGGCCGACACATAGCGTACACAGAACTTTGTTGAAAACAACAGACAGCATAAACATGCCCCTCAAGGGATCAGTTCATGAATTAAAAAGGTCCAGGCAGAATCTGGCTGACAATGATTCTCATTGTCAATGACCTGTTCTGTCAGTTTGCAAGTTTTTGCCCATTTTTTCCCCAGTTAGAAAGCATTGTTTCTTTACAAATAAAAGCATTAGCAAAGTGAGATCATGTAAACAGCGACATTAACACCAACAGGCAGCTGGGATGATCTGCGGCTGCCATGACAACCTCCTCTGCAGTTAAACTATCTATATCTGTGGCCTTAATCCTGTCTTTCAAAGCGCAATGTATTACAGTTCACGGTGATGAGATTAAATAATGTCCCTAGCACTCTTTGTATCCTATATTGACATGCATTTACACAGAAACTGGTGTACAGATGACCTTCAGGAAACTCATCCAGCCCTGAAAACATAACAAAATTGCACAAAAGGTGCTAATGTTCTGAGAATGAGATCTGTGATTAATTATGCAGGTCTTACTACCTCAACTCACTGGAGTCTATTTTCTGGCTGGCACATAGCATGTTGTGAGCCAGTGCACTGATGTGGCCTTTTCATTGGTTCGGTAATTTCACGACTTGCTGTGCACCGAAGTAGAAGGAAAGCTGCTACTAGGTGCATGCTAGTTAAGATTGAGCAGCGCATTGCAATTTTAGTGCAGCTCACTGAAATTTTTGTGTTGGTCTAATCTGCCATTAGTCTACCCTCTCCACCTGGCTGCTCATACCAGTACTATGGCACGAATCGCTGCCCATTATATGGGGGGTTGCTAATCTCAGGGTTTTCCTATGTAATGCCTGTATGATCATAGACTATTCAAATGCCAACCAATGGTTTTTGTGGATCATATGCTGTCTAATTTGAAATCCCAGAAAATTGTTCAGTTCAATTTTAATTCCTGTATTTATTTCTATTTTTAATTGTTTAAGGGTGTTCCTATACTGCATCAGCGTCCCTGGTTTTCAGTATTTTTCTTGCACCTGTCTGTAATGAGCTATAATTACTATAAACACACCAAGGGCAATTTTTTCATTTTAATTTACAGTAGTTCGAATGCTACAATACTGGCACAAATTATGGATAGACTGCATTTATAAACAGAGTTTGATGATTGATGCAATATTTTTGCAACAGTCTCTCTTTTGGGCATAATACATGTAATATGTATCAACATAAAACAAAAATGTAGAAATAATTAGCATTTCTGTTAAACAAGTTCCAAATAATCATTAGAAATTCCTATATGTATTATGTCACACTAACATAATTGAGCAGTCTAATGTATCTTATTGTTGGAAATTTTATAATCAGTGTGAACATGTATTGATTTGTCCTGTATTTTTATACATAAAATGCTAATAATCGTGCAAAGAATTTTTTTTTTTTTGCTTGTATACTTCAAATTACCGATGGCTGTGGTTAAGAAGATATTTCAAATATGGGAAATTGCTTTGGGAAAATGAAATTATTTAGAAATTATTTGAAATTCAGCATTTACAAATACTTAGAATTTAAATTACAAAATAAATTTGAAAACACATTTAAAGAGCATTTGCATGTATTTGCAATTACTTCCAAATATGTCTTAAAAACATTTAAAATGCTGAATTTTCAAATACAAAGTAAAATGAAAATACTTTCACAACATAAGACCAGTGGTGCAACATGTGCAATTGAACCAAGCTTGAAAGACTTGAAAAGCATTCTGGTAGAGCATTTTGTCTAATTTGAGCACAGTATTTTGATGAGAACGCATCAAATGACTGCTGATGGCCCCAGTCCAATGGTACCGATGTCCATTCTTAATACCTTCAGGCAAAACCCCTGGTTTGCATGCTGGCCTGCCTAGATTGCTCAACTCACATTCATTGTTCCTGCAACTATGATTTGACAACACAAACTCTTTGTTCTAGTTTTATTAGTAGATGATACACAACAACTAAACCGAATACGGAGTTTTGCAGCGCAACCATTAGTCATTCATTTAACAAGCACCCCTCCCTGCAGTCTCATCTGCAACTACACCCCCCATCCATGACATAATGGACAATATTGTCTATCTGGGCATTCATAAAAATATCCTTTCACCACTAAAAAATTGTATTCTGTCATTGCAACAAGATAAACCCAACGATACCTCGGGATATGACAATACAGCAGGGAAAATGCTGCTCACTGAATAACAAAGTAAATAAGACAACTTTTTCTAATATAATACCGTGTCATTCTATTGTCCATATCTGGGACTAAATATAAAATAAATATACAACCTTACCATTGGTTTTATGCGTAGAAATGTCCCTTTTGAGACTGAGTGGTCATATACTGTCTTGGACAATCCATTTGTGACATATATGTGCATTTATGACGCCTGGGTACCTTCAAAAATAGCTGTGTGTAATATCACACGTTTATAGTGTTGTCACCCTTTTTAGTACATTTTATTCATTTTTGGAGAGATTTTGGTTGTCTTTCTGGACCCCTAGATATTTTAGACCACTGTACAGACAGAAAGCTTGTAATTCCCACTTGAAAATGACGCAACAGTGAGTTTCTTGAGTAAAAACAGTTGGTTTGTATTGAAATACATAATTAGGTTGTCATTTATAGCAATGCATACTTTTGACATTTTGGATAGATTTAGAGACACTGGGTACACTACTTAGTTTTTGCTTCACAAATATTTAGTAGTTCTACATATCCACCCTTAGATTTTATGTACTTGTGGTCAAGGAGTTTTTGATCCAGGACATGTAGAGTTTAACCTGTTTTATATATGGGATCTCTCAGTATTTTACTGCAAAATAAAAAACTTTATTTCTTCCTAATTTATGATATAAACTATTCAAGTATTATAAATGGTACACATGTCTTGCTTCATTTAACACTGTGAGACCCAGACATTGCCATATTTTCAAGCTATGTTGTGGGTACTCAAGACATTCTGAGTAACAGTAGAAAATGTCTCACTCCAAATATGTTGCTAAATAGTATAGGGCCTCAGAAACTGGGAGATTGGCCAGATTTGAATGTGTGCAACGGGGTTAATTAGCAGTGAATATGCAAGGCTGATTTCTATGTAAAAGATGGAACTGTACATATGGCTGTTGAACACTCAAAAAAGGAAATACTGTACAGTAAAAGGCTTTAAAATTTTTTAAAAATATTTTATGGGTACAAATAAACTGGCAAATAGCTTATCAAGAAGTAGCTTATCATACAAAGACATGTACAGGTGTTTAGGCGAATGTCTGTTAGAGGCAACATTCCACATCCAACATTCCACATATGTCTCTCAAACAAATAGCGCTTACAAATTACCCAACACAATAAGTCTCCCAATCAAACTCCCAATACAAAGGCTATTCCAAAGATGTCATCAAATCAAATCAGTCATACCCAACGTGGACGTCATTTGCTGCAGATATGGAAGTATATCCAAAGGCTGATAGAAATCTAACGCTCTAGGGATCAGTGAACAGCACTCAAACATCCCGGCGCCCCCAATTTGTCATACCCATCAACAATGACGTAGACAAGATAAGGAGGGGTATGAGGTAGAGAGAGGGGGTATCATGTGAGAGGAAGGGTATGAGCTACAGAGAGGGGGTATAATGTGAGATGGAGGGGTATGAGTTAGAGAGAGGGGTAAAGGTTACTGGGTGTTGCGGTATTGCGGTGCACAGTGCGCTGGCTCGTGACGGCTTTGGTCCTGACAGGACCACAGGAGCTGGGTGACTCGGTGCGATAGGCTGGCTGGGCCGTGCCCCCCACCCCCCCACCCCCACCCCCCGCCGTGCCGAGCAACCTGTCTATTTGTGTCCCTTTGCTGCTAAAAATAAAAACCATGTCTTTTCCAGTCTTTCATCTTTTCCTTTCTCTCTCTCTCTATTACAGTGTCACCTCACCTCATCTCTCTCCTCTCTCTTCATTCTTTCCTCCTTCCTGCCTAATATCTATCTCTTCTCTCTCTCCTCTTTTTTTCTCTCCCAGCCTTACTTTAACTGCATACTGTCATTATGTATATTGCAGTTTACAGTAGGGGTGTGCAGAGATAACACAATCTCTAAGTGTTCATTTAGCAGAAATCCAGAAGTACAGAGGGACTGTGGAGTGCGGGCGGGGCGGTCTGTTCACTTTGCACTGTTATTTCATGCACAGATAATTTGGTGTCCATAGATTTTTTTTCCTTTCTGAAGTTCAACAATGATATTTGGAAGATATTCAGAGGATGATATGAGTGAGCATTACAAACATGTTTTAATGTCTTTTTGAGAGTGAAAAACATGCGCGCGCGTACACACACACACACACACACACACACACACACACACACACACACACACGCACACATCTCAGTGTCCTCTTTCTGTTTTCTGGACTTCATTTTGGGATGAAGAGAAAAGTGTGCGTTTAAGAAGCGGTGGCCTGTCCTATTCCTGGCACAGCATGCTGTGGGAGCCATTCAAAAGCACTCAAGCACCATCAAACAAGAATGAAGGAAAAAAATACATTAATAACAGGTCAGCTCCTCCACTGCTGCAGCTCTGAAGTGCTAGTGAGAGAAAAAAAAAACTTGCAACAAACACACAGAAATCTCTCTCACTGAAAATTGGCCATGCATGCCCTTGCTAAGGATATACTTGTGGTTTCAATAGCTGATAGACTAACTATTAGCCCTGCCATCCTAAGCTAATTTAAGTGTCACATGTAGTCAATATTTATTTGCACTAAAGTAGGGGGGAGGTGTGTCTAGAATTTGGCAGGATGTCTGCTCCTTTGCACTAGCAAGTTTGAAATGTTGTAGCTGGGGACTTGCTGTCTTTGTAGGGTTCAATGTTTGGAGACTTATTTGTGTGACTTTGAAGTCAGTCTGTTTGTCACTCGGGAGTAGAACATTGAGTCAGCTGAGATGTGCCAAATGGAGCCAGTTTTGAAAGTGCCCTCGTCAGTACACCTGTGAAAGGTCCTGTCACACCAGGCTGTCTGATCCTTCTGCTGCATCCCGTTATAGCCTCGCACATAAATACACATACTGTATATTAGAGTACAATACATATACACATTGATATATACTGGCATGCTTACACAAAGACACACATACACACACAAATATATACAGTACATACATGCATACACTCATACGTGCACATGCTTGATTAATCTTATTCACATTGGTGTAAGAGGTCAGAAACATGGATGTGCCTCTTTAAAGGATGTACTATTTAGGTCCTGGAACTCTACAAATTGTAAACTGCAGTCCAGCAAACTGGTCCTCAAGATCAAGGATCTTGCTCTCAAGGTGCTCAACAAGCCGGCAATGGTGGCAGACACTCCCCTTGAGAATCGCTTTCCATCCTGCAACCCTCCCACAGCTTTGGCCACATTTTAACCCTCTACCTCTCCAAGATAAGTCTGGATACAGTACTGCTGACATGAACACACTAAGACCACAACTTAAAAACGCACAAGGTTGCTCCGAACAGCTAGCAGCAGAAACCCATGAGGAAAAACAAGGCACTTTTAGCTATCTCACTTTTAATTAATAACCTGAAAAAAGAACAACCAGATGCAGAATCAATTGATAATAATCAACTAACTTAAGATTTAATAACCTGTGTACTAGGTAGTTATTTATATCTCAGAACAAAATACAACCAAATTTATCCAGAATCGGATTATAATAAATTACAGTTAACGTTAGCAACTTAACAACGAAGGCAAACTTTCTAAAGACAGTTAGGATTGTTCCTGAGAGGGTGAAAAACATAAAAAACCTCTCGTCAGCGAAAAAGTGACCGGATTAGCTAACTGGCGAGTTTGCAAGCTGAGTGCTTAATGGAGAAAAAAAGGAAAATTCCCTCTCTATCCCCTAATGGCAACAAAGATTCTCACCTTAGGAGCAAATCTGTTTTACCTTGCTTATAATATGGGTTTTAAAAATGAATCAATTACACACTTGAAAGCACAATACAATACAATCCTCCTCCAAGCTTCCCAAACTCCAACAAACTCCTTCCACCAACTTTTTATTTATGTGATTTGTGTGTGTGTGTGTGTGTGTGTGCATGAACACTTCTTGGGGGAGTTCACCTACTCCATGTTAAGTGTGAAATGCAATGATCAGCCACACACCAGGAGTGCAGCAATACTGACAGATCTGTCTCTTCAATTCACATAAGAAGCCTCACGTCAGCTAATCCAAGTCAAAATCTCTTGCTTGTAGTTACGCAGTGATGACAGTCATGGCATGTTTATGAATGCATTATGCAGTATTAAGCATAATGCTACCCATAACATGCTGACAAATATAGCCTGTTAAGATAATACCCTGTCACACAGTGTTTTTACACAGTGAGGCTGGTTAAATTATTATTTCCCTGGTGTTGTGAACAGTGTGCCCTGAGAGTTTTACCTTCCCAGTTCCCAATGACGAACCTGGATCAGGTTTCATTTCCACCCAATTTAGTCTCTCTCTGTCCTACCTGTGACACAGCTCACTGCACTCTGCAACACTCAAAATGCGATCTGGGAAATGTAAAAATGCCTGAACAAATCATGTTTAATAAATGATTAATTATGCACACGGCCCAGTACAGAGCTTTTAGAAAGCTGAACTGAAAAAAGAGCACCGCTCAGTTTCTGAATCCAAAATTATAAATCTAAATTTTGACCCTCAACTCTTGCATGATACCTGAGACTAAGGGCTTGCAAGAAGTCAGCTCCAATTTTCTTTAGACAGCTCCAATCCCACCTGAATTTAGAATGTCCAATTTGCTAACTTTGTATTAGTATGCTCATATACTCTATATCACCAAAAGCATCGAGACACCCCTTGGTCTGAGGCTGATTTTCATGGTTTGGGCTTGGCCCCTTAGTTAAAGTGAAGGCAAATCTCAATGCTACAGCATACAATCACATTCTTGACGATTCTGTTCTTCCACAACATGTTGGGGGAGGCCCCTTCCTGTTTCAGCTTGACAATGTCCCCGGGCACACAGCAAGGTCCTTATAGAAATTATTTTGTCAATAACTGTGTGGAAGAACTTGACTGGCCTGCATGAAGCCCTGACCTAAACCCCATCCAATACCTATGGGATCAATTGGAAACCAACTATGAGCCAGCCCTAATTGCCCAATCAGTGCTCAACCTCACTAATCCTCTTCTGGCTGAATTGAAGCAAATCCCTGCAGAAATTCTCCAACATCTAGAATACAACCTTCCCAGTTGAGTGGAAGTTGTTATAGCAGCAAAGGCTGGACCAACTCCACATTAATGCCCATAATTTTGGACAAGATGTTGGATGTCAGGTGTCCACATACTTTTGTCCATGTAGTGTATGCCCCCTTGCTGCCAACTTGGGAGAGTGAAAACAACTTGCAGTTTTCCTCCAAAACCTGCAGTGTTAGCCAATTGTTTCTTTTCACACTCAGGCCACAAGCTGTGCATGTGCAGAACGGGTGCAGAGGAGACCCAATCATATGCATGTGCAGAACAGGTACTGAGGAGACCCAATCATATGCATGTGCAGAGTGGGTGCAGGGGAGACCCAATCATATGCATGTGCGGAGTGGGTGCAGGGGAGACCCAATCATATGCATGTGCGGAGTGGGTACAGGGGAGACCCAATAATATGCATGTGCGGAGTGGGTGCAGGGGAGACTCAATCATATGCATGTGCAAAGCAAGTCATGGGCGCCTAGACGGCCAACAAAGGTCACTTGAGCAATGACCACTACTATCCCCGCTGACTCAATCTGTCCCATATATTTTGGGCAACACAAAGCCAATCGTATGCCATGCCTGTGGGGCTGTGGGACCACAGTTGGCACTGGCATGGGTCAGATTCGATCGGAGATCTTGTTGTTCACCCATACACCAGAAGCGATGCTTTTCCCAAGTGATCTACCCAGCAGCCCCCTGTCCTTTATTCTGTCTCCAGGCCCAGGATTGAAGATCACTGTTCCATCTTTAGAGGGACTAAACTGGTTAACAAACTAAGAACTCCTGTGCGGACACTTCTGACATCACAGCTTCTCCTTACTTACTGCATCACCCGTACCTCTGGGCTGCCAGGAGATCAGGTTCTGGGAACTCCAGGGGCAATCCAACAAAACTGACAGCAAAATGACAGCACTGGATGATCACACAGCACAGACTGGTCACACAAACACGGGCTGATCAGACAGCACATTTTGATCACACAAACACAGTCTGATCACACAGCAGTACAATAGATGATCCCGCAGCACAGGCTGATCACACAGCCCAGGCTCGTTCAGCTCCATCAGCTGTACTCTGAAGCCCCCACCCCCCCATTCCCATTAAACACGCCTGTGAGGCCTGATGGCTACCGGCCCTTTGCATTCACACCTACCCCCTGCCCACCCCACGAGCAGCGAGCCTTTCGCGCAGTCACCAGGAAGCAAAGGGGGCGCTGAAGTAATTAATCTGCCAGAGAGAGCGCAGGGCTGGAGAACGAGCTCAGAGTTGAGAATGAAGCAGTGTCACCTCCAAATTGATCGTTGCTCTCCACCTGATTACATTTTTTTGGGGGGCTTAACAAACTGGGGTGCCGGACGCAGCTGAGCGATGCCTTCCCTCCAGCTGGTAATTCTGCGTCTCGCTGGGGCTCACATTGTTTTTCCTCATATCAAATTACCATATTTTAATGACACGATAAAAGAAAACAAATGGATTCATTATGAAGATAGCTCTACAATCTATATCCGAAATGCTATATCTGCGTGATCAGGCGCTGTCTCTGGAAATAAATCTGAATGTGAATCTAATACTTCATCTGCACAAAAGAAAAGAAAAGTTTTGGCTTATTCTAGGCTGTGACACATTTCTTAGCTGTAGTCCAGTGTAGGCCATGAATAATAATGACTCCCAATGCAAGTCAATAAGTAGCATAGACACACCTCCCTGAGACTGCCAATCACAGTGCTGGAATCACTCACTATAGATGCCACCCCTGCTTTCGTTCTCAATTGTTCATGGATAAATACTGGTATAGATATACACTATGGGTGACATCAATAGACTGGAACTTCCTTTGTCAGAAGAGGGATGTGCAGGTTACGCACCACAGAGCATTAGTTCAGACGCTGGCTCAACTACACTCAGCTACAAGGGCTCACCTCTTAGTGACTGGAACAAAGCTTTGCCCTTTGGTTTCATGGGAATCAAAGCACTATCTCAGAGGTATGTCTCCTTTTCCAGGTTGGCTACAAGTCAGCCATCTTAAAATCCTGCTCAGATTGACAATGGTAAAGAATGTCTATTTGTTCCCTGTTTGACTGAATTAAGTATTTATTTCCACTAGCAACTTTTCTACGGTTGGACTTTCGTTTCCATCTCAAACCACAGTCAATCAGTTAGGAGCCTGCTGGCCTGTGAATTCCATTTTATGAAACACCATGCTAGCCATAAGATCAACCAAGATCAGAAGCTGATTATTTACAAAGAAAGATAATCAGACAGAGGTAGAGAGGGAGATGGAAACACATAACTGAGAGAGAAAGAGGAGATGGCTTTTTTTTTTTTTTTTTACCTCATTAGCAACACAAATTCTCTTGTCAGGCAAATAAACAACTTTTGAATTGAGAGAGAGAGACATAGATAGAGAAAGAGATCTTAGAAGAGCAGAGTGATTTACTGTGGGAGAATATCTATTTTTTAAAATCTTATATATATATATTGTTTGATGTTCTTCACACCTTAATTGACGTTATTTTTACATAACATCAATTCATTTTTACAGTATGTGAATTTGCTTATTGTTATTATTATTATTATTATTATTATTATTATTATTATTATTATTATAGTATTGTGGGTCATACTTGTTACATTTTGTTCATGTGGTTTCCATGTTTCTGTGTCTTACATGTGTTGCTTTGGCAATATGACTGTAGTTATCCTGTCAATAAAGAAAACTGAAATTGAATTGAGAGAGTAGTTTCATGGTTTAATTTTCATGGAAAGAGGCAAATTAATGACATAAATATAAAAATACATTCATTTTTAAAGAAAATGGCTCTCTGTGGATACAAGACATACATTCTAAAAACTCATCAGCAATCATCTCATATAAGTGCTGGATCCATATTTTCAACCAAGAACCTCTACAAAGGGAACACTGTCAATCATTAAAAGGGGTCTTCAGTAAATCCATGCACCTTTCCCTTAAATTAAATTTTGTAAGGACAAGAAATCTTCAGAAGATAGCCTTTCATATAACCCCCATAATTACATGTCATTTGAAGTAAAGGACAGAGCGCAATTCTCAAACCTGTCTCATCTGCCATACTAAATTTACGTAAGTTAAACCCATTGTTATAAAGTCAGCATTGACTGATTTTAAAAATTCTAATTTCTTCTTACTTTACCATGTTACCAAATGCTACATTTTGGCATTTTACTGGGTTTTCCTGGTAAATATTTGGGGGCTGTAATCACAGTAACATTTGAAAAAAAGCAAACGATAGGAAGTGCACTCAAGCCTTCTTAATCATCTCAGGTGTGTAACTTAACATAAATCCATAGAAAATCCATAAATCCTTAATCACATTCAAAGCGTCATTAACCCCTTAAAACCCACTCAAAACCCAGGGCTTTTTGTAAGAATATCCCTTGTCTTAAATAAACCCCATTACCTCCAAAACTTAATACAGTACAGACATGGTTCAAAGTTTGAAATAAAGAGAACATTTGTACCAAAGTGACCAAATCTCCTGATCCTACGGGAGTCCGACTCATTTTTTAAATTCTGAAAAACAACAAAGAAATCCAAAAATAGTTTTGTGTTGTCTTTATTCTGTAGTGATAACATGTACTTCTAAGAATGGACAAAACCGTATTTCTTTTTACATTCATACTCCAGGATATCTACAACACCAGGAGTTTTGAGTCGATTGAACATAGCCATAACATTTTTACGTGATTTACAAAAGCTGAGCCCAAGTGTCCCAAAACCTCTCCAAATAGCCCCAAACCTATCCAAACTGGAGCACTGTGAACACCTTTCTTTCACAACCATCTGCCACTTCCAGGAGCTAATTCTATAAAGACTGGTACCCTTTTTGGATAAGTCCTATATTTCAGGCAAAAGGTGTACTTTTGGAGAACTTCTGAGCACAAAACCCACTTGTGCTCAACTGTCTGCGGATGGGGAGGGAGAGGGAACCAGCTGTAAGTAGCCTAGTAATTTGCATGTGCCACCCATAAAGGAAAGATTGATCAACACATGAGGGAGGAGCTGGGGTCACGGCAGGTTTTTAGGCTAGCAGTCTACAGCAAGCATGCACGTGGGTGACAGGGTTAGACGGGTAGCGTTCAGCAGCATGCGTACAGGAGGAAACAGACACATGAATGGGGGAATATATAAATATTCTATTAATCTTGTCTACTTTTACCTCAGCTGTAATCTGCTTAACCCATTTTATTTTCTGTCTGCTACTTTACACCAAGCTAGCCAGTGGGGGATGGGCTCCCCCTCTATAGCCAGGTTTCTCTCGAGATTTCTTCCCATTGGGGAGTTTTTTCTCACCACCGTTTGAGGGTTTTCTCCCCACTGGGAGTTTTTTTTTACCTTATGTACAGGCCTGGTGTTTGCTCTGTTTGCTTTTTGCTACTATTGTCTCTTGCCTGTCTTTGTGACAGTTCTCTGTAGAAAGCACTATGCAAATAAAATTGAATTGAATTTAATATAAATTAAGTTTTTTTGGAATATTTTTTTTACAAATTATGTCAGACTTCTAGTTCTCCATTGCTTTCATTTACCAATAGAGATTGTTCAGCATTAGAATTCTCAATTCTAATCACATATTTGTGATCTTATTCCTAGAAGAAATATTCACACAATGGTTACTTAAAAGCAACATATGACAAATATAAAACAGGAACATGCAGTGAGAACATAGTAATAGGATCCATGTATACACAGGGCATTGCAGAATTTTGTGCATTAGAATGCCCACAGCATCTGACATCAGGTCAGACAGAATGCATAGACGACCCTGGTTTATGGTGTACTACTATGCTCAATGCACATTAGTTCAGAATGCACGCAGGACACCAGAGTAGCGTATGTGGCAGAATGGACAGGGGACCACAGAGCAATGCAGTGGGAAATGCACACGGGATCTAAGGGCAACCTAAAATGCACGCGTTATCAAAATAAGAAAGCTTTTAAAGCAGCTGATGCCTCGCCAAATACTACAAAAATTGGTTGGTGCTAGAATTCAGACTAACCCCCTCCTCCACCCCACTTGTCTTCGTGTTCCGTACTGCATTTGTGCCGAGGGTTGGAGGTCCGAGGGGAAATCTTTAGGCTTTTTCCTCTCAGCCAGTGACTCACGCCTTTCATGGATTAGCAGAAGCATTTTTACACTTTACACCAATGGGTTTCTCTGCTCCCTAATGGACAAGTGATGTTCCAGTTCCATGTTCCCATGGTGAATAGAACTTTTGCTTTGTTACCATTTGGGGATTGGAAAACTAACAGCGCATGGGTGGGACCAGAACTCTACAGCATCATAGTACCCTGATACAAGGGAGATGTGTTCTCTGTTACAGGGACTGACCTAAATGGTGGATTCCCTTGTCATTGAATAATGAAAGGCGCTGGACCTACAAGGATCTGGATCAGTACCAAAATTCATATGAGTCTGTGTGAATTGCTAACATCAAAATTATACATATATATATATATATATATATATATATATATACACACACACACACACACACACGCCTGTATACACGCACGCACACACACACACACACATACATGCACTCACAAGCTGACACAGACATATACTCCCTGAAGTATTCGCAGGTTTGCCATAATTTGTATTTTAGCCCATATATTGGGAAGTACTGGTAGTGTCTTTATTAAATGATTTATTTCACAATGTATATTCAGCATGTTCCAGTTCTGCAAGGGACTGCGTACTGGGCTTTTGTATGCTTACGCGAGGGCGGGTTTTTAACTGGATTCCACTGAGCCGCTGGGAAGCTCCCAAAGTCACGGTTTCCTGTTGGGGTTCCACCTCGTTTATCAACGGAACGAGCAGGGAAGAGCCCAAGGATCAGCACGATGCTGTCAATCACCCTGCTCGTTAGCGTCCGCCCGCCGTTACATCCGGACCTCAGCCTTGTTTAGCGGTTCGCTGTGGGGTTAGCCACGGCGGCAGTTCACTGACTCACAACCTTGCTGCGGCAGTAAGCGAAGGCACTACAGGCATTAGCATGCAGCTAGTGGGTGTGATATCCCCATATCATTATTTTCTAGTATGTGAAGGTGGGCTTTAGCCTCTGCTATCCACCTACTGTAGCAAGATTGGCGACACAGTGAATGGCCATGCAGGGGAAAATGACCCCTCACCCCTCAGTTTAGGGGACTGTGGGAAGCGTAACAGCTAATGTGTTAACCAATGGGGTAGCACAATATATATATTTTAAAAAAAAAACATTGTGTCATTTATGCCAGACATATTAACTGAACAGTTAATATTCATCATTCATAGTAAAATAGAAAAATGTATATATATATATATATAGTAGTTTTAAATACCTTAAATCTTAGACAGTGCAAAGAGAAGGTTCATCTGTAGACTGCTCACCTAGATGACAGGTATAGAAACAGTTTCCCAGTCTGGCATGAGCTGGTCAGTGGGTAATGAACGGTTAATGAAAAAAGTACGAATGCGGAGAAGGAAGGCGGGACAACCGTGTCCTTGGCTGGCAATTGATCTGTGTCACCTTGGTATTCTCCCTCGCTGGGCTGTGGCCCTCATTATTTCATAGGCAGAGGGGCTTTCTAGCAGGATAAAAACAGCCCACAGACCTTCCTTCCAGAGATACCCATTTCAAAACAGTGAGGCAATCTCTCCCTCTCTCCCCTGCTTTCTTCTTTCTTCTCTCATTTCATCTTACTTTTTTCTCGCCCACTCTATCTGTCTGTACCCTGCTTTCCCAATCTTTTCTTTTAAAGCTTTTATAGGGAGCCAACAACTTCACAAGGCAATGAGAGCAGGGTGGTGTACCGCTCTTTTAAGCCTTAAAATCCTTTTCCCCCTCATGTTGAAAATATGAGCTTGTTTTAGTTTTTGCTTGTTAAGTGAAATGGTGTTACCCCATTGGCAAATATTGAAATGAATCAATCTGTCTCACCTCACTGGCAGTGTTTTTCCCTTATTTAGCAAAAAAGTTTTTTTTAAGTCTAAACATAAGACTAAAGTACTTATTAAGACTTATTTGTTTGGCTTTTGCAGTGAGAGACCATCCTCCAAAGCTCCACAACAATATGAACCAGATGGCAAACACACAAAATACAAGTCATGGCGTGAGTACTCATGTCCCCCATACTCTTCACCACATCCCTCTACTCTTCACCACATCTCTCTGCTCTTTACCATATCCCTCTACTCTGCACCACATCCTTCTGCTCTTCACATCACCTCTCTGCTCTTCATCACATCCATCTACTCTGCACCACACCCCTCTGCTCTTCACCTCATCTCACTGCTCTTCATCACATCCCTCTACTATGCACCACATCCCTCTGCTATTCACCTCATCTCTCTGCTCTTCACCACATCCCTCTACTCTGCACCACATCCCTCTGCTCATCACCACATTCCTCTGCTCTTAACCACATTCCTCTACTCTTCACCACATCTCTGATCTTCACCACATCCCTCTGCTCTTCACCTCATCCCTCTGCTCTTCACCACATGCCTCTACTCTGCACAACATCCCTCTGCTCTTCACCACATCCCTTGGATCTTAACCACATCCCTCTGCTCTTCACCACATCTCTCTGCTCTTCACCAATTTCTTCTGCTCTTCACCACATCCCTCTGCTCTTAACCACATCCCTCTGCTCTTCACCACATCTCTCTGCTCTTCACCACTTTCTTCTGCTCTTCACCACATCCCTGTGTTCTTCACCACAACCTTCTGCTCTTCACCTCATCTCTCTGCTCTTCACCACATGCCGCTACTCTGCACAACATCCCTCGGCTCTTCACCACTTTCTTATGCTCTTCACCACATCTCTCTGCTCTTCACCACATCTCTACTTTTCACCAAATCCCTGTGTTCTTCACCACATCCCTCTGCTCTTCACCAAATTTCTCTGCTCTTCCCTACATCCCTCTGCACTTCACATTCAGGGCTCTTCAGGCTGCACAAAAATGCCCCTCTCTTCCCACACACTCCTTATTCAGTCACTGTACAGCTCCTCTGCTCCACACTTAGCAAATAGCCGAAGGGGGGGGGGGGGCTCCTTTCCATAAATTAAAAATGCATAAAATGTCATACAGTATATCTCTAAGCCTCTACTACACTGCAGGCAAATGTCCAATGACCCCAGTGGTCCCATAAAATGGAGGGGCTGTCTATAAAAAGGACAGTACTTCCCACGCAGTTCAACTGATATGGATGTAAATGCCCTCAAACTAAAACTAAAATTGTGCCACCCTCCAAATACTTACAGATTGCACTATATATGGTGGCTTATTTTTAAAATGCGTTGAGAAATGTTAAAGACAATGCCTGACTCAAACTAAAACTAAAATTGTGCCACCCTCCAAATACTTACAGATTGCACTATATATGGTGGCTTATTTTTAAAATGCGTTGAGAAACGTTAAAGACAATGCCTGACGTGTTCTCAGCAGGTTCAGCTCTATCAGCTCAGAGACGAAGAGGCTGACGGGAAGTGAGCATGTTGTGTTTGTTTTCGGCGTGATGATGATGATGATGATCTGCCACTGAAAAAAAGCAGCCAGGGATATCACTCACACCTGCAGACACAGAGCACCTCCGGCAGCCGTACCCAGCGAGACCCAGATCCCCCGATCATCCGGCGGGCGCTGAGACAACAATCAGGTATAACCGGCTGTAATTAACGAGCGGGGCTATCTGCTGAGAACAAAATATTACCCCTTTTTCTGCTTTTGTGTGAAAATTACAGTTTAAAAAAAAAATAAATAAATAACATCTCAGAGGCATTAAGTTAGAAAAACCACAGAGAGGAAAAGCAGGTCACAAGTGCCATGAAATTCATATTAGCAGTGGCAAATTTGCCCTAATTATAATAGCAAGAACAAAAGCTTGTCATGAAGCACTTGCCCTCTCCTAACTTGGCAGGTATTTAGGAGTCCTTGTGAAATGTCCCAGTCGCTTAAGAGGAGCTCAGCAGGTGGCCATTACAGCCGGTTGGCTTGCCAGTTTTGTAAGATAAAGGAAGTTCCAGACATATAAACCAATGTAGAGGTACTGAAAGGACTCTCAGGGCGTAATAGATTTTTTTTTTTTTTTTTCTTCTGACATTTGCACAGGTTTTTGGGTGAAATAATTATTCCAGTGTCCGAGAGTAACGTGGATAGGATCTAGAATAAACATTACATGCATTATTAAAATTAGTAGCATTTTAATATTTATGGCTTTTATGAGCAAGAATTTAGATACAGTACACATACGCTGCCATTCTGCAGAGTGGGCGCAAACGCAAAAAAGGAAGACGCAAATATAAAAATTTCTTAATCGCATTTATTGACGTCAGAAATGTCAGTTAGTCGGTGTCTCACTTATGTATTTATTTGATGTTAATAGCTTGGAGAAACTTTAAATTAATTAACTAATATGTCCTTCTTTATTTTTGCATAGTGCCCAGTCTCTTTAAATATCAGTTAATGTGAAGCTTATTTGGTAAGCATTTACTGAAGTAACACTTACTGAAGTTTTTTGGGTTGGTGTGTGGTTTTGTACTTTCTTTTATACATATAACTTTAAAATGTACTTCGTTGGTCCAGTTCTTTAGTTCTTCTCACTGCATTTCTGTGTACATCAGCTCAGATTTTTTCACCTGCTGGTAACTTTAAGATAACTAATAATGGAATGGAATAAAAAAAAGGCTTTACGTATTTTACGTAAGATGTACAGAGATCAAAGCCAAATCTTAGGATATTTTAAGGACCTGGGGTTTGAAGGTAGATGAAAACGCCATATAAGGAGAAATGAGAGAACCAGTCAGAAGACTGACGTCTGACTCTGCACGTAGTTAGCAATGTTCTTAAACTGTCACAAAATTAAAATTGGTAGTGTGAATTTGGGGAGAGAAAAAAAAAAGTGAAAACATTAAGGTGAAAAATGTAAAAAATGTAGACGATGAAAATATGCTAATGAATGGAGAAATGGCAGTGATGCTTCTTTAAAAATTAATAAATAAAATACCATAGATCTCAGCCTTTAGTCATAATGTGAGAAAAAAGTGATCTCTGAATCACTCTGAATTGCTAAAATACCACAGTAAATTGACTATGTGGTTACATGAGGTTCATTTTTCTTTTTCAGCATAATATGTTGGTAATTACTTTCTCCATGTCTCAACTCAAAGAGTTTCATGCCTATGTTCAACCCTTTAAGGTGTGAGATCACAAATATGTGATTAGAACATTCTTAACTGAACATTCTAAAGCTGACGTACCAGTCACTACTGGTAACTGAAAGCAACAGAGTTCTAGAAGACTGACTTAAAAGTTTGAAAAGATTTTTAAAAATACAAAAAACCTACTCTTCAAATGATTTAAACCCGGTGAAATCCATAATCTGGAAGTGTGTGCACAACAGTTCAACCCAATCTTGGTTCCAAGTAATGAACCTTCCAAATGATCAACCAATCACATGTGCTACCAGTGATTTGACAGACTGATCAGAAATATGAGTGGATTGGGCTGAATGTATGAGAGGGACCATAAAGCAGTGATTCTACGCACACACACACACACACATACACACCCACCTGGATGAATGGGAAGAGGAGCCCCACAGCAAAGTTAGCGAGCCAGTTGATGGTCCCGGCGATCATGAAGGCTGCTGGTCGATATGACTGTTCAAACAGCTCCCCCGTCAGGATGAAGGGGATCCCTCCTGCATATCAGAACAGACACCACACAAACCCATCAGTACTCATAATCAGATACACTGTCACTACACTGGGAACCTTATCATGCTGACAGAATGGCAAATACCCCAAATCATCCTCACAATTGTAGTATTATGTTAACACCAGCAATCACGGCAAGGTGCAAATGACCAATATGCTAGTAATACAATCAACCGTGCTTGTAATGCTAACAATGATATTATGTAAATCATTTAAAAAATGGTAGTAATTATGTATATGGGCATGCTAATGACATGAAATATGTCTTACAAGCAGCAGAGGAGGCCTGCAGACTTAGACTGACACAGCTGCAGGGCTGAAATGGTCAGAAAAGCAGCGCTGTGCAGCCTGCACATTCTTAACACAAGCAGCTAGATGGATCAGTTGCTATACAGCCAGGTGAAAAATAAAAGGAAAAACCTGAAACCTGAAACCTGTGGCACGTATAAAAATTCCGAGCAGGCCCAGTTGACCTCAGTTTTGGATCAAGATGGCAAGAGGAGAAGATATAGGTGACTTTGAAAGAGGGTTAATTACTGGGTCACGGATGGCAGGAGCTTCAGTCACAAAACCAGCTCAACTGGCTTGGAACAGTGGAACCAAACTAGGAACTAGGAACAGTGACTAAAGTGACATCATAAACACCTCATTACAATGACGTATGCACATTTGCGAGTTGAGTGGTGCAAAAACCATAGGCACTGGTCTACAGATGAGTCATGCTTCACCATATTCTCGACAAGTGCATGTGTGGCGTACACCAAGAGAACAGTACAGACCTGAATGCTTAACTCCTACAGTGAGGGGGTCCAGTGCTTCTGTTATGCCGTGCATTTACCTGGCTTGGTTTTGGTATGTTTGTTCCGTTAAAGGGAAGGTTCACTGCAAATCAATACAAAGTTATTCTGAGTGATAACCTTTATCCTATGACGAAACATTTCTATTCTGATGGGGGCGGTCTGTTCCAGGATGGCAATGACCCCATCCACAGGGCACAAGGGGTCACTGAATGGTTAGAATGAGTATGAAAATGATGTAAATCATATTCTATAACCTTCGCAGTCACCAGATCTCAACCCAATTGAACACCTATGGGAGATTTTGGAATGAAGTGTTAGATAGTGCTCTCCACCACCATCATCAAAACACCAAATGAGGGAATATCTTTTGGTGTTCCATCCGTCCAGTAGAGTTCCAGTGACTTGTAGAATCTATGCCAATGTGCATTGCAGCTGTTCTGGTGGCTCGTGGTGGCCCAACACCTTACTAAGACACTTTATTTTGGTTTTTCCTTTCATTTGTCACCCGTCTGTACATATACAGTGAGCTCCCCAATCTTTGGGTTAAAGGAGATTCTCAGCTTTTATTAAAGGCATTTTTATGCATTTTGGGCTCACCAAATGTAGAAAGTGCAGCAGTTTTCATAAATAGCCCCCCGCTCCCCAATTTTCAATGCACCGTATGGGACATATTGATGTTATGTAAATGAAGTAGTCATGTTTAGTAGTTTGTTGCATATCCTTTGCATACAATGACTGCTTGATGTCTATGACCCCTAGATATCACAGGTGTTGAGTGCCTTCTCTGGTGATTCTCAGTCAGACCTTTGAATAAGTCCTTTGTTGCTTTTGCAGTATATTTGTAATTATTGTCTGGATGTAGGATTAAGCGCTGTCTGAGGAGTTTGGAGGCATTTGCCTGAATTTCAGCAGATAAGATGCTTCTATACATTTCAGAATTTATGAAGACAAGTGAACCAGTACCTGTGGCAGCCATATATGCCCAAATTTTAACACTCCCACTCCTGGCTTTCAACTGTAGAGGTCTTCCTTGGCCTTCTAGGGCCTCCGCAATTACTGAGCTCACCAGTGCTCTCTTTCTTATTAATTATGTTTCAAACAGTTGATTTTGAAAAGCCTATATGTCTATGATTGTTTTTGCTTATTTTGCAGGCTCATAATGGTTTCCTTGAGTTTCAATGCCTCGGGTCCTCATGTTGACAAATGCTAATAACAGACTCCAAAGGAAATCAAAAGCCTCGAAGACTATATACTGAAGACTATATACTGCAATCTGTTTTATATCTACACTAAAGAAGCAATGGAACACACCTGACCAATCAGAAACAGCTGTGAAGCTATTTGCCCTAAATGTTATGGTGCCTAGAAATGGGGTGACTATGTACAAAAAGTGTTGTCATTTCTACATGCTGAAACCAAAATGTGTAAAATACTCTTTTAATAAAAGTGTAGTATCTCGTTTAACCATGTGTGTATAAAGTGCAATTGTTCAATTACAAATCTAAAACATTATGGAGCTCACCGTATGATACCTGGCAATTCAATTTTGACATGAGACTCTGATCTGATCAACAATACTTTTGAAAATATATTCAGTTCAACATGTATTTGTCATCCATAGCACTTGTCAACAAAATTTTTATATTGGTTTTTGACGGGCCACAGGAGGATACATAGACATATACCATATAAATCACACTATTTGCAGGACAGTATTCGGAATTTTTTTGGCAATGGTGGATAAACGATTGTGGAATGAGGAAGATGAATGAGAAGCAAGTTGTTTTATCATTTGCCCACAGCACAGGGGCTTAAAGGGTTGATAAGCTTCCCTTTGAGAGCTGGAGGGATCAACTTGAGCTGGGCATGATCGCTATTCCTTCATTTTACCCACAGGGCATGTGTGGGAATAATCAGCTGCACTTTCAATATTTCTGACATTTACACTGCCAGTTAATCGAAGTTTGGCTCCCTGGAAATGGTTGATGGATAATTGTACTGGTGTATTCCAAGATGTTTATATGTACGTATATGTTTTTACTGTGAGCATTCTAGACTCTTTAAAACTTTTCCCTAGGAACATGGAAAATCTGAATCTCAGTGTTATATAATTTCTTTCTTTCTCAGAGGAAAAAACCTGGTCTCCCATTAGTGGACCATGCAAGGATTTAAATTCTTGAAAACAGAATAAAAAGTTCACGTAAGAGCAGTACATAAAACGATTCTAAAAAAAATTGTTTTCAAAGTTGCCTCCAAACTAGAAATAGTCAAATGTAATCATCATATTGCCAAGTGAACTACAAATAATGCATTCACATTATTTACTTATTTATTTCGTTTATTTAAGAAAGGACAGTCCATATTAACAACAAATGTAAATATGCCAGATTTAGCCAAAAGGCTAAAGGCTATTATCTGAGACAGTTTTTTTTTTTTAAAGAAAAAAAGAGGTTATTTCACAGTAGATCAAGTGAGTAAGTGAGTGACTGAGTTTGTCTCTGGGTAAATTGGCTGAAATAAAGAGTGACTTTGCTCTTTCCTTTGGTGTGGACCACATTCTCAAGATGTTTCTTGAATGGTCTTAATTAAACTCTGATTTTGTCTCCACAGAGTGAGAATGTGATATTCATGCATGAGTACTGAATGAATGGAGTATTCACGCATGTAGAGGCACATGGGGACCAATTTGCCCCTTGATTTCAGCCGTACTGGGCCCAGGGAGAATTTGTGCATTCTGAACGAAAATTACCTCTTCAAGGCATCGTTTGTCATTTGTACAACTGGCTCCCCTTTCAAATCCTGTCACTCAATATTATCCGATTAGGCGCATTTAGAGTCTGGTATCTAGTAGTCCCATAAAAACCCATTAATATTGAAAAAAGAGACATCGTTCAATTTTCATAACTGAAAAGTTAAGTCAGATAAAAAATGAAGTCTGCATATGGACATAAATAAATAATTCTGCAGACAACAAGAACAAAAGGACAACATTGGTGTTGGGGGGGAGGATTGAAGGGGCCAAGGCACTCGTTAGTTTGTCAGAAAAATCCATACCAATTCCAATTCAAGTGCCTAGGGGGTTGTTATCAATTTATAAAAACTACCTTGCTCAAGTCCTGTTCATGCAGCAGGGAAAAGCAATACAAATACACATCACAATTTATAAACAGTGGGACGCACAACAACCTAGTGGTCCAAATGAAAGAAAGAACCACAGTCTTTGGTAATGAAAGGACACTCCAACTCTCATGAATCCAGTGAGGGCCAAATTCCAACCGCCTAAATGAACAGCAGAAATGACCAATATAGCTTCGAGAACAATTTCTTGTTTCTACACGGATTTATGTCCAGAATAGTTAACATTGTCTTTAGATGCACATTACATTGCACTGCACACTGCATTTCATTGTACAAAATGTTCTATATAAATAAAGGTTATTATTATTTATTGTTTCCACATACAGAAGCAGCCTTCCACAACACAGCATACAATGACTGATTCTTTTCTGTTTCCTTTTCCTTTTTACCAAAGGAAATTTTATGAAATTAAAATAAATTTCAGTGAATTGGAGTCAATAACCAATAACCTATAACACACAGCACTTATAGTAGAGGAACACACATCCAAGAAGGAAAGGGACAAAAGGGAGAACTGATGAAATTGCGTCCGATGTTTATAAAATGGAACAGCCTCTTTTTCACTTTTACGTGTGTAAAAAAACAAAAAAAACAAACAAAAATAAATATATAACAATGCCACTGCAGCACTTAAAAAATTCAGTTCAAAATGAACCGCCAGTCACCTAAATCCAAGGTCGAGCAGGTCAGCTTGGGTCTACTGCAGAATGATTGGCAAATCCCCCCCCCCCCCTCCCCCAGCCAGCTCATGCCCGCTTCCACCTCAGGAGATGCACAGCACCTTCTGGTTCCGTGCGATTGTCTGTCACAACGATTCAACAAATATCGACAGTAATTAGTGGCAAAAACAAAACCGCCACAGTCGCACCCACCGATGAATATTCATAAGCACATGCCTCTCCCGGGTCATCTCTGCTGCTTGACAAAGCGGAAAGACCTGTCTTCCCAGTCTATGTGTGAGTTACACACCCCAACTTCCTCTTCCGCATTCAAGGTAGGATTTAAAGTGTACTATGACTTTTTAAACCTGGCATTAACACGCATTCTGTATCCAGACACCTGGCATTTATATGTTTCCACTGTCCGCATCGAGATCCGATCAGTATCTAATCTCACTTCCTGCTCAAAATTATGTAGTTGATGGATGCAAACTGAAAATGCATTTGCACTTGTGTTTAATGCAGTCGCAATGTGTCTCTGGCCACCTCCGGAGGTGGTTTGGGCTATCCGATCACCAGAGATACATGTTAATGCCAGGCATAAAGTGGGTCTTAGTTATTGCATGTTGATAGGGAGAATGTTGACTATACCCAGGCCCCATTCTTGCAGTTGAGAAATGTTTTGACTGAGTGTAATTCCCCAGGAAAACAGACTGGGCAGGGGTGGTGACTTCCAACAGACTAATGATACCAGACTACATGCAGCAGCAACCTGTCTGTGCACAGCTGCTTTTTCAAAACAGCCCACCAAACACCTATCAGCTCAGACATGAAGGAGGGAATTTGAAAAATCAAATTAAAATAACCTGACATCTAGTCAAAGATATGACATCACTGGCATGTACACCAGCTCCACAGGAGTTAGTGAGATTGCTACACGTGGCAATAACAGAGAGATCATTTGGCAGGTCATTTGCTGATATAATTCATGACCATCACAGACACTACAACAGACCCTTTGGGGCAGGTGTTTCCTGTCTTATCAGAGAAGGTTTGACTCGGGGACTAGCTTTAGTTCTGTCCAAGCACTACGATTGGCTAATCATCAGCATACAATCTCACAGCCAATAAGACTGGCAATCTCTTGTATGAGGGACACAGTCTTTTTTTTCTTTTTGTGAGCATGCACGGTTTTGGTTTTTTTGTTAGAAATGGATGGAATGTCATTCACCAGAGCCCTCTGGGCTATGCCTGAGAAATGAAATTGAACCTAACTGAAACATCATTCTAGAATCAGATATAATTTGAAAAAATTGGACCCACAACCCATCATGGGTTCAAGAATGACGAACCAAGGCAACTCATCAAGCTCTAGCAAGCCAGCTTTTCCTGCCCCCACCACCCCCAAAAGAAAAATAAACAGCTTGAAAATACCTGTAAGTCCAAGAATAACTATGCTTACTCTGTGTGTGTGTGTGTGTGTGTGTATGTGTGTGTGGAGGTGGAGCTGCTATCTATATCCATAATTAACCTGTATAAAGTTCCCATGTCATAATTTTGCACTGTGTGTCTTTCCTGTTCATGTCCTTTGATGTTACTCTGGTATGTGTACCTGAATGAAAGTATAAAAATAAAAATGAAAGAGGGAGAGAGAGAGAGCTCTTAGAAGAGTAGAGTGATTTACTGTAGACAGAAAAGCCAGGCTGAAAGACCAGAAACCTGCAATCTATACAAAATATGCACACAGTTGGTGGTGAACAGATTGTTCCCATTTGTTTAACTGGCAATCCTAAAATTGGAAGATTGACTATAGGAATAACACCATGTCTCAGGTCTGGAATCACAAGTTATGTTTTGTCTACACTAGACCCTTAAAAAATACAAAACAACAATCTGTAGTCTTTAGATGTCGCTAGCAAGTTATCCCTCCCTATTGCGCGCGGTGCACTGTGCACATTAAATGTTCAGGTGCTGACGGCTGATCCGCATAAGCCCCATACATCCCGTGCTTGCTGAACACACCTGGAGGTCTTGCTGATTGCTGTTTACCTTGAGTCTGCCTCCATCATTAGGCAGCAGGAAGATATCAAGCGGGTAAAAAAGAGTTCATTCTCATTCACAGCTTGCCGGGCTCGCGAGCACGCTGGGGACCAGTGCAGATAATTAGCCCGTTCGCGGCATCTGCGGCGCCAACAGATGTCTGGGAGCCGCGGCGAGGATGCGGCGATCGGCTGAGCTCCCAGATAACGCCTCGCCTCGTTCCGATCTCGCCCTCCTGCGGCGGCGGGCCGGATGAACGAGAGGCACGCCACGCCAACGATATGCAAATGTCGATTCGACGTTGTATCAACACTGCGGCGACATCAGCCCAATGCCAAGCTCAATTGTCTCAGAGGCACGTTGTGTCAATACTATGTCAACGTTAATTCTGCGTTGTGCAAAAGCTTCAGCAATGCTATGCCAATGTCAATCTTAATTGCCTCAGAGGCACTTTGTGTCAATACGATGCTAACATTAATTTGACATTGTATCAACATTGCGTCAACGTTACGCCGATGCCAATCCCTCAGAGGGGCATGTTGTGTCAACATTATGCCAACGTCAATTCAACGTCGTATAAACACTGCAGCAACGTCATGCCAATGCCAATTTTTCTTGCCTCAGAATGGCTATGTTGTGTCAACATTATGCCAACGTCAATTCAACGTCGTATAAACACTGCAGCAACGTTATGCCAGTGCCAAGCTTTATTGCCTCAGAGAGGCATGTTGTGTCCACCTTATACCAATTTAAACACAACGTTGTATCAATGCCGCAGCTACGTTACGCCAACATTGATCTCCACTGCATGAGACAGAGCCCGCATCTCGTCCCTGCGTCCCACTCACGTTGAGCGACAGCACAGCATGGCTTTCTGTTGCTTCACTGGGTTTCTGTGCTTGTGGGTGTTACTGTTACGCAACAACAAGTGTGCCAGACTATAAATACCTAATTACATAAGTTCAAACAGACAAGTACAAAACAAACAAAGGTAATGCAGTAACTGCCTAGGTGTCCCTTACCTCCTCAGACACCAAAGCACAATCGAGTATCGCTAATAACTCTGACAGTCAAAAAAAAAACTAGTCTCCTGCTTGTTTAAGGTACCAAAAACAGAGCTCAGCTACATTGTAGTTTGCTGTCCTCAGAGGACAAGCAAAAACACCAGCTTTTAATCTTAATTAGGAGGTAAACTGATCCTTCCACTGGAATGCTTTTAACATCCACCAAAAACCACCTCACAAAACTAAAGTGAAGTAATCTCAGTGGAACTAACGACTCAATTTTCTCCTTACCCACCGTAATGCCGCTGCCAGCTTGGTTTATTGCCATCTGGAGCTTTTTTTTTCCAGCTAATGAAAAATAAAAGAGGCTGCTGCCTGGAGAACGACGGTTATCATGGTGTCTGTTTGTGGTGGAATTTTCCGCTTCTGTTTCACGACACTTATCACGCTTTCCAAAAAGCATCAGGTGCCCCTTCTTAAGAACCCATAATGCCTTCCGCTTTAATACCAAATTGCCTCCCATTTTAAGACCTAAAGCCCTCCCCTTTAATACTTATTGCCGCCAATTTGAGAACCCAGTGCTCTCCCCTTTAAAGTCCTATTGCCATCCATTTTCCAACCAAATATACTCCCCTATAAAGCACTATTGCCACACATTTTAGAAGCTAATTCCCTCCCCTTCATCTGCATATATTTTCCCACCACAGAACTTCATGCCCAGCTCTTTTACGTAAATATTCAAACCCTGACCTCATCGGTTTCTCTGTCATGCAGACACATACTCTTTCTAGAAATAAATTGGAATCATGGATGTGGATGCACATTATACTGCATGGATTTCACAACATCCAGAACACTATTTTCTTATCTTTGAAACTGTGGGCCCACCCCTCATAGAACTACCATATGTACCCTCCCATTCAGTAATCTAGCCCCTGTACTTTACGTAGCCAGTAGGGTGAATTTTTACGGCCAATTCCGGTTGCTGATTTTTTTAAAAGTCAAATCAGCCAATACCAAATCCAATAGCTGATTTTTTTTTTTTTCATTTTTAAAGCAACAGGTAACAAATAAAACAAAAGGCTGTTTATTTGCTATATAGGTTACCAATGCATTCAGATAGTTTCATAAAATAATAATAATAATACTATTTATTATTATTATTATTATTATTATTATTATTATTATTATTATTAACAGCATTATTGTTACAGTATATTGTGGTCATTGCCACACATTTAAGGAACTCTGATTCAATGTGGCTGAATCTTTGCTTCCAGAAGAGTGTGTTTTGACGGCTTCACACCCTGATCTGCACGAGCACTTTATCTTAGGAGACGTTTCAGTGCAGCGATGGTTGGAATGACATCTGCCACAGTCGCTAGTTGGGTCAACGTGTTTTACCTTTAAAGGGATTACTTTTATAAGAATGTTGAAAATCCAAATCCTGAACTTGTTGTACTAGCTAACTATTCATCACAAAGATGTTATCGAGCCTTTTCACTTTGATGGTCAACATTTTTTTTCAAAATAACAACTGAACAGTCTTGCGGCTTGACATCTGCACTCATGATTTCCAGTCTAAAATAAAACATATAGCGAAGAGATTCGTTTTAAATTCAAAAGAGAACTTATAAACACGACAACAGCAGAAGAAATATCAGTAATTATTTCACTTAATACATTCACTTAACATTAATCCAGCTAGCTAATGCCAGCTGCTATATGGAGACATTAATGTTAGTTAACGCAGTAAACAAATATTACAATTATTCAATGAATGTCAAATGTATTATTTAACATAACTTGCACAGACTTGCATCATTAGGGGAATGGGAAAAAAAACCCAGTAGCTGTCCTGGTATAGTCGATGTACAAGCCCCCATACAGGTTCAATCCCCCAAACCACCATCAGAACTGTGTCCCTTCTCTACCCTCTGATTTCTCCTTGTCTCAATAAAGCAAAAACACAAAAAAAACAAAAACAAAAAAAAAACAATTAAAATTATGATAAGAGGGCAGTTTGTCAATAAATAAAGAAAAAAACAGCAGCCATATTGTTGTTGCCATGCCTGCGCAGTGATGCGAAACAAATTACCATTTTGACAGCTGTGGCTTATTTGTCTCCAGCCATTATAGTGATGCAGGCATAGGTATGCATGGCTTATTTAAAAACCTGAGGCTTTGTCCCTACTCTGCAACCTTCTAGACTGTGATCTCCCTTCTTTTTATAACACTGACCCACTTCCAACCTAACTCCCACCCCCACCCACCCACCCCCCCGCCACTGGTGCGGAAATGAACTCTGACCTCGGTGAATGCATTTGGTGGGTGCAGTGATGACATCATCCCGACACTGACGCTCGTGTTCCTCACTCGTATTACGGAAGGGGAAGAGTGTCAGGATTGCATCCTCTGCTCAGGGGCAGGCAGGCCGTGTGTGTAGACCCATGGGACCCAGCTGACACACAAACAGTCTCAATGATTTGTGGCCCGAGGCGGGAAAACGACACCGCCGTGTCGGACACGTACAGGTAACGAAGCCCCCCTTTCGAAACCCAGTTCCGTAATTGAGCTGCCAGTCAGGTGATGATTACCACATTATTACTTATTCATTAAACCTTATTTAAGCTGGTTGGGTCAGCTGAGAACTTCACAACCATTTGCAACGACAACCTGGGGAATGGCGGTGGAAAGGGCGTGCTAGAGAATGTGCGCAGTTGATCGTCTGCCAGGGAGGGGTGATTAGTGTTAGATGAACAATGAAACAATGCAACAACCAGGAGCCATTCATGTTTAACATATGTTTAACTAATGAAGTACTATAGTTAAGCATGTCTTTATTAGCTGAGATAAGCAGGTCTCAGAAAGGAGAAATATACTCAATTGGCCTCCCTTGACAGCCTCAAGAGCCAGTGGCTGTACCACTACTGTCAAAATCACAAGAGAAAGCATGCAACAAACATATTCTGAGAAAGAAAGAGAGAGCGAGAGAGAGGAGAGAGTTTATACATATATATTATGTACATACATGAGTATGTCAAATTTTTTATCAACTATCAATATTTGATTATTGTTATTTATTACGTTTTATTAACTTTTTAAAATTATTAATGGTTTACTATGCTTTGGCAACACAATATTATTTGTCATGATTATGTTGTCATTGAATAGAGAGAGAGATAGCAAGTGAAAGAGAGAGAGAGAGAGAGAGAGAGAGAGAGAAGCATTTATGAGGCATTCATTTTTGAGCCACTTTCACCCTGAATCTGCCTTGGAATAGGCAAATATTTCTGTATACACTTCAGTTATGGAAAATGAAAGAAATCCACAAAGAACATAATTGTTCTGTGCAGTTATTTCAATGCTGTGTGTCCATCCACACTGTGTAAACAGACTTAGCTGTGGGATGGGCTATTAAGTAGCTGATCTAAGCACAGTTCCAAGCATACTATCAATCGATTGTGTCATGGTCCTGTGTTTCTGTCTGCGTTTTCCCTGTTGGGCCGCCAGGTGGCGGCACTTCTGTTTTGTGTCCTGCTCCCCCTGTGTTAATTGTATGATTGTTTCCAATTGTCTAATCATTGTTTTCTGGCTGTCCCTGTTTTCCCTTCCCCTTCCGTGGCCTGATTGTTCATGGTGCCCTCCTGTGTCTCGTCAGTGTGTTCTATTTAAGTTGCCCTCTTCCTTGACTCAGGTGCTGGATTCTTGCGGTACGTCTGGTTGTTCTGTGCTCCCCGCCTCAAATCTGCTCCATGCGTTCCTGTCTATGTTCTGGTTTCCTTGTGTTTGTTTCCACTCGTGTTCTCTCCTGAATGTATGTATTCTGCCCGCTTCGGTTCCGCTTGTGCCTAGTGTGTTTTCTGTCCTGCCAGTGTTCCGCCCTGCCTGTGTTCTATTTTGGTTCTTAAGTATCTTTTTGTGTTTGTGGTTTTGCTCCTCGTAGCCTTTTGTTTGTTCCCTGTTTATTTAGTAAAGTCTTTGTTTCCCTTCATTTGGAGTTTTGTGTTTTTGACCTCTGCGTTTGGGTCCAACCCCCCCCACGCATCCTGACAGATTGGGTCATCAACAGGCGCCAAAGAGCTCTCAAGCTAATAAATTCCCCTTACCACCATATGGCAGACCGAGGGTACTTCAAAACACAAAGGATTCTGATCTGCTTCTGGTATTGTGCACATGTAACTTGTGATACGTGACAATAACAGGGTTGGGTCAGAACTTAAGCGAACAATAAAACACATTTTGAAGAATTATTGGCAGCATACAGGTCTCATTTTTTATTTCACATTACGGCATAAGAACAGATAACGACTAGGGCAGAGAATTCAGTCCATTTTTGGAGCATATAGCACTGCATCGAATCTGGGCTTGAACACCCTGATCTCTGCCTCCATAAAATGACTTGGTGCAATGTTCCATGCATTGCTTCCAATGCAAAGAAGTACTTCCTGATATTCCTTGTGAATTTAACTACTTTTCACTTTTGCCCTCTTTGTCCTCTGTATTCATAAAGCATCTCAGAGTAGACTTGCTGATCCAGGATCCATTTGGTTTATTAGCGCATAATGGATAAAATTATGATACAGATGGTTAAACCTGATTTATCTATTATTTTATTTCACCTTTATTTCACCAGGCAAGTTATTAAGAACAAATTCTTATTTACAACAAATTCTGATCCAAGATGGGGGTACAAGTATAGATGAACCAGTATCTAAAAAAATTAATAGCTCTTTGGCTATGGACCAGTAAGGACCGGTTATGATGGGGGTGAATTTGACCTGAGATTACATAATAGTCTCACAACAGTCAACACATTCTTTTTGTTTTGGTTTTCTGGTTTTTGAGAAACACGTCTTTTGGATATTGTACATTTTATTTCAAGGTTAGTTGTCTCAAATGGTCTCTCTCATCTCTTCCATGATAGAACAGAATTCTCCCACCAGTCGTAAAATAGAACAGTATAGCTCTGTTCTTTTTAACTATTGGCAGGAGGATTCTATATCTCTCTCTTTCCTTCTATGCCTCTCTAATCCATTGTGACACTCATCCATCTCTCTCATTGCCCATTCCAATTTCATATGTCTGACATTTCCCTTCCTCTCGGTCAGCTCAGCTTCATCATAGCGTGGACAAGCCGCCCCCTTGGACAGAGGAAGGACCCCAGCGAGAGCACATCGACCTTCATGTAAACAGGCCCGCAAAATGACACCTGACCAACTCAAGCACCATAATAATGATCATTTATGAATAAACAAGGCAGGAGTCAGAATTAATTCAGGACTGGTACGCATAAGCACTTGTTTGCTAAAGAACTGCAGGTGCACTGCAGGTGGTGAAAACAATGAAGCCCGAAGTGGGATTAATTAATCTTTCCTTACAGGGAGGCATTTGCCATGAATGATATACTTTTGCCCTTCATGCCTTCTTATGCATATACAGTATAAATATGAAGGAATATAGATAAGAATTAAGGATATATAGTTCATTATATAGTTATTTATAATTGCTCAGAATCTCCCTCCCTCTTCCCTCTCTTCTTGCTCGCTCCCTTTCTCTATCACTTCCCCTCTTTCACTCCCATATTTTCCCCTACACCTCTTTTATTCCCCCACCCTCAAAATATCTTTTCTTTTATTTGTCAACTCATTTCTCACCCTCTCCTTCCTCTTGCTTTCCCCACTCTCTTCCTCCCCCTATCTCTATCACTCACTGTTTCCTTACCTCCTACCCTCAGTTCTCAATGGGATTTGTTGTCTCACAAGGGGAAAACACTATTTTCTCACAGGCGATATGTTAAGGCTCAACGGCACAAGTGTCGCAGTCATTCTTCTTAATCAACAACAATCAATCGTGTGCTGACAGCAATTCTGCTTCTAGTTTGAGAGTACCTCTGCCTTAAAGTGGGGATAGGAGTTCAAACATGATCATCCCAAATATTCCTACATTCTTAAGACTACAATACAAAATGGCCAGGGAGGAATTCTCTTCATAAATAAATCAATGAAAGTAATTATTATTATGATGATGGCTTTAATAATAATAATAATAATAATAATAATGATGACTTATTTTGATGACTATGATGATTATGGTCTTGTAGATGAGGATAATTATGATGATTATTATTGCGATTATTTAGTATATCAAATAAGAATATGTGCTCCTTTTGCAAAACCTAACAGCAAAAAAAAAGAAAGAGAGAGGAAAAGTGCAGGAACATGAAGGCTCAGCTGACTGCTCCTTCCTCTGAAACACGCTCAGTCTACACCTGCCGTAAAAAAAAAGGAAAAAGGGAAAGCATTCATGCGAACTTGACATCATTTTCCCTGCAATTTCCTCTGATGCAGATCTCAGCAGACCGTCGCGGTCCAGGTGTCATTACAGCACAAGCACCAGAGTCACAGCAACCCATTCACATCAAAGCAGGCAATGCACATCTATCTCAGATTTCCAATCTAGATGTGGCCGGGCCCACCATTTCCAGACAAAGGCATTCCCCTTCATTTCAAAAGAGATTAAATGTCTTCCAGAGATGGTTTATTGCATCAAAGTAAACCAGCTCCATGCTGACAATGGCATGGGGGAATTGCTTAGTCAATTGTACTGATTAAAAACCGAAGATAACAATTATGCTAATTCAACTGACAACTGCCTTAGTGCTATTGTTAGACGACCATTGTATCTCTAAACACTGTCCATACAAGATGTCAGACAAAAGCACAAAGACAATGTTTATGCGTAGAATTATGCTTATGTTACATTGTTCTTTGCGCTGCTGATAGACGACCATCATATCTTTAATTTGTCCATACAAAATGTGAAACAAAGAATTACCTTTCCATAAACTGTGACTGACGACAGTATAAGTAAAAATGTACATAAACTAAATTTTATCTAATGCAGAATTCCAATAAACAAAGAATGTTGCCTTTTGTTCTGAACTGATTGATTATGGCTGTTTATTCAAAGCAGATTCATCACATATTTAGCTTTATATAACAATCCCAGATCATTATTGTGCACGCCAATAATTAAAATTACCTAATAATACGATGATCACATCATTAGCTTTCACATATCTAGAGTGATTTTCTGTAGCTGTCTAACTCTACGTTTTATTTGTAAGGATGAATAAAAACAATAGTACTTGAGTCTGTACAATATTCATTTACACATGGCTGGCAAACAGCCATAGTTCGATGCAGCTTTTGCGGGCCAAATTTCTCAAGCTGAAGGTGGCACTGTGATAAGACGGCAAGCTTGGCTGAAGTGGAACCATCGCTGAACACGGTGCCGCATACAAATGTGTGTATACTCATTGCATTACATTACATTACAATACAGGCATTTAGCAGACACTCCTATCCAGAGCGACATTTCCATTGCATTCATTGCATCCATTTATACAGCTGGATACATACTGAAGCAATGCAGGTTAAGTACCTTGCTGAGGGGTACAACGGCAGTGGCCTAACTGGGAATTGAACTAGTGACCTTTAGGTTACCAGACCCATTATACTACATTGTCACCCATTGCGGCTTCAGTTGTTTGCTTAGTGACGGTCCACACCAGTGTGGGCGCAGGATCAGATTCTGCAGTTGCAGAAATCATGCGAAGCACGTAAGTGACCCATGCAATATCTTAGACCAACTGCTGGCAATCTTTGTATTTACATCGGTGTGCGAACACCTTGGCTAGTTCAGGGATGTGCACGACGCGGTGGCTGAAGTCACTGTGAAGCGGTGCTGGCCTTGTGCTGTGTCAATGGATGATACCTCAGAGGAAAGCCAGCGTGCTGCTGGAAGTGTCGCAGGTAAACCAGTATAAGGCGAACTTCCCTCCGGATCAAGCAAACCTGACAATCCCAGACCAGCAGTGTGGGAACACTGTGTCATAGGAGATGCCATCATTCAAATGAAACATTACATTAAGATCGTGGCCATTAAGCTCCGACAGCCTGTGTTGTAGAGGTAGTTGCACAAGTCCAGCTTCCTTTGTCTGGACGCCTACATGTCATCCATATTTAACCAACTACATGCATATCCACCGCAACTGATGTGGGGCAAAACTGCTTCTGTGCCACTTTGCAGGTATGAATCGGTGCTATGCATCATACGGTATGTAAATTCAGCTCAATTTCTGGTGGAATTTGAATGGATATGCAGGGCATGTGTCAGTGCTCGAATATCCCCCTAATTAGCGACTGCTAACATTTCTGAATTCCACTTTACCAAACTTGATCAAAGGAAATGGGGAGCCTGATTCCATCCATCTGTGCAAATAACTATTTGGCAAAGGTATTGTGTTGAGTGGGGGTGGATGGGGTTTGGAAATTTAAATGAATCAGCATAGACCACAGACAAGAAATGCATGGAGATGTGTCACATGGCTCAAATTTACACCCAATCGTGTATATGATTTTAAGTTATAAATCAAATCTGAAGAGGTTTCTGTGAACAGGGTCGACAATTATTATTAGCATTGTTATCGTGGAAAAATATAAATAAATAAAAAACATCAGACGTACGTCAAGCCCCATTTATCATGGTTCACTAACGAGGGTGGAAACCACAGCACTTTTCAGAGATGTTAAAATATGTAGCGGATTCTTGGGTTTGTTCACTTGGCTGTGATCCTCCATCAAATGAAGCTAACAAAATCATGTACGGCAGTGGTGCCCAATCATGTGCCATGGAGGGCTGAGAGTATGCAGGTTTTCATTCCAACCAATCATTTCACCTGCTGAGTTCACTAATCAGTTCTCTCCTTTCTGGTTGCTGGTGTGTTAATTTGTGAAGACAGCAGGTGAAATGATTGGTTGGAATAAAAACCTGCATACTCTTGGCCTTCCATAGCACATGATTGGGCAGTACTGATAGACAGAGTTTTGCTTTATGCATCATTCACAATGCTGCTTTGCTCTCTCTTTCTCTTCATGTCTCTTGATTCCATTGCTCATGCACACAATAAAGAGTTTATCACATAATTGAAAAGCTCATTCTAACTTCTGTACTTTTGAACTGAAGTATTCTGTTACCAAACTACTGTATTTCATCTTATTGCATCATTAGTATGAACAGAGCTTATGACACGTTCCATTATACAATATGACAATACTTAAGAATGCATAATGATAAGAAAAGGTCATTCGGTCTATCTGGACTTGTCATATCACACAATGGCTTTTTAATGGGACACTTTGTTTAATGTGTTTATAATGTTTAAATATTCTCAATGTTTTTAATGTCTCACGAAGGCAAAGAAAAAATCAGCACTGTATGTGAACAATAAAGTCCTGTTATATTTTGCATCACTGTACTTCAATGCCTTCTTGACACATTTGGCAGTGATGAAGCACTATGCCACCCTCTACCCTCAGTTTGATATAACTAACAGAGAGCTGTTGCTGTTGCCTTGAAGTACTGAGCCAAGGCTACTGTTCTACGCATATCAAAGAGATTCATTGGGTACGATTTAAATACTTTTCATTCTGACTCATTGTTTGGATGGGATGAATTAGGACTGGCTATGTCTTCAGGTCTTCAGTGCTTTTCCTCTGGCAGTAGTACATTTTTTCAGCAAATGCACAAATGAAATGAAAAAATAAAATTGACTGAATGTAGTTAACCGTAACACCCTTCGCAAGGATGAGTAACAAGTGTTCTCACACACACCTATTCTGCGCCCATGCTTGTCAGTTGGCTAAACGTACCCATAACATATTCAGCACTTAGCACAGAATGCCTATTCCCCAAACAGAAAATGATCTGTTTGACAGAGGTAAGTGAGGGAATGAAATGTCCGATGAGATTTTTAAAGAGACACTGGGTGTCAGTCCTAATACCAAAGGCGTCCCCAGTGAAAATTAAATTTGGGGATCTTCGGAGTTAACCACATTGCTAAGAAACAAAATGTCAACCATGCCCTGTTACATCAGTGCTGCAAAAAGCACAATTTTACATATCCACTGCATGGTGAGGGGATGGAAACCTTTTAACTTAATGCATTTTCATGGTTTAAACCTAGGCTACTCAACTCTGGTCCTGGTGGGCAGCAGAGTATGCCAGTTTATATATATATATATATATACATACACACACACACACACACACACGCACACACACACACACTGTATATTCATCTCAACAACAGTAACAACAACCATTCCAAACCCTTTAACTTTAGATTTTATAACTTAAATGACACCACTAATTTTTTCATATAACATAATTTAGCACCATAACAGACCATTTAAATAGTCTTTATTAATCTTGTCTGAATCTCTGCAACCTGGTTATTTAAAGTCATGACAATTAACTTTAGCACTAAAATGTCACTCCATAATTCATGGAACATTATTAATTTACTTCTGAACTTCTGAACATTAAAATATTTATGTGAAAATATTACAGAGAATCCGAAAGGATAATTATATCCTGCATCTCACAGACCCCCACTTAAATCAGCATCATTACCGCGTATTATCTCTAATGAAACACCAGTGGTGCTCTGACCCTAATGTAGCAACAGCATCAGAATAATATTTATTTTCTTATCAAAAGGGAGAGAGGCATATCTGAATGACAGCAATGACATAAGGCAGACGCTGTTTTCTTGAGCTCACGGTTTCACTGATTAGTAATTATCTTGTGTCTCTCTCAATGCGCTTCTCCTGACGATCTTGTAAATCCTTTTGTAACAAAGCGTCCCGCTGCCCGATCTTCAATCTGCCCAAGCCCAAAAGACGTGATGCATTCTATAGCACGGCTCATTGGAAAAGCAGAAAATAACGCACCTGCAAAGACGGGGATTTCGCGTTGCCGCATAATGTCAGCTGATTAAATGAAACTGCTTCCCCACAAAATCGACTCGATTTCCACACTGTAGCGGCGCAAGCCTACCAAAAACAAATGACACGAATAAGCATTCTGTGATGGTGGACTTATTTTTGATAGCTACCTGGTGGTGACATCCATATTTCATGCGGGTCTCTATAACAGGCTGCTGAAACCACCACACCAATTTCAGACCATTGCACTGTTATTATTTTTCCTTGCCTTTTGAAAATTACTTTTTTTTGGGAGATCATACCAGGTGAAATGCAGGGAGCAGAACAGGAACCCAAAGGGGGTGGGGTGGGGAGGAGCAAGCCTGATGATGGCTGATGATTCATGAATAGAGCTGAATATCAGGTTAATTACCTTGCCCAGGAACACGAGCAGCGGTGTCCCTAGCCGTTTCACTGTGAGGCAGCAGAGCACAGAAGCTCTCACGGAGGTATAACATCTCAGCCCAGACTCAAACCAGGCACGTTTCGTGTTTAAAATTTTAATTTTGGCATTACAAAATGTGTCCAGCTGGTGCCCATGCTCAGGGGAGATGTACATTTAAAAAAATGGCTTCCACATTACTCAAGAAGAGAGATAGTTGTAGTCCTGAAATACGGTCTATGTTAAGCAGTGCTCATATGAAGTGGTGGCTGCACTGTTGGATTCTAATCCACAATCTCACAGCACTATGGCCCAGTCATCTAACATCTTAAATGCAGTCTGTTTCCAAAGCTATACAGCATGCTTGAACCATCCAATCCTCACAGGAATCTCTGTGGTACAGCAGTAAATATTGCCTATGCTACAGTACACACACGGATTCTGGGTTCAGGTACTGTTATTATCTGAGTTTCCTGTACCTAAGCAAATTTTACATTGACAGACGGCGTTCAGTAGCCATCATACAAATGATCACGTTCCCACAACTGTTAAGAAGTCACGGTTTAGCTTTTTAGGTTGGACCTCATCCTCGAACAATCCAACGTGAGAACTTGATCACCTGAAGCTCATTACAGGAAGTACTTGGACAGTTTCCCAAAGCCGAGAAAAGTGATCCACTGTCACGTGTTCGGGAACCCCTGATTGGTTTTTCAATAGCATGACAAAGTGGCTGTCAATCATGCGGTTTGACCAGGTATCCTCACTCTGTCCAGTTCCAGGTTCCTGCAGCTCAGACTCTCACTTCCATACACCTTGTCAGATACAACCTGTCCATCACACTGGGGAAGGCAGCTCACCCCACCCTCAAACCTACCAGTGTTTGTGCTAATAATCTCTCAGTACAGGACAGATACTGAGTGCAGACAGTAAAGGTATCTGCTCTTAATTCAGATCTGGCATTAAGGAACCAGGTCAAACACTGGAAATCCATGCAAATACCACCTGCATTTAATCTAGAGGTCTATGGCATTGTGGCTATCAGCTCTAGAGCCTGGGGTCTTCATAGCGGCAATCTATCACCTGAAGTCCAAGAGCTACCTATGATTTTCAATCCAAGTGTGTCTGATACCAAACCTTTCACACATCAGATCCTGCCCCATTCAGTTCTTTCCAAACCAATGTATGATTTTTGTCTAGTAAACTAGAACCGCTTTCCTGGGTTAATTAAAAAAGCTTTTGTTTTCACAAATGCACATCTGCACATATGGCATTTACTTTGTTATTTACTGAAATGGTTGGGTTTAAGTATCTTGCTCGAGGGTACACCAGCTGTGCCCACCTGCGAGTCACGTAGGTCTATAAACCACAGAGCTTCATTTATCACACTTTACAAATACAGGGATGGGGATGAACCACAGCTCCACTGCACAGCAACGCTGCAAAAATGCAGCATGTCCTGTAGTGTGAAGTTATGATAAATGCTGGTAAATACAGATTTTTTTTTTTTTGTAATAAAGTTGTCTTACTATTTTATTGCTAAAACAGTCTTACTATTTTAAAACAGACTAGCTCTGTACCTAGATTACAACTGAAGACCAAAAAAAGGGCAATTCAATTAGTTTGCCAAGGAAAACTTATTCTGAAGATAACTTGAATTTCAAGAAAGTTCAGGAGAGTTCACTGTGTTAATTTAGCAACTGAAACCATTATAGCCACCCCTAGAGAGGAGATTGACAGATTAATTTTTTACTCTTTCGTTTTTTTTTTTACACAAAGTTTGTTCTTCTGGGAGCACGAAAAGTCAGCTCTCAATTTAAACCCAGCTTTCTCTCCCCGAACGGGGCCAGGTTCTCTTCAATTCCAGCGGGAGTGCAGGACTGAAGGCTTGCTCCGTGAATTTTGGAGACTCTGGCAGGACTCCCACAGGGGTGAGAAAGAGGTGTTTTCGTTAAAGTAGAATTAGTGAAGGTCACAAACCCATAGGGACCCCTCCCCCACCACCACCTCAACACACTCTATCAAGACAGACAAAGGTCTCTCTTCAGCCTAACAGTAATACACTGTGTTCTGAGTTTTCAGAAAACAAATCGAAGTTGTTACTTGGTTTTTTGTGCCACTTCTTTCCCTGTCTGGCGCAACATGTCTGGTGCCACTTTTAAAATAGCGGACTCATATCAGTGTTTGCAATGTAGCACAAAATTTTATCAGACTTTCTTTTTTTCAAAGAAAGAAAATAAAGAAGGGGAGTGTTCGAAGGTCAATGCATAGGCAGACTTTTTAAAAAATGGGCCGTAACATTCTGCAAATGTAAAAGCCCCATTTCTAATGGTTCTGTGCAGTATAGGGGTTTCTTATTATGATCCTTGCTCTGGCTGCCAGCACCTGACAACTGACCATCCTTCCTCATTAAAAATCTTTGGACAGACAGGCAGACAGACAGACTGACGTGCAGGTAGATGGGCAGACCAACACTGTGAGGTAGAGGCTGCCAGACAGTTTTACGGGTACAGGGTCATGGGATAGGGGGGGGCGATGAACAGAAAGACAGACTAGCAGTTTGGGGGTGCAGAAAAAAGACAGACAGACATACTAACAGGTTTGGACAGTGTAAAGAGAGGCAGACACACAGTTAACCATGCCAACACCTTGTGGAGAGGGAAGGGTACAGACAGACAGACATACATACAAAAACACATTCAGATACAGAGAGGTAGAGAGTCATCCATCCCCGTTAGAATTTGCGGTCACCTCTCTCAGTCTAGACAGGCAGAAATCATCTCCCTGTAACCGAATATCCTACAGCTTACAGGAGCATCACAGCCACCACACAGGTCATTTGCTGCTATGCCTTCTGAATGATAACTCCTGGCACCTGGAAATATGGAATCAACCATTACAGATTCCAACACTATGTGAAAAGTACTGGTCAACTGAACTTGAGATTGGCTTAGTGCAGTTTGATATGCAGTCATCCCTCCTGAATTCTCGCTGCCTCAACTAATAAATGGAAATGAACAATTCTAGAAATTTCTCAGGGGCACAGAAGTGCTGGTTCAAGTACAAGCACATCATTACATCCTCAGAAATGCAGTCTGATCTTTTTTAATGGTAACTGAAATCTATTAAATAAAACATCTTTACAAAAGTATCCTGAAAATGCACATGCTTAAGGGTCATTGTCCTTACTGCACCTACTCTCTCAATGGTCTAGTAAGTTTGAACCATGAAAGGGGGTGTGGCCTTACTTTTTAAATCTTGGGACCTGGAAGACATTACAAGCTGGCAATATCATCATCATTCTTTTCAACATGACATTTTTAATTCCCTTTTTCAGACATGCTTTCCCTGGGAAAGGAGGTTAATTACGTTTGACTTTGAACAAGTGGCAGATCTAAAAGATTTCATAATGGCTGCTTCAAAACCCTACTATAGCAGAGTCTGAATAATACAGCCCCTGCTCAGGATAAAAAGGCAGCAGAGGTGGCTACAAGTAATCATTTGCCCATACGCCACTTTAACAGTCTGTTCCCATAATTAATTGACCTGAAAGCTATTTTGTTTGAACGAATGTAGAGCTCACTCTACTTCCAGCCAGATGAGGGCCTTTGCATTGCATAGATTTCATCCATAATTACCGAGTAGAGTTAATATAGCATGGTCATAAAGCGCCCCACTTGTCCTTAACTTGCCCTGCTCTTACCTGAGTTTATCTGTCCACCAGAGGAGAGACACTGAGATGACACCTCCCAGAATGCATTGGGATTCAAATATATGAAAATGTATGCATTCCCTACGTCCTTACCTCTGACATACGGACGCACACGCATGCACGTTTGCACACACAGTTCTACAAAAGTAACACCACCTCTCAGGTATTGAAAAAAGGTGATATCACCTGTCTGTACTCTCGTGTGCCCATGTGGATATTTGTGTTATTTCACCTCTGATGCATGATTTCCCCTTGAGTCCTGCGTATCTGAGCACTAAGCCATGCGTAACAGACCAACCCAGTCTAAGGAAGAAAACAGATCGATAAAAGAGAGTACTAACGGCAAAAGGTCTGTTTTTTAAAATATCCTATGTATTTTCAACATTTTATATCCTTACACAAGAAAAATAAGATCCAAAAAGAGTTTTGTTATTTTAACCAAGTGATGTATCCTAGCGCACAGTAATGTATTTACATGGGCATGTGCATTAAGATGGGAAAACTATGGCTTGCCTTATTTCTACGCAGTAGCCAATCTTTATAGCAAACCTAAACCTGAAAACAACTTATCAGCTGAAAAAAACAGAGACCTTTTGTCATTAGTTCTCTCTTCTTTTAGCGATCTATAATCCCCCGTAGTTTCTTTGCTCTTGAAAACTGTACATTTTGACAAGGTCCTGAAAATGAATGGGAGTGAATTGGGAAAATGCTGTTCATAGACTGCAGGGACAGCTGATGTAGCTTGTAGTCACGCTGTGCAAATACTTTATAAGCTCTACAAAATTACTTTTGTTACACCAAAGTGAAATATCCCATTAAAGTGTAAGATCACAAATATATGATGAGAATGTTCTTAACTGAACATTCTAATGCTGATGTAACTGTCACTATTGGCAATCGAAAGCAATAGGGTTTTAGAACACTGACATTTTCAAAAAAAAACTTTTTTTTTAAAGCCTAGTCTTCAAAGGGTTAACAGATTCAACAAGAGGCAGAGATGTAATTCATCTCCAGGTCACACTGAGGGCACATTTAGGTTCAGAGAGTTCAGATGTATGGCATTACAATGGCAAATTTAGTCAGACAAGGGGACCTTGAGGTTAATGGAGGCCTAAGTTTGACTTTGAGTTTTGTTAAGTCATCTGTTTATAATCAGCACTGTTGGGGCAGTGGGGGAGGGGGTGTGGGCGGGAGGCTGTAGATTGCATGCCACACACAAATGTTTTTTGACAGGCGTTTTCGAGGCTGTCATCTCCGTACGGGCTGTGAATGAGAGCTACTTCCTTTTTTTCCCCAAACAGAAAACACGTCAAAACCAAAGGACACATGCAGGCTGGACATCTTTCAGTCAATTCAGGTTAATGGTTTCCTTTTAAAAACAGCTATTTGACGAGACTGCACTGCTGAGGAGGGAGGAGGAGGAGGCTGTCATCACCTTACATCAATTTGAGCTGTCATCACCTTCCATCAAAAAACAACCCTTTTATTTTCGTTGAAATGTTTTCATTTCATTTTCACTGTCTATTTTGTCTTTGACTGAAGACCCACCTCTTCAGGCTGCACCTCTCCCCATCCCTCCCTTCCCCCCCTGTAAATGACTAAACTTAGGGTTGTAACTAGGCAGCTGTTTAATAGGTGACTTAGTTGATGCGCCAGTCTTAACGACTACTTGTATTATTTATTTATTTTTATTTTTCCATAGATTGCGTTGTTCCCGTTCTCGTTGTTAGTGTTAATCGGTTTAACCACCAGGGTCCAAGTTGAACTATGCGGTTGTTCCCTGTACTTGGACCGGTACTTCTCTCTAGGGGTTTCGTCATACTTGTTCCTGGTTATGGTTATACACTTTGTTGTACGTCGCTCTGGATAAGAGCGTCTGCCAAATGCCTGTAATGTAATGTAATGTCTTCTCAAACCAGAATTACACACGCGCGTGGGGATCCTCTGTTTCCAAAACACCATCCCACTGCAAACCCAGTACAGCGACTCCCTCGTCACCCTTTATCCCGCTAAGTGCCTGTACGGCCCCCTCTTTACCTTCTGTCCCACTAAGTGTTGTGTGAACCGCCATCTCCTGCAATTTCGGGATGGTAGGAGGCTGAGCCAGGAGCTTTGCTCAACCCATGGCTGTCAAGGCAAAAAACACTCAGCCCGCACCCACCATGGGTAAGTCGCCATGAGGAATGAGCTCAGGGAGCGTTTGCCGGCGGCACAAACAACAAACTCCAGGGCGCCGATCCGGATGACTGAACCGTGTGGCCCTAAGCCCTCACAGATACCCCACCTCCGACTCCCTGAGCTGCCCACTTGCTGACATTGAATGTCATAAGGATGATCTTGAAAAATCATTTGTAAATTACTATGGTTTCAATGAACAGAGCTGGCCATAGCATGTAAAACGATGACGAAAAAGCAAGAACTGAACAAATAATGACGGCTTCGGTTGAGATGGCTTTCAAAATATTTTTTCACTGCAACAATAATATGGTGAATTGGTGAACTGAACTTAAAAGATAGTGATGGCTACTGTCAAGATAACTTTCAGAATAGATATATTTTACAGTACAGCAATACACCAATAAAGAATGTCAAAGAGAATGTCAAAGAATGCCAAACTGACACTTAAAAGTTTTAAAAAATGATTCCGAGGCCGAGACAGCGTTGGAGTGGGGAAAAAAAATTGATTGACAGGAAGTTTTAGCATTGTCAGTTTGTACTGGCAGGATGAACTGAAACTCTAGAAAACAGGAAGCCATTGCTGTAGCAAAGCAGGCATGATTAGTCACTGTCTGTGGCTAGAGGAAATTTAAGAGCCTTTGGCCAACCTAATGCCTACCTGGGCCGGAGCAGAAAGAGGCGATGACCGCCAGGATGCAGGCGAAACTGAGGTAGGGCATCCAGGAGACCCGGTCCTGAAGCGGGAGAGAGAGAGGTAGAGGGTCTGATAGGGTCTGTACACACCTCAAAGAACAATGTACCTGTTCCTGTCTAATAAAGTAATATGAATTATATAAACTGTTATATAAACAGTAATTTCCAAGGCTTCCATATCCCATTACCCATTTAATGAGCGAATACATTTTCTGAGACCCGACCATTGTTAAAACACAGGCTATATTCAAACACAGATTAACATGGCATAGAAACAATACAGACCAGCATATAGGCTAGACTATATTAAAAGCTTACCATGTGAACAGATATGGAATCGAACTGTTTTTGCATACATCGAATCAACTGCATGCACACTGCAGCTATTTCAGGTCATGTGGCAACTGCAGTGTTTCATTCGGCTGACGTGAATGTTGATGGAAAGGAAGTTATTTCAGTCGACCATCTTATTTTTTTATATTGCCACCCACCCCAAAGTGACTACAATAAGTGGAACCCAACATCTGTGTTGCACATAAAGATTGCCAAGTTTGAGAATCAATGATATGCTTTACACACAGAACAAAATGTAAACATTGCGCCAGATGACAGAAGAGTTGAATGTCATTCTTCTGCATTACCCCAGACGACCAGTTAATCATCTTCCTGAGATACATGTTTTCCATAATAAGTCTCTGCCAAGTGTGATGTATGAATTTATACGCCTTTTATACCCATTGCTTCACGACAGAAAAGAAATACTTTCAATCTCAAAGAGACTCATCTGGTTTAATAAAGGGTAAATGAAAAACACTACCAATGAAATGCCACAAAAACAAATCTGCAATTCCAATTTAAAAAGACTTTATGATTTCACTCTATATAAACAAAAGCTGGTCTAAAGCTGTCACCAATGAAAATTAAGAATGGAAAGGCTGGGACCTTAAGTTCTATTTTGGTCGGGAAGCTTTTTAAAGCCTGCTTGGCCTTTCAGAGCAGAAGAATATGCTTAATGAAGTGTGTAAATAAGCTTATTGGGTTTAGTAATGTAGCTATAAGCTCGGCTAAGAGTGAGAAAAGGCTAGCTCTATATTTCCCGTGGTTGGGTGGAGTGCTAAAAGCGGCACTGTTTTGTTCAACTTTATTGCCACTTCCAACTTCTGCCCCCGTTGCCAGTTCTCGATTTTGGTGCTTCTGTGTTGGGGCGCAGCCTTGAGTGTGTGGGGGAAGTAGTGTCGAGTGCATGAGAGTTGGGGTGCAGGTGTCACCGTGCGCCACCGATTGATCTGCTCACTGAGGCTGTTATTCCACTGCCCTTCAGGCAAAAGCGAGGGCATGAGATTCTGCTCGCAGGCAGCAAAAATAATTGACTGGGTTTGGCATTTTTAGGTACAGAGATATATTACAGATATCAATTTCTGACATAATGTTTGCATAATTTATGCTCCTGTACTCAAATATTTTACTGTTGTGTCTTCTGGGGGAAGCATCAATGCAGTTAATTGGCAGATTGGACCACTGATTAAATAACACATTTCCTGTAACTGGTACGGACAAACAATAAATAAGTATATAGCATACAGGCCATGTCTGCAGGAAGTGGTTTTGACACTATAATGGTGTACAGTTTTAACACGAAGGCCAGTAATGTCCAACTGTACCTGGAAATTGAGGAAAACGGTGAGCAGGCCAAATGAAACAGCCATAGCGCTAAAGCCAAAGATGAGCAGCGGCCTCCGCCCCACGCGTTCAATGACCAGGCCCTGTGAGGAACAGGAAGAGAAAGGGGAGGAAGAAGAGGAGGAGGAAATTCTGCTCAGTTCGGAACTTGACATAACATAACATAACATACAGTGGCATAACAAAGAACATTATGCTACATTTCGAATGAATACTCTGCACCATGGAAGGCAGCACCCTTTTGCAGTAATTGACAGTAGGGGATTGCTCTCAGAAAGGTGTTCTCTCTTCCATACGGTTTGCCTCAGGAGTACCCATCTGTTCATAATGCAGCCAGGTGCAAAGGCTGTTATGAAAAGTAACAGGTTGTCTGCTCCTTATTAACTGCTGGACAAAACCTCAGATTGTAATCCGTGTAGATCTGAGCAGAGAAAGCACATAATGTAGCAGTCACAGTCGTTGTAGAAACAAAAGTTCCTTCCTTGTTTTGCAACTTTTTCCAGCCTCAAAGGAAAAACACTTGAGGTGGAAAACATATGAAGGGTAGAACCCAGCTGACAATTTCTTTGGTTCACGGTTCATTATTTGGAACTTAGGGAAACTGATCTGTCACCTACATTTATCCAGTTTGTCACAGATTTCCTGAACCTGAGCTGAGTTTCAGTTACAAGCACAGTTCGCTAACTGCTATACTACACCGCTGACAAACAAATAGTGAAAAAACGTATCCAGCCTTATTTTGGGGTGGAACGAGGAAGGAGAAACACTGGCAAACAAAGGGAAAGAGAGACATGGAATAGAAAAGTTATTCAATTTCTGTCGAATTAATTTAATCTTTCAGTAATTAAAACAGCTCTGAGCTGCTGGTGCAGAAAAATGGAAAAAAAACTTCACGTCATGCACAAAAACACAGATTTTGGTGAGGAAATGAATGTGTTTGCAAACCAACGCTGCACACAAGCCTGCCATCTGCTCAGGAGCTTTCCGCATTGATCCGGAAAACAAAACCTGCAAAGCTGAGCACCAGCCAAAAGCATCTGTCATATCAGGGCAGCCTCATTAGTAACCCATCTTCAGGAACCGTGAATCGGTGAATATTTTACCTGCACGAGGTGTACTGTGTGTACACCACATCTATCTATCTATCTATCTGTCTCTATCTGTCTGTCTGTCTATACTGTATAATGCCACTGGTTGCTCATGTGCAATTACACTGGCAAAACTAAATACAAATTGTGGGTATTTAATAAAATGTTTTGGATTCAACTTTAGGTTGCAGATGGAGATAAATGACGTACACAGTAGATTTATGCCAGTGAGGCTGAAACAGAATGCGATCAAGGTTTTTCTTCCTTTGAACTCATCATCGATTTTTACTTAAACCCTTGAAAAATTGCCTCATTATCCAAGGATGAAAATTGGAGGAAAAATCCATACCCACTGGCAGGCAATACAGTTCTCTTAATTGTGCCTCATGTGGTGCCGTTCGATTTTCTACACATCAGGTTAAGGGGGTTTAAGATTTACATTACGTTAAATAAAATGATGATGTCAAAGACAGCTGTATGTGTTTAATGGGAGAAACACAGTTTTAAGTGCATACTGCATAAGCGCAGAGAATAAATCACTAGAAATGGCTTGGGAACAGAACAGTAGACATTTGAATTTTATGGGTATTTAAATGGAAGAAACTGCAGATGTGTTGTGTTTCACTGTTGATGAGGAAAAGAACTCATCAACAGTGAAACAAGAACTAATCTACTAATATACTGTGAAAATAAAGCACATATTCTAATGATATGTAAATTTGGCAAATGCAACAGTATTGTGATGCAAATGAAGATCTTGCTGCTCCAAGATAAAAATGAGAAAATAATTTTCCGATTGGAACGCATTGGTTAGCTAACTAACTGCTTAATTGATTTCTGCCTCTTTGTAATTGTAGTGTACAAGCTAGCACGCACAGAGACACACAGGCACACACACACACACACACACACACACTCGCACACATATTACGGCACTCAATCACACAGGGAATCCACATGACCTGAATCCCTATGACCTGTAGGGCAACTAGTTCCTGCCCAAGCTCACTAACCACATCATTCACAAAATGCGTCAGTAAATACCTGGGTGTTTAAATCAAAACCTAAACTCCTCTATCAAGTTACCTCGCAGAGAACTTGCTGCTGACCACATCGATGATGCATTAAATTAACACAATTTCAGCTCCCAGTGGGGAACCGCATTCTGGGACCATCAGTGGCAAACCCCCACTGGGAGGTGAATCCCAACCCCACGGAGCCCCGTCCCACGATGCTGGGCAGTGCTGGTCTCCGTCGAAGGAAAGAACCCGAAAAACGTGCCAAAAAGGCAGAAATGTAGAATGGCTGTGTGATGACACAACGTATGTGACAGAACGCCCCCCACCGAGACTCCCAAATTCACTACTACAGCACGCCCCCCTCCCCTCCCCTCCCCTGAGGTTAGGCTGAGAAGGTGGAACAGCAGTGCCTCAGCCATACAGTAATGAGATATGGGACCTCTGGGAGAGAATTGAATAGAGCAGGTGGACTGCAGCCATGCTTGGCATTTTTTCGCTGTCCCTCTCTGGTTGGTTCTCCTCTCATCTGTAGATAATCTGCACAATGGGACTCTCACTACGAGAGGAAACGTGTCAGACCTGCTCTGCACTACACTGTGCCTGGAGCTCTGCTTCACCGTGATACCATGGGACAATGAGGCTGGCACTGAGTGTGCGCACGCGTTTGTGTGTGCGCGCGTATGTGGTAATGTGTGTGGGTGTGTGTTTGGAATAAGTGTGTTACCATCTCTCTACAACCCAGCTCCCAGTCCTTCTAGCTCACACACTTCATATGACAGGCCAGTGAGGAAGACCCATCAGGTTTACTCAACAGGTATAGAGGGACATAGCTGACAGTTGTGCAGAAAGATATATCTCATGCTGGTTTAGAGGGACAAGGCTCACATGTGTGTACATGGACACAGCACACGCTGGTACAGAAGCTCATACAGTAGCTCACAATCATATACAAGGACATATCTCATGCTGGCACAGAGGGACTTATTAAAAAGGTAAAACCCCGCACACTAGCCTTCAGTGCTCCCATTTATTGAGCTATATACACAACATTTTGACCCTCAGGTCTTCACCAGGTGAAGTATACACAAGTGAACAAGCATTTCAGGTCCTATTTTTAGCTGTAGAAAACCTGATGAAGACCTGAGGGTCAAAACCTTGTGTATATAGTTAAATAAATGAAACCACTGAAGTATAATGGGTGGGATTTTCCTTCTTTTTACATTGGAATTCCCTAAAAACTCCAGCCCCCACAAAAAGACTGATGTGTGTCTGCATTTTCTACTTTGATAACGGGACATAGGTCACGACGGTAAAGGGATATGGCTCTCACTCATGAAAAGGGACACAGCTCATGCCAGAATAAAGGGACAGTGTAGAGGGATTATCACCAAATAATACTGTTTTCATTCATTTCAACAGGCAAACCTGTATGGTAACAGGAAGTGTCACAGGGTTAGACTGAAACCTGAAAATCAGGCACAGTGACAGTTTTAAAAATAACTCTGATTCATTCTAACAGGTCGTACCTCACAAAAGGGGTCAGTTATTATTAACTTTCTCCACTCACGTCCCTACAACGTTCTTTTTTCCTGCTTTCTTAGTGCACGTCTGAGCGGTGGCAACACTGATGCGATGTGCCACAGCGCGTTCACATGACATCATTGGAGTGACACGCCACCCATAAGGTGTTTCCCCGGCAACAGCAGAATGCAGAAAAACATAATAAGGGTTGGAGAACAGTTCCACCGCGGAAGGCGGGCAGTGACGTAGTCATGCGATCAGAGCAATCCAGGCTGCGGGACGACAGACCTGTCAGTCATGGTTATTGTCGTCATGGTGATACAGCTTAGCCCACTGCCCTTGCGCCGTCTCCGAGTGCGTGACACGGTTACGCAACTGCAACGGCGGTTCACGACTTCAAGGCGAGGCCGTGTCCATTTAAGCTGACTTAAGTGTCAGGGTGTTTGGAAGAGAAAACATCATACACAGAGAGAGAAAAAAAAAATAATAATACAATCCTTTCAATATAACCTTCCGCATTTTCATCAATTTACAATTTTAGCTCTTATAAATCGTTCCTTCTGGTGAGTCATGTGCTGCAGTCCAGAAGGGGGCCAACTCTCAGACCATCTGTGAGTCCTTGTGTGAGCAGGGGGTCAAATCCCCCTCCATTGCACTCTGTCAGCTGTGGCCTCTTTAACCTCTAACCCTCATCTGAAGAAAGCAGGCAAATAGAGCAGAATAGAGAGGAGAGAGGATTTCCCTACTCTATGCCTTTTTACAGAAAACAGAAATCGGTCCTTCTAAGCTTAGTCCTACAAATCTCCTCCACAAAAAAATCCTTAAACAAATGAATAGTCTAAATGCATTAGTGATTAACAGAAAAGGAACGCAGAATGAGCAGAACTTTTCTAAGGAAAAGCAATAGCATGGAGCCCAGCAGCCATCGGGACTTGTTTTTACTGTCCAAACTATAGAATCCAAGGCAAAGAGACCCATCTGCAGACCCATCTGTATGTATGTGTTCTGCAAACATCCAAGTGCTGCCCACTGGCCAAAGATCCCATTTGAGACTGTGGGACAGTGGTCTCACTCAGACATTATACTTTTAGATGCATTCCGTTAAACTAAGGCACAAACTATAAACTAAGGAGGAGAGTGCTGTTCTGAAGTGATACTCTACATGACCATCATTAAGCTGCCGGCTAGCCACTCTCCCCTGTACCAAACATATATATATATATGCATAATTTTTTGTGAAGACTAGGGAATGGGGACCGGTAGCCAATATGAACTTATATTCACTCCCCTCAAATAGCAAAAAGCAATGAGGGTCTATGATCTGTGGCAGTGCTGATAAGGCCCGACGGCTACTGGCTCTGTGACATTCTGAAGAGCACTTTTTCCCGCTGTGTCAGTGGGACCGTGGTACTCAGCCTACCCGTACACATTGTAATTCACCCCCTCAGAAAATAAAAACCATTTCAGAGAATGGCTGATATTGAGCTTTACTCGCTGGAAACATCCTGATACTGCTGGCTATTGTCCCAGCATCAGACTGAAGTGCTTCACAGTAACGGTGGTACCGTGGGACTCTAGTCTGATCCAGCCATTGCACACTTTAATTTACCCTCTTAAAAAAAAAAAAACAACAAAAAGCAAGCAAAAACAAGGCGGGGGCCCATCGAAAGCTGGGCCCTCTCTAAAAAACCCCCCTGCTGCCCCCTGGTCACAGGCCCCATGTCAGACAAGAGTTTTCACCATTACCCTGGGACCACGGAACCGCCGTCTCCGCCTCTCTGCTTAGCAATGAGAGTTGGCGGTAGGGGCCTGGCAGCGAGGATATAAATAACCCACTCGGTGAAGAAGCAGAAGACACGGACTACACGTCCAATTAAAGAGCAGCGGTGCCAGCGGGAATGCCATCAGACCCAGCACGTCAGAGCACTGATGTGTGAAGGGGCGCGTCGCGCGCAAAGATGAATATTAGCACTTTAAATGAGAACACAAGCGCAGCCGGATGCAGGATGGGAGCCGTCTTTCAGCTGCAGATGCATAAATTATTTCACTTTTTCACCGTAGCCCACCCACCTCCGCCCCACAGAAGCAAATAAATAGGAGCATGAAAAACGAAGAAGAAATCATGGGTTTTTTCTGAAGGAAATGTTTGGTATATCAGTAAAGACTGAACACTCCATGAAAAAATAAACAAAATTAAAGCAGAATTAAAGCAGGCTTGTTGATGTGCGACACGGTGTGACACGCAGACATATTCAGATTAATGACATTTGAGTGTTTTTATTTTTTCTTATCGCATGAGCAGAACATAAGCTGTCCGACAAATTTCACAGAATTCTCTCATGCAACATCCAACAAGCACACACACACACAGTTTACTAGTATTAAACAGAGCAGGGTAGCAATTTACTATAAAACAGTGTGGGTTAGTAGTTTACTATAAAACAGTGCGGGTAGCAGTTTGCTATGAAACAGTGCAAAGTAGTAGTTTACAATAAAACAGTGTGGGGTAGTAGTTTACTATAAAACAGTGTGGGGTAGTAGTTTACTATAAAACAGTGTAGATTAGTAGTTTACAATAAAACAGTGTGGGGTAGTAGTTTACTATGAAACAGTGTGGGATAGTAGTTTACTATAAAACAGTGTGGATTAGTAGTTTACAATAAAACAGTGCAGGGTAGTAGTTTACTATAAAACAGTGTGGATTAGTAGTTTACAATAAAACAGTGCAGGGTAGTAGTTTACTATAAAACAGTGTGGGGTAGCAGTTTACTACATAACAGTGTGGGGTGATAATTTACTATACAATTGTGTGGGGTAATAGTTTACTATCCTGAAGTGTTGGAAGGTGGTTAATTATGTAGAAGATATGAATAGAGGCAGGTGACCTGGACCTGTTTACTTTGGGCCAGCTGTTTCACCCATGGGAGGAAGTGCTGAACCCTATTTACATGGAGGGAAGGTAATTAGGGGCTGTAATGCATGGGAATTATGTGAAGGGTAAACTTGGGCAAATGGCCACAGACAACGGTGTCCACAAGCTAAATACATTATTGCACTATAATAACCTAGAAATCACAGCATTACCTCTGGGAACTGTGAACACTGCACAGGATAGAAAAAGTACTCAACACATTCTCACACACACACACGCACACACACACACCCACCCACACAGGCACGTACGCACGCAGAGTTCTGTAAGTCACTCTGGATAAGAGCATCTAAGTAACTGTAATGTAATGTACTCCGACATACACACACACAAAGTGAGCCAAAAGTCAAATATATATGCAATGAACACCAAAATCAGTGTTCAATTTATGCCTGTAACAGAATCTCACGTTTAAAGTTTCAGTACAGTACATGCAGATATGTGTCAACAAAATGAAAATGACATTGTTTACATTTTCTCTTGCCAAACAGCATTATGGATTTATCTGAATTTTAACCAACTTCACTGGTTTTTAAGATATAAAACTCTGGGAGTTCATAGAGCAGGATGATAACTTTCTGTAAGATGTCGGACAAGCAAGGATTAATTAAAAATATTTATTTTATAAATCTAGCGGTTCCAACAGTCAGTGTCCTTGTTAAAATGTTCAGCACTCTGAATACTGAACCAAGTGATATTGCATGCTAGAACCCCTCACTTAACCTACATAATAATTATGTTTAAAATGAGAAATTATCAATTAAATCACCAAATTCTTTGATAGGTCAGTCTACAGAAAACTGGTGGAATCAACCAACAAGTCAAAACAAGCTGTATATCAGGTTTTCAGATTAAATAATTGAATTCAAAAAGAAGCAGTCAATTGTATTAATGAATTGAAAACATACATTCTTTATTGAATGCAGGCACACTACTTCTAAATTACACAGCAGAAGACATACAGCAAAACATTAAACAACTAATCAAGAAATACCAAAAAATAGAGAGAGAGAGAGAGAGAGAGAGAGAGATAAGAGAGAGAAAGAGAGAAACGGATTGGCCAGACCAAAGTATCACCCACTTCTAGTATAAGCACCACAAGGAAACAAGCTAAAAACACACAACCTAGGAACCACCACCACCAAAAAAAGGAGGAAAACTCTTCTTCTTCCAGGCTCCAAACACAACACAAAAAACTCTCTCCTGTGGCAATTTTAAATCTTACCCAGCATGGCTTGAAGATGTTTGCCCTGATTGGGTGATGCTGGATTAAGGTTTAGGAGAGAAGGGAAGGGGGGCCAGACTAATTTATGGCAAGGACTGGCCTAGATTGCATTCAAACTAAAAGTAATGGGAAATGTTAGGCATGCAGGGTCTCCAACCCCCGATATGGTGTCCTGTGTCATATGGTTTGTCTCTTCTGAGGAGGTGAGACCACAGTCTCTGGGTGAGACCCATAGATTGTCAGCCTAGATTAGGGTATCAGTGGAATTTAAAATTGCCCCAATCACATTTGCTTTGATGCTTGTGATGGGGAGGCCAGGCCACATTCTTATTTACTGTTCCCCTCCCTAAGGCCAAAATCTAAACACTACATATCCTACAAAGCGTTAAAAAAAAACCAAAAAAAAAAACAACCACAAAAAATGAAGATAAAAGCTTCACACATGCAAGCTACATTGACAAAATGCCCTGTATACGTGCATACACGCACAGACACCCCAGGCATGCTTGAAGTAAACAGCCATTATAATGTGTCATTACATCTGGTTTTCCCTTTGAAAGGCGTGACATTTGGAGCTGCTGGGCAGTCACTCCTTTCGAACCTACGGCTCACTGCGTGCTGTCTCCACTCTTCTGCCCAGGGACGAGCGCGTTCCCCTAAACTAATTAACCACCAACAGATGCCCAGCAAACAACTCGGTAATCTCGCTCGCAGACTTGAAATGCTAGCCATAAAGCATTCATCTCACGTCATCCATCTACTCCAGTGATGGAATTTTACTTTAAGGAAAAACACGCACAAAATTCCTTTTCATTTCAAAGAAGACTGCAGAGGCATCTTTTCTCTGTGATATGATTTATTCTCTCTGAGCTGCTGGCCTCAGACAATTATCACTATTGAATTTTTTCCAGTGATTTGGCATTATTAAAGAAAAGGAATTAATCAAATTTCAGTTCTCAAAGAGCATACAGCAAAGATACAGCTACCTATCTCACTTCTCAACCCCCACACCTCCCCGTCCCCCCTCCCCCCGGACTTATACCTCGGGGTGTACCATAAATTTGTAGTTCTTAAATGTGCGTATATGCGACATTTCCAAAAATATGTGAACACCTGAACACCAAACCCATATGTACTTGTTAAACATTTCATTCCAAAACCATGGGCATGGAGTTGGACCCCTCCCCATGCTGCTGTAGCAGGCTTTCTTGTAGATTTTGGAACATTCGCATCCAATCAGCCAGAAGAGCATTAGTGAGGTTGGGCACTGATGTTGGGCGTAAGGCCTGGCTCGCTGTCGGCATTCCAATTCATCCAAAAGGTGTTTGATAGAGTAGATGTCAAGGCTCTGTGCAGACCAATCAAGTCCTTCCACACCGATCTTGACAAAACCATTTGTATATGGAACTTGCTGTATGCCCAGGGGCACTGTAATGTTGAAACAGGAAAGGGCCTTCCCCAAACTGTTGCCACAAAGTTCCTTCACTGGAACAAAGGGAACACCCAAACCTATGAATGGTACAAACATTTTCAGTGTCTGTCCCAAAATTAGCTGTACCTAGCTTCCGTTTCTCCAGATATGACTTTATGATTGTGCATCTAATGGTAGACTGACACAAAGTCATAGGCTGCAAAGTTTCAACTTGAGTAGTCAAGAAATTGAGGAGTTACATTTTAATGTATTTTCCTCTTACAGTGCCACATCTTGGCAAAAGGCCAAATTACCTTGTGGTATCAGAGGCAACTATTACATACATATAGCAAATTTTGTGATGTTCGGACAAAGCACTGACAAGTTGTAGCTGATTTAGTAAAAATCGTCATGCCCATAAAAATTTATTTGCGTGCGGAGGCCGTACTCTTTTGAAAACTTCCAACATTTAAAATTAATATTACACACTCCACAGATTCTTTCAAGCCTGATTTGGTGACAGGCAGCCTAACGGCCTAGGACTAGTTTGCAAAAGTAGGTTGTGTCAAAACTTAAAAATGGTGTGAAATCAATCTGCATATTAGATACAGCACGCCTTCTGGTCGATTGATCTCAAATTTTTCACAGAAGTCCCAAGAAAAGACATCAGAAAATTCATCAAGTTTCATGATGACCGGTCATTGCTAATCTTGTTATATGGCTGTTGATATCTGATTAGCTGATGGCAGTCATGTTTTTTTTAAGAAAAACCCCCTGTTGGGAACTTGCAGTTCAACCAGATTTGTCAAACAGTTGAAGAGTTATAGGCATTTAAACTTATTTGCTGGTTATAGGGCTGAGAGGAGGCAACGCTTGTGTGTGTCCTCAGAATCAAGTACTACATTTGGTTACCAAATACCATATCAAAATTGCACCAAGTTACATGAAACAATATTGGCTCTCTTAGCTCATACAAATTAGACAAGCTATATCCCAAAGCAATGCTACCCAATGTTTCCTAACTTGTTTCAAGTAAGTATGTCCATTTTGTGTGTGTATACAATGTTTTTATTGGCTGATGTACCTAAATGTCCAATGGGGAGACGTATTCTTTGTGGGTCTGGAGCATTTATATGATGTAATCAGGCAGAAAAAAAGAAGAAGAATATGAAGAAAAAAAAAAACGCAAAATCCCCTAAATTTGGGGCTTAATTGTGTGAACACGTGAAGTTGTTTGTGAATTCTGTCTGTTGAAGTGGGATCAGAAAGAACAGAAATTAATGTTTTTAAGGGCTGAGAGTCTGTGGTGATTGTGGTTTTTTTTGTAGGGAACCCTTAAAAGGGCCAAACTCTCGGTGCTGTATAGGTGTGAGGCATGTCGCCCCATCAAGTCGTAACTTGGCGGGATGGCATACCTGGGGTGCTAGAAACATACCTGTCAGCTAAGTTTCATAGCTGTACGATTTACAGTTTTGTGTTTTAGGGAATAATAATAATAATAATAATATTTTATTTATATGGGACCTTTCTCAGACCCAAGGTCACTTCACAAAAACATAAAAGCTGGTAAAAATACATAGATATACAAAGAATTGGAAAAAACGTAAAACCAAGAACAAAACAATAGAAAGACTGGTAAAATATGGGACTTGTACAGACAATAAGATAACATGGAATCATGAAACAGCAAAACACGAAAGAGATAAGAGGCAGAAGATGGAGTGTGTGTGACAGGATTGTTAAGTGGGGGTATGCATATGGTAGTGCTGGAGGAAGAGGTATGTCTTGAGTTTGCTTTTGAAGAAGGAGAGACTAGTGCATTCATGGAGATGTTGGGGTAAGGTGTTCCAAAGTATTGGGGCAGAGGCATTAAATGATCTAGCTCTCTTGGTAGACAGTCATGTGCGTGGAATAGAGAGTAAACCAGTGCCAGAAGATATAAGTGAGCAGATTGGGAGTTTGAATTGAATACAAGCAGATATGGGAAGCCAGTGTAGATGGTGAAGAGGTGGGGTGAGATGAGGAGAGTTCCTTGTATGAGTAAGTAGCCAGGCTGCTGAGTTTTGGATGTATTGAAGTTTATTGACGGATTTGGCAGGGAGACCAGAAAGCAGTGAAATGCAGTAATCCAGATGAGGTAATGAATGCACAAACTAGGATTTTGGTGTCGTGACGGCAGAGGCAGGAACGAAGATGTTACATAGGTGGAAGAATGCTACAGATACAGTAAGCTACAAGCACCGTCAACATAGCCATAATGTAAATAGGGGGCTAATGCTAATGCATCAGCTAACTAGCTAAAATTTGCTAGCTACATTGGCAGCTCGGCTGCACAATTTTGGGGGATAATAAATTCTAACGGAAATTGAACAAGGGGGGGCTTTGACACAGCCTGGTTGATGATGTAGGTCTGGGGATATGACATGGGTATGACAGGCCCAGGTTGAAAATGGGGGTGTGGGGAGGGGGGATGCCTGGGTGTGACAGGGCCAGGTTAATGATAGAGGTGTGGGGAGGGGGCATGGGTGTGACAGGGCTAGGTTGATGATGGGGTGTGGGAGGACTGGGTGTGACAGGGCCAGTTTCATGATGGGGGTGAGGGGGGGGGGGGGGGGGATGGCTGTGACAGGGCCATGATGATGGAGATGTGGGTACAGGACTGGGGCTCTGACGAGACCCACCCTGACTGGAGAGGTGTGGATGTAGGGCAGCTCTGACTGGCAGGGCACATCCCTGGGTGGCACAGCGCCGGTGAAGTGTGAAAACACTGGGCAGTCTGCCATCTCTCTCATCTCACACCGTAAAGATCAAAGATAAGCATTACACTGCGCCGCTCTGTGTGTGTGTGTGTGTGTGTGTGTGTGTGTGTGTGTGTGTTTGTAGACAAGAGATATTGTAAATTAACTGCAGATGAAAAAAAAATGTGAATGCAGATACCATTATGCCAAGATGAACTAGAGGAGTCAACTTCATCTCAACTGACTGATTAACAGCGAGATGTCGCCAAAGTCTCTCATGAGGTCAACGGCAATATTTCATGCAGATCTCATTGTCAGTAGGTGATGCCTCCACTCTGTTTCTATTAAATACTTTTAAATTACACCTGGCAACTGTATAACATGAGTTAGCTAAGCATGTTGTTGTCTATAAAAAATATGATCAGTGTAAGAGAAGGGAAAAGCTGTCGAGAGAAGCGTGAATATTGTGTCTGTGTGAATGGTGTTTTTTAATTGCATACCCTCCTGCCAATCGCACACAACAACATAAGAATCTTCAGCATGGCCTCCAAGCTCAGTTTGCTAATCCCGAGGTGCACAGTATTGTGTTTGTAACTGAATGGCCGGGGGAAGAGGAGTAGAAATATAAGCAGCGATTTATTGTTACATGATTACATGCGGGCGGCCAATGAATGAGAGGCCCTGGAAAGTTTGTGGCTCTCTATTATGCAGGAGAGTGGCAGGCCCTGATGGAAAAAGTCCAGAGTTCAGTAGCACTTGTCAACCCGCTAGCCGCTACCTCAGGCGCACCATAAGATCGGTCGAGTTGTCTCTTGCCACCTTACAGCAGCAGTCCCCGATCTTTGACTGTTTTGACAGCAAAGGCAGGATCCCGATGGTCAGTAGCTGCGTCTGGCTGTACAGCTTTGTCATGGTAACAGGTCAGCCTCTCTCCATTCCATGTGCTCATGTAAGCTAGGAATGACAAAAGCCATAAGCTTGTCTTTAGAATGTCCTGCCACTGCCCATTCAGTGAGTTTCTAGACTGCCTGAACTAGGCCTCTTGGGAAGTTTTTAATTGATTTAAGCGTCTTCTTCAATCTGCCTTGTCCTGGCACTATCATCCCCAAGTGAATTTTGTTCCAAAGAACATTGGGTGGGATATGAAACATATGATGGATTGCTTTTGTATTGCACTCTGTTAGATTCTGATGATGTCACAATGGTCTGCTAACAGGAATGCAGAGTACGCATACTGATGCTCTATGGTATTTGGTATAAGTTAACTCCTACATGTCAAGTTATGGTCACAAGGAGGCTTGCTCAAGGACTGAAAATCAATCACTCATAGTATTGTCCTTGGTCAATAGTTACACCCCTCTCAATATTCATAAGATGCAATGAATCAAAATTTGTACCTTTAGTGTGACAGAGATAGACTTAGCAATGTTAAGAACAGCTAACCATCTGGTTAGCCTAAATGTCTGTGGTGCTATTGAATGAGCCACTAGTTCATTCTGTTCTGTCGTTTGTGGATAGGACTCACCGAGCAGATAGCAGCCAGTGTCTCCACCCCTCCTGTACTCAGTGTGATGTAAGGGACCACACTCCGCGGAAAGCCTGCATCCGCAAGTATCCCATTGGTGTAGTACCATATCTGTCAAGACAAAGGACAACAATCAACCAATCCCATCCAATCAAAATTTTTTAAAAATTCCCAAAGGAATCTCTTAATAAAAAATGAAATAAAAAAGAAGCCCCTCAACTGAGGTGTCTTCCGGCTTTATCCCCTTGGCTGTTAAGTGGACACAGGTGTGCATCGTCAGGCAATCAAGCCCGAATCAGCTCCACCTACAGCAGTGGTAACCAACCATGTTCCTGGAGATCTACCATCCTGTAGGTTTTCATTTCAACTCTAATTTGGCACACCTGACTCTACATAATTAGCAGCTCAACAAGATATCTAGCTGTTGAATAAGGTGTGCTTTGTTAGGGTTGGAATGAAAACCTACAGGACGGTAGATCTCCAGGAACTGGGTTGGTTACCACTGGCCTGCAGGATTGCCATGCACACAGACTCACAGAGCAAGGGGAACGTAACAGTAACTGCCCATAAGCCAGCCTGTTCAGCTCTGCATGTCCTGGCGGTGTCATTATAAATCACACAATATCACTCCTCCAATGTATTCACACAGAAAGAGCACTATTAAATGTGCTGGTGCAAAAATTGAAACAGTGAAACAGAATTCAGTGGGCTTAATGGCAAGTCTCGGAGAAAGACTTCATATGTTGCGGGGCAGAGTACCTTTTCATTTCAACACCGCGGCAAAGAGCAGGGCTGACTCATTCCTGGCCACTCCGCAGTTTGGAGTGCTCCCATTGAGTGGATAAATATTTATGTCAACACTTAAATTCTGTTATTGTTACCAGCACCGATTGACTTTTTCGTAATGTGTTTGGACACATTACGAAAACACAGAGACACAGACCATCTACAAATAGAACTGGCGAGGAAAAACTGCCTCTAAATAAAGTAAGAGCATCAGAGGACGATGCTTATCGCGAATGCGTCTGTACCCTGTATGAGCAGCTATGGAGTAACTACAATGCATTGACAGCTGAAATAAAAATTTTCGTTCGCTCAATTCAGGAAATTATTTGATCATTGAAATATAACTTTCAGTAACACAATGAGCATTTACAGTAAACTGAATTTCAATTGATTTCCTGAATCAACCAAATTGTAAAATTATTGACCCAAACCCCTGGTCCTGGAGAGCCACGGGTTTTGCCAGTTTTTGTTGATTATGCAGTTTGGCTCACTCTGTTTAGTTTTTTGGGACTGAATTGGTTGCTGATTTAAAGGTGAACACAAAAAACCAGTAGACCTGGCAGCTCTTCAGGACCAGAGTTGCTGATCACTGCTGAAACAGAACAGTGCCGCCAGAAATGTAAGAAAGCACAGCAGACCACGGAGAAGCAGAAACCATGACTCAGTTGTTCTAAATTGCGTCATCATGTCCATACAAGCTTCAATCATTAGTTCTTCTTAGCGCTCTCGAGGGGAGGTGGGTTTCAATGGGCTGGCTAATGGGGGTCGCACATCACTGACTGCGTTCATTCATAGTTTCAGGAACGATCGCAAGGACCTCCCCGTGTTCTTCGCAGTAAAAAAGCTGCCAGTGGCTGCTAATTGGCCAGCCGACATCCTCTGTGCTTAATGGGCTGGAAAGAGCACTGAGCATTGATTTGGGCCGGTTAGTGCTACTGTAGGTGGCTGATTTGCAGAATGAAGGAGGTTATGGGGGCAGAGCCTGTCAAGCAGCTGAGGGGGTGGGGGGGCGCAGTTTCACCCCAGACCTCAGTCCTGGCACTGGGGGATGGGGGTGAGGGGATCTTAGGGGGCTTTTGTATGTGGTAGTTTTCTTTTATATTGAGAGAAAGTCCCCCCTTTCCATGTTAGGGAGGTCAAACCTGTTTTGGTAATCTTTCAGATAAAAACATATGTTGACAGTTTATTCTTCATGCATAATGTCATAAATGCTACAGTATAATCAAATAACATGTAAATTGCTAACTTGCTAGAATATAACAGTTGTTTGCAGTTGTTTAAAAAATTAGCTGCTTCCCTCTGCATGTAATCACTGTTGTTGGAGGGAAATGCATCTTCACCCGTGCGACTTCTAGTGTGGGGTTATCTGTTTTCCTTCAACAACACGAACCAATATTTTGTGGTCTTTGTACAGTAAAACTAATATACTGTACGCATTTGCTGGTATATATTGTTATGGGATGCAACATTTAATGAAAAGTGTACTCTCAAAATGCAATACGTGCCAAAATGTCTCAGTTTCAAATATCGGCCCCGTGGCTTCAAAATTCCATTGCAGTTGGGGAATGGTATCGACCAGGCTCATGTCTCCTTTTCACCCTAATAAAAAAAAAACACACATTCATAAAACTAAAATCCTTTACACCATACTGCAGACACAGTCTTGGCAAAAATATATATGTAAAAATATTGTTGTTCAAATGAGTTTCCTGGTGACTTGGCCCCCAGAAAACATGTACACGAGCAGCAGGTCATAACTGGCTGAGGAATACTATTCGAGCTTCTGGGGATTTGGATGCTGGAAGGTGGCGCATGTCTCATTTTCACCGTAATTACAAAAAACACCCATTCATAAAACTAAAATGCTTTATTCCACACTGTAGATAAGACCGTGGCAAAGATAGACACATACAAATAATGTTGTTCAAAGGAGTTTTCCTGGTGAATTAGCCACCAGAAAATATGTCCACTGGCAAGAGGTCATAGCTAACTGTGTCTACTATTCTAGCTGCTGGTGATTCAGATTCCAGGTGGCGCATGTTTCCTTTTCACCGAAATTACAAAATAACACCCATTCGTAAAACTAAAATGCTTTATTCCACACTGTAGATAAGACAGTGGCAAAGATATACATATAAATATATCAATGTTCAATCAAGGTTTGGCTGTCTAGCCATGTCAGAAAACATTTTGTAGGGCCTCTTCCCCGGCATAACTTGGACAAATCGGAATTGAACAATCATGATGATGTCAAGACAGGAATTGGCTACAATTTGAATAACATTTCATTTCAGTAAAACAAAATCCCTTCTGGGGTTATTTTGAATAAGACAGCAAGTGCCCGTTTTTTTTTTTTGGTGCCATATCATTCTGGAATAGCTGTAGAGCCCCCCAGGCTGCTGTCAGCTCTAACGGTTTTAGGACACAAAAATATGCGAACGTATCAATAAATAATAGCCAATTAACATTTGAAACATTTCACAGTGAATTTTTCTTGTGTTTAAATGAGTAATGATGCCTTCAGTGTAGTTAGATTTTTTTATAATGACCCAACTCATTTTGGCATTAAGTGCAGGCACAAATGCTCGTAAACATTTCAAGTTTGCATAATAATTTCTGACTTCTAAAGTTAAAAAGTAACAATGCTGAAATATTAGTGCACTTTTGAAACAATGTAATAGCTCTATCTACTCAATGACCTGTTAAAGTGAGCCCAGATACCAATTTTGTTTTATGTTTGTGTGTGGAACTCCCGTTGTGATTACATTGCAGGGAGAATGTTCAACCTCCCTATCCACGTGTTAAGAGCTTCCTTCCCTTCACTGCCAGACAGCAGCAGCCCACTGTTTCTCTTGTAGATAAAACAGGGAGCACTTCCAATCACCACCTGTGGATTATCCACAGGAACTACATCTAGGAAGCTGTTTTATTTCCAGCTGAATGTAAGGTTGTGTCAAGGCGTCTATCTAAACTCTGAGGCAACAGTGCTATCTGGCTATCCAGTTGCCATGTTTTGTTAACGCTTGTATTGACAGTGAGAGAGAATTTCGAAACAAGGATTATCTGGGGTGAAATGATTTTTCTTTTGATGAAGGGGGAGTGAAGCTGAATGCAAATGCATCAAATCTCTGAGAAAAAAATAATAAAATGGCTTTCTGTAACCAGCCGTGTTTCAAATGGTGATTTATTACAAATTAGAGACAGGGGTAGCCTGCCAACCATTAGAAAATAAAAATGTCTTACTCACAGGCTTTAATCTAATTTATGTAATAGTGGCAGGAAAGCAATTCTGGTATTTTAATTGTATTGATTTGTCATCGGGATATTCCACCTTCATGAAACAACCAAGGAAGAATACTACCATGCAAAATAATTATAATAAATTAATTTTATTTATTTATTTATTTATTTGTTTGACAGGGACAATACACATTGATCAATATCACTATTCTGTGATGTAAATGTGCCAGATCTAGCCAGATCGCTAATTTCCATCTGTTGTCCCTGGGCAGGCTGATGTTAAATTCAAGACTCCCAACTTTCCAATGACACACATTTTTATTTATTTATTTATTTATTTATTTATTTATTTATTTATGTTTTACATTATGCAAATTAAATGAAGATGAAATTCAAATGAAGCTGGAGTTCTCAAGATTTGGCATGAATAGCTTTAGCCATGGAGTAACTATAGAAACTGTAATCAAACAGTGTTTGTAATATTGTTGGGGAAGTGATGATTAAGTAAAATATGTTTGTTTTCTGAATCCAGCAGTTTTAACTGCTAAAACCCTCATTTTCTATTTGGCACTGAATACCGAACATAAGTGCATCAGCAGTTAAATTACCTCATTCATCCAACATGTAAAATTTTTTTCACATGACTTGTCCCTATCTGGAAATACCAAGTTTAGGCCTGGATATCATATGAATTAGTTGGTAGGCTCTATTGTAGGAGGGGAAAAAAGCATTTTTGCTTACTAAAAATGTGTTCACTTAAGTATATCTCCACAACCAAAAGTGTCAGCACAAATACATCATCTTACATTGCAAGAATAGGGGCCATGTCAATAGGACATACCATTATTTTATAATGTATAGAAATATCAGCAGAGTACCTGGCGGAAATATTCTCAAAGAACTGAAATGGTTAAACAATACTGTTTTCTATTATTTTGATGACACTGGAACCAATTCAAAAAATAAATAACTATTTTTAACAAGAATAAATTATAAAATAAAAATATGTTTACATTATATATAACTATCAGATAAAATAAAATAAATGCCTTTATAAATAGCTATGCATGCAACTACAAACTACATTTTTTTTTGCCATGAACTATGGCAATTAAATCACACAACAGATTTTGGTCTTTGGAATAAACTCCCTATGTGTTTGAATCAACTCAATTTGAGTGTCCATGCTTGACTATCGGATAGACTATAGCCCAGAGTTAAACTAACTCTTTTCTGGGAGTTAATCTTTTAAAGATTGAAACTGAACTCTTGTGTATTACTTTGAAGCCACTCAACCTCCAACAATATCACTTGGAATTGAAAATGAATGGAGGCAATTACAAATTCACTTCTCATTGGAGGAAGTGTGTTCAACCACACATAAACTCTTTCACACCATTCACTCACACACTCATACCTATGAGTAATTTAGAGTCTCCAATTAGCTTAACTTGCATGTCTTTGGACTGCGAGAGGAAACCGGAGTACCTGGAGGAAACCCACACGGACATAGGGAGAACATGCAAACTCCACAAAGAAAGGCCCTGGCTGGAATTCGAACCTTTTTATACTGTGAGGTGGTACTGTAATACTTTCTGAAATCACCTTTCAGAAGGATTTTAAGTATAGTCTAGGCCTAATCAAAAACAAAGAGGATAGCTTTATTGACTCCAGACCAACGAGAAGTAGAGGGAATGACAGGGTAAGATTGTACTGTCAGTAACCTTAGGTACAGTTTTGCAGTCGTGTTCTGTTATCTAACAATAAGATTGAACAACCTATGGCGCAGAGGTGCAGTGGATAGCACTGCTGCCTCACAGTTTAGACAGACACCTTGACACAACCCTACATTCAGCTGGAAACAAAACAATTTCCTGAAAGTAGTTCCTGGCAAGTTAGCAGCCTTTTTACTGCAAAGAACACTGAGTACCTTGTGATCATTCCTGGAACTATGAAGGAAATGCGTTCAGTGATGCACGACCCCCATTAGCTTGACAACTCTAGCTTCTTTTGCATAATGTAAAAAAAAAAAAAATTTCCTTGTCAGCTGGGTGGCAAACAAATTGATTTCGGAAAGTTGGGCGTCTTGAATTGATTATAATTATTTCTAATGGTAGCATTCTTCCTTGGTTGTTGTATGAAGGTGGAATATCCCGATTACAAATAAAATACCAGAATTGCTTTCCTGCCAATGTCACATAAATGGGATTAAAGCCTGTGATTAGGACATTTTTCATTTTCTAATGGTTGGCAGGCTACCCCTGTCTCTAATTTGAATAAATCACCATTTTAAACACTGCAGGTAACAGAAAGCCATTTTTTCTAGATATATTTACATTTCCTTGTAAAGCTTTACTCCCTCACACATGTATATATAATATATATTATATATATATATATATATATATATATATATATACTTTCACCCCCAAGAATACTCATTTTGAAATTCTCCCTCACTGTCTATACAAGTGTTAACAAAACATGAGAATTGCATCTCCAGAAAAATCTCTCAGAAAGCTCTTCTCTCTCTTCCTTCCTATTCCTTTCATTAATTTTCCCCTCTGACTAGCTCCCCTCTCTTCCCATTC